>NC_086373.1:51154232-51895301 GCF_036588685.1 Mytilus trossulus
CAGTTAGATTTGGCATATCAAAGTACCCCAATTATTCAATTTTTGATGAAATCAAACAAAGTTTAATTTTGGACCCCGATTTGGGCCAACTTGAAAACTGGGCCAATAACAAAAAATATAAGTACATTTTTAGATTCAGCATATCAAAGAACCCCAAGGATTCAATTTAATGTTAAAATCAAACTAAGTTTAATTTTGGACCCTTTGGACCTTAATGTAGACCAATTTGAAAACGGGACCAAAAATTAAGAATCTACATACACTGTTAGATTCGGCATATCAAAGAACCCCAATTATTCAATTTTTGATGAAATCAAACAAAGTTTAATTTTGGACCTTTGGTTACTTTATTCCTAAACTGTTGGGACCAAAACTCCCAAAATCAATACCAACCTTCCTTTTATGGTCATAAACCTTATGTTTAAATTTCATAGATTTCTATTTATAAATACTAAAGTTATGGTGCGAAAACCAAGAAAAATGCTTATTTGGGTCCCTTTTTGGCCCCTAATTCCTTAACTGTTGGGACTTTAACTCCCAAAATCAATACCAACCTTCCTTTTGTGGTCATAAACCTTGTGTCAACATTTCATAGATTTCTATTAGCTCAAACTAAAGTTATTGTGCGAAAACTAAGAAAATGCTTATTTGGGCCCTTTTTGGCCCCTAATTCCGAAAATGTTGAGACCAAAACTCCCAAAATCAATCCCAACCTTCCTTTTGTGGTCATAAACCTTGTGTTAAAATTTCATAGATTTCTATTCACTTTTACTAAAGTTCGAGTGCGAAAACTAAAAGTATTCGGACGACGACAACGCCAACAGGATAGCAATATACGACAAATTTTTTTTCAAATTTTGCGGTCGTATAAAAATTAAATAAACACTTACTTCAATTTTATCTACAATGACTGTTTGATCTATTCTAGTGGTGAAAGGAGGAATTTTCTGAGGAAAATCTTAATTTTCATCTTTGGCCTTGTATACATGCTTATTTTTATTTTTGTACAAATTTGTATCCTGCATCCCTTTTTATATATTTTTTTTTATGAAAATCGATATTTTCCTTTTTATGGTAGGGAACAGGGGCTGAACACCTGAATCTTTGTATCATTAGAAGGTATAACAGTCCAATTGTACTTAAAAGAGTTGTTATTTCAAATGAAATGTGAATTCAACTCCCTTAAATTGTCATTTTTATTATATTCTTGACCTCTTGTTGTAAATGTGTTTGTGCAAATGACTATTGTTTGATGTCATTATGGCAAGTTTCTTATGCAACATCCCTTTCGTTCTTTGGCAATTTTCTGCTGAATATGCACAAGATATATATTTGCCACTGGTATTTTAGAAAACAATTCATCAATAAATTTTTCAACATTATAAAAACTCCTTTTGAAAAGATGGAAGAAAAAAAAATCTGATTTTTTAAAATGAATTATTGCCATTTAATTTTAAGTAAATAAAGAAATAAAAGCTCAACAATAGGTACATAACTTTAAGCATGTCTAACTGTCCATTGTAGAGAGTAATGCACTGCAACCTGTATTCTTTATTTCATATTAACATGTGAAAACCTAGATACTGTAAATAGCTTTTGCCTCTCACCTAAGTATATATATGTGCCTCTTTACCTTTGACACTCTCCAACAATGAAAACTAGAATAGAATTCATCATAAAAATCCCTTTTTCTTTTCTTTTTTTTGAACTTTTTCTGTTAACTCATTTCTGGTATGCTCAGAATGCAGGGTTTTGAGTCTAAAATTTCAGATTTTCTTGGGGGGGATGCAAGTTGAGCTGGCTATGCAGGCTTCACTGGTGATAGTAAACTAAAGTGGGCTACTAACTTTTGTCGCGGCTACCTGATTTTCAAATCTAGTAGTTAATGTTGACCCCTGAAGTGACAGCATACCGGATTAACCTGCAAAGGTTGAACCCTGAATAGCTGAGCAAGTAAGGACACAAGATTTAAGCATACTACAGTTCTCAATTTGGATTCTGATTGAATATTTAACACAATATGTGTTTCTTTAATACAGAAAATGAATGTGGTCTAAGAACTCTAGGAAAATATTAAATTGGACATTTACCTATTATGATCCATTATCCAAAATCTAGGTACATTGTTAGAATCAGCATATAAAAGAACCGGAAGAATTTAATCTTTTGATGAAATCCAATTCAATTTAATTCTATTTACACCATTTTAGTATAATTTAAAAGAGAAATAACTCAAAATATACACGAGACTAGATGACATAGAAATTAACAAAGGTCTACAACTCGACAATGAAAAAAGCTTAAATCATGAAAAATAAACTTGGCCTTCATTCAGTGTCAGTGAACGGACACTTTTTGGCAGCATATATATATATATTTTAGTCTGTAAGATATCAGATAAAAAGACAAGTTTTGCAGTTGGTCAAGGCATAAAGTGCAGGAATTTCAACTTTAGTAAAGGAAGTCATGTCAAATATACAGGGCCAAAATTGGCTACATATAAATCCATTCTGCAGTCAAACTGGTCCACCTCTTAAATATGATGTAGTTAATTGCTGGATGGGTCAAGGATATAGAGATATTTCTAAAGCCCAGTCAACCCTTGGGGTTTATTTAGAACAAGCAAAAATCAACAATAAAACATGTTACCAATAGAAAGTTTGGCCAAATGGGTTTACCAGAATAAAAGGGATAAAATATAGATTGTCACTAGGAAAAAAGGGTATGTTGAACAGGAACAGAACACATCAAACTAAGTCTCCTCTTTGGCACATTTTAGTCAGATAAAAAGCAATAAACAAGATATTCATAATCCTAAAATAATTTATTGGCATGCTGGTCTGAATAATATCACATTTGTCACGCCTGAGCATTTACAGCTGACTATGGGGTATGGACATTGCTCATTGTTGAAGGATACATGGTGACCTCAAGTTACAAACATCCACATCATTAAGTCTGTGTGATGTCTTATTGTCAATTGCACCACTTTTCTATATTTTAATATAAAGGAATTTTTATACATCTTTTAACTGTTTCTAGATAGAATCTTTATTTCTGTTTTTATATACATGTACTGTTTGTTTGTGTGGGCATATAAGAAATTAAACTAGAACAAAACAAATCTTAGCACTATAAATACTTGTATTTAATTTTATCAAATACAATTCAATATATATCTGTAACAATGTAGAATGAAATCTGTTTGTTCCCTGATTAATTTTTCAATGCCGATACATCACAACTTTGAATTCATCTGACTCATCAATTTTTCTAATTTCATAGCTAAACCCATGTCCCCTTTGATCTTAAGCTTGCCACCCATGAATGCCGCCACAGCCTTTAATTCTCCTTTGAACATTTTAGAAAAGTCAGCACTGTCCAAGGTCATTTCACAATCAGCTCCACCTGGTGCTGGCCCTTGTCCCACAGCTCCACTTCCATTTTTCAAGTCCAAATACCATTCTCCCTGGTCTGCACCTGAAAAAGAATTTAAATGTTCAACATATTTTGTTCAAAAACTGTCAATGGTAATAGTATTAGGAAACAGGTTCGGTTTCTGTGCATTGACATTTACTGCACACATATATCATGTATATTTACAAACATCTAAAAAATTATATGCTTCCTTGCATTTTTTACTTTCTTAAGAGAAGCGAGTTCCAATGACCCTAGTGGCAGTGTTGCACTTATTTTATATTTCCAAGGCATAACTCTTGTTAAAAAAGTCAAATGTCCATCATTTTACAACTTGTCTGAGGAATTGCTGAAAAATAATCCATAGTACAAGTTTTATAATATTGTGGCAAGAGTTGTACCTGTGAAAACAAAGCTATTTTCCATAAATTTAATATTTCCAAGGGGCACAACTCTTAAAAAAAAAGATAGTCCACCTTTACTTTTGTCTGAGATATTGCTGATATTAAACTATAGTATAACTTAAAATATGGCAAATATTGTACCAACAAGAGGGCTATCAAGGCCATTTTTGTGAAACTCATTTTAATTTTAAATGGTTTCATATTAGTTTCATAAACTAACGAAAAGAATGCATAATCAACTCTACACTTCTTCTTCACCAAGAGTCATGAATTTCAAACTCAAAACAAATTTGCCTTTTAAAATAAACAAATCTTTACCTGATAAGTTAAACTGAAAAACCCCTTTGGTACTATCGACTAAATCTTCATTCAACATGGTTTTGAGCGTCTCGAATGTGGCAGCTGGACCCCCTGAACTTGCTGAAGATGAACGACCAAATGCTGGTTTGGCACCATCTTCAACCATCTGTTGTCGCAAAAAATCTGGGTCTTCTTCTAGGAAGAAATCAGGTAGTAATCTGTTTCCTATTAAGAAAAAATAATTGATTAAAATAATTGCTCTGACAGAATTTTGCCATATAATACAAGAAAGCAAATAAAGTCTTGCAAAACTTCATACATGCCAACTTTTGCACTCTTCATTGACTTGTATCAAAATTGATTCATATTTGGATAAACTGATTAAACTCAAAGTAATGTCAATGTCTAATGAACAGTTCTTTAGCATTTACTGCAGATGCTTGCTGAAGTCGAGAGTTTCTCATCATCTGATTGTACAAAGCAGTTACTGGAAGACTTGGGCGTGTTCTAAGCTCTGAAGATCTTCTAATCAAGTTATGTCCTTGCAAGCTTTTGATGGTCATTCAAGTCTACCATGGTCAATTTTAAATTCTATTGAAGACTTTTCAAAAGGCATGTGTGATATTTCTATCATTAAATTTGTCAATCAGCCATGTTGTTCTTCTAAGGTGGCCTAAAAACCTTACACCTACACTGATCACAATTTTTACAGTTCGGCATATAGTTTTTTTTAGTTTTGAAATTGCCTCTATGTGGTACTGTTACAACACTTTGATAGCTTTTCACAAGTATTTGGTATTGGTTTTGCTCATGGCTGAAGGCCATAGGTAGCAATAAACAGTTAGGAAAAAATACTAAAATTTGCCCTTATGAATTTTACCATTCCCTTTTCATTGCTTTCTTGCAATATCAAGCTTACTGTTTGTGTCATATATGGGCATATGTATGTAATCAGAATCCTCCATAGATTTTATTTCCAGTATATAAAATTGCAAAATATAATTTCTTTTTGGTGTATCCATGGCAACAATCTGCATTTATTTGTTATAAAATATTGCAAAAAGGGGGGGAAAGATGTCACATATTTCCCCAAAATTTGGCTAAAAGTCGAATTTCAATCGCTTGAAGTAATACCTTTTCTGAAACTGTGTACATATATCATTCAGCAAATCCAATGAAAATCATATGTCTTTCGTCTCATTTTTTTGTAAAATTGCGTCAAAAACTTCGTGTAGAAAAAGAGTGTTTGTAAACAGTACATTAATTTCTGGACCGATGGCCGGTCCAGCTATGAAAATACGGACTGAAAAACAGAAAACAGCCCATAAAACATGTCAAACATAATCTTGATGCTCTTATAAACCACCTTTGAAGGCTAAATTAGCACTCATCTGTCTAAAAATGAATTTTATTACACAATAACTTTCCTATTTGAAAAATCCACAGGGGCCATAATGCGAAACTAAACTCCTAACTGTGTATTGCTACCTTAATAGTAAATATTTTTTTCAAATTCTCCCTTTTAACTTATTTTCTGAGTTCTGCTAGCTAAAACAAGTAAAATGGCCTTTTATTTTTGAAAATTGATTGAGTAATGAATATTTTATGAAGGTTAGCAGTTGACACTGAAACGCGACAAAAACTGATTTTAAGAAAGGTGCCAAGTCAAAGTGTAAAATCTTGTCTCTACCTCAATTTTTAGCCAAATCTTAAAAACTGTACCTCTTTTGTCAGTTTTTTAATGTTGAATATCATAATAAGATCTCTGATGATGCAACATTGTACAAAATTTAGCAATTTTAAGCATAAAAATGTTAATCTGTATGCTTATTGCATACCACAGACTTGATTAAAAAACTTGGTGATAGGGTATCAATTTCTTACATCTGATTTAACTATACATTTAATATATGCCAAAATGTAACATGAAATCTTGATAAAAATAATAATGTGACATATTCGCAAGAAAAAACCAACGCGTTCAATACTTAGGCTACTACATGCAGCCCAGTCCATCAGAAGCAAGCGTTAAGCCGAAAGAGTACAAATATAAGCCTAGTGTCAAAATGTCTAATTTTGGTTGCTAAGGACTGTAAACAATAAAATTGACACATACTGTCATTGTTAAACACTTAATTTACTCAGAAGTTGATTTTGAATCTAAATATCAATAGATTTGTGGCATGAAAAGTCTTAAATTATACCCTTCTGAGCTTGGTAAGCATGCCATAAGGTAGCAATAAACAGTTAGGAAAAAATACTAAAATTTGCCCTTATGAATTTTACCATTCCCTTTTCATTGCTTTCTTGCAATATCAAGCTTACTGTTTGTGTCATATATGGGCATATGTATGTAATCAGAATCCTCCATAGATTTTATTTCCAGTATATAAAATTGCAAAATATAATTTCTTTTTGGTATATCCATGGCAACAATCTGCATTTATTTGTTATAAAATATTGCAAAAAGGGGGGGAAAGATGTCACATATTTCCCCAAAATTTGGCTAAAAGTCGAATTTCAATCGCTTGAAGTAATACCTTTTCTGAAACTGTGTACATATATCATTCAGCAAATCCAATGAAAATCATATGTCTTTCGTCTCATTTTTTTGTAAAATTGCGTCAAAAACTTCGTGTAGAAAAAGAGTGTTTGTAAACAGTACATTAATTTCTGGACCGATGGCCGGTCCAGCTATGAAAATACGGACTGAAAAACAGAAAACAGCCCATAAAACATGTCAAACATAATCTTGATGCTCTTATAAACCACCTTTGAAGGCTAAATTAGCACTCATCTGTCTAAAAATGAATTTTATTACACAATAACTTTCCTATTTGAAAAATCCACAGGGGCCATAATGCGAAACTAAACTCCTAACTGTGTATTGCTACCTTACAGTGACCTATAGTTGTTGACTTCTATGTCTCTGAAGGATACATATTCTTATTTTATATAGACAAATGAATACACTCAATAGTTCAAAAAAATGTTTAAATCTCTACTTGTTTTCAATGAACACGAAAAGTAATCCTCGAAAACTAATCCATAACTAAAGAAGATTAATTACTATCTGTAATTGCATTATTGTGGATTCATTAATAATCATTGGATACCAATTAGGCAATTTCTGTGAACCACAAATTTAAATGTTCAACAAATTATCAATATATGGAAGGCATGAATGAAGACTTTTCCAAAACCATTCAATTAAATATTCACGACCATGCAAGTTTTCCTCAAACCACAAAAAATTGATACCAATAAAACTAAATGAATCCACAGTATAATAAATACCTGGTACACAGGCATACTGATCCATATCAGTAACACCAGAAGCCTTCAATACTTCATCATCAATAGCAAAGTTCCCTGTGTATGATTTACTATCTTTAATAAACATAACATAAGCAGCATCAGACATGATCTCGGGTTTACGACATTGCTTGGCAACCTCACCACTTCCTCCTAACATTTCCATGGCTGCTGTTAAAATTGCTGCAATTAACAAAGATATATTTTAATATCTCAAACCTGATTAATTGAAAATAGAAGATGCTTTTAATTCATAATATAATAAAATATAACTATAACACAGTGTACTAATGTCTCCTGCTTTTCTTGTATTTTATGTCCAAAGGGAACAACTCCAATTTTTTTTTTTATAAATATTTTACCAGAAATACATTGTTAAAAATTGATAGGCTTGGAAAAGAACCATCTTGTTTGAACAAATATTCTATAAACTTTATTCAGAAAGAAACAAATACCGTCATATCTGTTCCAGTGGAAATGTTTTTATATATACTTTTGAACTTGGCACTTATATTATAATGAAACTTCTTTTTCCTGACAAGGCTGAAGTTAATTCAAATTAAATAGGTGTAAATAGCTGTGGTTTATTTTGTACTTTGAAATATTAAAAAGATAAAACCTCCTAGGTTTTTTTTTAATAACTTTAAAATCTGTGTCACTTTACAGCCTCAACTATATGTAATTTCATACTGTTCAAACATTTTAAGTACAATATGTGTTAAACAACAGTCTACGACTGAAATGATTTGAATAACTGTTTAAAGATGTTTTCCTTCTTGTTTTTCAGGAAAAAATTAATTGCATAGCTTTGCAGGAAAACTAATCAATGAAATATATGGTAATCAGTAGTTCTTTAAAAAAAATATTTAACTTCAAACTTGCAAGTTGCTACTCAATATTTTCTATAAAAATGTTTTAATAATTTTTATTTTCTATTTACCTGTTCTTGGCCATAGAGCATTGACTGCTATTCCATCTCCTTTTAATTCTTCTGACATTCCTAACACACACATTGACATTCCATATTTGGCCATTGTATAAGCTGTAAAAGGAAAAGGTTATACATGTATCAGCTTAAAAAATCAGAGGTTGACTTTTCATCAATGAATCACCCTAGACAAACTCTCATAATGTGTGGGTGCCAACAGAACCACAACATTCAGCATGAAAACTGACAACCCCTATTAAATAACATAAGGTAACACCTGCCATGCAATGTGCAGGTCCTATCTCACAACCTCAGTGTTGACAGGCTATTAATACAGTAAAACAATTACTGAGACCACATGGTGATTGAGGCCCTTTCTATATTGTCAATTATGAAAAGAGAGAATAAGTGTAAATGTCATGTGACTCAACCATTGAATCTTACCTACATGATCCTTAAACCACTTGGGATTCATATTCAGTGGAGGGCTAATGTTCAGAATATGTGGATTACTGCTCTTCTTTAAGTATGGTACACATACATGCGAACTGTAAAAATAAAGGTTATTTGTTTTAATATCATGAAATGTAGAATGATACAAATATTGGTAACATATTAATAGATCATTTAATTTAAAGAATTCTGTTAATCATGGGTGTCTCACAACTCAACTTCTCACAAGCTCATGCATTGCATTTTAATATACATCCTAGCAACATCTTTTTGTTGTATGATGTAATGAAAAGGAAATTTTTTGTTGATGAAAGTTCTGCCTGTTTGAAGCCAAAGTCTTAAAGATGGTCAGCCAGAATAATGTTTTGGGGTAGGGTAGCATGTATTCACACTGTCACCCTTTGAACTAACATGTTAAAAATCTGTCTGAGACTGTTTATATCAGTATAAAAATAAGGAGATGTGGTATGATTGCCAATGTGTCAACTATCCACCTATGGTGGATGTACACAGAATTCATTTTCATGTCACTTAAACATGTTCTAGTCCTGAGTATTAATTATTAAAAATATTTTCCACAAGTTAAAGCTATATATTGTCATCCATACATAAAAAAATATGAATGCATACCTGCCAACTGTCACTATTTGCGAGGGATTTCCCCCATAAAGGCTCCTAAATTGAAATTTTGAAAGAGCAATTTTGTCCATAATTTTAAACAAAACGATTAATTAGAGAAAAACTTTAGGCTTGTGAAAGTATGAAGAATCCAAAAAACAACATTAAAATGTTTATGAAGGCCCTCTTAAAGGTTTTTAGGACTATGACATACATCTCGCACTCAAAACCCCCATGGGCATTTTGAAAAGTTGGCGGGTACAAATGTATGTGAATGTATTAATAAAGTAAAGATCCAGTTACAATGTACATGCAATGTGTGCTTTACTATGTGAATATATTTCAGCCTTTTCATATTTCACACATAGACCACACATTGTAGCATCCACTGTATACTGTAAATACTGTGTATCAGCAACTGTGTATAATTCATTATTATTTATGGAAAGTAAAGTTTTTGAGGATTTTACTTGAATAGCTGAAGTTTTCTGAATCCAATTTTGAAACATCAACAAATTATATTTCTACTAGTATTCTGCAGGCTTGACTACAAAATTTGTAAAAAAATCTACAAATGTATGGTATAAAATATTCACAAAAATATTTGATTTTTCAACCTCCAACCAAAAATGATTCACACAAAAATAATAAATACACAATGAAGTTTATGAAGTTGAGAATGGAAATGTGGAATGTATCAAAGAGACAACATCCTGACCAAAGAGCATAAAACAGCCAAAGGCCACCAATGGGTCTTCAATACATTGAGAAAATGCCAAACCCAGAGGCTGGCAGTATTTACCATAGATATGTTCCTCTGCCATTTACTTGATTCATTAAGTCATATTTCTTCATAGAAGTTTCTACTGTTCCTGTCAGACTGATAGCACTGGCATTGTTTACAAGTATGTCTATACCACCAAACTTCTGTACAGCATCTTCTACAGCCTTTCGTACCTCCTCTTCACTTCTAACATCAACGATACATGGCAGGCATTTACCACCAAGGTCTTCAACTGAAAAAGGAAGATAAATGTTTTACAGATAAACTGTTTGAACATGGTCTACTGAAACATTTAAGCATTAAAATTTTCAATTGTTTATTTTGTATTCTGGCCTGCATTGACATAAAAGTACTTTATACAATGTTAAAGGACACTGTACAAAGTTGTTATACTTCAGTCTGGAGATATGCATAGTGAGCGTTTGCTTAAGAGAAGGGTTCATTTTGATGTTCCATTATGTGGGATATGATTTAGGTAAGGATGAGGTATGAGTAAGAGTTAATTTTATTTAACCCTGTAGGGATTTGGTCACATAAAGTTGATGAACGCAGATTTTCTGTTTCAAAGAATTCTTTGATATTCTTTATCTCATCTTTGATAATTTTTTCAAATTAAATGAAAAAATGGAAGGTGTTGATTTGGTAGAAAGCAATACTTTATTAATTTGCATGGTTTGTGGAATGAATGGTTAAGAAATATGCCCTTGACCATTTTTGCTGACCCGGAACTTTCCAAGTATTTTTTCCCAATGAAAATTTTCAGGAATGGCCTTGAATACCTATTATTACCTACATTGATCATGTTTCATTTATTTCAAACTTGTTTTAAACTATATATGCAATAAACATGATAAACAATTATACCTTCCTTAGCAGCAGTGTAAATGGTTCCTGGAAGTTTAGGGTGTGCTTGAGCTGTTTTGGCAGCTATTACAATATTGGCTCCATCTCTGGCTGCTTTTAAAGCTATAGCTTTACCAATACCACGACTAGCACCAGTTATAAAGATTGTCTTCCCAGCAAGTTTCCTATAACAATGAGCATAAGAGATTAAATGCAAATACTTTGTTTTAACAGTCAAATAACATGAGCATTTTTATTTTCTGACATTCTCTCATATATATGCTAAATGATGTTTAATTAGGTCAGCAGTGCTCCAGATGATTACTGTATTTTAGCACAATCCTGTTCACTTTACACAAATATGACCTACTGAATTAGACTTTTTACCAGGTTTTTAATATAATGAATAACATGATGGGTGCTACATGTTGAGCAGAATCTGCTTTACCTTTTCAGGAGGGTAGTAATGGGGGTACCTTCATGACGTATAATGGTAAAAATTCTTGCCAACTGACTTTCAGTGCATGACTATAATATATACACTTCCTTTTAGACGATAAAAAAAATCAGCTGAATTTGACAAATCACACTATTTTTTTCCCCATAAATAACGTTAACAATAATCATTTGAGATATCTGATGAATCACAATAACAATATTTTGACAATTCACCGTAACATTTGAACCAATTTGATGCTAACGGTAGCCGCAAATGACTATTTGACGCCAGACGGTAAAAGGGCATTACCACCCTCTTTCAGCATTTCAGAGCACCTAAAATCGCCCCCATTTTTTTTCATATTTTGGTGGTGTTTGTGTTGCTTTAACTTTAGCTTTTTTATGTAGTGTATTGTTTCAATGTTTATTATTATTTGTCTGTTTGTCGTTTTCTTTTTTAGCCATGGCATTGTCAGTTTATTTTTCGATTTAAGAGTTAGTTTAAACATATTTATTTAGAGTGGATTGGGAAACAAGTTTTGCAACTTATATTAATCCTTTTCCACTTTGCGGTTGCGAGTGCTGCCTTGTAGCGGCATTAGCCTACTCTTTTTCGAAATCTACAAGGGTGTCTTTAATGTGCAAGAGATATGACTCTCTCTTCACACAGGTCAGCCATTTATCGTCCCCTTCTGACGGACTATCATCGTTTCTTCAAGACCATACTCGCAAATGGTGTCAAGGGAGAGCCGAAAATTGAGTTCCTGATTTAAGAGTTTGAATGATCCTTGGACTCTGGTTACTTTCACCCCTGTTTTTGAATTGACTCATCTCTTCTACATTTTCCAGAGTGAGTAACTTAGACTCTTGGCTGTTTATCTGCTGATTGTCTCTTTGGTCATGATAGTTTCTTCTTCAAGTGTATCTCAAATAATTACAACGTCATATATAAAATATAAAAGCC
This sequence comes from Mytilus trossulus, assembly GCF_036588685.1. Classification (NCBI taxonomy): domain Eukaryota; kingdom Metazoa; phylum Mollusca; class Bivalvia; order Mytilida; family Mytilidae; genus Mytilus; species Mytilus trossulus. The sequence goes on from NC_086373.1 coordinate 51,166,697, forward strand.
TTTCAAGACGTCATAAATATCTGGACTTCTTCAAATGCTATCATTTTTGACAAGAATTTCTCTACAAATCAAATCTTCACCTGTCCATGGACATGATGATGGGTTGATTTTGAAGTTATACAACTACGACCTCTTACTTTTACTTGGCAAAATGCTTCAATTAAATATGTTAATGCATCTTTGCAAATATGTTATTATGTTTTCATTTATATTGGTCAATCTCTGCACTTTTCCTACCCGGTATTTGCTGCCATTGCTCTTATTTACCCACTGTCAAAATTTGTGTAGACTTTGGACTTGTCAGAAGCCGGTAAGATTTTGCGATTATTTCAAAATTCAGATTTACAGAGAAAAAGAATTTAAAGAATCCACGATATTATTTGTTATGAAATGTGTTTTATCTAATTCAAAATTTGTATTAACTATTTTTGAGATGAATAAAAGGTACAATGGAAAAAGATGTTTGAATTAAGGTTAAATAAAAAAATAATTACCCACATTAAGTTCGTTTTTATTAAAAATATTTCTGGTTTTCTATTTACCTTTGACAACAAAAGTTGAAAGTCCACATCTATGTCTACAAAAACAGAATTTATTATGTGAAGGTATAATTGTTTTGATATGAGCATATCTTTTTATTTTATTTTTTATTCGAAAGAAACGGTTTCCCCTCAAATTAGAAAATGACACCCAAGTTTTAGATAGCAAATATGTCAAAAATTAAATTGATCAGATTATTTTCATATGGCCAAAAGATTTTCACTTTGCTTACCACTAAGTAGAGGGTTAAAAGACCTCTTGAAATATTATTATTGTACTGTGACTCCAGCTTATCATTTTTCGTCCATAGAAAACAAAAAAAACCCAAAGAGATGACAAATAAATTATACACTCTAGCTTAGTCCAAATAATTATGCTTTCGAGACGCGACGGCCATACTTCCATGACGGCCCTAGGATGTGTTGGCCATACCGTCATATCGTCCATGGGACATATCGGCCACACATTGTAAGACGTATCGTCCACACTTTTATTTTTTTTTATTGAGTTTATTACATAAAATATAATACGAAAAATAAGTATTTGTTCATAATAATAACATAAATATGATTGTGTAGTAGTTTTTTTCTGCACATACGATCTTATTTATTCTTGTAAGAGTTATCTTTGCTCGATCATCATCGCTCGTGTTTACAACTTGTTACGGCCGTATTATGTAAGTATATTGATTATTTCTTCATTATCAGTTGTAAACATTTTCTAATGCCCGCGTCACACTGTCCCGCTTTTTACGCCGATGGCAACATGATTATAGAAATTTTCAAAATCGGGACTGATCGTATCCAGATCGGGATATTCCTAGTGCCATCTTTAACCATCGTAGGCAAGAATTTCACAACCAAATGTATGTTTTCACTCCGCTTGAACCCAGCTTGGGAGTTGTGTTTTTATAGTGATCTTGAATTGTATTTCCTTTACAATTTCTTGACAAAAGCATAATTAATACTTGTGTTCATCAAAGAAGTAATAATAAGCAATCAACAATCTTCTTAACTTTCCAGCTTAATCATAACTTGATTACAGCTGATTACCTTGTATTATATTTCAAAACTGAACTCATTGTTTTAATTATGACAGAAATTACAGTCTCCCATTCGGATATACATTTAGTCATTAATATTTATTCATTTTGTTCTATTTGCTATACACAAGATATCAAACAATCATCTAGAAAACAATAAGATATTTTAATATTTTATTAGATTAAACACATTCATTTACGATAAATATATAATGAGTAAACAAATGATATAACAAAAATTAAGATGAAAAATAATGTAAAAACAGTATTGTTTATTTAAAGTTATAATAACCATCTATAAGTATCAAAATAATTCATCTATAACATCTAAAAAAAACCAAAAAAACACCATGGACGATACGTCTTTACAAAGTATGGCCGTTTTTGTACTCTGGCCGTTTCATCTTTTCAGGGTATGGCCGTTTCATCCTATGGCCGTCATGTTAGTATGGCCGTTACGTCTTGCATTGATAATTATGACGTCTTGCCAGGCTATTATATTTTTTTTCTGAGGCGTCAAAGAAAAAAAAATATAATAGCCTTTCAAGACGTCATAATTATTTGGACTAACTCTAGCTGTGACATCTTTAGTCAAAATTATTATGACGTCTTGAAAGGCTATTTAATATTGTTTTGATACCTTCATGTGACGGTGTGACGTGTCAAAGCTAAAAAAATAAAAAAATAAAATTGCAAGACGTCATAATTATTTAGACTAGCACATCCTCAAAGTATATATTTCAAAAGAACAACTAATTAAACAGGATGCTGAAACAATTAAATCCATCAGGAAGTAACATACCCCAAGTCTGGTAATTTCATTTGTCTGGTAAGATTTTTCATTTAGTTAGCATTATATTAAATGAGCAGACTCACAGGAAAATAGAAATAACTGGCATGAATTGTATCACCTTCAAACTACCATCAACATTAGCAATACATGTACTAGAACAAGCTCTGTTAGGGTAAACATCGTATGCCTCACATGCAACAACTTGTTTTTGCCATATTCATGGGAACGCTAATTACCTGACAGATTTCTGGACTGGTTGAAGAATTTTGCTGTTTAATTTTTAAAAAATATTTAAAAAATACACTCATGATTTACTTGTTGATATTGCATAAATTATTTACTCATTCTAAATTGATTGAGTCAGCTTAATATCTCCCCCTGAATTAAATGATTTGCATGAATATCCAGTTATTATTGGCCTGATTTGATAGATATTTAATATTTTATCAGCCTATTATCTCCCCCTGAATTAATCAATTTGCAGGAAAATCTATTTATTGTCTCTTGATTTGTTTGATATTCAGGATACACAGCTCACTATCTCCCCCTGAATTGGTTGTTTTGCATGAATATCCTGTTATTATTGGCCTGATTTGAAAGATATTCAATAGATTCAGCATATTATCTCCCCTGAATTATTTGGTTTGTATGAATATCTATTTATTGTCTCTCCTGATTTGGTTGATTTATCAGGACACACAGCTCACCATCTCCCCCAGAAGTGGTTGATATGTAGGAATATCTAGTTATTGTCTCCCCCTGAATTGGTTGATTTTAAGTGAACTCAGCTGATTAACCATCTCTCCCTAATTTGGTTTATTTTCATACCAGATATTATCTCCCCCTGATTTGGTTGACTTGCTCTAAGACCCTGCTATTAGACTATAATTTTCATAAAACCATCTTTTGAAGCCAGATTATATAATTTTTGAACAGGTCACCATTTCTATAAATGAAGTATGACATCCTGGTACTCAGTCAAGTAAGAGCAACCAAAAGAGGAAAAATCAAACATATAATCGTCTTAATTTAAGGGGAAGGTTTACTGTTGTCATATCAAGAAAGGTAAAAAAAGGGGGTAAATAGAAAATAGTCTAAATGGTAAAATTTGCAGTTATATCCAGGTATTATTTCCCCTTGAATTGATTAATTTGCACTAATGCAATCAAGTATAAATATTGAGTTATTATCCCAACTTGAATTATTTGATATATCCCTTTTATTATCTCCCTCTAAATTGGTTGATTTATTGAGTTTCTACAACATGTACACCCCTTGATTAACATATTTACCCCCTCAAATCGTTAATATTTTTATTGATAACATGGATAAGTGAATTTTTCTTTCAGGTATATTGTAATTAAAATTTCAAGCACTGGTTATTAAAGGATTGAACTTAATCACACAAGGTTCTTAAAATGGATAAGAGGAAAAGAACTTTTGTTGTTGGTGTTGGAACCACAAAATTTGAAAGACCACTGAAAAAAAACTGGGACTATCATGACATGGGAAGAGAAGCTGGTATGTATGAGTGCAGACTTTTACTTTTCTCAACTAAAATTAAGACTGTACAGGACATGGTTAGAAATATTTAAAACACACATTCAAGAACTTAATTTTTATACAGTCAACAGGAAATTTTTCTGTCTGACATCGAAAGTCAGAAGACTTAGAAGTCCTTTTTATACGACCGCAAATTTTGAAAAAATTTTCGTCGTATATTGCTATCACGTTGGCGTCGTATTCGTCGTCGTCGTCGTCGTCGTCGTCGTCCGAATACTTTTAGTTTTCGCACTCTAACTTAAGTAAAAGTGAATAGAAATCTATGAAATTTTAACACAAGGTTTATGACCATAAAAGGAAGGCTGGTATTGATTTTGGGAGTTTTGGTCCCAACATTTTAGGAATTAGGGGCCAAAAAGGGCCCAAATAAGCATTTTCTTGGATTTCGCACTATGACTTTAGTTTAAGTTAATAGAAATCTATGAAATTTTGACACAAAGTTTATGACCACAAAAGAAAGGTTGGGATTGATTTTGGGAGTTTTGGTTTCAACAGTTTAGGAATTAGGGGCCAAAAAAGGGCCCAAATAAGCATTATTCTTGGATTTCGCACAATAACTTTAGTTAAAGTAAATAGAAATCAATGAAATTTGAACACAATGTTTATGACCACAAAAGGAAGGTTGGTATTGATTTTGGGAGTTTCGGTCCCAACAGTTTAGGAATTAGGGGCCAAAAAGGGACCCAAATAAGCATTTTTCTTGGTTTTCGCACCATAGCGTTAGTATAAGTAAATAGAAATCTATGAAATTTAAACACAAGGTTTATGACTATGAAAGGAAGGTTGGTATTGATTTTGGAAGTTAATTTTTGGTCCCGTTTTCAAATTGGTCTACATTAAGGTCCAAAGGGTCCAAAATTAAACTTAGTTTGATTTTAACAAAAATTGAAACCTTGGGGTTCTTTGATATGCTGAATCTAAAAATGTTCTTAGATTTTTTATTATTGGCCCAGTTTTCAAGTTGGCCCAAATCAAGGTCCAAAATTAAACATTGTTTGATTTCATCAAAAATTGAATAATTGGGGTTCTTTGATATGCCAAATCTAACTGTGTATGTAGAATCTTAATTTTTGGTCCAGTTTTAAAATTGGTCTAAATTAAAGTGCAAAGGGTCCAAAATTAAACTAAGTTTGATTTTAACAAAAATTAAATTCTTGGGCCTCTTTGATATGCTGAATCTAAACATGTACTTAGATTTTTGATTATGGGCCCAGTTTTCAAGTTGGTCCAAATCAGGATCTAAAATTATTATATTAAGTATTGTGCAATAGCAAGTCTTTTCAATTGCACAGTATTGTGCAATGGCAAGAAATATCTAATTTCACAATATTGTGAAATAGCAATTTTTTTTTTAATTAAGAGTTATCTTTCTTTGTCCAGTATAGTAAGCAAGAAATATCTGCAAGAATTTTTTTTAATTGGAGTTATCTTTCTTTGTCCAGAATCAACTTAAATCTTTGTTATATACAATGTATATTCACTTTTTACTACCAACTGATAAATTTAAATAATCTTTACCATTCAGTGATAACAAGCAGTTTTTTTTACATCTTAATATTTTATGATGTATTTAAATGAGTAGTAATTGTTGCAAACTCCATTAGAATATTTTAATTGACATTAGTTTTGGAATAAGGGAAAGGGGGATTTGATTAAAAAATTGGGTTCAATTTTTCTCATTTGAAATTTCATAAATAAAAAGAAAATTTCTTCAAACATTTTTTTGAGAGGATTAATATTCAACAGCATAGTGAATTGCTCTAAGAGAAAACACAAACAAATTTTAAGTTCATTTGAATACATTCATTCTGTGTCAGAAACCTATGCTGTGTCAACTATTTAATCACAATCCAAATTTAGAGCGGAATCCAGCTTGAATGTTGTGTCCATACTTGGCCCAACCGTTCAGGGTTCAACCTCTGCGGACGTATAAAGCTACGCCCTGCGGAGCATCTGGTTAGACTTTGACATTTGCTCAGTAAAGCTTCACAATTGGTCTCATACAAGACATAAAATAGGTTATTGTAGTTTAAATAGAAACTACCGAATACTAAATACCAAAAACGCTAACTGGTTAACTGTACTTTTTCTTTTTAAATTTTGATAGATTTGATATAAATTGAAATTGAAATCATTAAATAGTTGTTTTCTTTAAAAACTGTTGTCATTGTAATTAATTTGACAGATCAATTGTCCAGTATATTATTTGCTATTGTTAATAAATAAAATATAGATTTATTTAGAACTTGTTTCTCAGCTAGGGGCAAGATCTTAAGGAAACATAATTAGAATACATGTTTTTAACAGTAACTTTAAATCAGTAATGCGATTTACTTCATTATTATATTTTTGTTCTTATATTGTGTAGACCTACATCTGAATTTGTAATCTCCGTCGTACAAAGCTTAATCATACTTTAAACTCAAAAATTGTGAAATGCAAACCAATGTGAATGTAATCAATGTATTCTTGATAGTATGAGTAACAAGCTTTGACTTAATCATTTCAAATTGAAACACTCCACATTATTTTTTGAGACAAGAGAAAATAAAAAAAATCATTGGTTTCAGACATATTAAATTCTACGGGATCAAGAAGGTTTTTTTTCAATCTTAAGCTACCAGTTAACCAGTTTATCCGAGTAACCAGTTAGGCAGAAGTGTACGATTTGACAACACTAATAAACTTCAACCATTTTGACCACATTTATTTCCCTTTTCATTAAAAACGAGAGACAATTTTTATAGATTTTAGAAAGTACCTAAGAATGTTAATTACACTTGACTTTGAAGGCTAACTATGGAAAAATTAGTTTTCAGGTCTCTTATTTTGCATACAATTGAACTGAAATAAATTCCTTACATGTTTTTTTTCCATAAACAGGTAAAGCAGCATTAGAAGATGCCAAGATTCCATATTCTAAGGTTCAAGCAGTTGTGGCAAGTTATTGTTATGGGGAACCAACATGTGGACAGAGAGCTGCCTATGAACTTGGATTGAGTGGAGTACCAGTGTTCAATGTAAATAACAATTGCTCCTCAGGTTCCAGTGCCCTTATGTTGGCAAGGAGACTGGTTCAAAGTGGTATTGAGGACTGTGTCATGGCTTTAGGTACTAATTCAATAATGCACTAAGCACATTCTTTATAATTTAGTTATTATACATTTGTATTTTAATTTCATATTATCCTATCAAACATTTATAATGCACAGACTAAAAATCTAAGTCATATACAGTTAAAGGGAGATAATTCAAAAGAAAAAAAGTTAATGTTTTGAATTTCCTTGTGGAGACTTTCTATCCATTTCTATCTTGAAATGATGAACAACAGTATTGCTTTGTTTGTGGAACTTTGCAGGGAAGTTTCTTTTTTCCTAACCTGTTATGAAATCAAGTTCTTTAAATACAAAAAAGAATGTAGTGGCAGATCCAGGTATTTTCATAAGGGGAGGTCCATTGTCTGCTTTTATATAAGAGGAAGCTGTGCCATCATGCTTCAGTGATTCCCTAAATAATCAACCAAATTTTCCCAACTAAACCTGCCTCTGCAATGTTTTTCAAATATATGCCTCAAGGTACATAAGAAGATCTAGATCAAATTCAGATTGACTTAGTTAAAAAAAAAAGATGACAAAATATGTTTGATTTTATTTCAGGCTTTGAAAAAATGGAGAGAGGACTTTCAGAAAGATATCCAGAGAAGGAATCCCCTGTCAAACGTCACATGGACCACATGGTTACCATAGGAGCAGACCCTGGTCTAATTCAACCTAGAATGAACGCAATGACATCAGACGTTGTCAAATTATATGCTTATGCTGCAAGAGAGTATCTGGAAAAGTACCCAGAAGCCAATATTGATGACATGGTTAACATTTCATATAAAAATCATAAACAAAGTGTACATAATCCTAAAGCCAGTATTTCTAAAGAAATATCTCGTTCCGATATAAAAGATAAAATGATGCTGTGTCATCCAATCACATTTTGGATGTCTGCTCCCGTTGCTGATGGTGGTGCATGCGTTATTGTTTGTAGCGAAGAATTTGTCATACGTCATGCTCTACAAAGAAAAGCAGTAGAAATCATCTCACAGCACTTAGTAACTGACTTGCCGTCATCATTTGAAAAAAGTTACATTGATTTGTCAGGGTACCAGATGGCAAAAGAAGCAGCGAGGAGATGCTTTAAAGAATCAGGTCTCACTCCTGATAATGTAAATGTTGTTGAGGTTCATGACTGTTTCTCTTGTAATGAAATGTTAATGTATGAGGCTTTAGGGCTAGCCAAAGAAGGAACAGGATACCAGTTGATTAGAAATAGTGAATGGCGTAAAAATAAAGAAGGTGGAGAAATGTGTTATTTGAACAATAAATGGGTTGTTAACCCCTCAGGAGGACTGGAGTCAAAAGGTCATCCAATAGGTGCTACAGGTAAGGGCTTTAAGAAAGGAACTTGAAGACTTCTTTAATCTTATATCTTTAATCATGATTTACTTCTGCGAGAATTTCAGTTTTACATGATTGAAATCTGTTACATAATTTTTCATATATTTATTTACCATATACAATGTAGGTCTATGTCAGACTATGTGTGGCCTTCATTGATAAGGAAAAACAATACTGTTAGTCAGCCAGCGGCTGTGAATAAATTATTAGTTGTTGGATACCAATTTTAGTGAATATATTACAAATGTTATATAGAAATGTATGAAGCCTTTGGCAAAACCGGGAAATCAAATAATCACGAAAATCATATTTTTCCTCATCCAGGAAAGAAACAAGAAATCATCACATATTCAAAAACTTTAAATCAAGAAAAATAATTAAAGACCAAAGCAGATACATTTTTGTACATAAGATTGTGAACCGTGGTAGAAATCCCAATCTTGTACAAACAGGACAGATTATTGAAAAATGAGCAAAAAGATCATTTTACAATCACACCAACAGATATCCATGTATGCCAACAAACCATAATAACTCTGATTAGTAAATAAAAAGAAATGTTCTCAAAGCATCAATTTTCTTATTCTTGCAGGTCTTGCTCAGTGTGCTGAATTAGTTTGGCAGTTGAGAGGTCAAGCTGGTAAACGACAAGTTGAAGATGCTAAAATTGGGTTACAACATAACTTTGGTATAGGTGGAGCTGCAGTAGTTACATTATATAAAAAATATGGCATCCAACAAGCAAAATTGTAGATGCATACAATACCATGAGCATCTTAACAGGTCCAGCTCCCGTAACAATTGGAAAGAACAAACAATCAAAATATGTCTAAATCTGAACATGGAATCCAATAATGTTCATATATAGTAATCTAAATACGGGTGATATTTTTTTTATCCTAATGAAAGCATTTTAATTATGGTACATGTGATTTTCATATTTTTAAAGAACAAAAGAAATATCATGTTATCAGTTGTATAAACAGATGATTAGAATATAATTTCATATATTTGTTGAATGCTATATAAACAGAACACATTTTTCATTAAGTTAAATATGGATGGCAAAACTATTAATATATTTGCTTTGTTAATGATGTCATTTGCTGTAAAAATTATATACAGTGTAAATATTCTGTCTATTCCGGAATAACCAATTTATATGGAATTTTCTCGTACATTATGCATATCAATAAATGGAATACTTCTATTTTTTTTTTAATTAACTGACAACTTGTAGTATGTTGTGTTTTGTGTATCAGTCCATGTTAAGTTTTATGTTAAGGTCTAGATAAAAGCAACTGCAACTCATAGAGGAGGAATCTTTTGAAACTTTGCCAAGGGAGGAACTAAATAAAGTCAGCTTGACTTCCTTTTACATATAAAATAGTAAGCGACGGGAAAAGGTGTCAATTTCTTTATTTCCTAAAAGAATAAATCAGAATAAAATTGTTATTGATTTAGAATATTTTAAGTTCAATATACATAGAATTTTTTGTTTTTGATACTGATTTTAACACCATGAATTATATAGCAATTCTGTTGATACAAATACACTGTATTATAATAATTGTTTTTTAAAAGTTATTACCTTAAAAAAAGCATAATTAGAATGATCTGTTTAAAAATAAGAATAGTCAGTTTTTGTTTGATTGAAGAATATTTATAAGATTGTAATATTGTTGACATTCCAGAGAATAAACAGAAAATAAAGTTAATTGAAGTCTTATATTTTTATCATTCAATATGTAGAACTAAAATAAACAGCAACCCAAAATATAATTATTATTTTCCCTTTACCATGAGAAGTACATTTTTTAGCTGTCTGTCTTGTGAAATGTTCATCCCACTCTGATAAAATTTTCTTCACTGTTTTCTCTGCAATTTTGAATCAGAGCTCCTGAAATTTGGTATGAAGGTACATGAAATCATGCTTTATTATTAAACAGGTTTTAACATCCACCAGTGATCATCCTTTTCACTTAACACTTACAGCAGGGGTATCTTTAGACAGAAATAGCTCACAGTTCAACTTGTTAGTTCTTCAGATGTGGTTACAATGCATTTTGTGAAAATGTTTATATAAATTATTGAACCGGCTCTCAAAAACAATTCTTGATTTCTCCTTTTTAGCTCACCTGGCCCATTTGTTTTCCCTTTTCTCATTACTTGGCGTCTGTTGTCGGTAGTCGTTAGCTTTTACAAAAATCTTATCCTCTGAAACTACTGGGCCTAATTTAATCAAACATGGTCAAAATCATTATAGGTTATCTAGTTTAAAAATTGTGTCTGGTGACCCGATCAACCAACCAAGATGGCCTCCAAGGCTAAAAATAAGACTGGGGTAAAAACCAGTTTTTGGCTAATAACTCAAAAACCAAAGCATTTAGAGCAAATCTGATATGGGCTTAAATTGTTATTCAGGTCAAGATAAAGGAGTTATTGCCCTTTATAGTCATTTTTTAACCAGTTTTTAGTAATTTTTTTTAATCCTTTACAAAAATCTTCTTCTCTGAATCTACTGGGCCAAATTTGTATATGCATACCTTGCAAGGTCCTCATATGCATGGGCATCATGCAGCCAGTTTTCACTTGACCTCAACCTTATTTCATAGATCAGTGAACAAGGTTAAGTCAAGTCCATATCTCAAATTCTATAAGCAATAGGTTTAGTATAATTGGTGTATGGAAGGATTGTAAGGTGTACATGTCCAACTGGCAGGTGTCATCTGATCTTGATCTCAGTTTCATGGTTCAGTGTTCGTATTTTGGTCTGTTTTTTTCTGGTACTATATGCAATTTAAAGGTAGGTCTATAATATTAGGTGTATGGAATGATTGTAAGTTGTACATTTCCAACTGGCAGGTATCATCTGACCTTGAACTCATTTTTATGGTTCAGTGGTCAAAGATTACCTAATGAGTTCTGGTCTTTTTTTTTTGTCGAGCCTGCAATTTTTGTTGCAGAAAGGTCGACATAAGGATAGTGATCCGGTGGCGGCGGCAATAGCTAACTTCTTAAAAGCTTTATATTTTAGAAGGTGGAAGACCTGGATGCTTCATACTTTGTATGTAGATGCCTCATGTTACGAACTTTCGGTCAGTCACATGTCCAAGACCTCATTTTCACGGTTCAGTGACTACTTGAAAAAAAAAGTTATAACATTTTTTGTTATGTTAATATCTCTCTCATTATAAGTAATAGGATAACTATATTTGTTATGTGCGTACCTTGCACGGTCCTCATGCGCATCACACGTTTTCACTTGACCTCAACCTCATTTCATGGATCAGTGAACAAGGTTAAGTTTTGGTGGTCAAGTCCATATCTCAGATACCATATTAAAGCAAAAGGTCTTGTATATTCAGTGTATGGAAGGATTGTAAGGTGTACATATCTAATTGGTAGGTGTCATCTGACCTTGACCTCATTTTCATGGTTCAGTGGTTATAGTAAAGTTTTGTGTTTTGGTCTGTTTTTCTTATACTACATGTATATGCAAAAGGTCTACTACTAAATCCATTCATTTAGGACACCTGTCTATTGTTGAAGACCTTGGTTATTAGTGATGCAAGGTTTCTGTCTCAAGGAAAATATTCCTACATCTACTTATTTATCTTCTGACTTTGCTTATCAATATTTTGAAAACACTTTTAGGAAGTTGCTAACATAGCAAACAAGGATTTGTTTTTCATTCATCCCTTGATCTATAAAACTGTGTGTAAAACAACAAAGGCAATATTATAAAAATTCCCTTCTTTTGATTATATTTTATGCATCTCACCATATACATGATCATGATATATGACTGAAAAAGTCATTCAACTCAACACATGAATTATTTCCTTTGAAGGATGTTTTTTCCACTTTTTTTTGTGTTTGTTACTGGTTATTCATTCTTATTGCATCCTTCAAATTCAGCAATAAATTTCTTTTAAATGGTCATGATTTGATGATTGTGGGAAACACAAAGAAAATACCTGATAATAACCAATATATTCATGCAAGTGTTCAACCTAACACCTGGATGTTAAGCAACAAATCAATCTGACAATAGGGAAACTTATTTTGGTAAATGAACATGTAAAATCTATATAAAGTCCAAACTTAACCATCTGACTATGTTAACATCTGAATAAATGTACATGTAAGATCATCATTGATTACTAATATTGTAATTCACATTGTTTTTATTCTGTAGTATTCACATCGTTAAATTCACTCTTCAATAAATAGCTACACATAAAAGTAGTCCACAATGATAAAATTGCTACAAATGTTAGAATGAAACGTAATCCTTTGAACCAAGGGGGATAAGCCCAAGACACCATGTCATAATATCCAGCACCTGCTAATCCTCCAATCACAACAAACAATGACAGTGGATGTGGCATCATAAGTCCACCCCATGCCACTAAGGATGGCACCACACTGACACCAAGACTTATCCAGCCTGGTCTCAATACACTTTCTTCCGATATTGAAAATCCCCATCTTACTCCTCCAAGAAATGACAAAATGGTTGCTCCATAAGCCATTTGAGCAAAACATATACTTGGCATAAACACACTACTGAAGATCATATACCCAGGAGCTGCTACAAAAGGGATTAATCCAGAGGCTCCAAGTACTAACGCTGGAACTGGGGAACGCTTTAATTCTTTCATGCTGCCCCATACTGTCACTGCTTTTGTTTCCCTGTCTTCATGAAAAGATCGTAAAGAACATGTCTGGAAATCATTTGCCGTCAAAAAATTTGTCTTTAACTTGTTTAGATGTCCAGCACCTATAATGTTCTGTGAATGCAAGTCCTTCCATGAATTACATTGTTTGCCTGTGTATAACTTATTTTCGAAAATGTTTATGCCTTTTCTCTTACAACAGAGTGGTCTGTATTGGCTGATAACATGACTACTGTTGTAGTGTCTAACAATCTGTCTCACAGCTTGCATTATTAAATCTACAAACAGAAAAAAAGGTATGGTCATTGATTGAGTGAATTGTTGATAGCAATGAGATTTAGTCTCAGTTTAACTTTATGACTGCGATTGCTAACACAAATTAAGTTTTTGCAACAAAGTTCAAAGAGTTGCTTAATGCTGATAGTCTTTTCACAAAGGATATTCACGTAATTTATTTTACACCAGGCAGGATAGGTGGTCACTGAACATGGTAAAAGGTGTTTGACTGACTGCACAATAAAAGAAATTTTGAGTTTTTAATGTATAATTTTATCATTTTTAATATTCTAAATAATGGTTCAAAACCTATGGCGGCTGGCCCACAATCATTGACAATGATTATCTTTTATTTAACATGTTAACATGGTTAAGCTAAATTTTGTTTTTCAAACTTTATGAAAGTTAAACATTTGCCAAGTACTTTTTCCTCTTAAGATAGTCAAGGTTAAAAAATGCCCCTTAAAAACATAGGACATATTTCCAAAATGAAAACATGTTACTATAAACATAAAGCAGAAACCATTTACACCCTCCAGGGTTCTCGCTAAGGCGAGTCCATGAGTCCTGGACTCATCAAAATCTGTCTGGACTCACCATTTTCAAAACTGGTGAGTCCACAGATACATCAATATTGAAATATTTTGTATAAACTGAACACATTTAAACACAAATATCATCTTTTTATAGCAAAAATTTAAAAAGTAATCTAAATTTAATGTCATTTCATTGCTCTGTGAGGCCATGGAAACTAAAATATTACATTAAATTGCAATAAAATGTGTTCTTCTTGCTGTTGGACTCACCATGACCAAAAATGATGAGTCCCTGGATTCACCTTCAAAAATCCTTAGCGAGAACCCTGCCCTCATAATATATAACGATCAGATATGGAAAATGTGTCAACATCAAACAATAAAAAGAGCCTGTAATACAATTTTTAAAAATGCAAAGCAGAAATCATGTGAGTTGGCATCTATGGTAGGTAGGGTGCCTGAGCTCTAGGAAACAAGTTTTTTTGCCTAATCATAAAATGTATTGTACATATTATAGTAGCTGCTTTTAGACAGACACTTTTGCACTCAGACTCCTTGCTAAACTTATCGTAAAAAACAAGTTAATGGAATCATAACAAGCTTTGTTGTCATCATACATGACATATCCTATGCAGCATGGTTATTTACATTTTAACAAGTGTTTGATGGCGTTATGGTATTAAATAAAAGATAAATCAAGTTTTTAACATACAGGAATACAGCACTGTCAGAGCAGGCTGGTATTACTATAGAGTATTAGGCCATGATTTTTTAATTTGTTGGTTTACGGATCCTCTGACCCGATTTTGCCGATTTGCAGAATTAACCGATCCTAACAAAAACATTATCTCTAAAAAATAAATAAAATATCCTTTTTTAATGAAATGAAATGCATAATCCATTAGACACTAACGGAATTGATAACAATTTCTGTTGTGATAACTAAAACTTCTAACTTACGTATCTTAAAATAGACAAATAAATCATAACTGACCTTGAAATGTTGTTTGCGCAAATACATTTTGTGGCAGGAAACCTGTGTTTAAAACCCATTACATATTAAGTTTGTTTCCCGTATTTGTCATTATTCTGTAAGATAGAAAAAAAATGGAGAATGAACTTGTCCAACCATGGTTAAGTTGAAGAAATTAATTAAAACAAATCCTCTGGAATTTTCTTCAGACTTGTCATTGATAATTAAATTTTTTTTTATTTGGATATAAAAAACAGGAATTCATGACAATTGATGAACCCAATATCCTCCTTTTTCCAGTGGATGAGTCTATTACTTTTTTGACATGTGTATTGAAACTTATTTTAGTATGACGTTTTTTCTTTATTTTTTCTTGATCTTTCTTGATCAGTTTTCATGTTTGAAGATCATTTACCACCAAGTTTCCTGAAATTTAAATAAAATGCTACATTTGTGAAATGATGATTTACTTTCGCCTTTGTCCGTGGACACAAACCCCCTTTTTTCACAGAAAATTATTAGACAATGTCAAGCGATATTTATGGCAGCTGAGTAATAATATTTCATCAAACCAATATATAAGAAATTATGATCAAATAGCAAACCATACATGTATTGTATGAAAAGTGAAATATATTTTTTTGGATTATTTTTCTGTCTTGAGAGATTTAAAAAAAAAAATCTGACCAAACTGCCTTTTTCATGCGGAAAATCCGTAAACCAACAAATTAAAAAAAGGCAGTGTTTGCACGTACCCACATGCGGGTACGAAAAGTCAAATTGCCGTTCTAGGCTGCGCGTACCCACATCCGGTTTTCTAATAAAATGCCATAGGATCGGGTATTAAACGTGAAATATCTACGGAAATTATCGATAATATGGGATATCGTGTAAATCAAGTCAAGAGTATGAAAAAATATTATTTTCAAAAGATCTCAAATTGTGTTTATTAAATAATGATATATAATAAACATTGCAAAATTAAATTCACAATGATGGAAAATGAAACTGTACAGTCCCTGAAAAAAAAGTAAAAGAAAACTACTATAAAAAGTAAAGTTCGAGTTTATAAAATTTAAAGAAGCAAGTAATAATATCAATTTAAACCAATTATAAAAGATTCATTTGGAACAAATTTTCATATCAAATACGATTGTTTTGGCACAGATTTCAACCCGGCTGCTCATTTCAAATGTTGCCAGCCTACGTTCACATTTCATATTATTCATTATTACTTGCTTCTTTAAATTTTAACTTTTATAAACTCAAGCTTTAATTTTAGTAGTTTTATATATTTTAAAATATCATATGGGTATATTTTTAATTATAAACATTTTAATTTGCATTAAAATTTAATAATAGTATTAATTTCTATCATGGTTTTTTTACTGTACATTTTCCATCATCATGATCATTGTGTGTTGTGCATTAAAAATTTTGCAATGTTTATTATGTATTTTGCAATGTTTATTATGTATCATTATTTGATAAATACGATTTGAAAATATTATTTTTCATACTCTTCACTCGTTCTAAACAATATCCCCACATTATCGATAATTTCTGTAGATATTTCACGTTTTATACCCGATCCGATGGCATTTTATTAGAAAACCGGATGTGGGTACGTGCAGCCTAGAATGGCAATTTGACTATTCGTTCCCGCATGTGGGTACGCGCAGACACTGCCTTAAAAAAAAACTGGCCTTACTATTACTTAACTATCTGCAAGCACCTTGGCTATACAGTGTACATTGTCATTGTGTCATAATTATACAAAGCCAGGGTAAATCTATTTCATTTCCAAAATATAGCATCATAACTGTTCATAACACCAGAGACATAATATATGTCTCTGCTAGTGATAACACATTCATTGACAATGACAGTTTGTAAATGAACAGATCAAAGCCAGAGGTTTTCTAAAACAGTTGAAACTTTATTTATAGAAAAAAACATAGTTTTTAGTTTCCCTTGACTTAAAATATCAATTTATTGTCATTATAAAGACATTCAAACCTTATTAAACCTTGAAAATAGCAATAGCAGACAGTTTTGACATTTTTCACAGATCATATCTGGTACTTTCCACTTTTTATGCACCTAAGGGAAAATAATTGTAAAGGAAACCGGGCACCAGAGTATTTCAATATTATAAAGGTTGTACAATGCAGGATTTGAATTCCGGCAATACTAAAATTAAAAAAATAATCTAGAAAATAACCATACCACACAAATATACAGTCAGAGATATAACTCTATAGGGTTATTACAGAAAATAACATAAATGTGTTATAAACGTATTTAAACTTTTGGTATTTAGCTGTATTTTGCCTCCGAATGACCTTATATCACCTCCGAATAACCTTTTGACGTCAAGCAACAATCACTTTTTAGTTGTGACGTCAAATATTTTGAATTATGAAGTCAAAGCAATCGGAACAACTCGGCCTTTCTGGTTGCACGAAGAAATAACGCTATTGTACTGCGTAGCGAGAATGGCCGAGTAGTTACGATTGGAAGTCAAAGTTTACGGGAACCTGTGTGATGTTATGTAATGGCGGACAAATTTGCATACAAGTGTAAATACCTCTATTACAGATACTTTTCTTTAAATTTTCTAAATCTGTAATAACATATGTTTGTTATTAGTAAAATTATTTAATCTATATAGTGGACTCAAGGGAACTCTTGAGACTTTGCGCAGAAACTAAATGCATAGCCTTTATAATTAATTTTGAAATTAAATTAATACATTTTGATTAACCATGGTTAATCAATGAGACAAGGCTTTCAAGGAATTAACTTAGATGTGATAACAAGGCTTAGTTATTAAAGGAACATGAGGAATGTAACTTATTATATAAGACACTTGGGAATTACTGAGAAACTTGCTCAGAAACTCATTACATGCTCTGGTTATTATTTCTTACAATAAATTTAAATACATTGAATTAAGCATGATTTATGTCTGAGCAAATGCTTTGAAGTGGTATAGAGAAGCTGTGATAACACCCTTTAGTTATTACAGGCATATTTTTTTTTCTGAAATAACATATAGGCGTACTATTCAAAATTTGAATACTATGAACTGTTATATAAATAGATACATAAAGACAATAGTAATAGCAATAGAACTTGTATACATTTTAACTAAACTTATGATGTATATTGTCCCTTTGAAACATGTAACATACGCATGTTATCACCGTTTTATGATTTTTTAGTCCACAATAACAAATGTATGTTACACGTGGTATGTTATTTTCCTGTAATAACCCTATAGAGTTATATTATTAATTCGTATATTTTAACAAATTTGATTCGTTTAGGGATAGTCACATGTTAAACTATATTTTCGAAGGTAGAGAAAAACGGCGGATAGCAAAAAGCATATTGCACAGAGCATATTGCACGGTTATTTTTAGAATATCTAAAACCCGATTTACTTTAAGATGTCAAACAAACAAAAAAAAGTATATAAAATAACAACTAATATGTTATTATTGCCAAGGAGACAATATGATATCTATAAAATACAAACAAAATCAAATGACGATTTTGATACAAATATGCATAATGGTCTGAAATTAATAATATAACAAATATAGCCTTTCTAAGAGGTCAATACAGGATATATCGACCCAAAGAAGTATATCGACCTCGGACTTCGTCCTCAGTCAATATACTTCTTTCAGGTCAATATATCCCTGTATCGACCTCATACAAAGGCTATATTTGTATAATATCCCTGAATGATATAAGATCATATAAATTATTTAAAGAAATGGAATATAAAACCAAAATTGCTATTCAAACGTGAAAAATAGGCCGAGAAAATAGGTAAGTACAGAGCCACATAAAACAATTGAAGTACCAGAAATTTTATACACATTGAAAGATTGATCATTGTAAATATAATTTTAGATCTTCTAACATTGTAGACAAACTGTAATATCTTTGCTATGTAATAATACAATCCAGTTTCTATAACTAATTTATTAACAAGTACATCGTTTGATGGTCAGACTACAGAATGACAACATGTGTATAAGAACTTCAATTGATCTATTTAATTGCATGTTTATTTAAGAACGTGCAGGCATGTGAGAGTTGCTGATCTGTCAATTATAATTACTGTAACAGATGATACGGTAATAAAGTGAGGTGAACTTTATAACACTTCTCCGGCCTTAGATAAAAACAAATTAAAAACAAATTAACTCAATTACAGAAAATTAATGTCTTTTCACGGCTACTGATTGATAAGTCCATATCAGTTTGAAAACAAATAAAAATGTCAGATCACAAAGATTCATTCGCTAAAGTTTGTCTGCACTGAAACTATAATGTCCTACTATGAAAATAAAAATAAAAATGTTCGCACTGGTCTTGTTGTTATTTCTTACACTAATTGATATGTACACATACACTGCGAAGTACTTAATGCACTTCAAACGGTTGTGAGGATTATTATGCCTCTTTATAAATCAACCATTTATTTTAACACAAAATCCTTTAAATGCGATGGTTCTTTTCTTATCCTCTTCGGATAGCGTGGTTCCATTTGTTCAGTGATGTTTAACGGTTTCTCTACTTGCGGTTGTTCGGTCTCAGGAGTACTTATCGGTATAGTTATTTCTGGTTCAAACAAATCACTGTCATTGTCATATTTTTCTTCATTTTCATTGTTTGTGCATTCGAAGTTCCGTACTCTGATGTGGTCAATATGTCTCCGAATGACACGTCCATCTTCCAATTTAATATGAAATGAAAGTGGTCCTGATTGTTTTATAACTTCTCCCGGAATCCATTTAATCTTCGAACCAATTGCGAAATTTCGGGCAAATACTCCCTGTCCTACATTAATTTGTCTGTTCACAGATTTCTTATCGTGATAATGTTTTTGTTTTTGTTGTCTCTCCTGAACTCGCTTCTCGATATTTGGAAAAACTAAATCTAGACGCGACTTGAGTTTCCTTTTCATAAGCAATTCTGATGGTGCCAATCCTGTCGTTGTTTGTGGCGTTATACGGTAGTTGAAAAGAAAACGGTTCAACTTCTCTTGGACAGTTCCTTCTTTGATTTTCTTCATACCTTCTTTGAAACTCTGCACTGCTCGTTCAGCACAACCATTACTAGCTGGATGCCACGGCGCAGAAGTACGATGCTCAATTCCATTTGATTTCACATAATCGGCGAATTCCTTGCTAGTAAATGCGGCTCCATTATCACTAATAATGAGATCACATAATCCATGTGTTGCAAACGTTTGTTCAAGTTTTGCAATCGTAGCTTCGGATGTTGTAGAATTCATTACGTGTATGTCTATCCATTTTGAATACGCATCAACCATAATTAGAAATGATTTGTTCATGAATGGTCCTGCAAAGTCTATGTGTATTCTTGACCACGGATGGCTCGGATATTCCCACGGATGTAACGGTGCTTCTGCTGGTAACTTGCGGTTTTCCTGACAACTGTAACAATTAACTACAGTTAATTCCAAGTAATTGTCCATTCCCGGCCACCATATGTAGCTTCTTGCTAGACTTTTCATTCTAGTAATCCCTGGATGTCCTTGGTGTAATTCATTTAACATGGCTTCACGTCCTGGTTGTGGTATAATTACTCTTCCTCCCCACAATATGCATCCGTCCTGACTACTGAGTTCATTTTTCCTACTATAATACGGTCTTATTTCTTCATTTGGACATTTTGACGGCCATCCATTCAAAATGTATCTAAGCACCATAGATAGTATTGATTTCTTTTTCGGATCGAAATGTACAAGTACTGATGCGGATTTCAACAGCTGTTTTGACTCTATGAACGCTTTTTCCTGTTCTTTTCCCCAACTCCATTTTGTGTCTTTCTGTAGAAGTACATGTAGCGGCTTCAACAAGTGAGACAAATTCGCTAAGAATCTATTGTAATAGTTCAGCATTCCAAGATAAGCTTTCAGTTCTGTCACGTTTGTCGGACTTGGTGCTTTATCGATCGCCTCAACTTTACTCTCAACTGGGTAGATTCCCTGTTTGTTTATTTTAAATCCCAAAATAAACAACTTCTTCGGCCATGAACACACACTTCTGTTTCTTTAACCGAATTCCGATTCTCTTAAATCTAGATAAAACCTCAGAAAGAGTATTCAGATGTTCCTCTCTAGTTTTACCCGTTATCAATATATCATCTACTCGAACCAAAACATTGGCGATGCCTTGAACAACATTTTCAAGTGTTCTCTGAAAAATACCTGGGCTGGACGCTACACCATACGGAAGTCTATTATATCTGAATAAACCCCTATGCGTGTTTATAGTCACATACCTTTTACTGTCCTCATCAAGTTCAATTTGTTGATATGCTTGGTTTAAATCCAATTTTGTATATTCTTGTCCTCCTCCAAGCGTTGCGTATAAATCCTCAGTTTTAGGAATCGGATAATTGTCTAACTTTGAAACGGCATTAACGGTTACCTTGTAGTCACCACAAATTCTAATAGATCCGTTCTCTTTAACTACGGGTACTATCGGAGCGGCCCAGTCGGAAAATTCCACTTGCTGAATCTGACCCTCCTTCTCAAGACGTTCAAGTTCCTTCTCCACTTTATCCTTCAACGCATACGGCAAAGGTCGAGCCTTGAAATATTTTGGTACGGCACTCTCATCGACATAAATTTTTGCTTTCATGCCTTTTACAGTTCCAAGTTCATCTTTGAAAACCTCCTTATTTGCTTCCAAGATCACATTTAAATCCCTCGATTGATTGTCACTTCCAACGACGGAGAAAATATCCTTCCAATCCAGTTGGAGTTTGTTCAACCAGTCTCGGCCTAGTAAATTCGGACCTTTACGCTTCACTATCAGTAATGGTAATTTTGCACTTTCCTTCTTGTAGTTGACATTGACGATTGCACGTCCTATTACAGGAATCTGCTCTCCCATGTATGTTCGGAGTTTAGCACTTGACGGTTCGATTCTGAATTTCGACTTGTATTCCTTGTAAGTATCCTCGCTCATGATAGAAACGGACGCTCCGGTATCTATTTCCATGGCTATTTCACATTCATTCACATTGATTTGCACTTTATATGCCTCATTAGATTTATTTCCAAAATGAAAAAACTGAGTAAACTTCATTTTCACTTTCACTTTCGGTAGTTTCATCCTGCTCCATGAAATGAGCACGTGGTTTAAAACGTGATTTAAACTCTCTGTGATTTTCACTTTTAAAATTCCCATTGTCAGATTTGCTACGGGATTTCTTTGCGATATGTCCTTTCTTTTTACAGCTGTGGCATTTTGCATCCTTAAACCTGCATTCAGTGGCTAAGTGATTTCCTCCACACCGGTAACAATCTCCTTGTTTCGAATTTCCAGAGTTGTTTCTTGTATACGATTTTGAAACTTTATTGATTTGTTTCTGAAATGTTCCATTTGTCCCACTCGCTTGGATGTCCTGTGCATTCTTCTCTGCAGTCTCCATAGCGGTAGCAAGTTCCAATGCCTTATCAAATGTTAAATTCGGCTCTGCTAACAGCCTCCTCTGTATGCGGTCACTCCGGCTTTATCCCGACAACTAACCTGTCCCGTAACATCGCGTTTAACGTGTCACCATAATTACAGTGTTCTGTCAGACTTCTTAGTGCTGCAATAAATGTCCTCACTGACTCATCGCTGTGTCTTGTTCTACTGTTAAATTTAAATCTCTGAATGATTTCTGATGGTACTGGATCTCGGTGGTCTTTCACTAGTTTTGTTAAATCGGCCAATGATTTCGTTCCTGGTTTGGCTTGTGCTAATAAATCCCTTATTAATTTGTAAGTATTTTTCCCACATACACTTAAGAAAATATCCCTTTTCTGGTCTTCTTCGTCTATCTCATTAATATTCAGTTTTTTCCTCGTCGCCAAAATGTGTAATATCTTTGCTATGTAATAATACAATCCAGTTTCTATAACTAATTTATTAACAAGTACATCGTTTGATGGTCAGACTACAGAATGACAACATGTGTATAAGAACTTCAATTGGTCTATTTAATTGCATGTTTATTTAAGAACGTTCAGGCATGTGAGAGTTGCTGATCTGTCAATTATATAATTACTGTAACCAGAGACATATATACACATATATGTCTCTGCTGTAACAGATGATACGGTAATAAAGTGAGGTGAACTTTATAACACAAACAAAGACTGAAGATTGAAGCATGTATGTTAATAACAGAGAATTTTTACTTAGGGATACAAATTGTGCTGCTGCACTTAGTGTAATTAGGGTACGATGACGTTAAATATAATTTTTAGGGTCGTGGTAGTTTAATTAGGACGAACTGGTATCATGCTATACTGTCAGGGGCGGTAAATACGAAAAAATGGCGGAAAATGTTTACAAACACAGCAAGCACTTGTTTACAAAAGAAAATGAACCAATTGTATTTTTCTTGAGACCTTGCACAGATAAATCTAAAATCAATCCATTAGTTGAGGTGTGGCATCTATTTGAATTACTCTCTAAGATAAAAAAAATTAAAAAAAAAACACAAAAAAAAACACAACCAGACCACGGCTCTTTAAGTTTAAGGCACTTAAAAACAAGTGCCTTTGCTTCGCGCTTCGCATGGATAGAAACAAGTGCCTGTGCTCTTTACACACCTAAAACAAGAAGGTCTTATAATCAAATTTGGTTCGAATAAACTTCAAATTGGTCATTTGCATAACTAGGTTGGTGCGCTATAGTCCGTTTATACACCTTTATACCTTTATACCTTTATACCTTTATCTTCGGGTCGTTAAATAAGCCAAAGGCTTCTACTGACCCCTCATCTTGGATTGTCGTATATGCATTTCTCTTCTCATAATTAATATATATATATATAATATATATTAAACTTATAGTAAAAAACACTTATTTGGGTGTGCGCAGCTGAACACTTAATTAACACGAACATATGAATTTATAAGGGTTCCAGTTTTCGCCATTTAGTGCGGACTTAAAATTATTTAGAGTCTTTGCCGTCACTGTTAAATCAGACAGGTTATTCCACTGATCCACTACTCTAATTGAAAAAGTATTTAGTCTATGTGTGGTCTTACACTGTTTTTTAAACAGTTTTAATGAGTGACCTCTAGTATTATTAGATGGTGCTAAAGTAAATAGCTTCATCCAGTCGATGTCATCTATACCATGCAACGATTTGTAGACTTGTATCATGTCATTCCTATCCCTACGATATTCCAAAGTTGGCAAACCCAAAGAACGTAGCCTGTCTTCATAATTAAGATGACAAATATTTTTCACCAGTTTTGTGGCCCTCCTTTGTACAGATTCCAGTTTACGGATGTCTTTTTTAAGATACGGTGACCAGACGCATGTCGCATATTCAAGCAGCGGACGCACTATTGATTTATAAATAGTAAGAAACATATCTTGATCCATGTAATCAAAAGAATGATGAATAAGAGACAACACTCTCTGCGCTTTGTTATAAATATCACTTATATGTTTTTCAAATTTCAAATTAGACTCGAAAGTTACTCCAAGATCCTTTTCTTCATTCACTGTAGATAATGCAATAAAATTTCCAGATTCATCCAACATGGTATAACGATATTGCAGGTCATTGTCAGGATTAATATGCAATACTTTACATTTAGCAGCATTAAATTTTAATTTCCACATATCTGACCATTCACATAATCTGTCCAAATTTTCCTGTAACTTACTTTGCTCATAATCTGACGAGACTTTAGAATAAACTTTACAATCATCAGCAAAAATTTTCACTATGCCCTCTACTACATCAGGAAGATCATTTATAAATGTTAAGAAAAGAACTGGTCCTAAAACACTTCCCTGAGGTACACCGCTCACAACGTCTGACCATGTTGATGTTGTGTTATTTATACGAACCTTATCGCTATTTGTCCGCCATTACTGGATATCACACAGGTTCCCGTAAATTATGACGTCAGAAAACAAAATAGCTGACGCCACAATGAAAAAGTGATTGTTGTATGCGTCAAAAGTTCAAGCGGCAGGGTCAGCCGGGAATAGCGATAAGGTGTATTGAAATGGTGGTCAAGTGATGTAATAAAAATGAATGTCAATGATTAGCATAGTTGGATAACATTGCTCTTGGATTATACCCTTTCATGTCAAACCAACCCTAGTTGATCCGGCCTAATATTTTAAGTAAAAAAAATCCACAGCCATATGATGATGCATATATGCCTGGCCATACAGAGATTTTTGTTGAAAGTTTTTGAACATAGATTACTCACTTGCTTTGCTATGTTGTGCTAGCTCTTATTATTTACAAAAAGATCTAAACTACCTTTAAATTCAAAAAAATCTTGTGTTGAGTCATTAAAAGTCAACCCGTCACATAATAGCCGAAAGGAATCTGTGACGTACCCATTCTTATTACACAAGTGGGAAATACAGATACAGAAAGTGAGCGCACCCTGATTGGTGTACTTGATTTGGTTCATATTTATATTTGTTTTAACCAATAACTAGATTCTGAATCTGAATTAATACGTTACAGGGCCAGGATATGGCATCAATGGCAACAGGAGAGAGGCGCTGGAAAATTAGTCCAACGTTGTGAGAGCAACCGAAGTTTTAAAGCTCTCAATTGTCTTAGCACACAAGAGATTGTCTGGTAGTCTATTCCTATCAGGTATTGTTCTTTCAAAGAATGACTGTTTGTATTGTTCTGATTTGCTAGGTGAAATTTTGTAGCAACGGCTGCTGTTTTGAGCAAATTTGTCCACAATGTTTGTTGTTTTAAAGTCACTAAATTGTTTTGGTTTAACTTGTCGTTTTGGTTTCTCTTTGACTAACACTGAGTCTTGTGGTATAGCTGGTACCAAACCCCTGGCCACCTTGTAGAGAAAAGTAAGTCTACTGTGATGACGTCTGTTTTCCAGTATTGGAAGTTTTAGTTCAATCATAAGTCTCCTTATGCTACCTTCCTCTCTGCTTGTGTAATCCCCACTGATGAAATGCACTGCATGTCTCTGTACTTTTTCAAGTGCATAAATATCCTTCATTAAGTAAGGGTCCCAGACTATGAACGCATATTCTAAAAGTGAACGGATAAGGCCTATATACACCTGTTTCCTGCAATCCTTTGGACAGTGGCGGAGGTATGAGTAATGAGATGATTTGTTGTTGACACTCATCACGTAACATTTTTTGGCATTAAATCTCATACCCCATTTTGTGGCCCATTCTTCCAACGATACAAGGTTGTTTTGTAGTAGATTGATAAACTTTTTTAAAGAAAATCAATGCTAGCACTATGGTGACTGCATGCAATATTATATTTACCAGTCACCGAATTGCCAAATATGAGAGTATAAGGGGAAAGGCTGTGGATTTTCTATAAAACTTCCATATGTTTAGCATTGAATCAACACAAGGGTACATAATCCTTAAGGGCATACAATACAGTTACAGGGAAGGTAATGACATTGCAAACTTAAATTGTTATTTTTTCTGGACGTCAATCTGTCTTATCGGGAAAAGATTCAGTTTTCTACTGATTTTTATCAGTCAGACTTATTTAACTTGAAAACAAGTTCATGGACCCCTCTTTTTCAAAATGCCATATGGTTTGATAACACAAGAAGAATATGTGTGCCAATTTTCATGAAAACGTAAATAGTGCATTTTTTAAAAATTTGATAAATATGCTGCAAAAATGATGTGCTTTACTACATCTGTGAACATTTGATAAAAATAAGTTATTTTTTAATAAAAAATGTATAGATTTTTAAGAGACTTATAAACTACAGAAATTACAAATTATTCAACAAAAAACAGTTTGTTTATTTTTTAAAATAAAAAAAGTTATGTCTTTCTTTTGAAAAAGAAAATACAGCCACAGATCCGATTTTTTTAGCAAATATACAAAATTTCGACCTCATTTAACTCAAAAAGCAGCACATGCAGGTATATATTTTATTACATATTTGATTTAATCAGGTAAAAAATAGTCTATATGGAAATTTTTATCAAAATGTGAATATGGGATCAAAACTGTATCGTATGCCTTTAATACACAAAATTACTAGCTTATAATAATATAATCAATAGATCATTCTAATATAAAAATATGAAAGAAAATATAGTATAATTGTCAATGAAACTAGAATAATCAATTAAAACTACTGGTATCTAATTATCTATTAAAAAAACCTATTGAAATGATAATATATTTAAAAAAAGACTCACATATATTTTCATGCATGTAAAGACAACTATTATCAAACATTGTTATCGTCTTAGTTTTAATGTCTGACATTAATAATATTGTTTAATTTTATATTTTTTTTACTTCAGTATGGTGGTGGGAAGGTCCTTTCTAAATTTGTGACTGGAGCTATCAAGTAAGTATGAAATATAAGTTCATGAAGCCATACCATTTTATAATTGTAATTCATAAATCTTATGCATAAAAAAAAGTAAAAACACAAAAATACTGAACTCCGAGGAAAATTCAAAAAGGAAAATCAAAAGTCCAAACACATCAAACGAATGGATAACAACTGTCATATTCCTGACTTGGTACAGGCATTTTCTAATGTAGAAAATGGTGGATTGAACCTGGTTTTATAGCTAGCTAAACCTCTCACTTATGCATTTTTCTGCTACCTTTTCCATTCTTCAAAGTTATTATGATTAGAAATTGAGTTATTGGTTATCCCTAGTAATGGGGTGGGAAAACATTGAATTATACCAATAACACATCATCCAGGAAAACATACATGTTTAAAGTCATAAATGTATATTCTTTTATGCCTTTTGCCTTGTTTGCAATACTGTAATACAAGTGAGCAAAGGGGAGATATTAATTTGATACAGTGTGTTCTAATTCTGTTTCTCTGTCCTGAGGTGTGTTCTAATTCTATTTCTCTGTCCTGAGGTGTGTTCTAATTCTGTTTCTCTAATTTTTGTGCTATTTTCACATTTCCTGACCGGTGTGAGAAAAATATTTCTCCTCACTAGTGAAAAATCTGTTCTCGGCAAATGATTAGTCGAAATTTGATTATGACGTCAAAATGTTTTGTTTTCTTCTCAATTTTCCTATTGTGACGTCATGAAAAAAGGCGACCTTGCATGATGACGTCGCATATAAAGAGCACAATTTTCTGAAAATCTTTGAAAAAGAACGATAAAAATAAAAAGCATTAGAGAAACAGATTCCAACACTATAACTCGTGTATTACAATATTTCTCCACTCTCGACAGTTAAATTTTATTATTTAAAGGGCTCGGCAAGCCTCGCGCTTTAAATAATAAAATTTAACTGTCTCGAGTGGAGAAATATCGTAATACACTTGTTGCAGTGTAAGAATCTATATTTCTCTGTCCTGAGGAGTAGATAGGTAAAAGAACCAGGTACATTTGTGTGCACAGCCTCTTGTATGAAAGGCCTGCGACTCTTTATAAAAAAATCTGAATGTAAGTTATACATGTTATACTCAAAAGATTCTCTGCTTGGAGGGTCTCAAGGAAGACTAGCTTTATTGATGCTTACCATGCTAACTGTAATATCCTCTAAACAAAGAATTTATTTACCTGTTTACTTGGTTTCTGTAATTTTACTTTATATAATTAGTTTGCCTCAACAAAATGTTGTAAAAGGTGTACACTTATTGTTACCACAAAACACAGATCAAGTTTGATTTTGGGTGGAATCACTTTAATAAAATTGAGAATGGAAATCGGGGAATGTGTCAAAGAGACAACAACCCAACCATATAAAAAAACAATAATAACAGCAGAAGGTCACCAACAGGTCTTCAATGTAGCAAGAAATTCCCACACCCGGAGGCGTCCTTCAGCTGGCCCCTAAACAAATATATACTAGTTCAGTGATACTGAACGCCATACTAATTTCAAAATTGTACACAAGAAACTAAAATTAAAAAAATACAAGACTAATAAAGGCCAGAGGCTCCTGACTTGGGACAGGTGCAAAAATGCGGAGGGGTTAAACCTGTTTATGAGATCTCCAGCCTTCCCCTATACCTCTAGCCAATGTAGAAAAGTAAATGCATAACAATACGCACATTTAACCATTATTAAATTCTGTGCCTTTATAAACGGGACAATGGCTAAATCTATAGTTTCCTTTCTCTACCATTAATTTGCCTGTCAGAACTAATTGTTATGAAACTTATACACATCGCTTAAATAATTATTATCACAAAATGGTCCTGCATCTGTAAGTGGAAGTTGACTCCTGAATATTTGCAAGCAGGGACAGCTGCAGCTCATAGACACATTCTCCATTTATTTCTGTCTATGAAGAATTAACATCATCATGATCAATGTGGTGCACATGGTAATCTGTGTAGCAATTTATTTAAAAATTGAAGAAATCAGAAGATTTGTTTCATCCAAAATTGAATTTTCACTGCTGAACTGTAATTGTAAAGGAGAAGGTCCGGTAAGGACCGATTTTGGCCTCAAATTTTAGGTTCATCTGACGAAAGATTTTGACAACTTTTTAAACACTTAAGTGTCTATTTCATATGAATCAATCAGTTTATGTTAAAGATATAACTGATTTAGTCATTAAAACGATGGGATTCAAGCTCAAGTATGAAAAATCTATCAAATATGCCGAAAAATGTCACTTTCCAGTTGTTTTTTTGTCAAAAATGAAAGTGGCCGCATTCGTGTTCATCTTCAACCTTTATACATGTATATGTATTAGGTATATAATAAAATACAACTTACATTTCAATATAAAGGATGAACACGAAAACTTTCGTTTTACATGAAAACCGTCTTAATTTTGGCTCAAGATGGGGATTATGTTTCCTCTAGAGATTACATTTCTATTCACTGCTGTAATTTAATTGTCTGTTTCAGATTGGCTCAGGATGGGGATTATGTTTCCTCTAGAGATTACATTTCTATTCACTGCTGTACTTTAATTGTCTATTTCAGATTGGCTCAAGATGGGGATTATGTTTCCTCTGGAGATTACATTTCTATTCACTGCTGTAATTTAATTGTCTATTTCAGATTGGCTCAGGATGGGGATTATTTTTCCTCTAGAGATTACATTTCTATTCACTGCTGTAATTTAATTGTCTATTTCAGATTGGCTCAGGATGGGGATTATGTTTCCTCTAGAGATTACATTTCTATTCACTGCTGTAATTTAATTGTCTATTTCAGATTGGCTCAGGATGGGGATTATGTTTCCTCTGGAGATTACATTTCTATTCACTGCTGTAATTTAATTGTCTATTTCAGATTGGCTAAGGATGGGGATTATGTTTCCTCTAGAGATTACATTTCTATTCACTGCTGTAATTTAATTGTCTATTTCAGATTGGCTCAGGATGGGGATTATGTTTCCTCTGGAGATTACATTTCTATTCACTGCTGTAATTTAATTGTCTATTTCAGATTGGCTCAGGATGGGGATTATGTTTCCTCTGGAGATTACATTTCTATTCACTGCTGTAATTTAATTGTCTGTTTCAGATTGGCTCAGGATGGGGATTATGTTTCCTCTGGAGATTACATTTCAACCAAATATGTATTGGATTGTGTAAAAAATAATCATCTTATGGATACAGAGAAATACAAAATGAAAAGGTTTGGAAAAT
Source organism: Mytilus trossulus (assembly GCF_036588685.1). Classification (NCBI taxonomy): domain Eukaryota; kingdom Metazoa; phylum Mollusca; class Bivalvia; order Mytilida; family Mytilidae; genus Mytilus; species Mytilus trossulus. The sequence continues at coordinate 51,197,196 of NC_086373.1, forward strand.
TAGTTTTTTATTGCTGGCCATGCTGGGCTCCAAACTAATAAAACAGTCAAAAGACTACACTTTGATAACAAATGAAAAAATTACTTGCTCCAAGTTTTTACTTCTAATACTGTAATCAGGTATTTATGAATGTCATTTTGGCTTCAGAAAACACACTTCCTGGGAACTAAAATATGCGAAAAGATTGAACAAGTTTTTACCTCACCTGGCCTGAAAGGCCAAGTGAGCTTTTCTCATCACTTGGCGTCCGTCGTCGTTGACTTTTACTAAAATCTTCTCCTCTAAAACTACTGGGCCAAATTAAACCAAACTTGGCCACAATCATCATGATCTAGTTTAAAATGTGTCTGTTGACCCGGCCAACCAACCAAGATGGCCGCCATGGCTAAAAATAGAACATAGGGGTAAAATGCAGTTTTTGGCTTATAAGTCAAAAACCAAAGCATTTAGAGCAAATCTGACAAAGGGTATAATTGTTTATCAGGTCAAGATCTATCTGCCCTGAAAATTTCAGATGAATCGAACAATTCGTTGTTGGGTTGCTGCCCCTAAATTGGTAATATTAAGGAAATTTTACTGTTTTTGGTTACCAGCTCAAGCGAGAAAAACAATCTTGTTGAGATAATCAACGATAATCTATAAATATAACACAAGGTACTTAACTTAATTTTTTGAAAATTATTTTTCAGGGATAATGTATTTGTTTGGGTCGGCGGGAATAAAAAAGCATGAAAAGTAAATTTTATTTTTATTCTATGAATCGACAAAATTGAGTCGGCAGATCCGTAAACCAATAAATTAAAAAATCCTGTCCTAAAAAAAGATTACACAGTATAAAATAATGACCAAATGTATGATTTAGTATTCTTATTAAGAACTAGAAGTATTTCCTCGGGAAGAGGTTCAACTCTTATCAAGATATCTTGATTCATTACACAAACAAAACTGAATTCTAATACTTGTATATATTTATCAAGCATGCTTGAGGTTTAACAATTAGAAGGGAAAAATTGAGATCATAGAAAACAAAGGAACTTAAAGAATATCCAGATAAATTCTAAGGTCAGCTGTAATGTGGCTTGAAGCTTAGTTGCTTTGCAAACCCATAATTTTAAAACAAAACATATTATTTAAGTTAGCACAAATGCACCAACTTTAAATGGCTTTACATGTGTTTATCAGTAGAAATGTTTGTATAATTTCAGACAAGGAAGTAAAAAGTTCAGTGTTGACAATGCTGAAGAGTTGAGTAATGTTAGTGATGATCTGAGTCCCTCCAGTTCTGTTTATATTGAAGCCAAAGATATCAAAGGGTACTATTTCTTGTTATACCAAATGTTGAATTGATAAGATAAGGTTAAATGCTTTTTCTAAGAATGAAATCTTCATAATCAAAACTTTGATCACATAATAACTTGCAATTTAAAACAATTAAGTTCACAGTCCAGGTTCTCGCTTAGGCAAGTCCATGAGTTCTGGACTCATCAAAATCTGTCTGAACTCACCATTAGTTGTAGCCCAATTTGAAGAGAACCAATACTCCTATAGCTAGGCCATTTTTTGTCGAGCCTGCAACTTTTGTTGCAGAAAGCTCGACATAGGGATAGTGATCCGGCGGCGGCGGTGTTAGTTCACTTCTTAAAAGCTTTATATTATAAAAGGTAGAAGACCTGGATGCTTCATACTTTGTATATAGATGCCTCATGTTATGAACTTTCCGTCAGTCACATGTCCAATGTCCTTGACCTCATTTTCAGGGTTCAGTGACTACTTGAAAAAAAAAAAAATTTTGTAATGTTAAATTCTCTCGTATTATAAGTAATTGGATAACTATATTTGGTATGTGCGTACCTTGCAAGGTCCTCATGCCTTTCAGACAGTTTTCACTTGACCTCGACCTCATTTCATGGATCAGTGAACAAGGTAAAGTTTTCGTGGTCAAGTCCATATTTCAGATACTATAAGCAATATGTCTAGTATATTCGGTGTATGGACATGATGGAAGCACTGTAAGGTGTACATGTCCAATTGGCAGGTATCATCTGACCTTGACCTCATTTTCATGGTTCAGTGGTTATAGTTAAGTTTTTGTGTTTTGGTCTGTTTTTCTTATACTATATATGCAATAGGTCTACTATAATTGGTTCATCTGACCTTGACCTCATTTTCATGGTTCATTGATCAATGTTTCATTTTCTTGGTTAATGCTGAGTTTATGTGACAGTTGTAATAAAGCTTTATAATTGGGTCTATCAAGATAGTATCAAGGATTAATAAAGAAGGCGAGACATTTCAATGTGTGCACTCTTGTTGTAAAATGCAGGACCTGGATGAATTGGTATAGGTTATGTACACTGGAATGATTCACATATAACGAGACTGTAAATGTTTAATATAAGTAGTTGTTTTGAAAAATTACGATACAATTAATAAAAAATAAATGAATAAAGGGAGATAAGTGTTGGTAACTCATGACAACCATGGATGATAATTGCATGTGATGATTAAAGAAGAAATTATAAAAAAGAAGATGTGGTATGATTGCCAATGAGACAACTATCCACAAAAGACCAAAATGACACAAACATTAACAATTATAGGTCACCGTACAGGCTTCAACTATGAGCAAAGCCCATACCGCATAAAGTCAGCTATAAAAGGCCCCGATAAGACAATGTAAAACAATTCAAACGAGAAAACTAAAGGCCTTATCTATGTAAAAAAATGAACGAAAAACAAATATGTAACACATAAACAAACGACAACCACTGAATTACAGGCTCCTGACTTGGGACAGGCACATACATAAATAATGTGGCAGGGTTAAACATGTTAGCGGGATCCCAACCCTCCCCTAACCTGGGACAGTGGTATAACAGTACAACATAAGAACGAACTATAAAAATCAGTTGAAAAAGGTTGGGATATAATTTTTTTAAAGTACTACAATGATAACAACAGAACTGAAATCTCTTTTGAAATTTATCTCTATTAACTTTATTAATGATATGTATTGATGCAGAGCATTTTGAGTTTTTCATTTAGAATGATTGCTTGTCCATAATTGAATAGTTTTTGCACAACTTTTTGGAATTTGGATCCTCAATGCTCTTCAACTTTGTATTTGTTTGGTTCATTACTATTTTGATATGAGCCTCACTGATGAGTCTTATGTAGACGAAACGCGCGTCTGGCATACTAAATTATAATCCTGGTACCTTTGATAACAATTTTGACCTTTAGAAGTTGTTTTTTTCTGTGTTCATGAGTTGAGGTGTCACCAAAGATCATGCTTCATCTCATTGTTAATGATATTGACCATTACATAAATAGTTGATAAAACTTATAATCTATTTATTCCCAGAAGAACTAAGTACACAGACGAAGAAGATGTGGCAATGTTGAGTTACATTGTAACAGAGCATCGTCAGAATGCTATACATGGAAATCAACTGTACAAAGACATGCAAGTCTTAAAGGTAAATTTAGGAAGGGGATAGTTCATGTATTAAGTATAGAAATAGTTAACACCATTAACATGATAATGAATCTAAGATATAGAAATGTGATATATTTGCCAATGAGTTTTACTGTTGTCAATTTATATGTCTGTACATCCCAAAATTGGTATCTGCTATCTAACTTAAATTTTACTCAACCAAATGTTATACAATTTATACACAATGCTTCCAACCACAAAACACAGATGAATTTGGGTTGGGTCACTTTTATCATTCAAGAGTAATGACCCTTGACAAATTGAAAAGTTGGTGAATTTTTCATTTCTGTTCTCTAAATTTAGATTGTCTGAATAAAGGTTATAAAACTTATATGCAATGCTTATTACCACAATACATAGATCAAGGTTGAATTTTGTTGGCTGCACTTTAACTTTTCTTGAGTTATGACCCTTTACAAAAAACAGATTAATTACAAATAAGGATTGTGTCATTTTTACCGTTCTTGAGATATGCCCCTTTATAATCTTATATGGAAGCAGGGGCCCATGGACACATAACCCATTTATTTTTTTTTCAAGTCAAAGGAACAGGAGCATTAAGGCCTGGTTTTGGCCCAAGAAAATAAAATGTTTGATGACTATTTCAAATTATGTTTAGAAATGCATAGGGTCAAGTAATATATATGAAAAATATAAAGATTTTATCTGATGATGTCACAATCACGACATCTTATGTACTGATTTCACTTAAAGGATGAAAAATTCAGAGTTTATTCAGTTTACTATCGTTATTTCCGTTTTCAGTAATTTTAGAATATGTATGATAACTTTTTAATTTGCAGTAATATTTGGGCCAAATATAGGGCCTTATTGAACCTATTCCTTTCATTTTTTTTCAGATTACAAAGCATTCAGCCCCTTCAATGAACAGTAGGATGAGAAAATGCATATTACCAAACATCAGCAAATACAATATCCCAAAGAAATGGAAAAAAATATTTTCAGAAAAAGTTTCACCTAAAAAAGGTACGTCATTAATTTCTTTCATTTCTCCACATTTATTATTGTTATCTATGTTGATATTTTCCCCAGTTATAATTGTTATCTTTGTTATTCCCCAATTATTAATGTTATATTCTCTGTTTTCCTGTCCCTCTGGTATCTTTGTTATTCCCCCATTATTAGTGTTATATTCTCTGTTATCCTGTCCCTTTGTATCTTTGTTATTCCCCCATTATTAGTGTTATATTCTCTGTTATCCTGTCCCTTTGGTATCTTTGTTATTCCCCCATTATTAGTGTTATAATCTCTGTTATCCTATCCCTCTGGTATCTTTGTTATTCCCCCATTATTAGTGTTATATTCTCTGTTATCCTGTCCCTCTGGTATCTTTGTTATTCCCCTATTATTAGTGTTATATTCTCTGTTATCCTGTCCCTCTGGTATCTTTGTTATTCCCCCATTATTAGTGTTATATATTCTTTGTTATCTTTGTTATTCCCCCATTATTAGTGTTATATATTCTCTGTTATCTTTGTTATTCCCCCATTGTTAGTGTTATATAATACAATTACTGTATTTTGATGAGGTAAATGTGTGGTTTTATTGACTTTTGAAAAACTGATATTCACTGAGGCCAATTTTAAGCCAATTTTTTTTCAAATTTGGATTCTACTGCAGGGGGAAAAAGCCTTTATTCTCCTGTAATTTAAGGCAAACAATATCACTGATATTAACAAGTATTCAATTGTTTTAAATTCATGAATTGCATTTTTTTATGCAGATAACACATTAACATTAGAGCAGACTATAAAAATAAAGGAAAACATAACAAATGGGAAACCCAAAAGAAAACCAACAAGTGATTTATCTGACGAGATTGATTCCTTCATCTCAGAAGATGATTTTGATCAACAATTGAAAAGTATCAGCAAAGGCAATGTAAATTCAACACCAAGCAAAGCACTACATGTGGATATATCAAAGTCAATTGTTACATCAGACAATCAACACGTAGTTACTGATACACCACATTGTAATCTAAACAACACAAAGGAGGCTCTTTCAGATGGAGGTTCTGATGAGGAATTAGATGCTAGTTTAATGAGATATCAAAACAATGAAGAGGAAAGAATGTCAACAAATAAGAATAGAAAGTCAAGAAAAAGATTACGAAAGAAAACTGATGACACACCAAATAAAAAGGTATGACATTAACTCACAAAGATGCTCATAGTGTACATTAATTTTCAGCTCCCTTTTGATTTTCATAGTTTTAGATTTTAGCTTTTCCCAGTAATGAGGTTTTATTCAGAAAAAAGGGTGATTTTTCAGTTTTCAAACAATAACTCAAAAATGCTTTCAGCAGTTTTCATACAACTTTGGTGAATTGCTTATATTATCTATTGAGATAAGCTCCCTTTCAATTTTTATTATAATTATGAAACTTGGGTGACTGGTGTTTATCTATTAAGAAAACCTCCCTTTAGTTATTTCAGAATTTCAGATATAAGTTATAACTTATTCTTTGAAAAAGGGAGGGGCGTATCATGCGTTCATGGTGCAGCTGTTTATTGCCTTATATCTTAAAAACTTACTAAAAGATTAACAAATGCTGAAGATGAAGATGAGCAACAAACTGCTTTTCAGAGCCTCTAGTTATATTTTTTCATTAATTTTTGTCAAATTATTGTGTTTCTGATTGTGTAACAGCATTTGTAAATTTATTGAAGACTTAAGAGTTATTTTACAAATTCTTATACTCATTAAAAGACAAAAGAATCCAGTTAGTGGTGCTCTAATTTATCAATCCAATCAACAACAAGTGTGAATCAGTCACATGATCCAATCAACAACAAGTGTGAATCAGTGAATCAGTCACATGATCCAATCAACAACAAGTGTGAATCAGTCACATGATCCAATCAACAACTAGTGTGAATCAGTCATATGATCCAATCAACAACAAGTGTGAATCAGTCACTTGATTGGATCAACAACAAGTGTGAATCAGTCACTTGATTGGATCAACAACAAGTGTGAATCAGTCACATGATCCAATCAACAACAAGTGTGAATCAGTCACATGATCCAATCAACAAGTGTGAATCAGTCACATGATCCAATCAACAACAAGTGTGAATCAGTCACATGATCCAATCAACAACAAGTGTGAATCAGTCACATGATCCAATCAACAACAAGTGTGAATCAGTGAATCAGTCACATGATCCAATCAACAACAAGTGTGAATCAGTCACATGATCCAATCAACAACTAGTGTGAATCAGTCATATGATCCAATCAACAACAAGTGTGAATCAGTCACTTGATTGGATCAACAACAAGTGTGAATCAGTCACTTGATTGGATCAACAACAAGTGTGAATCAGTCACATGATCCAATCAACAACAAGTGTGAATCAGTGAATCAGTCACATGATCCAATCAACAAGTGTGAATCAGTCACATGATCCAATCAACAACAAGTGTGAATCAGTCACATGATCCAATCAACAACAAGTGTGAATCAGTCACATGATCCAATCAACAACAAGTGGGAATCAGTCATATGGTCCAATCAACAACAAGTGTGAATCAGTCACATGATCCAATCAACAACAAGTGTGAATCAGTTACATGTTGTCAACATTCAATGTGCTGTTAAATTCACTGTAAACACAAAACAGACAAGTCATGAGTCATTAATGTTATGTACATTTGTAATATAGATATTTTTTGACAAAATTATAGAACAACAGGTTAAAATACAGGATTCTGTATTAAAATTATAGGACCCAGCTGTTTTCCAGCAGTGCCTGGTGCCAACAGTGGTATATCCTCGGTTATGATCTAGGCATAATCAACTATAGAGTAAGGACATTGACAATTGATCATGATTAAATTTTGTTCTGGGGATCATAAACAGTAGTAAAGACAACGTCAATCTATCATGGGTTAAAGTTGACCCTTGGAAAATCAGTTACATGTATAGTCAGGACACAGATGTTGTTCAGTCTTGATCTAAAACTCTGTTTTCCAATAATCTCATACATGCAACATCTATCACCAATGTAAATCTGCCTTACAACAGAATAAAAAAAAAAAAATCTAGTTCATGATTATAATGATAATTATGCATTTTCTTTTTCAGACAGAACAGAAAAGGCAGTATAATGGTAAGTCATAAATTGTTATACATCACTATTATGAGTTAGGTTGTAAGTTTTGGCAAAATTAAAAAATTAAAAGTCTCAAAATGTACAATCTTATTGAACATATACATTTTTTTTATTTAAAAGATACTCAAAAATTTGATAAAAATAATATCCAATGAATATTAAAGAAACAGTATAAACTTGGTAATCATTGATAAGCTTGATATATGTTTCTTTACAGAAAATAAAAAGAGTCGCACAGGATACATCCTTGATGATGAGGATAATACAGAAGACACATCTGATGGTAAGATTAGACATGTCTACGACCATTATAAATTGGTTTATCGCTATTTTGTGCAATTTTCCTTTGATCTTTAATGTGATAATTTTCATATCATGCTTCTCGCTTGAGATGGAAAAATTATCGCTAAAAACTAAGGAGGCCACGTGCCATTGCTAACGAAATTGACATTGAAATTGACAACGTCGTCATAGGTAAAATAGCGATAAACAGATTATCATTGGTCATCTCAACTTGATTGCTATTCTCACTTTCGCTGTACCAGCTCAAGCGAGAAAATCAATCTCGTTGAGATAATCAACGATAATCTTTAAATATAAGTAGTAAAGTAAACCAGTAGTTTGACAGGTTCTTATGTCAGATTTTGAATCTACATCTCAAACCACAAAACAGATCTCTAGCAAATGTCACTCAGAATTTGAAAATGAGGATTTAGCCTGCCTTAGTCCAAATAGGCATTATCACTTAAATCATTAAATATTTGGTCTATTTGATACAACAAATATAAAGAAGGCATAACCATTTTCTCCATGTTAGTCATGTAGTTAAAATCTCATTATTTGACAAACTTGGGTTTAAAATTCAGTGAGCTATAACCATCATTTAGATTCCTAAAACTTTTAACAAACATTTCTTTTGAAACAACTTGACCAATCAAAAAAAATGAAGAAGTTTTAAAATGTGTAAGATGATTTTTCTACCAACCAACCATTGCTATAAGGAGTAGGGGCAATAAGGCCCTTATTTGGTGCAAATATTACTGCAAATTTAAAGGTTATCATATATATATTCTTCACTTTAATTTGAACAAGTTACCATGGCAACACACCATGATAAAATTTGAATTTTTATCCCCAAAGGGCCAAGTGAGCTTTTCTCACCACTTGGCGTCCGTTGTCATTAACTTTAACAATAATCTTCTCCTTTGACACTACTGGGCCAAATTTAACCAAACTTGTCTACAATCATCATTGGAGTATCTAGTTTTTAGCTCATCTGTCCCAAAGGGCCAAGTGAGCTTTTCTCATCACTTGGCATCCGTCGTCGTCCGTCTTCGTTAACTTTTATAAAAATCTTCTCCTCTGAAACTGCTGGGTCAAATTTAACCAAACATTGCCAAAATCATTATTAGGGTATCTAGTTTAAAAATACCAACCAAGATGGCCGCCATGGCTAAAAATAGAACATAGGGGTAAAATGCAGTTTTTAGCTTATAACTCAAAAACCAAAGCATTTATAGCAAATCTGACAAAGGGTAAATTTGTTAATCAGGTCAAGATCTATCTGCTTTTCAGATGAATTGGACAACCCGTTGTTGGGTTGCTGCCCCTGAATTGGTAATTTTAAGGAAGTTTGCTGTTTTTGGTTATTATCTTGAATATTATTATAGATAGAGATAAACTGTCAACAGCAATAATGCTCAGAAAAGTGAGATTTACAAATAAGTCAACATGACCAAAATGGTCAGTTGACCCCTTTAGGGTTATTGCCCTTTATAGTAAATTTTTAACAATTTTTCGTAAATCTTAGTAATCTTTTACAAAAATCTTCTCCTCTGAAACAACTGGGCCAAATTAAACCAAACTTGGCCACAATCATCATTGGTGGGGTATCTAGTTAAAAAATTGTGTTTTGTGACCTGGCCAACCAACCAAGATGGCCACCAAGGCTAAAAATAGAACATAGGGGTAAAAAGCAGTTTTTATACGACCGCAAATTTTGAAAAAAATTTCGTCGTATATTGCTATCACGTTGGCGTCGTCGTCTGCGTCGTCGTCATCGTCGTTGTCGTCGTCGTCGTCGTCCGAATACTTTTAGTTTTCGCACTCTAACTTTAGTAAAAGTGAATAGAAATCTATGAAATTTTAACACAAGGTTTATTACCATAAAAGGAAGGTTGGTATTGATTTTGAGAGGTTTGGTCCCAACATTTTAGGAATTAAGGGCCAAAAAGGGCCCAAATAAGCATTTTCTTGGTTTTCGCACTATAACTTTAGTTTAAGTTAATAGAAATCTATGAAATTTTGACACAAGGTTGATGACCACAACAGAAAGGTTGGGATTGATTTTGGGAGTTTTGGTTTTAACAGTTTAGGAATTAGGGGCCAAAAAAGGGCCCAAATAAGCATTATTCTGGGTTTCGCACAATAACTTTAGTTTAAGTAAATAGAAATCAATGAAATTTAAACATAATGTTTATGACCACAAAAGGAAGATTGGTATTGATTTTGGGAGTTTAGGTCCCAACAGTTTAGGAATTAGGGGCCAAAAAGGGACCCAAATAAGCATTTTTCTTGGTTTTCGCACCATAACGTTAGTATAAGATAATAAGATAAGATAAGATAAGATATTTTTATTTCCAATTATGGGCCCCAAAGGGCATAAACATTACAACATCAATAATTTTTTCATAATACAATACAAACAATGAGATAAAAAAAAAAAAAGAAAGTTAAACGAGAACTATTTAAGTTCTTAAAGAATACGTAGATAAAGAATCTATAGTATGTTTTTTTTTTTAATACTAATGCATTTTATTGCAAGTGCGGTTGATATAGATAACAAACAAGCAGCCCAAAAAGAAAAATAGATATCCACATATGTATAGTACACAAAAAGTTGGATCAATTAAATATATAATAATTAGCCAAAAAGAAAGTAGAAATTAAACATGTCCATGACTCATCCTGTGTCAGCAGCAAATAGGAAAGCATTATGGTTTCCTAAAGGCAGCTGACACCAGGGGGCGATACCTTATGGGCTATAGGCATGTAAAATGTGTGTAAATGTCTCTTTCCTACCTGTATCAAAAGCAAACAAGGAAGCATCATAGGTAACTTGAATGCAGTTGATACCAGGGGACGATGCCTCAAGGATATAAGAGAACATTTGAATAAATAATATATCTTAACAATTATTTTTTTTTTTTAATCGGCTAGTATGTTTGTGATATTCAGATGAATATAATTTTCTATGTCCAATCAAATGTATATACACACATAGATTTCCTTAAACTAATCTTCACTAAGGAAGATGTTTGTATATAAAATTACATATTATTTTAAGTAACTCAACATTTTCTACACTAAATAACCAGATAATTTTGCTTTGACTGTTCATATGATTAAAATAAGAATTATATTGTGCAATACTAGCTAACATACAATTTCTATCATCCTCAAATTTGTTACAATCAAATAGAAAATGAGCCTCATCTTCGACAGTATTGGAAGAACATTTATTACATATTCTGTTAATTCGGGGAATACCCTGATATCTACCTAATTCTATTTGTAATCTATGAGAAGATACACGTAATTTAGTAAAACTTCTTCTAAGTTCAAAATTCTTGATCAATGTTAGATATTTTTCAAAACCAAAATTTGTTTTATATAAAAGGTAGGTTTTCAGTTTACTGTCTGAAAATTTATCTATTTGTTTTTTCCAACAGCTAATAAACAATATTGATAGCTTGGTTTGTATATATTTCTGAAATTTGTATAAGGATTCACAAAATGGAGCATTTATGGCATTTGTATAGTCAATACCAAGTATTTTAAAAACAACATTTATTGAACCATACCATGATGTTATATTCATGTGATGTAGTGTCTTTGATTGTGTATATGCCTCTTTTAATAGAGGAAAAGTATTACCTAAATTCTCTAATCTATACCAGTACAATAACATTCCTTTTATAATATTAAAATATATTGGAAATCTTCCAAGTTCAGATAACACTGCAGCATTTGTTGTTTTCTTGTGTACCCCAAGTATAAATTTACAAAATTTTATATGAAGTTTCTCACAGGGTAAACCTGAATATAATTTTTCAAAAGATATATCTTCCTTCTTACATTTAGAGGAAAGAGAATTAAACATCCCCCATATGTGCTACCATATAATAAAATATGTTTTACAGTGTGGTCAAAAACATGAATACTTGTTTTAACATCAGGATTAAGTGATAAAAGATCTTTCCTTAATTTGAAATGAGCTTTCAGGGATTTTTTGTATAGTTCATTTTGAGCATAACTGAATGAACCAAATGAGCTTAAATATAAACCTAGGTATTTGTATTTTGAAACACATTCCAGATTTATATTCTGAAATGTGAATATCTGTTTTACTTGTTGAAAATCAGCACCTTTGTCTTATTAGTATTCACATTGAGACACCAATCTTTGCAAAATTTATCAAGCATTCCCAGCTTTTCTCGTAGTCCTTCAGCTGATGTAGATAATAAAACAATATCATCAGCATACATTAAACAATGTAGATCTTTGTCATTGACATTAACTGGGTCTCTAGTATCTGACAAATATCTGGGCAAATCATTTATGAATATCTTGAATAAATTCGGACTGAGGTTGTCACCTTGTTTGACTCCAATATCTAATGGGAAAAAATCACTTACTTGATTTTGAATTTTGACACATGATTTGCTAATTTCATACATACTTTTAATAATGTTATAAAAATAAGACCCAGCCCCAATATCTAGTAGTTTAATCTTGATCCCTGTATGTATAACAGTATCAAAAGCCTTCTGAAAATCAACAAAACAGGCAAACCTTCTTTTGAATTACAGTATTTGTTAATAAGACAGTTTAAAATAAACATATGATCTGCAGTTCTGGCTTTCCTTGTGAATCCAATTTGACTATCATGTATAATATTATGTTCCTGTATAAGTAAATAGAAATCTATGAAATTTAAACACAAGGTTAATGACCATAAAAGGAAAGTTGGTATTGATTTTGGGAGTTTTGGTCCCAACAGTTTAGGAAAAAGGGGCCCAAAGGGTCCAAAATTAAACTTTGTTTGATTTCATCAAAATTGAATAATTGGGGTTCTTTGATATGCCGAATCTAACTGTGTATGTAGATTCTTTACTTTTGGTCCCGTTTTCAAATTGGTCTACATTAAGGTCCAAAGGGTCCAAAATTAAACTTAGTTTGATTTTAACAAAAATTGAATCCTTGGGGTTCTTTGATATGCTGAATCTAAAGATGAACTTAGATTTTTTATTATTGGCCCAGTTTTCAAGTTGGCCCAAATCGGGGTCCAAAATTAAACTTTTTGATTTCATCAAAAATTGAATAAATGGGGTTCTTTGATATGCCAAATCTAACTGTGTATGTAGATTCTTCATTTTTGGTCCTGTTTTCAAATTGGCCTACATTAAGAGTCCAAAATTAAACTAAGTTTGATTTTAACAAAAATTAAATTCTTGGGCCTCTTTGATATGCTGAATCTAAACATGTACTTAGATTTTTGATTATGGGCCCAGTTTTCAAGTTGGTCCAAATTAAGATCTAAAATTATTATATTAAGTATTGTGGAATAGCAAGTCTTTTCAATTGCACAGTATTGTGCAATGGCAAGAAATATCTAATTTCACAATATTGTGAAATAGCAAATTTTTTTTTAATTAGAGTTATCTTTCTTTGTCCAAAATAGTAAGCAAGAAATATCTTATTGCAAGAATTTTTTTTAATTGGAGTTATCTTTCTTTGTCCAGAATCAACTTAAATCTTTGTTATATACAATATACAATGTATATTCACTTTTTACTACCAACTGATAAATTTAAATAATCTTTACCATTCATTGATAACAAGCAGTGTTTTTACATTTTATTTACAGTTTATTTTATGATGTATTTAAATGAGTAGTTATTGTTGCAAACTCCATTAGAATATTTTAATTGAGATTAGTTTTGTAATAAGGGAAAGGGGGATGTGATTAAAAAATTGGGTTCAATTTTTCTCATTTGAAATTTCATAAATAAAAAGAAAATTTCTTCAAACATTATTTTGAGAGGATTAATATTGAACAGCATAGTGAATTGCTCTCAGAGAAAACAAAAATTTTAAGTTCATTAGAACACATTCATTCTGTGTCAGAAACCTATGCTGTGTCAACTATTTAATCACAATCCAAATTTAGAGCTGAATCCAGCTTGAATGTTGTGTCCATACTTGCCCCAACCGTTCAGGGTTCAACCTCTGCGGTCGTATAAAGCTACGCCCTGCGAAGCATCTGGTTTAGTTTTTTGTATGCGCAGGTAATTTCATAATGTCATCAGATTGCGGTAAACAAAAAAGTCGGATTCCAGCGACAAGGATTAAATAATTATTCTAACGACGGAAAGAATTGTTTTTTGTTTGTTTTCAAGGTATCATACAAATTAATCATATTTTCGTAATTTTCATCTTATTGAAAAATGCATATTCATACATGTATAGTTTTCGTACAAACTGCTTTTCTTCTGTTATTTTATTAATTCGATTATAAGATTATTTATTAGAACACAATTTTAATACATAAAACACTGTATTTAAACAGTAGCGGATCCAGGAAGTGTAGCTAGTTTACGACCCCTAATTGATCGCAAAAATCACAGATATTTGTAGCCGACATTTATTCCGTTGCCTATAGGTACCCCCTTTTTAAATAGAAATTTAATTGAATTTTCGCAAGGAAAAGATAGTTTTACATTTTTTTTTCAAAACTGAAAGAAGAATCATTTAGTAATTGTTTCCAAAATTAAGGGAATCTGTGACAATCCGATATAGTTTGAAAAAGTTTTTTTGAGATGTGGTACACATAATTTATTGCTTTTTGTTGTTATAAAATGAAAACAAATGAAGATCTTGACCTTTTAGTACGTTTTACAGTTTCCTAAATATTTTAGGGGCGGATACCTTTCATAAAGAAGGTGGAGCTTCAGCCATGGAATAACATGAACATGAATATGTTATACCATGGCTGAAGCTCCGCCTTTTTTCCTTAGGATTCTAGTTGAGTTGCATATTTAATTAGCAAAGTATGGTACAACATCAATTTGCATATAATATACCATGGTTTTCCCTCGCCACACTTTTTAAGCAAATTGTTTCATAAAAACATCAAAGGAAAAAAACAAATTTATGTTACAAGTTTATGATGTTTGTATGCATTGGTTCAAGAATTGGAATAACATTATTTTTCCCCAGTCACTTGTTTATTATGACTTTAAACAATAAGCAATAGGTCAACTATATTTGTTGTGGGGAAGAATTGTTAGCTGTTCATGTCTGCCTGGTATGGTTCATCTGACCTTTACCTCATTTTCATGGTTTATTAGACAATTTTTAGTTTTATTGGTAAATGTTAAGTTTATGTGACAGTTGTAATAAAGCTTCATATTCAGGACCATCAACCCAATATCAACAGGGGCGGATCCAGCCATTTAAAAAAGGGGGGGGGGGTCCCAACCCAACTCCCAGAACCCTCCCCCTGGATCTGCCACTGATTAGTTTTTAGCAAAGAAGGTGAGATATTTCAGCGTGTCCACTCTTGTTCGTCAGTATTAAATAATTCCTTGACAAGAAATTATCAGCACTAAATTGATGTTACTACGGAAGATAAAATTCATGAAATATGTCCAAAAGAGGGATAGATAGTTATCAGAAGTACCAGGACTATAATTTAGTACGCCAGACACGCGTTTCGTCTACATAAGACTCATCAGTGACGCTCATATCAAAATATGTATAAAGCCAAACAATTACAAAGTTAAAGAGCATTGAGGATCCAAAATTCCAAAAGGTTGTGCCAAATACAGCTAAGGTAATGTATGCCTGGGATAAGAAAACCCTTAGTTTTTCAAAAAATCAGAAGTTTTGTAAACAGGAAATTTATAAAAATGACCACAGATACCAGAGGAATAGTCAAACTCAACGATTGATAATAAACTGACAACGCCATGGCTAAAATTGGAAAAAAAGACAAACAGACAAATGATAGTAAACATGACACAAAATAGAAAATAAAGACTAAGCAACATGAACCCCACCAAAAACTGTACATTAAGCAATCAAACAACAATCAATCTAATTCCCTTATGATAAAAAAAACCATCGAAATATGGTGAGATGCAGTTGTTTAAATTAGCATCATTTAAACTCTGTTGGATATTTGTCTAATTATACTAAATCTTCTTATTGTCTTACTGACAAGGTTCCAGACTTAGCTTGAAAATTAGATTATAACAACTTTATTGGTTTAATCATATATACATTGTCAAGAATAATTTTGAATCAAACTATGAGAATAATTTGAATTTATCTTCATTTTGTCAAATCACATTGTCTTAATATTTTTTATATTGAAATGTTTCTAACACTTTGAAAGAGCTTAAATCCCTGAAGTTGACATGATTCTTAATGAATTAGTACTATAATAGTATGTTTAATTACAATGTGTTGCATTGTGTTAATGTGTGAAAAACAAAATTGGAAGGACATATGTATTACATTGTTGAAATGAAATAATCAGTTTTATTTTTAATCAATATTTTATCCATATAAATTGTACAAAATACATACACATGAATACATTGTATGTTTGTTATATTATTAAGTAAATTAAAATTAGATAAAAGTAAATACTCACCTAAATAAAATCTATCACAATTTAATAATTTGACACATTCACTTAATTTTTCATCACTTGGCGTCCGTCGTCCGTCGTCGTCCGTCGTCGTCCTGCGTTAACTTTTACAAAAATCTTCTCCTCTGAAACTACTGGGCCAAATTTAACCAAACTTGGCCACAATCATCATTGGGGTATCTAGTTTAAAAATTGTGTCCGGTGACCCCGCCAACTAACCAAGATGGCCGCCATGGCTATAAATAGAACATAGGGGTAAAATGCAGTTTTTGGCTTATTACTCAAAAACCAAAGCATTTAGGGCAAATCTGACATGGGGTAATATTGTTAATCAGGTTAAGATCTATCTGCCCTGAAATTTTCAGATGAATCTGACATTCCGTTTGTTAGGTTGCTGCCCCTGAATTGGTAATTTTAAGGAAATTTTGTTGTTTTTGGTTATTATCTTGAATATTATTTCAGATAGAGATAAACTGTAAACAGCAATAATGTTCAGCAAAGTAAGATCTACAAATAAGTCAACATGACCAAAATGATCAGTTGACCACTTTAGGAGTTATTGCCCTTTATAGTCAATTTTTAACCATTTTTCGTAAATCTTAGTAATCTTTTAGAAAAATCTTCTCCTCTGAAACTGCTGGGCCAAATTATTTGAAACTTGGCCACAATCATCATTGGGGTATCTAGTTTAAAAATTGTGTCCGGTGACCCCGCCAACTAACCAAGATGGCCGCCATGGCTATAAATAGAACATAGGGGTAAAATGCAGTTTTTGGCTTATTACTCAAAAACCAAAGCATTTAGGGCAAATCTGACATGGGGTAATATTGTTAATCAGGTTAAGATCTATCTGCCCTGAAATTTTCAGATGAATTGGACAACCTGTTTTTGGGTTGCGGCCCCTGAATTGGTAATTTTAAGGAAATTTTGCTGTTTTTGGTTATTATATTGAATATTATTATAGATATAGGTAAACTGTAAACAGCAATAATGTTCAGCAAGGTCAGATTTACAAATAAGTCAACATGATCAAAATGGTCAGTTGACCTCTTTAGGAGTTATTGACCTTTAAAGTCAATTTTTAACCATTTTTTGTAAATTTTATATATCTTTTACTAAAATCTTCTTCTCTGAAACTGCTGTGCCAAATTGATCCAAACTTGGCCACAATCATCTTTGGGGTTTCTTATTTAAAAAATGTGTCCGGTGACCTGGCCATCAAATCAAGATGGCCGCCACGGCTAAAAATAGAACATAGGGGTAAAATGCAGTTTTTGGCTTATAACTCAAAAACCAAATAATTTAGAGAAAATCTGACATGAAGTAAAATTGTTAATCAGGTCAAGATCTATCTGCCCTGAAATTTTCAGATGAATTGGACAACCTGTTTTTGGGTTGCGGCCCCTGAATTGGTAATTTTAAGGAAATTTTGCTGTTTTATATTGAATATTATTATAGATATAGGTAAACTGTAAACAGCAATAATGTTCAGCAAAGTAAGATCTACAAATAAGTCAACATGAACGAAATGGTCAATTGACCCCTGTAGGAGTTATTGACCTTTGTAGTCAATTTTCAATCTGCTTCCTTTGTTTAATATTCACATAGACCAAGGTGAGCGACACAGGCTCTTTAGAGCCTCTAGTTTTATAATATTAGCAATTTAAAGCAAAAAGATATTTACAAACATTGACTTAATTATAATGAAATAAGATTTTAAAAAAAGATGCATAAAATAAAATTACATTTAAGGTGGTACCTAACACTACAGGGAGATAAAATCAGCTTAACATTTTAATTATGTTGTGTTGTTAAGGCAATATAAAGCTTTTCAATGATCAAACATAGTGTATGCTAAACTACTCTATAATCAGTGTAATTTTTCTGATAAAATTATTGGTTCAAATTTTTGAAACTTTTATATTTTTGTCAAAGGTTCAAATAAATACTTTGTCAAAAGTTAAAGAAAATTAAAATAGCCGAATAGATATTAGAGAAGGAGTTGGGTACCACCTTAACTAGATTATAACAAAATAAAATTTAATACTGAAAGACAAATAGAATAAATAAATATACATTTAAATGAATTACTAGTATAACAAAATAAAATTAAAAGCAGACTTATACATATTATATACAGTGAACAAATATTTAATTGAAATAAAATAAAATAAAATGAACAAATACAATGAAATTCAATGTAAAGTTAACTATAGTATAATAAAACAATATCAAATATTATACAGAAAATATTTTATTTGTATCAAGATTATCAAAACAGTCATAAGATTGTACATGTGTCATTGGCATTCACACCACATCTTCCTAAATATATCTATATCTATTAAAAAGATTATATAGCACTCAAGAGAGACTAACATTTTAAGACAACATGTTTTTGTGGAAACGAGTTCAGTTTTTAAAACCTCCTATTAGTGGTTTATATTACCAATACAGGGATAACTGTCTGTCTGTCCCGCTTCAGGTTAAACTTTTTGGCTGAGGTAGTTTTTGATAAAGTTGAAGTCCAATCAACTTGAAAATGAATACAAAAGTTCCCTATGATATGATCTTTCTAATTTTAATGCCAGATTACAGTTTTTACACCATTTTTATGGTCCACTGAAAATAGAAAATGATATTGCGGATGGGGCATATATGTACTAGGGACACATTCTTGTTTAACTTTAATTTAATAAATCTTATGTAATACATTGCAGTACTTGTTTAAGATATACCCTGTGCATTGCTTTTACAGTCATAAAATGAAAGTATTAAAAATTGAGTGCAAATTCTATTAATTAAAAATGGAAATTAAGGCAACCAACAAAAACCTTGGGAAAATATTAATATAGCCCCAAAATGTACCTCCTTTTTACTTTGGTTATACTGATGATAAGGTTCATGTGCTGATTGGTGGTGCTAACAGAGGAAAAAGACTAAGGAACAGAATCACAAAGACCAACTACACTTCGGTACAGTTAAGGGATTATAATGAATAAAAACATTAATGTATTATACACTACAAGTTATAAGTTACAAGGATATGATGTTAAATATTATTGAAAATATCTGTCTAGGATTTCCAAATAATATAAAAAAGAAGATGTGGTATGATTGCCAATGCGACAACTATCCACAAAAGACCAAAATGACACAAACATTAACAACTATAGATCACTGTACGGCCTTCAACAATGAGCAAAGCCCATACTTCATAGTCAGCTATAAAAGGCCTCGATAAGACAATGTAAAACAATTCAAAGAGAAAACTAACGGCCTTATTTATGTAAAAAAATGAACGAAAAACAAATATGTAACACATCATAAACTCATCATAGATACAAGGAATAAAATTTTATAATTACGCCAGACGACCGTTTCGTCTACAAAAGACCCATCAGTGACGCTTGAATCAAAAATGTTTGAAGTTGAAGAAAATTTGAAGACCAAAAATTCCTTAAAGTTTTGCCAAATACAGCTACGGTAATCTTATTTCTGAGGTAGAAAAACCTTAGTATTAAACAAATTCAAAGGTTTGTAAACAATAAATTTATTATTATAAAAATATTAATGATAACTCTTGTCAACACATAAGTGCTGACTACTGGGTTGGGATACCCAAGTTTCTGATTTTCTCAACTTTGTTTCCACAATAATTTTAAACATAACATGAAGTTAATTCCTACTTTAATTTATCATGAAAGGATTAACATTTTTCGTATTCTGTTTGAATTTCCAGTTACAATTACCTTTTAAGTGCTTATACTTTATTTCCAAATACCCTTCAAACACAAATTAACCATGACATAAATTGATAGATTTATAATCATGATTGTCAGAAATATTTGGGTTGTCTTTGTAAACATTTACTATACAATGTCTTTAATGTTGTCCTGAATACTGGTATTCTGAGCAATATCAAAATAGGATCTATTAATGATACCAAATATCTACACATACCACAAATGAATCTGATACTTCTACTACTGGTATAATAAGACAGTAATTGTCTGTTAGATAAAAATACAAATGATGGCATACCACTTAGAAGATGAATTCCTACGTGCATGAGAACTGTTAAATAGGCCTTGAAATTTTTCGACTTCAGAAAATTGTAGGTCGTTGATGCTATCATTCGCTGCTTGGTTGTTGTTTTAAGTTTTTGATTGTGATCCTTGGTTATTCTCTTTTCTATAGTTTGACTTTCCAACTCACTTTTTATATTAACTTGTGACTTTGATATTTTTCTTTTTGGCAACGACACATTTTCTGGGATGTTAGTGTTATATATTTTATGACTAGTACAAGGTTCATCTAGAGTACCGGATGTTTCCATTTTTGTTGTCAGACCTCCACTGATACCCGACTCTAGAACAGACATGTTAAACATTCTATCTTGTTTTCCATCCATAACTTGGTTGATATGTGGTTTGCTCTTCAGAATTCCATTGTTACCTAGCTTATCAACTACAATTGAGATATTCAGTACATTTTTGAATATTCTACTTGTACCAGAATCAACGTTACCTCCAGTGTCCGGTTTAATCTCCAATTTTTTGTTGTGACCAGTTTCATCAGTGGAAGTTCTTGTTTCTATTTTCTTTCCGGAAACTCCGTTAACAACATGAGGTTCACTAACTGAAGATCCAACATCTGAAGAAGCAGTAACCATTCTACTTCCTAGAACTCCTTTAGTATCAGGTTTATAAGTGGAAGTGTCGAGTTTACCTTTAAAAACTCCTACCCTTTTGTTTCTTTTTATTATAGTCATAACAATCTTCGCGTTCAATATAATCAGTGAAATAATAAAAAATCCCATGGCTGATTTTCTTAAAGTCATAAATTGTCCAAATTTGTCTCCATATGCACTGTACAGGTCACATTCTTGTCCTAATGTATACACTTGATTTTGTACCCATAGCAGTGATGGAATTATGACAAGTCCCGAAGTAAAAATCCACACTCCGAAAGATAGACGAATGGCCATTTCACGTGTGACATATTTTAGACATTTCAGAGGAGTGATGATAGAAAAGAATTTCACAAATGTCAGTAATAAAAGTAAATATCCAGTTATAAACATCTGGGTTTGGGCCGATACAGCAATTGAGAAACAGAACTTGTAGTTTTGAAAAAGAGAAAAATCTTTATAAAAGTATGTGAATGAATTCACCAGTAAGAAGGACCCATTCAATAGGTCCGATACTCCGAGAAATGTATAAAATATGTGTAGTTGATTCCTGATTTCCTTTTTAATCTTGCATGAAACAAGAAGTAGGCATGTATTCAAGATAATTATTCCTAATCCTTCGATAACAGATAGAACAAAGACAGGAGCTCTGTTTTGAAGAAAGACATCAGTATTGTTTCTCATTATATGCACTGGATAGTGTTTAAGCAAGGATTAATATAGATTAATTTAACTATAAGTTCCCTACTTTATAAAACTTTATTCCGTTCTGCCCTCTCAAAATAAACTGAGTTCCTGTGTATTTTGTAGTACGTATTTATATTGTTATTTTAAACCAATATATCAGCTCATTAAAAACAACAGGCAAACTACTATAAAACATCACTGAGAATCATATATTCCTATTGCTTCAATAATCATTACTTGAAGATCAGCAGTTACGATAATGATAATACTTTATCCAAAAAGCAATACAGCTTATAGAATAATACGTATTTTACAATAAATCTTTCATTGCACCAGTGACAATAAACTATGCTATTGTTTGTTAAGCATAATTGCTAATTTATGGCAATATAATATACTAACAGTTTTCATAGTTAGGTTAGCTTTTTTCGTTGACATTAGCAATTGAAAAAAAACCTGGTCAACTTTCTATTGCTCCCAAGTTTGTTTATTACAACATGTATTATGAAGGGTTATATGAATAATCATATAAATATTTATTACACTTTTTGTATTATAGAAACGTGATTTGTGATCATGTGTTTAATTATGATTGTTGTGAAATACTACGTATTAAAGGCATTTATAGTTATGCCCCAACTTATGGCATTTTGATTTTCAGTCTGTGCCTCCATGTGTGTGTCCGTTTATTTGTTCGTCCGTTCATTCGTCTGTCTGTCTGTTCCGCTTCAGGTTGAAATTTTAGTTCAAGTAGTTTTGATGTTCAAAGTTGAAGTCCAATCAACTAGAAACTAAGTACACATTTTTCAATTAATACGATCTTTCTTATATTAATGCAAAATGAAAGTTAATTTATCCCAATTGCATAATCTATGGACATTATTATTATTAGAAAATGATAGTGCCCGCTTCAGGTTAAAATTTTGGTCAAAGTAGTTTTTGATGCAGTTTCTGCGTCTGTCCAAAGTCAGGAACCTCGGGCCTTTGTTAGTCTTGTATGGATTTGTTTAAAACCCGCTTTGAAAATTCGAGAGTATACTGTTTTACCTCTTTCTGTCCGTCAGTCCAGTCCATCCATTCATCCGTTAGTCCGATCCATTTGCGTTTTCATATTCATCACTCAACATCTTCCACTTTACTGAACACTTTTATCATATTACACATGATAGCCAAGTAGAAATTTTGTCACATTTTCCTCAGGAACTGCAATACAAGGATTTTTATACGACCGCAAAATTTGAAAAAAAATTCGTCGTATATTGCTATCACGTTGGCGTCGTCGTCTGCGTCGTCGTCGTCGTCCGAATACTTTTAGTTTTCGCACTCTAACTTTAGTAAAAGTGAATAGAAATCTATGAAATTTTAACACAAGGTTTATGACCACAAGCGGAAGGTTGGTATTGATTTCGGGAGTTTTGGTCCCAACATTTTAGGAATTAGGGGCCAAAAAGGGCCCAAATAAGCATTTTCTTGGTTTTCGCACTATAACTTTAGTTTATGTTAATAGAAATCTATGAAATTTTGACACAAGGTTAATGACCACAAAAGAAAGGTTGGGATTGATTTTGGGAGTTTTGGTTTCAACAGTTTAGGAATTAGGGGCAAAAAAAGGGCCCAAATAAGCATTATTCTTGGTTTTCGCACAATAACTTTAGTTTAAGTAAATAGAAATCTATGAAATTTAAACACAATGTTAATGACCACAAAAGGATGGTTGGTATTGATTTTGGGAGTTTATGTCCCAACAGTTTAGGAATTAGGGGCCAAAAAGGGGTCCAAATAAGCATTTTTCTTGGTTTTCGCACCATAACGTTAGTATAAGTAAATATAAATCTATGAAATTTAAACACAAGGTTTATGACCATAAAAGGAAGGTTGGTATTGATTTTGGGAGTTTTGGTCCCAACAGTTTAGGAATAAGGGGCCCAAAGGGTCCAAAATTAAACTTTGTTTGATTTCATCAAAATTTAATAATTTGGGTTCTTTGATATGCCAAATCTTACTGTGTATGTAGATTCTTAACTTTTGGTCCCGTTTTCTTATTGGTCAAAATTAAGGTCCAAAGGGTCCAAAATTAAACTTAGTTTGATTTTGACAAAAAATGAATTGGTTGGGTTCTTTGATATGCTGAATCTAAAAATGTACTTAAATTCTTGATTATTGGCCCAGTTTTCAAGTTGGTCCAAATCAGGGTCCAAAATTAAACTTTGTTTGATTTCATCAAAAATTGAATTAATGGGGTTCTTTGATATGCCAAATCTAACTGTGTATATGTAGATTCTTCATTTTTGGTCCTGTTTTCAAATTGGTCTACATTAAAGTCCAAAGGGTCCAAAATTAAACTTAGTTTGATTTTAACAAAAATTGAAATCTTGGGGTTCTTTGATATGCTGAATCCAAACATGGACTTAGATTTTTGATTATGGGCCCAGTTTTCAAGTTGGTCCAAATCAGGATCTAAAATTATTATATTAAGTATTGTGCAATAGCAAGTCTTTTCAATTGCAAAGTATTGCACAATGTCAAGAAATATCTAATTGCACAATATTGTGAAATAGCAAATTTTATTTTTAATTAGAGTTATCTTTCTTTGTCCAGAATAGTAAGCCAGAAATATCTAATTGCAAAATATTGTGCAATAGCAAGATTTTATTTAATTGGAGTTATCTTTCTTTGTCCAGAATCAACTTAAATCTTTGTTATATACAATATACAATGTATGTTCACTTTTTGCTGCCAACTGATAGATTAAAATAATCTTTACCATTCAGTGATAACAAGCAGTTTTTTTACATCTTAATATTTTATGATGTATTTAAATGAGTAGTTATTGTTGCAAACTCCATTAGAAATTTTAATTGAGATTAGTTTTGGAATAAGGGAAAGGGGGATGTGATTAAAAAAATTGGGTTCAATTTTTCTCATTTGAAATTTCATAAATAAAAAGAAAATTTCTTCAAACATTTTTTTGAGAGGATTAATATTCAACAGCATAGTGAATTGCTCTAAGAGAAAACAAAAAAATTAAGTTCATTAGAACACATTCATTCTGTTTCAGAAACCTATGCTGTGTCAACTTTTTAATCACAATCCAAATTTAGAGCTGAATCCAGCTTGAATGTTGTGTCCATACTTGTCCCAACCGTTTATGGTTCAACCTCTGCGGTCGTATAAAGCTACGCCCTGCGGAGCATCTGGTTGGCTTATAACTCAAAAACCAAAGCATTAAGAGCAAATCTGCCATGGGGGTAAAATTGTTAATCAGGTCAAGATCTATCTGCCTTGAAATTTTCAGATGAATTGGATAACCCGTTGTTGGGTTGCTGCCCCTGAATTTGTAATTTTAAGGAAGTTTGCTGTTTTTGGTTATTATCTTGAATATTATTATAGATAGAGATAAACTGTCAACAGCAATAATGCTCAGAAAAGTAAGATTTACAAATAAGTCAACATGACCAAAATGGTCAGTTGACCCCTTTAGGGTAATTGCCCTTTATAGTAAATTTTTAACAATTTTTCGTAAATCTTAGTAATCTTTTACAAAAATCTTCTCCTCTGAAACAACTGGGCCAAATTAAATCAAACTTGGCCACAATCATCATTGGTGGGGTATCTAGTTAAAAAATTGTGTTTTGTGACCTGGCCAACCAACCAAGATGGCCACCAAGGCTAAAAATAGAACATAGGGGTAAAAAGCAGTTTTTGGCTTATAACTCAAAAACCATTTAGAGCAAATCTGCCATGGGGGTAAAATTGTTAATCAGGTCAAGATCTATCTGCCATGAAATTTTCAGATGAATTGGACTACCCGTTGTTGGGTTGCTGCCCCTGAATTGGTAATTTTAAGGAAGTTTGCTGTTTTTGGTTATTATCTTGAATATTATTATAGATAGAGATAAACTGTCAACAGCAATAATGCTCAGAAAAGTAAGATTTACAAATAAGTCAACATGACCAAAATGGTCAGTTGACCCCTTTAGGGTTATTGCCCTTTATAGTAAATTTTTAACAATTTTTCGTAAATCTTAGTAATCTTTTACAAAAATCTTCTCCTCTGAAACAACTGGGCCAAATTAAACCAAACTTGGCCACAATCATCATTGGTGGGGTATCTAGTTAAAAAATTGTGTTTTGTGACCTGGCCAACCAACCAAGATGGTCACCAAGGCTAAAAATAGAACAAAGGGGTAAAAAGCAGTTTTTGGCTTATCAATTTATCAGATTTGAGAGGAGTATAGAGAAAAAGGGTTACTTTGAAAATAATGACAAAAATATTACTTGAATAAGTTATTTTTTATATTTTTGAAAAAAAAGCAATAACACTTATTTAAGGCACATATGTAATTGATTTAGGTTACAAATTATAAATAACTTCAGGTCTTAATTAATTCACAAGTATTTATCTATTTATATCAGTCTACCCTCAAGATTTTAGAGGAAAATGATAATTCGATAGTCTCAAGAGACCAATCTTTGACCCAGAAGCGTCAGTATGAAAGATAAGTGCATTGAAAGTTAATTAGTGTTTCTGAAGAATTAGTTTTTATATATCAAGGGAAAAATAACCAGATAACTGTGAAAATTATTTAAAGCTAGTAAAATCTGTATTCTTGGACACTTATAAAAATAATATTCAGAAAAATAACTTATATAAGTTATATTTAAGTTCGCCTCGTTTTCAACATTACTTGTATAGGTAATTTTAATTGTTACTTGTTTAAGTAATGCCCCTGACTGATAGAGATAAACTGTAAACAGCTATAATGTTCAGCAAAGTAAGATCTACAAATAAGTCAACATGACCAAAATGGTCATTTGACCCCTTAGTAGTTATTGCCCTTTATCATGTTTACAGTCAATTTTTAACAATTAAATTTTTGGTAAATTTTGATGAATTTTTACAAAATGTTTTTCTCTGTGCAAAGTGCATTATAGATAGATGTATAGTGTTAACAGCAAGAGTGTTCAGTAAAGTAATATGGCACGACAGGGATGGGCCAATATCTACGAACACATCACCATCCCCAAAACAAAATTTTGTCATGATTCCATCTTTGTCCTTTGTTTAATATGCACATAGACCAAGGTGAGCGACACAGGCTCTTTAGAGCCTGCAGTTGTTGTTTTTAGGTATAATCTTGATGACTGTCAAAGACTTTATGATTTACAAAATAATTCATCATACAAGATCAAGTGGAATGTTAAAATGACTGAAATTATCTGTTAACCCCTTATATATGATTTAAAGCCCATCAGCAACATTTGTAACCTACCAGTACAAATGTATATTTTGTTATTTTCTTGGAAAAACAAAAGTGACAAAACAAAACTGTACATAGTCCACATCACTTTATCTTTATAGCAAAGAGTAGGATAAGCTTTCAATTTTACAAACAGGAATTATAATATTGCTTCGTTTACAGATGAGGTAAAGATAAATGAAGCTACTGATGATATACAGAACAAATTAAAGGTCAGTAAAATATTTCCTTCTTTACATCATAATTTATGATTTATAGTTTTTATGATGTGATATATTACAACATTTCAATCCTGGTATTTATAAAATTGAGAATGGAAATGGGGAATGTGTCAAAGAGACAACAACCCGACCAAAGAAAAAAACAACAGCAGAAGGTCACCAACAGGTCTTCAATGTAGCGAGAAATTCCTGCACCCGGAGGCATCCTTAAGCTGGCCCCTTAACAAATATATACTAGTTCAGTGATAATGAACGTCATACTAATTTCCAAATTGTACACAAGAAACCAAAATTAAAATAATACAAGACTAACAAAGTCCAGAGGCTCCTGACTTGGGACAGGCTCAAAAATGTGGCGGGGTTAAATTTGTTTGTGAGATCTCAACCCTCCCCTATACCTCTAGCCAATGTAGAAAAGTAAACTAATAACAATACGCACATTAAAATTCAGTTCAAGAGAATTCTGATGAGTGAGTTTATTATATGATTTCACTTAGTGAACCTAACCTGAACAAACACATCTGATGTAGTCAGGTCACATTTTCAAAATTATCTCTAAAGCTACCGGGCCAATTACTCAATATTTGTTGTTTTTGCACATTTATGAAACGTTAACAAAACATGTCAACATAGTTGAAATCATAGGTTGACTTATTTCCCCTCAATGATGATTTGGACAAGATCAATATTTATAAACACAGTTGGGAGTCTGCTTCGAGTCCCTTCCACAACCTTTTGTAAACATTTCTTTTATCCTCTAATCATACATTTGCCATTTGTGGATATTTGATTTCTTGATAATGTCAAAGTTTGCATACATTTCTATGTAACATTTTTAATTTGTTGGACATTGAAATTCACGAAATCCACAAAAATTGGTATTCAACAAATAATAATGAATCCACAGTAAGTCCTGGAAGTGATCTTTATATTTATCTATGATAAGGAAGCATTATAATTTGACAACTTAATCATGGTTCATTGGATAACCTTTTGTTTTAAATTCATGACATCAACATCTTGATTTCATTTATTTAGCAAAATTTCAATTAATCACTAATGAAATTGACATGTATTTAGCAAAACATTTGATATTTCTAAAGGAATTCAAATTTTCTGAAGGCAAAAGGACCAGTTCAAATATGCAGTAGTTTATATGAAATGATTATCTTTTTAATTATTCATTCCTTACAGATATTTGGCGAGACATATGGCTTGTTACAAGAAGAAGTATTATATCTACTACAACAGCATGATGGTTGTGTACAGGAAACCATTCAATTCATAGAATCGGGAAAAAGTATGAAAATTTATTGTGGATTCTAATATGACATCCTTATTACGCTTTGTAAACAAAGCCATGTTCTAATGAGCATAAAAAATATGTAGACACATGCGCACGAACTTACTGTGTATATTAACATTATTTCCATCGTTATCCTTTTAAATCTATACATTTAAGCAGCTAGCATAAACTTTTATTATATAGTTTTATAGAAACAACATATATTTACCCTGATCGTAGCTTTTAAACTTATCAAATATGAAATTTAATGCACAGACTCCTCGGGAAGGAAACGAGAAAAGCCAAACATTTTTACGGTATTTTCGTACGCTTCGACCTTTAAAAACACTGCATTTGTCCTATTAGAATCAAAATAATTCCTTCGTGTCATGCTCTATGCTCATTTTAACATGGGTAGGCATTATATTTGACCACATTTTACACCTCGCTAACGCTCAGTGTAAAATATCGACAAATATAATGCCTACCCATGTTAAAATGAGCATAGAGCATGACACGAAGGAATTATTTCTTAATTCATTTATTTTTGTGGCTACCAATTTTTATGAATTGAGAAAAAAGTTTGTATCATTGATTATATTTGATTTGCTGTGGTTTTGCTAGAGTTGGCACAAAAGTGTATAGATATTGTAGGACATTTGAATTTATAGTTTCCCTTTACCCCTGAAATCTTATAAATCAGTATCCCATGATTCATAGTGAATCCGCTGAAGTCTTATGGACAGCATTTGTACTGTAAAAGGTTATCTTGAATTTATTAACTTGTGAATCAAGTATAATGCACCAAAAAGTCAGTACACGAAATGTTTTCATCAATTTCTAACCGTAGTAATTTATAGATTATTGTTGAACATCTCAATGAGATTGATTTTCTCACTTGAGCCGGTATATCGAAAGCGAGAAAAACAATCGAGTTGAGATGACCAATGATAATCTGTTTATCGCTATTTTTTCCTATGACGAAGATGTCAATTTGATGAACATTTCATTAGCAACCCCACATACGTCCTTAGTTACTAGCAAAATTTTCCATTTCAAGCAAAGAGAAAATGCAAATATAAAATTATGATCAAGGCTAGTATTACCTACTACGTCCTATGGTCTACTGTAGTTTAAACCCACTAACCATGCATTAGTGGGTCCAGGGGGGAGGGGGTTGGGACTCCCCTTTCTTTTGGACGATCAATGCATTTGAATGGGGACATGTGGTTGGAACCGCCCCTTTGTGGGAGGAAGGAGGAAATTTGACAAGGGAGAAATTTTAAATTTTAGACAATTTTATGCTCAATTTGTTAAGATCACAATGATCTATTTTTAGTTTTGACTTGAGATCATTTGAACTAACAAGAAGATCTTGAGCTGCATCTAAAGATTTATAGATGTCACATTTAGAAAAGTTTAACAAATCGGTAAATCATCTGGGTTGTCCTTCACAACTAAAAAACAGTGTGCTTACTGATCCTAAACATGGCTGGTTACGTTGTATCGCATCATGTTACAGCATGTGCGGCTGGTAGAATGTTACAGATGGCAAACCTGAGACTTTTACATTACATATTTCGTGGACAGGTATAAAGCAGCACATTTCTAGTGTACAAGTTATAGTGCCTGTGTGAAACCTTAGCTCATGCGTATGACACATGGACGGGAAGTAACGAACTCATATGATCAGAAAATCTGTATGTCGTGACTTTATTATTAGCAAACCCTTGATTCCTTACACATTGAAACTCATTGTCTACATGAATAGCATGTAAAACATTTACATGCGAGTATTTACTTCATCAGGCATATAAAATAATTCTTTAATAAACCTGAATACTTCTTCTGAGCTGATTAAGTTAAGTGCTTGCTAGGATATAAAATTGAGAGTGGAAATGGGGAATGTGTCAAAGAGACAACAACCCGACCATAGAAAAAAACAACAACAGAAGGTCACCAACAGGTCTTCAATGGAGCGAAAAATTCCCACACAGTCGATTTGCCAAGAAATCAGATTAAGGCCTGCTGGTTCTCACTGACTCAAAGATTTTTTTTCCAGTCAGGAATTTGACAACCTTCTATCATGTCTATATATGACCTGAAACACTTTTACACATGAACAAGAACTTGATTCAGCTTTAAAATAACCGCAGGTGTGTCTGCTAGTGTAAGATTTATAGCAATAATGGTGGTATAACATTTTGTAGTCCAAAGATTATCTAGGTCTGAAGCATTATGCAATAAACTAAAATCTGTCCATGTTCCCATAGCCTCGATAAAACTTTTGTTTGTGCTAATTCCTTGATATAAATAAGCAATTCAGTAGAAGAACCCTAACATATAACACACTTATCCCATTGTATTTCATTCCTACATGGTTTTGGGCTTTATGGGCATATAGTTTAACAGGACTGTGAAATCAATGTGGGTCATATTCTGGGTCTGAAACGTGAAGGAAGGATTTGATTTGTATATTACAATTAAAACAAAAATATCTAAAAACAATTAAAGTTATAAAAACCAGCAAAAAAATATTTCCAATTACAAAACACTGATCTTCAAACTAACTGGACTATTCCAAAACCAGCAAAAAAATATTTCCAATTACAAAACACTGATCTTCAAACTAACTGGACTATTCCAAATATACAAAATAAGCAAAAAAGAGAAATGAAGTTAGTGACAATTGTCCTAGTTAATGACCTGATAGTGTAAGCTACAAAACGATAACGGCACCACAAAAGGCGTGTTTGAATCAAGGCAGAATTATCACTAAATTTGTGTTTTAAATTCAATTTATTCAATTATTGCTATTTTATTCTTACCGATGAACATTACACGAAAGATATTTGGCACACATATAAACCATGTCTTATTGATGTAATCAGAGTAAAAATCCCGTGAAAGTAGCGCACCACAAGTTTTCTTTCGTTCAAAATGTGGTAAATTTCAGCTAAAATAATAGTCTTACTAAAATCATGAAATACTTATACTTAGATTATATATATTATCAGCTTTCGTTATATGATAAATTTAATGTTTAAGCTAAATGATAAGTATCATTTGAACGAATTACACAGAAAGCAATAATTTTTTTTTTCGTGTTGAAGATGGCCTGTATGATGAGGTATCTTTGGGTACCCTAAGAAACCTTAAAATTTGAAAAACATGACCAAGGGAGCTTACCATGACATTCATGATTGGAAAATATTATGATTTTCTAATAGTTTGCATATAAATATGCCTATGGGCCATGTGTTATCCGTAAACTTAAACTCGTGAACTAGACGTCTTTTTCGATACTGGGCACCCTACTAATAGGTGATGTATTCTTTTTTTAAGGGCATCTGGCTACCTCCACCCAATAACAAATTGGCCGCCACTGAATAGTCCCTAATTGTGGTGCTAAAAAGTGGCTTTAAAACACCAAAAATCAAAATAAGATCTTTTCTTTTAAAAATGCAGAGACAGCTTTTTGCCGAAATATTCGAATTTGTTAAAATATTTATTATAAAGGAGATTTCCCTCCAATAGATTTGATTTCCAGTTGATAGTTAGTTGAAAGAAAATTTCATTTATAAAATATTGTTGTTTTGACTTTCATTTTAAGCTTAAAGTTGGCATTTACAACTACACATGCTGTATTTATTGTATACAACCTTAATAAAATGTTTTTTGAATTACAGGTAAACTAACTTGGGAATTGGATGATGATAAACATGTAGAAAATAACAGTAGTATGGACAAACTGACATCAAAATATGGCGAATCAAGAGTCAGATTAAGGGCAGCTTTTCTCGAGGGTCTTTAATGTTCCTGGTGAGGAGTAGCAAAGAGACAGATTTTAATGAATTCAGAGGGTCTTTAATGTTCCTGGTGAGGAGCAGCAAAGAGACAGATTTTAATGAATTCAGAGGGTCTTTAATGTTCCTGGTGAGGAGCATCGAAGAGACAGATTTTAATGAATTCAGAGGGTCTTTAATGTTCCTGGTGAGGAGCAGCAAAGAGACAGATTTTAATGAATTCAGAGGATCTTTAATGTTCCTGGTGAGGAGCAGCAAAGAGACAGATTTTAATGAATTCAGAGGGTCTTTAATGTTCCTGGTGAGGAGCAGCAAAGAGACAGATTTTAATGAATTCAGAGGGTCTTTAATGTTCCTGGTGAGGAGCAGCAAAGAGACAGATTTTAATAAATTCAGAGGGTCTTTAATGTTCCTGTTATCTTATTGAATCCAGAACCCTATCTGTTATATAATTTCTACACAGATTTTTAAATTTAAATTATTTCATAATCACTGTGCTTAAATGGCCGTGGGTAACTTAAGTTACCCACAGCCCAAGATGGCGGACTCTAAACTCATTGAGATGATAGTTGATACGAAATCAACTTTTTGCAACGTTTTTCATGATCTATGAAAATATTGATAGGATTTTTGAATAAAAAAATCACTTACCATCGCTACAAATTTATTAATTTTGACTTCTTTTTAGCGCAAGGCCAACTTTTAAAAAATGCATAAGATATCCGTAACTTATAAGTCAAAAATAATCAGACTGTCCGTAACTTTATTTTCGGATGTGGGTAACTTTATTTTCAAAATTGTAAGATTAACAATTTTAACACTTAAAGGACAATAAACACTATGAAACCCCTTAATTATTACATAGATTTATACAATAACGATATGCTTCAAACTAAACAATTGAAAAAAGCAAACCAGCATGTCACGGATTTTCCGTTAAATTCTTAAAAAATGTTCCCCGGGATAAAACAGGATCTGACGTTACGGCACAATTTATCTAACATTCTTCTAGCTTTATAGATTGTTCACTGACGAGTCCTTGGCCTGTGTAGCCGAGGAAAACAAATGATGTCCTTTCCTTTAAATAATTTCTGAATTGTTCGCCAAAAAAGTATGGTCTCTTCACTGTATGTAGTGTGATGTGTTGTTGATTGTGAGAAAAAAATGCCAATATCTAGGAGTAGATGGAAGGCTATATTGTTAAACAGGTGTCAGCTTATTATAGTAATAAAGGTAGATTTAAAATCTTCTAAAAGTTTCATTGACCTCAGGGATTCAATAAGATCGGGTATCATATCATACATATCTTCTTTAGAGGTTCATCTATTTATTTCTGCTAAGGATTGACCTCTGAACTTGTTCTCCTAGGATGATTTTCCTATGTTCACTATTAATGTAATTTCTACAGTTGGAAATGGTGAGATTTATAACCATTTATCATATTAAACTTAAGCAGCTTGCAATCTATAAAGTCAGTAGCTATAGAATGTAAGATACAATAATTTTGCCGTACATTGAATTTTCTACAAAAGAAAATTCCTGTACCAAGTCAGGAAAATGGCAGTTGTTATCCATTCGGTTGAGCTTTGGATTTTCTCATTTGATAAGGGAATTTCCTGTTTGAATTTTCTTCAGAGTTCAGTATTTTTATAATTTTACTTTTTAATGCTGCCTGTACCAAGGCAGGAATATGACCGTTGTTTTCCATTCGTTTGGTGTGTTAAATTGAGCGTTTGGCTTTGCCATTCCATAAAGGACTTTCCGTTTGAATATTCCTAGGAGTTCAGCATTTTTGTTATTTATCATTTATTTGTTTAAATAATTACATCCATGAATAAAGATTCTTTGAAAGTTACTGGCATCATGCTAAAGTTACGAACATCCCTATTGGTATAAGGAAAAAAGTTACGGACAAGTTGTTTTGAAGTTACGGACATCATAAGTGTTTTTGAAAATCGTGCTGTAATCGTTTATTTTGTAGTAACAAACCACGTTTTACATTGCAGAGTTTCCCTAAAAGATTTATAAAACTTTTTAATTACTGAAAATTTCTTTTGTTTTCATGGTATTGTAATTATATAGGAGCAAACTTCCTAAACGAAGCCAGGCGGCTCCATCTTGGGCTGTGGGTAACTTAAGTTACCCACGGCCGTTTAAGCACAGTGATAATCAGTCTGTTTAAGATCATCTGGGGTTATGATTTTAGTGATCAAGAATTTCTTTATATGTTTTATGGTCTACTTTACTAATCAATATGACAAAATGTATAGGAATCGGGAGATGTTGCAATGTAAACAATGTATGATGAATTAAATAAGAAATACAATTTTTATGTATGATTCTGTTCTAATATTTGTACAAAATAGGAGGGAAAATCAATACACATACAAAGCCAAAAGTAAAAAGAGAAACAGACAAAAAACACATTTTTTTAGCTCACCTGGCCTGAAGGCTTATAACTCAAAAACCAAAGCATTAAGAGCAAATCTGATTGGGGTTGATATTGTTCATGAGGTCTAGATCTATTTGCTCAGAAATTTTCAGATGAATTGGACAACTGGTTGTTAGAGTGCTGCCCGTGAATTGGTAATTTTAAGGAAATTTTGCTGTTTTTTGTTATTATCTTGAATATTATTATAAATAGAGATAAATTAAAAACAGCAATAATTTACAGCAAATTAAGACCTAAAAATAAGTCAACATGACCAAAATGGTCAATTAAAGCCCTTGATAGTCAATTTTATAACAATTTTCATAAATTTGTAAATTTTTACTAACATTTTCCTCTGAAACCACTGGGCCTATCAATATAGATAGGGATAATTGTACGCAGCAAGAATATTCAGTAAAATAAGATCTACAATCACCTTCACCAAAACACAATTTTGTCATTAATCAATCTGTGTCCTTTGTTGAATATTCACATAGACCAAGGTGAGCCACACCAGCTCTTTAGAGCCTCCAGTTTAGAAAAATAAATTGCTCTGAGGAAAATTCAACATACATGCCAAAAGTAAAAAGAGAAATAGACAAAAAACACATTTTTTTAGCTCACCTGGCCTCTGAAACTACTGGGCCAAATAAAATCAAACTTGGCCATAATCATCATTAGGTTATCTAGTTTAAAAATTGTGCTGGTGACCCAGCAAACATGACAAAGTTGGTTGGTTAGCAGGGAAAAAACTGTATACTCTATGAATTACCACCCACTGTGTGGAAGACCCATATTGGTGGTCTTGGGCTGTTTTCTACTCTTTGGTTGGGTTGTTGTCTCTATCACACATTCCCCATTTCCTTTCTTTATTCTATTTTTTATACTCTAATTAAGAATCATTCAGTTCATGTTTGGGTGAAATTGGTTGTGTGATTTTCAGAAGAAAAAGTTGACGATGATGACAATATGTGGCATTCCGTTATCAATGGCAAAAACTCACAATGGTACATAGGGCAATGTTAACTAAATATCATGAATGGAAGAAAAGAGAAACATGGCAAAAAGAATCAAAGTGCTTGTTAAAGGTTGCATTTTTACAATTTTGTGAATTTTAAAATGTATTTAGCTAGGCAAATTACAAATTTGAATTGGAGTTATCTTCCTTTCATCATGGTTGTACATTTTGTAGTTGAACTTTTTTTTATTATCACAGATTCATACATCAAGTATGATAATTTAAAAACAGGTCACATTGTACCTTGAATATATAAGTATAACATATTATTGATAAACTGCTTGACATTGACTGGATACATTGTTTTATGGGTTAACACTTTACTGCAATATCTTTATATTTCAACTACTAGTATGAAAGGTAGTGTTTTGATGGCATTTCACGCAATCTTTACCCAGAAAGGAAGAAATGACAAACAGTAGTCCACAGAAAGCAAGAAGATTGAACAATTCAAGTATCATGGAAAATATTGCTTGAAAACTCTTGGGTTCATCTTATCTTGTTTGAATATTATAGTCAGTGGTGTTGCATGTCTGCATGACATGGTTACAGTTTTAGCTACTGGATCCAAAGTACTATCTTATTAAACCCATTATGAAGAGGTGTTTCATACCACATTTTATATCTATTATGTCTGTTTGGGTTCCTTAACCAGTTTTGTCAACATATGCAACTATAAACAATTGACATACAAGTAAGAGGTGCAGCTAGCTTTAAACCAGGTTTAACCAACCATTTTCTGTTATCCAGTTGTTCTGTTGATTGATATCTTTTTGATTTTTCAATTTCAATGGACTTCTCCGTTTTAAATTTGGCCTAAAGACTTCAGTATCTTTGTTTAACTTTTTTTAATAACTAAGAATCAAGTAAACAGTATTTAGAATGAACAACCTGATCTGTGTGATATTGCTCTCTCATGATACCCCTGCTATGAGTATACGGTAAACAGAAAGTTGATAAGAGATGAAGGTGAAAACAAATCAATTTTAATTTGCTTTGTCGATATGCCATTTTATGTGTCTTTGATACATATATGACGTGACTCTGTTCTTATACATTCCATCATTGTGTTATTGTGCTTATTAATAATGGTAAATTTTTGTATTCTTGTTTGTCATTTTTGGCTCATGTGCTTTGTCCATATGCCTTTTTGTGCTTCTTTGTAAAATATTTGTTTGTTTTAAAAGTGATTAAGATTACAACACACCATGCACAATGTTGACTGTTGTATCCCTAATTTTGACATTTTATTCCCACATTGTTTTCAATACAATGGAATTTGATGTGACTGTCATAAAAGTGAGAGGTTAAGCTAACTATAACACCAGGTTTAATCCACCATTTTCTACTCAAGATAATGCCTGTACCAGGTCAGGAATATGACAGTTGTCTATTGGTCAGATGTGTTTGAGCTTTCGATTTTGCAATTTGATCTGGGACATTCCATTTGAATTTTCCTCTGAGTTCAGTATTTTTATGATTTTACATTTCACAAGATATAAAATGCTCACATAATGCCTGATATCTATGTTTGATTTTCCAAAATCTAGTCTATATGCAAATTAATCTGGGTATTATTTCAGGTAGCTCTGAGTCCTCGGCCATAATATTTTACTCAGCACTTAAAGAGTACAAAACATGTGATCAAAACACCAATTCAATACACAATTTGGTTGATTTCTGAATCAGAGTATGATAATTTTTATCAAAATTTATGAATGCAAAGACAGATTTTTAGTTCCTGAGAAACTATTAAATGGACTGATGGACAAATAGACGGAAGAAAACATGGAAGGATACAAAGACAGAGATAAGACAGTATAAGACCTCAATTGGGGTAATGCATATCCTAGGACATTTCAGAAGTTTCGAACAGGATAATGAAACCTTCAAGGAAATCTTGAGAGTTTGCCTTAAATTGACTTTAGGGGCAAGCTGAAGGACGCCTCCAGGTGCAGGAATTTCTCGCTACATTGAAGACCTGTTGGTGACCTTCTGCTGTTGTTTTTTCTATGGTCGGGTTGTTGTCTCTTTGACACATTTCCAATTTCCATTCTCAATTTTATTTCTATAATCATTGTCTATCATGAAATAATACAACAAATAAGTTTTATGATTTTATTTGCTGTTTCAACAAATGAAAAAGCAATAAACATACAAACAATGTCTAAAACTCAATTAATGTAATAAAAATATCCAATCTCATAGCGGTATATTATGACAATTAAATTCAAAATGAAATGAATTTTATTCAGATCTTATTCCATTTTATTTTAGCAAATCTTAAAAATAGAGTTTCAAAAATATGAAAACATTTCTTCTCTTGGTTAACAATAAAAGTAGAGTAGAAAATAAATAGATGAATAAACCTTTTGGTCTCTTATTTATTTGTTTTATATATCAAAGTCCAAATTGTGTGTCATTAACAAATTCTTTAATGGATTTAAACATAGGTTTTATAATTTTAGCATCAAGTTTGAAAACAGGGGAGTCCAAAACTTGACAGCTGAAAAATCAAAATAAGGTTCATTAAAGAATATTTTGAATATTTTAAATTATTTATATTCTTTCAAATGAAATAAATGTTTACTAATATAGAAACGAAAAAGTAAAATTCTGTAGATTATCATCCTTTGGTCAAGCTTTTAAAAAGTCCATATATTAAATGTTTTAATGAGTGTAAACATATCATACCAATATGAGAATATTCATACTATGAAAGCCAATGAAAACAACAATTTGATTATGTATATGAAAATCACAACCTTAAAATACAAATAAGACAATAAATATATAAATTTTACATATGTTACATAAATATATTAATGCACATATGTCACAACCATAGTGTTACAATATCACACATTTACATGTGCTGGTCACAACATGAACAAGCACTTTTCAAATTGTCTGAGCCCCGGAAGCACATAACATTGAAAAAAAATCATCATAATTGCTGTCATTTACATAAAATGTAATGCCCCGTGCTTGGAGGTAAATTAAAAAACAAATGAAAATGCCACAGCAGTAAAAAATATCTACGATTTTGTAATATATTTTGTCTATCCTCTATGAAGAAGAATTTCTTTCAGTTAAATAAATCTCTTGTATTCTACTTTGAGCATGGGAAAAATTGCATTATGGTATATGCCAAATTGAGATTTTCAATTATTTCCCATACAAAAGTGTTAAGAAGTGATAAGAACTTGTTCTGGGTTACAAGGTGGTATGGGAGTCTAAAATAAAAATGATAGAATTTGATCATACTTTGCCAAAACGTAGTTTCTTTTGATATATGTTGAAAAATATAATAAAAATGATAGGTCACAGCGCATTTTCTCAAGCTACAGGACGTGACAAAATGACATAGTTTGTATTGATTAAACAGGAAAAAACACCATTTTGTGATTAGAAACTAAACAAAATGATAGAATTATTTTAAATACTGAAGGAAAAGATAGCTTTCAGACAATGTTTTGATAATATCAAAAGAAAAGAAAGGGTCACCGTGCGTTTTTCCTGCAAAAATACAAAATAGGAAAATTCCATGAAGAATCCTTTAGAAAATGCACTGTTTTAGAGTTACCTCCCCTTAAAATGCCAATTTAATTTTTATTTAATAACAACCAAAAATAATCAACATGTGCAAAAATATTAATATTTATATTAAAGTTATATTCTAATATATTGGTTCATTTAAATGAAAATTCACATTGAATTCCTACATTCCTGCATCAAATTTTGCTAACTTGATAGAAAATCTGCCCCTTAGGTTCTCTGTTTTTTACAATCCAAGATGGAGGAAGACACCCATACCACCGTAATACTGATATATTTGACCAATTTAAATAATGGGTTTAAAAAATTCTTTAAATGGTCAATTATCATTAGAATATATGAATGAGGTAGAAATTTGAATTGATTTTCTTCAATACATGACAAAGTTTAGTACAGAAATAGTTCATTATGCTTTGGGCAATTTAGAATTTCAAAATTATATTATCAAAATGTCCGGTAAAAGTGAAAGAGATTGATAGTACATGTACAATGAAATCCCATAACAAAAAAATATTTAGTGAATTTGCTGGGACATGTTTTCCATACAACTTTTTTTGTATTCAAAAAATTATTGCATTTAGTTTTCTTGGTTGAAAAAAAATCCAGAGGTTAAACAGTTCATTGCAAGTTATTGGTGAATTTGGCAAACACTGGTTGAGTTTATGCTATCCTTTATATTTCAAATGGAAAGAAAATGTAAGAAGTAAAATGTATTTAACAAGGAAATATTAAGATGTATATATAGGATGCATTAAATCTTACATAATGAAAATAAATGTTCATTACAAGAAAAAATACTCTTCAGATCTTCAGTAAAAACCTCATTTACAGAATACAATTCTTTCAATATGTAAAAACTTCTTAATTTCTTTATAATTATTCATTCAACATTTCAAAAAATAACTTCATGACATTTAAATATATATTGAAGGTAAACATGGTAAAGCATATCAAAGCTGACAATAATATACTATAAAAAAACCTTCATCAGCACTTCACCATAATTTAGTTTTCATGAAGTAACATATAAACAATGGTCCCATGAGGAATGTCTTTGTAGATAATCACAACCAAGAACATATAAACATAAATAAAGCAAATCTTCCTTATTACACTCTTAAATGGTAACATATCTATAAATTTGAAGTTAAAGTGGATTTTCTTATTTCTATTTGATTTGCAATTAAAATGATAAATGTTTTTTTTCCCTTCTCCATAAACACTTGTAACTTTTTAAATAATGAAATATTTTGATGAACAGTCTGTTTTAAAACATATCATTTTTTTAAATATATATCATTGTACTATAATTAGCAAAGTATCTATCAACCTCCGATTATACAAGTTATTGCTATTTAAATTTTTATTACTTTTGACCTACTGACCTAACTTTACCAATATTCTGCTGGGAATTTTACAAGTAATTTAAAAGAAAATTAGCAGGAAGGTCAATAGGTCAATGTTTTCCTGTTAAACATTATGACAATAATAAGCGACTAGGTCAAATTCGGAATTTACAGAGTTAGTAAAAAGAACAGGTGTCACGTGTGATATAAAATAATAATCCTTATTTAGAAAAAATAACATTATCAGTAACTCTATGCAACATAGAATTACTTTGACCTAATTTACGAAAATTCTTGTATTTACACATATATAAGTTAAAGTAAAACTAGAAATATCTTATTTAAATATATTTCAACAAATATTTTTATTTTTTACAAATTTTGATTTTAAAGTAAAACACATCTTTTTTTATTGATAATTTTTAATACTTTAGTTCAATAAAAACAAATAATATACACAAATTATTAAAACTTAATATCTAACACAGAAGTCTTTTGTATTATAACATACATAATTGTATCCGCATCTTATGCAGACAGTTATCAAAGTATCTTCAAAAAAAATAATTTCATAATTTTGGTACAAGTAGAATTTCTTATATAGCACTTTAAACTAAACATTACACAAGGAAATAGAAAGATCTTTTAAGTCAGAAGCAGTATACAAGATTAAAGCTCTGTCGCTGTTCCTGCGTCTAACAATGACAATGAACCATAAAAGTGAGCAGGAACATTAATGACTTCACTTACAGGCCGCGGACCCGGTTTAATGTTTAGTTCTTTTTTATACGTTGCTTCTTCTTTATCTACAACAATGTTCGGATTAGGAAGAAGTTGTGTTATATTTTCTGTCGGGATGTACCCATTAATCATTTTGATGTCATTATTGTTTGAACATTTTTGGCATGGTTCATGCACGTAACCGTTACTATCAGGAGGACTGAAAACAGAATTGTCAGCTTCGGCAAACTGTCCCGCGTCTTGAACATATGATGTGATTTGTTTGTCATCAGTTTCATGAGATTCATTCGAATCTTGTGTTTGATCATCCTCCAAAGCTGAATTAATCTCATTGGAAGTACAACTTTTCAATGTATCCTCATTAAAATGATCATGCTTTCTCCGATCAAGAGGTAATTTTATATTAAAATGCTCCCTTGAATCTCCTGAATCAAGAGCACAGGGAGGTTGAGTCACTATCTTATTAGATAATATGGATAGATTGTTCGTCTCATCATAAGTGGGGTCATCCACCATACTGCCTACACTATGACATGGTTTGCTAAATGGCAGATGTTTACGTGGAATTTTTTCCGAGTTTGGACATTTCACAATGTCAACACAACTATATGGCGACACAACACTAGATAAAACATCAGCACTACCTGAAACACCCGAACTTCTTTGAGGTCGA
This sequence comes from Mytilus trossulus, assembly GCF_036588685.1. NCBI lineage: Eukaryota > Metazoa > Mollusca > Bivalvia > Mytilida > Mytilidae > Mytilus > Mytilus trossulus. The sequence goes on from NC_086373.1 coordinate 51,239,276, forward strand.
GGTCTAAATGAACTAAGAGTTTTGTTGTCATGGTAATGTGATTCTCTGGAATCCATACTATTTCTAGGGAACTGTAGACGTGAGAACAGTGATACCATACTTGTTCTACTGCCCTCTGGAAATCGGACATAATTCTTTCCTCCTTTTCCATATAAACCCTGTAAAAACAAATTTTAGAAGTTAAATGTAATTTCAAGAAAAAATATAAAAACTTTTTTAAATGATTTTTAATGTTATTTCACTGATTGAGATTAACAAATAAAAGGGGAGGCTTGAGATCTCAAAATCTAGTTTAATCTGAAAGTCAGGAAGTTTTTGTAAATCTTGTGTTTTTTGGTATATATATCTTAATTTTTTTGTCAAGTCAGGAATTTAGTTTGATGTTATATCTTAAATAGTCTCTCTTAAATCCCTTAAAACCTTGTAATTCATATCAGTTGGCATGGCCTCCTTATAGATACCCCCATATATATTGACCTCTATTTGTCTTCTGGTTTTTGTGTCATAGGAGGGTTGCTGTCCTGTTGAATATACATCCTTGCATTCAAATACTCTCTTGAGGTTTATCAACAACAGAAGCAATGTGATAGATTAGCATGTATATCTACACACATATATTGTTTGAAGATTATCATGCAATACATTTGTATTTATAAAGGTCATATCAATGAGCATATTTTCTTGGTGTGAGTTGCAGCAATACCAGTCATGAATGTACATACCATGAACTAAGATTGAATTGTGTTTTGAGCAAGTATATATCAATCAAAATGTCATAAAGTGAGGGTGGCAGTGATGCCGCAGGCAAAGAACTACATACTTTAAACTGAGATATGCATGTGCTCTTTTTTACGTTCATATACTGAAAAATATGTCTTCAGAGTGAGAGAAGCAGTGATGCAAGAGATATAGATAAAATTTTGTACATTATATTTTAAAGATCCCTCGTATATGGTCAGTTATATAAATCCTATCAATGGACATGCATACTGATGTCATGAAAAAGAGAAACTGAAACACAATTAATGTATCCATACCTTTTGAGAGCCCATACCACTTTGTATAAGTGGCATATCAATAGACATAGACTCTGGAGTTGTTGGCGATGATGGTGACGGTGGCAGATCAGGAATCTTTGAATATATGTCATCATCTGAGTCAGGTGACTGGGATGTCTTAGAACTAGGTCTTATCATTGGCTAAACAAAAGAAAAAAAAACTTGTCTTGCATAAGATGGAAATAAATAATTTCTACTGTACTTAATATAAAAAGTATTTCTACAAGTTCTTTCATTGCAAATACATGTACAAACTTTAACATAATGTGAAATTACTTGCATTTGCAAGTTCAAACTTTGTGGATTCAAAGTAAAAATATAAGAACATTTTCAATTCCAATATATGACATGTATGAGTAGGTATAATAGTATCTACTTTCTTCTTTCAAAATTCTAGTAATAAATCTTAAAGTATTTGAATAATAGTCATGTTGAGACCAAAAATGAAGATGCAAACTCTATATTATAACATAAACAATACCTATTTTACGACAACAGATGCACATTTTCAAAACTAATTTTGTAGTGCACAACCTGACCTGACCAATAAAAGAAATAAAACTTTTTGTGCAACACTCCTTGGATTAAACATGTTTCATGACGTGTAACAGTGCCTCCTAGAAACTACTAAACAGAAAACTTTTTATTGTGTCTTTATTTATTATAAGCAGTATTTTAATTGCAGGTTTTTTCTTTTGTTTCTTTGTGAATTGTTTTCATTTTCAATATCAAATTATCTTCTGAAAGTGCAGTTGGATGCAGAGTTGTCTCATTGGCACTCATACCACATCTTCTTATATCTATACATTCAAAATAAATCTTCTATGATTATTTTCCAGTATGTAGTTTAAAGCAAGATATAGATAAGTCTATACTACTATAAGTCTAACTACTAAAACATTTTTATTTCTACAAACACCATCACCAAAACAACACAAGTGGACCTACCATTGTAAAAATACATTTATTTTTAATAAAAGGAAAGGATGGGAAGAGTTTCATGCATTTAAAAGACTAACAGAGTAAATTTCTAAAATTCACATTTCAAAAATCCAACTTTTTTCCTTCAATTTTAACATTTATCATCATGTTTAAAAAAAAAATCTAAAATATATAGAAATTTCTATGGCCTTTACAAATCATGCAATTTTTACCCATGCATAAAGACTTAAAAATTGAGGAACAGGATATAAAAGTAAAAACAAGAATTGATGATTGACTTACAATGGGAGGTAATGGAACGTTGGGTAAATCTATATCATATGGCTTGAACTGTTCCTTAACTTCGGCAGCGCATCTCCTGAAAATAATGTGAGAGTTAAATATGTGCTGTTAAGCAAAAGCCTATCCACTTACAATATGAGGCAATGGAACCCTTTGTAAGCCACTGAGTAAGTCGTCTGCTTCATTTTGTGGATCTTTCGCTTCTTTTTTATAACATCTAAAAATTACGTTGGGTAAAATGATGTCATATGGTTTGTGTGCCCTCCTACATCTTCTGAAAATATCATCATGAGAGAAAAATATTTATACACTTCAGATAACAAAAAGCTTCAATTCAATCTCAAGAGGTCACAGTATTAACAGATTGAAGTTCAGATCTACAAAAACCTAGTTGAATCCTGAAAATATTTATATACAACTGTCCTAAGTCAGTGGTTGTTTTAGTCATTTTTTTCCCCTAATTTTTCTAATTTTAGATTTGTGATATTAAATTTTATTCACAACTCTTTTTAATTTAGATATTGATCTATTGTAGAGAAGGTATGTTGACCTGAAGATGTTTTATTTTTTGTTGAGTCATTGGGCTGTCTCTCATTGGCTTATATACCCCCATATCTCATGTTATGCATTACATCATTCATAAACTTGCTGGTACACTTTCAATATCTAAAAGAGCATCATATACATCAAGGAAGATAAGTATAACTAAGGACCCATAATAAGAAATGCTGATTAAATGGCAAAATATTAACCAAAAAAGGTGCTAATTTGATGAAAAAGGCGTAATGAAGAAATAAGCAAGACCATACCAAACTAATTTGTTGCTGTTGTTGCTATATCATTAACATCAGAAGTATCTTAATGTTAACATTGAAAATGACATTTTAAATAAAATAAGCAGTAAACCTCCCATGAGGATAAGTTGGCAACTCAGTATAACAGTTTATAAATGTTTCAAAAATACTGGGTAAATGATGTGTGATGCTTACTTGTGAAGTAGGTAGATTTTCTCCTGAAAAGTAGGACCTTTTACTAAAGATCTAAAGTTGCATACATGTTTACAGTTTGTTTTGAAGTTAGAATTGTTCCCATACTAATTAAATCTCAAAATATACAGGTTTAAAGAATATTTAATAGGCATTTTAACAATAGAACTATGCTCAAATTTACTTCATAGACGACTTATTTAGACTGAGGGGGAAATATGGGAAGTACTTTAAGCAGTTTTCATTGAGATTTCACTGAAAGGGAAAGTGGTTAACAATCTCAGGGGAGACAACTTCGTCCACTTGCATGCAAAGACATGAGAATATCAATACATAAATCAAACTCTTTTAGCTTTGTAAGTAACACATTAATCTTTTAATAAAAAAAAATAAAAAACCTATTATACAATTGTTTACCCAAACCACAGAAAATGTTATTAGACATACCTAAAAACGCAGATAAATCCAATCAAAGCTAGAAGAACAACAACCAGAATAGACAAGGAAATCCCAGCTATTTCATTTGTTGTCAAGGAGATACCTAAAATAGAAGAAAAAAAAATCATAATTTAAAAAATAGAAACTTGGCATTTTTTTCTTAGAATTTATATTGCAAAGATTTAGAATTAATAGTTGTCAGGGAAGCGGTATATTTCTTACACTAACATCATGAACATAGTGTATATATATGCAAGTATTTATCAAAAACTATTTAATCCACCCTTTATAAGAATAAATAATTTTGCACGATGGCACATAATTTATGCACACAGGCAAAAGTAAAAGAACTAATCAAAACAAACATTTGTTATGAAGTTTTGAATTATGGATTTTGATCATATGTCAGTATAACTTATTCAAAATTATCAAAAGAATGATTGTTGGATATGAGTGGCCTTTTAAAGTCCCTTCCTTCTCTTCTACATTATTGTTAATGGAATAGTCCTGACCATAATTGATGATGATAATTGACTTACCAGTAACTGGAATAGTTGTGTAGACTGGGTCAGATTCTGGACCTACGCCACCACTAGTCATAGCCTGAACCCACACTCTATATGTAGCTTTAGGTGACATGTCTTTGAGAACTACACTAGTATCATGTCCATTTACATTTACAAACTGGTATGTGCCTATAAAATCAAATTATGAAATAAAGATTATGACATATACCATTTTTCAATCTTTCAGGAACCACAACTCCTGAACGGTGAAAGTGAAAATCATCAATATCTAACTTGACCTCAGTTTGTCATCAATAACAACATATTTAAATTTCTAAAGCTTTGGTAAAATGGTTTGTGAGTTACAGCAAAGAAAAGACTGGAAACATCATTTTTGAATCTTTCAAGAACCTTAACTCCAGAAAAATTTCAAAAGCTTTTATTGAAGGGTTCAAGAGTAAATGCACTGACACTACTTGGCAGACGCCCGCCCCGATATCCCCAAATCTTTAACTGATTTTTACCTCGTAAATCGGGTTAAAATGAAGCTCCGGTTTTATTTAAGGACCATAATTTATCTATAATCAATAAGTACTCACCACTACAATTTTGACCCTTCACTGATTCACAATAAAACACAGCAAACTTTGTGATATATCCACCCATTTCTGTACATGTAAATTTATCCCATTCTACTTGCACACTGTTGTCTTCAACCAATGATAGAACTCGTACATTCTTTGGAGCCAATTGAGGTTCTGCAAATGAAATTTGAATTTAGATAAAAAGAGCAGTTACAAAGTTTTTTTTCGGATATAAATATAAACACTACAAATGTAAGTTAAATCCTGTACATGCCCATTTAGTAGAAATCAGTTTTGGGTGGTGATTTTTTCCACACCAAATAGATTAAAAAAATTGTTTGATTTTTGAGTGATAATTCTAAATTTAAAGGAATCTTTTCTTCGAGTCAGGAAGGAACATGATGTTGTAAGAGCAAGTCATTGATGTTGCTAAGGACAACATCAATAAAAAGTTTTTCAAAGTCTTTTAATACACTAGGATGTTCCTCCCTGCATTCTAATGTGACATTATTTGGTGATTTGATGGTTGTATATACCTTTTTACTGGCTTGAATAATGCATTGCAAGTAAACTTAATTTTCTACCATCAAATCACCAAATGAATTAATGCCTTGACAGTTTAAATTACAATACTGTTATTTCTCTTGTTATATAATATTTAATAAATTTAGGACTTTGGTATAATAGCTTACTTCATACTTGTTTTTAGACATGTTTTAGATACAGAAAGTCTTCCATTTGAGTTAGTTACAAAACAACATTTACATTTAATATCTATGTGTGCACTGATGTGTGTACCTAAACTCACTTTCATTTTGCATAAAAATGCATTCATTCCACAAAATACCACTGCTGACAGTATCTCCTGTTGGGTGAACAGTTTCCATGGAGATACCAAATATTAAACTTCTCAATTCATCTTTGTTGACAGTTCTGGTATATTTTCTCTGGTTTCCTTTTAAAACAGCCCACTTTATTGGTTCCTGTAAAAAGAGAAAAAAAAAATAATTTGATAAGGAATCTTACTCAATATGGGTGTCTGAGAATTCTTTTGGCAAAATTGTCATTATTGATGGACTTCATTTTCTAATAATTACTTCTTATACTCAATAGAAGACATATTTAGCTCATTATTACACATAGAAAATTTTTGCTTTTTCGATTAAGAAATATTTTGTGGGTGAAGGTGAACCATGAATTTAAATGTTTATATGCCAACTTTGGTAAAACCATGGAATAAAATTTCCATGAAAATTGGTACACACCAAAACTTAAATGAATTTACAGGGATAGTATTAAATTATAATGTATAGCATGCCATAATAATTGTTGGAAAGTTCATTGGTAAAGGCTAAGCATGTATTTCCATACATTCCACTGAATACAAATTATTTTATAATTTTGTATGCAGAATTTTTTTAATCAACCAAAAAATTGATAAATTGTTGACTGCTTAATGTCCAGTGACAAATATTTCATGCATGTTCAGAACCATCAAAAAAGTTGTAGCTACACAAATAATTGAATCCACGGTAGAATCCAAAGACTTTATAAAAACTCACCAGACAGGTGTAATCACTATGAGAACCTTTACACCAAAACAGTGTATAACCAAGTATTTGTTGTGATGTCTTTGGTTGGTGCCACTTAATATGTAAACGAAAAAGATTGTTGGTATATGTGGCCGCCTGCTCTGCTTCCACTAGGAAATGATCTGGGTATGGTGGTTCTGAAATCAAATATAATACCATGATTACAAAAAGTCTAAAAGAAAAAACTAAGTCCATTTAAAAGATAAATACGGAAAAAATGGAATGTTATTTTTACAAAATTTACTTCTGGATACTATCTAATCATCATAAACAAGCTTCTGTCCAAGTTTGGTACAAACCCAGGATAGTTTGAGAAAGTTATTAAAATTCTAAAAACTTTAACCACAGAGTGAATGTAATGTTTCCCCGCAGAAAAACTAAGTCAATTTAAAAGTTAAATACGAAAAAAAATGGAATTTTATTTTTACAAAATTTACTTCTGGATACTATCTAATGATCATAAACAAGCTCCTGTCCAAGTTTGGTAGAAATCCAGTATAGTTTAAGAAAGTTATTAAAATTTCAAAAACTTTAACCACAGAGTGAATATTTGTGGACACCGCCGACACCGAAAAGTAGGATCACTTAGTCTCGCTTTTTCGACTAAAGTCGAAGGCTCGACAAAAACTACCTTGACCAAAAACTTTAACCTGAAGCGGGAGGAACGAACTGACGCAGACCAGAAAACATGATGACCCTCTACTATCGTAGGTGGGGCATAATAAGACAAATAATTATCATGACTAAAGACATTTCATGAAACTTTCTATTTAAGAGGAATGATGTGCATGGGAAAAATTTACATTTTTTTTTTTTTGTGGTTTTCACTTCTTAAATCTTTATTCCTTTATTAACAATTTTAATCCATACATACTTCTGTCTTTTCCCAGAATAAGAATACTGGCTCTGTGTGGTGATAATCCTTTCTTTGTCTCTCCCTGGATATCAATAAGATAATCTGTTCCCGACATCAACATAAGTTGTCCTGATGTCTTGGTACCAGTAAATGTTTCCTCAGGAGATCTTTGTTTGTCAATATCCTGTGATGTAATCTTGTAGTTGGATATCTCTCCATTTGTTAGTCTATCCATTATGGGCTGTAATGGAAATTTTCATAAAGATGTAATACATATTTCATTTAGCAGTTTTTCAGTATTTTCTTAAATCTTGCTTCCGATACAAAACGAGAATGTGTCCATAGTAAATGGATGCCCCATTTGCACTATCATTTTCTATGTTCAATGGACCGTGAAAATGATGAAAAATCTCTGATTTAGCATTAAAATTAGAAAGATCATATTATAGATCACACGTGTATAAAGTTTCAAGTTGATTCAACTTCAATTTCATCAACAAGAACAGACGAATGAACAGATGAATGGACGTACAGACCAGAAAACATAATGCCCATAAATGGGGCATAAAATATCCCTTAATAAAGTCAAAACCACCTTTGGTTTATCAACAGAATTCAATTTCAGTATCAAATTTTATCTAAAATAAACTATTATTGGATTTTATTTAACTGGAACAAATTATCTGAATAGCCATTTGACAATAACTTTACTTCAGAATTTTGATAAATAGTGTATACATTTAGGAGGGGCCTGATGGGTTATTTTCTTTCTTCGTGATTGGCACATTTTCGCTATTGTGATCCATTTTTCAAGATTTTTCTTTTTATATTTTCGTGATCCGTGATCATGGATTTTTTCTTTTTCTGTGAATCGTGATTGACAAAAAAATCAACTTGTGATTCGTGATGAGATCCTCCATCAGGCCCCTTATTTAGTAGACAATACTAACCCTCCAGTAAACAGTGATAACACGACAATCCTGGAAACTACACAGTTTCTCTACAAAACCTCCAGGCTGGACCTCAGGTGCTGCTCCTGGCACTGTGGAAAGAAAGATTGCTTCAATTGGGGGTATTCTGATGTGGAAATGACTTGTACAGTATATAATTCTGAAATGTTTTCTTTCATGGCAGTTGAAATTTTCAAAAGGGTTAAAAGATAATTTTTCATTAAAATTTACATCATTTTAAGACATTGGAAGAACTTAACTACTGTGGATTCATTTATTTTAGTTGGTACCAATTTTCGTGGATTTAGAAAAACTTTTTTGCTTAAGTCTGCATTCAAACCTATAGAAAAATTATCATTCGTTGAATATTTAATTTCCTGGTTTGACTGTGCCCACGAAATCCAGGAAAATTGGTATCCAACGAATAATAATGAATCCACAGTACTTTTGGTAATTTCAGAGGCACAGATTGTGATACTTGTCAACTTGCTTTTTCTCACAAAATTTTTATAATGATTATATTTCTTGGATTTTAATCTAAAACTTTCTGTATGTTTAATTCAGAAACTTAATCAACCATGCTATCTGGACCATGTGTTTTTCATTTTGCTGGCGCTGGTGTGGTCTAACATAAGCATTTGTAATTATTGATAATAATACATTGTATCATATATTTGTGCATATATAATTTATAAAGAATTTGTCTAATAAGAAATGTTTAAATTTAGTTTAAAAATCATTACAATTTGTTAATTGTTTCTAAAAATATTAAATGAGTAGATTGACTGAATGTTGCTTGCTAAATGTTTAGTGCCAATAAAATTATTCTAAATGAAAAATGTGTCCATGTGACATAGATGAAGCCCCCACTTGCATATAAAGTTATAAAGAAACATAACTCAAGGACAGTAAAAGTGATGCCATCCAAATTCAAATTTGATCTGTTTTTTGAGGTTTTGTTTCATATGGTTGAGACAAACAAAAGTAAGGGAAATGGATACTAGTTTGTAGGACCTGCATATGGGGACAAAAACAAACCAAGATAAAATGGCTTACCATCATCATCCAATTTTATAGTAGTTTCTACTTCATCACTCCAGAATCCATCCCAAAATGGTTTACATGCTATCTTTACAGTGTATTCTGTGTTAGGAACTAAGTTGCAGATAGTCTTCATATTAACATCGCCTAAACTCAAAACCTATGAACAAAAATTGAAAGTTTGATAATCATAGGAGAGGATTTCATAATAAAATGTGGTGTCTAGCACCTTTGTTATATATCATGGTTCTTATTAGTGTTGGAGCAGTACCTCTTGTGGTTAGAATAATATTTGTTTGTATTCCTGCTTTATATTTAAAATATCCCAAGGACCCGAAGAGCTACTGTACCACAACTAGGTTCTTTTACATATTTGCATCTAGTATATATTAACCTTTTTCTCTAAACATTTCCTCAATGAAAAAGGGGGGGAGGGGGTCGTGTGCAGATCAAAACAAAATTTTCAACTTAAGTATATCTGTTGTGACTGTAACTGAATAAAAACAGCACCACAGACTTTGAAATCGTTCACCTTAAGCTAATCCCTTTTCACTATAAATTGTCAGCATTTTAGATCCTGTCACATAAAAATCTACCCACTTTCTCAAGCCTTTTTAAAATTTTCTAGGAAAGCAAGGGAGACTATTGACCTACCTTCCATGAGATTTCCCATCTAGACTGATACTGTATCCTATAAATTTTGTCTTCTGTTCTGCTGTGATTCCATTCTAAGTGAAGGCATGTGCTGTTCTGAGAGGCCTTTAAGTTTGAAACACTATTGGGTTTTACTGTAAAAAAAAGAAAGAGACAATTTATATTGTTTTTCTAAAAACAATTGTGATCAATACGTAGACTAAGTCAACTGGGTTTTACTGTAAAATAAAAGAGACAATATCAAATTATTTTTCTAAAATCAATTGTGATCAATACATAGACTAAGTCCAAATTGCCTTGAAGTATGGTTATGACAGGGGTTGGGGAAAGTTAAAACCTATTTTTTTTAACTAACTGCTTAAAACTACAGTTTTCAACCCAGATCCCTGAAACTACTCAGAAATATGTATAGTCATATATGTGGGTCATAACAAACAATCTCAGTGTTGCCAAGCTAGTGAACACTGTAGATGAAATACCTTTAACACTCAGGTACTGAGTCCTCACTATGAAAGGGTGAGATTTTAGTCCCTACTCCAACTTGCCTTCATTTCAAATGGCAACTATAAGTTATATCAAACCCTCACACATCATTTCCCTTTGAAATAAATTTGTTCTTCGTCAAATCGCATCTTGCATTTGCTATGAAATATTTGCCACTTGACAATATACACAAATAAATGGATGCATGAGTCAACGTCTACATACAGATGCAGGATTCATGTAGTTAAAACCATTTGTGATAATGAGCATTGTCTATAAGTTTCATAACATTTGATTGAGGCAAATTAATTAAAGACGGGTAACAACAGATTTAGCATTTTTTTTCCATTTAAAAAGGGACATAACTCTAGAACGGTAAAAATGACACCATCCAAGTTTGATCTTGATCTGTGTTTTGTAGTAATAAATATTGTGTTTGAGTTTCATAACATTTGGTTGAGCCAAAATAAAAGAGAATGGAATGGATTGGCAAGGGCACTTGATGTCCCCTTTTCCTAGCAGTGGGGGCATAAAAATTAATACAGTTTTATACAATGTATACCAGTACCTACCTATTTTATTTGTCTGTTTCTGGAATACTTTGGACTTGGTTTCATTTCCTGTTTTGGTATTTCTGACAATGATAACCATGTAATACAGCATATCTGGTCGAAAACTATCCAGACCATCGTTAGGTTTCCAATTACACGAGTTCAATGTCTTATGGGGACAATCAGACTGCTGCCCACCTCTGCAAAGGAAAATAAAAAACATTTTAAAATGTGCAATTTTTCTTTGACTAGACCTCGAAATCTTGTTTAGTTTTTTGGAGCCTATAAGTTGCCTCCCTTAAAAATATTTCAAGAGCTACTTGATTTCACAACATATACATACCATCAGTACATATATGCATGGTAAAAAAAGTGTCTAAATCTTTCTTAGATAGTGCATTTAGAATTTTAAATCACTGCACACAATCATTTAGTCAAATTAGTATACACAAAGGGATTACAGAAATAAAAATTATCAACTGTAATAACAAATGGCAATTAATCAGACTAAATGTGTAATAAAATGCCACTATTACATGTATGTTATCTAATTAGCACATCAGCCCCTGTCGAAATTGTTAAAACCAGAGAGATGCAGACCAAATGACAAAACATTAAAAATACCAATGATGATCAAATGCAATGCTAAAACTATGTTGTAAACTTACATGGATATTTTACTTGTGCTATAAGCAAGTAAGTAAGTAGATTATTTAGGGTTAGGGTTATATACATGCTATATATACATGATATATATTGTAATTTAATTAATTACATTTCAAAAACAGTGTAATGTGTAATTGATCATTTTTGCAATGTAATGTTAATTACATTCCAATGTAATTGACCCCAAGTCTGACTGTGGCTTTTTCTTTTTTCATAAATACCAACTTTGGTGGAAACTTTTGTGGATTGTGGAAAATTTATATTTGGTGGTTATTTGATTTTGTGGTTTTGTCAAAGTGTGCAAAGTCAGGAGACCGTAATTTAGTAGTTGTCTTGGTTCATGTCTGTCATATTTGCTTTTGATAAAATGTACTTTTATACTGACTATACTGTATGTGTTGTTCTCATTGTTGTTAGCTGTACAGTAACCTTTAATTGCATATACCCATGTCATTTGAATTCTGGTAGATAGTAGTCTCATTATATTCTGTTATTATACAAATCTTATACCACTTCTGTCAAGCTGTATATTATGTATATCTGCCTCTTGTAACAGTGTAAACTGTCAGAGTGTACAATAAAATCTTGAAAACTTGAAATCATTATCAATTATTGCACACTCCATATTTTTGTATACATATTTAATTCTATAATTATTTTTTTTTAATTCAACTTACTTGACTGTCCATACTAACTGGACATCAATATGGTTTAGATGGACATAATTGACCCCTAGATCCCAGGAACAAGTCATCCTCTCCCAGTTGTATACTGTACATGTTATATCCTTTACTTGATTGGGTTCATCTGCATAGAAAATTAAATATATAGTAAGTACATTTTCCCAACATTACCATGATTTTACATACAATGATACATGTATTAGAGTAAACATGTAACACAGTAAGAATGATACAAGAGGGTCCTACTTTAAATCATGTTAAAAAAAACAAAAAACACTGTAACTATATCCCTAACTAAAAGCTGTTTTTGTTAAATTCCATAAGTTGTCAAGTTTCTCCAGAAATTTACTTGAGTAAAACTTCCTTTTAACCATGTTTTTTGGACTTGCTCAAAAATAAATTAGGAGCAATCACAAAAATAACTAAAAAATATTCTTTTGGACAAAAAATGTCAGATGTATATGTATTTTCTTGAAATAAATTTAATACATGTTTTGAAATAATGAATTCATATTTGACACAGGTATTACTATAGAATTGAAAGATACGTACATTCTACACTCACTATCTGGTTCCCAACCACTTGAACATTGCCCCTGGTTTTATTTAGCTTGCACACATAATTTCCTTTGTCACTGGGAGAATAAATCGGCAGTATTAGTTGGATACTTCGACTACTTAGGATTTGTATGCGGCTGCTTGGGAAAACGTTGTTACTTTTGGTGAAATAGAGTGATGTGGATGTTTCTGGTACAGCTTCTGTGATGTTACAAAACAATCTGAGCTCGTGGCCGATGAAAACATATGGGTCGTTTGGAAGAACAACTTTAAAAGAGAACACCGATGTTAAATAAATGATTAATAGAAAGATTGATAATTTCTCCTTCATAGTTCTATATTTAGGCTAATGGGACTTTCCAGAATGGAACAGATCAGGATATGATATATAGGACTTCTACCAAACATTAATACAAAATAAAGCCATTCCCAACCCCAACAACCATCAACTTGGGTTCGGTTTGCCTGCAAACCCATGCAAGTAGATACTATGTAGAGGGTTAATGTCTTCAGCATATTTAGTTGGATTTTCAAATTATGTAAATTCAAACAACTATAAACCATGTAAACACCAGCTAATTCCTGTTATTACATTTTTTAAATTGACATTAATTACTATGTCATCCCAATTGGATTCCTCATATCATTTTCTTTTCCATTCTGACTAGTCCTGTTATTTTTGAAAATACCAATTTTATATATCTATATAAAACTACCTTTTCCTTGTTTTTATAAAAAGTAAATAAGATTCACTTCCTCAGTGAAGTTTGCATGAGAAAATAAACTACCAATAATTTCTTTTGTACTCATTTCTGCAATAACAAGGAGTGCAATATTTTTGTGTTATGAAACAACAAGTTGTTAGCATTGTATTCAGATCACTTTTAAACTTTTGCTATAAAATGCTGATATTTGTGTTTAACTGTGATCAGTTTATACAAAATATTTCAATCTTGATGCATCTGTGGACTCACCAGTTTTGAAAATGGTGAGTCCAGGACTCGTGGACTCGCCTTAGTGAGAACCCTGTATAATGTACTCTTAACATTTAAGGTTATTGGATTCCATCCTGTTTCTTGTTCAATATTAATTCAACAAGTCTGTATGTATAGACAATAATAGTGCATAATGACTTGACATATCAACAATATAAGGATGAGGCTTAGAAACAGGGAAATGTGAGGCTGTGCCGAGCATTTTCCCCGTTTCGGGCCGAATCCTTATATGGTTGATATTTCAAGTCAATGCACTATTATTGTCTTTATACTGCAATCTAATCTTTGAGCAAATATGTTTTAAAAAACATTTTTAATTGTTGTTTAGCGTGTAAATGTTATCTATTTGGTCATAACTTTTATAATTTTTAATAACATAAGCAGCATGACAGGTGCCACATGTGGAGCAGAATCTGGTTATACTTCTGGAGCTCCTGAAATCACCCCCTGTTTTTGGTGGGGTTCATGTTGCTTGGTCTTTAGTTTTCCATGTTGTGTTTTCTGTACTATTATTTGTCTCTTTGTCTGTTTATTTTAGCCTTAGCATTGTCAGTTTATTTTCAATCTATTAGTTTGTCTGTCCCTCTGGTATCTTTCGTCCCTCTTTTATAAATTGTATATTTATAAGCTACATGTATTCAAAACATGCTATGGTCTACACATTGATAAATTTCTTCTGAATCTCACACAAAATGTTCTACAGTCAATGTCATTATATTTTTGTACAAATTAAAAAATAAATCAAAACTTTATTTTACATAAAAATAAATAAATCATTAGTACCTCCAGAATAGAGAATTCCTTCAACTGTCTGCAATATCAGGAAAATACTCAGCCACAATATCATCTTTATCATCTTGTGATCTTATCATGGCAGCATTTGTCTGAAATACAAAAATATATTATTTTATTTGTTGAAATAAATTGAACGCCTACATGAATATGCTTCAAGTGTGAAAGATTTAAATTCTGTGAATTTCTGTCACTTTACAGTGTTAGCTGAAAGCCTACTGTTTCTATTACACAATAAAACATGTTGCTCTTTTATTCCAAAGGTTATGTTATTTCCTGGATTTTAACAAAACATCTCTTTTACTGATTTATACATGTATTCATTTTTGTAATTGATATTGTAGGGTAATTTTCATGAACCATTGGAGAAGTAACATCCCTGACTAAGGACTTTCTTTTAAATCCTTCTTATTGGCCCATTTTGACCATCAGCAGTTAAGAAATAATTGATGCAAGCTATACTTTATTGTAGTTTTAACATGGGTTACGCATTATATGCTTGATTATTTTTGCCCGAGCAATAGTGACTCAGTGAGGGCTAAAATAACACGAATATATTGCCTACCCATGTTAAAACTACAATTAAGTATAGCTTGCATCAATTGTTTCGATTCTGAATAGGACAATTAAGGTAATTTCTATGTCCAACAAGTGTAAGTGTAAAAGCGTTTGTGTAGTCTCTTACAGTGAACCTTAACTTTTTTGTTTGTAAAGAAGCAGCTGGGAACTGTGATTTTTCAGAGGGAGGAGTTTGAACAGCCAGCATGAATTGTTGTCGTATCTGGGTCAAATATGTCAATTTCAGAATGCAACACATTTCAGTCATAATAAATGAATTATTAACATTATGTGCACCATTCAAGAGTTTGAAAGTGTTTTACATGTATTGGTATACTTTACTACCAAAAATAAGCAATTAAGATGTTTCAGACTCTATGTTAACAGAGCTATATACATGATATATAGACTGATAGATATCATATCTCTAAAACTGGCAAATATGCAATATCTTATATAAAAATCTCCCTTTTACTCATTTATATCATGTATATAATCCAATAGAAAAGTGTTAATTGTATACATATTTTGACCAAACAGATGTTATGTTGAAAATATAATTGCCCTTGTAACATTTGCCTACCATTAACCTTATTTGGTCAAGGATGAATATGCCAAGAATAAGTATATATACATGTATATACCATTTACATAAAAGTCAATCCCAGAATAACAGAACATGTTACTAAAAGAGCTACATTGATAATGTGTTAATCTGCTCTCCCAAAGCTTTCTGTCAGACAATTTTATTTAACCGATTTTTGTTTCAGTTTTGTTTTGGCTTTTCTGTCTACATGCTGTTTGCGTCGATATCAGTATAATATTATTTGTTTCAGAGTGTATGTATTATATAACCTGTAAACATTATGCTTTGTTCAGTCCTTGTTTTTATGATGGTTTTGTGTTGCTCAATCTTTTAATAGTTTTAAATAAATGATCTAGTGTTTGTGTTTGTCTTTTCATATTTTCTTTTTTGCCATGATATTGTCAGGATTTTGGAAACATGAATATTAAAATTTCGTATTTTGTACAAACTTATAATGACTTTTCACAGATGAAATAAAATGTGAGAACACAAATTGCTGACCTTTAACTTAGTGACCATTACAATAAATTATTTATGATGGACTCGGGCATTGCTTGCGACTGAAAAGAAATTTGCACCTGGCTACAGTTGACTAATCACATGTCGTCCCTTACACCTGAATGAGTGATGGGTTGTATATTTCTAGTTTAACATCAGAGGCCTATCATTTGTAAACCTTTTGTTAGTGTTAAAGGGTCAGCTCAGACAATGACCCTCATCCTGTTATGTTAGTTTGGATAAAAATTATGTTCTTTTTATGCCCTTACTGAACATATAGAGATCTTTTATGATAAGATAGGAATATAAATTTTGCAAGCTAAACAAAAATGGTACAATAAAAGAAGTAAAAGTCTATTACTTAAATTTCCATAAAAATTTTATATATCCTATTATAAAAAATCTCCATCTTTCAAGCATGGTTGAAAAAGAAACTTTAATAGCATTGGAGAAGTATAAAATCTATAGATTGCACAGAAATCAAATGTTTTGTATGTACATAAATAAATGTAGCCATATCTTATATTAAATGGTATAGTGTTTGCTCATTGTTGAAGGCTGTATGGTAACCTATCTAAGTTATGAAACCTGTGTATTTACAGATAAAGCTTTACGGTGAGGCGGATAAAGGAATTTGAAAAGTAAGTGTAACAAGAGACATGCAAACGTTTCTCCATGTACACTTTTTACATGTTTTAAAACAATCTCAGTTTCAAAACACTGCCCGGCCGAGTAACAGTGTAAGCTTTTCTTTAATAATTAAATATCAATAATATTGTCTAGTTTTATGTTCAAATCCTGTTTTGTGAAAAAAAGAAAAGATTCACCCTGTATTGTGTCATTTTTATGGTGTAAATATAGGTAAACTAAATTGAATTGAATTGTCTCCCTTTAATGACAATTTGAATCTTTATCATATTGATAAGATATTTCTTGGATAAAAGTGTTATCAATGGAAAAACAATTAATGAAATCTATATTATGGAGACACCAAACGGTTTAAAATTTAAATTTAACCTAAAAAAAAAAATTATGATCATGTGGTGTCCTAGTTGCGACTCATTTCATAAAAAAAAAAATCTTGCTAGCAAATTTATATGTAAGTCATGAATAATTCAATATGATTTCATATCACTATATCAATTCTGTCATAAGATTTAACATGTAAAGACTTCCACTATTTACAGTCAAAACATAAACAAATAAATGCATAGTAAACAAAACAGAATAAATATATTTACCTTGGTTAAAAATACCATTGACAGATTGGTGTTTTTAATGTAATTCCATGTTAGGGCAGATGATTGACAATTGATTGACAGGAAATACAGGTGTTACTTGTTTACCTGTACAGGAATGCAGGTAACATATGTATAGATGATACAAAATCAATAATTTGCATGATTCAGCATCAAAGCTGATGTCAGATGCAGGAAAAAATATCTTTTAAGTATTGACTTGAAATTCAAGGTTGTATGCAAAGCTAATCACCTTGCAGGCATAATTTTAAGTAACAATGACTAACATCAGATGCTAGATACTTGAAAGAGAATGTTTTTAATTTTGAGAACATGTAGAAGGTGAAACACTTTCATTTAATGATCTGCTTTTGAGCTTCAAGCTATTTGTATAGACATTATCTAATACACATAAAAAATCCCCTTCTTTTCAACCCTGTTAAATTCCCATTAGACAGACTTCTGATTTTAGTTTGTACTAAACTGTATACATTTGTATTATTCCAACAGTAGTAAAAACATTTTACGCCCAAGATTTACATTAAAAACAACTCGCAATTGCTGATAAGAGGGTTGAAAAAATAGGATTACAAATGCATTACAACTAGAACCCAAAGAAGGAGGGACAAGAAAGACAACTTTGTATCAATCTGCAGGGCCGTAACTAGCCTCTTTTAATAGTGAGGCAAAATATATTCGGCGAGGGGTCTGGGGGCCGCTCAAGGTCCCTAGAAGCTCTGAGAAAAATAACACAAAATCGTGCATTCTGAGCGTTTCCCGGACTTTTTCTTACATAGAAACGCAAATTATTCTTAGCTATTTTTTAGACAATATTCTGGTATAAAAAAAACATAGCTTCATTGTTATTTAAGACTTTAAGGTTTTAGGGAAAACATTAAAAGACCGATATGTAGGATAAAGCAAAAATCATAATTCTCATAATCATTAATACCGGATCTGTCTATCTGTTCTTGTCTTGTATTGTGCTGACTTGTGATTTTTTTATGACTAGATTTATATATAGTGACAGTGTGCAATCCGAGTAATATACTTTAAGTACTAGTACTGCTGAAGTCTTCACTATAGGGACCATATTGACTTTTTTTTTACAGTATTTATGATTCTTTCATTATCGAAGACTCCAGCAACTATCAAGATGAAGAACAGGAATAAAAACTTTGACCATTGATCATTTGGTTTTTTTTCTCAATACATTGACATTGTGTGCGATTAGCTCCCATGCACATGTACTGCATATTCCTTTATTTCTGTTAAAGGGTCTGAACACGACTTAATCAGGCATTTAACCCTTGATGTAAAAGGTTATATGGCAATACATTGATGTTTTTTTCCAAAAATAATTTGATACCGGGAAATTGGTGGACTTACTTTAATTTAAACCATGTCACATATCTAGTTTTATCCACAGGCGCTTGGGTATATGAGTGATTTAAACGACTCAGAGAAAATACCCAATTTTACAATCCATACCAAGAAAAATTGTGTATTTTCTCGGAGTCGTTTAAATCACTCGGAACTAGGTGAGACATCCACAGAAGTGATAGATATGTATTATAAATATAGAAAATTGAATATTTTAATCAACAACAAGAAATAACAAAAAATATCTGTATCATAAACCCAAGAGTCTGTGGTTTCATATACAAAAAAGGCAGTTTTGTATTCTTTGATATCAAGTTCAATTAATTCTCCATGACGAAACGACCATTTTTTTCTGTGTCCAGCAGCATCCTATATTCTGAAAATATTTTCTCGCATAATGCCTGGACATCAGTGATCATGCAACATTACACAGTGTGACACGTTTACAAATGAAAATCAACACTCAGACTAGAAATTCAGTAGGACAATAAATGAACAAAAGACAAATCCGGGGCACAGAAGTAAAAACAATAGACAATCAACTCTCAAAACCAAAAGTAAAATAGAAACATGGATTATGTAAAACATGCAGGGGCAACAACGGGGGCTTCTTGCAAGACACTTTCCGTTAAAACAATTTGATATGAAGACAATCTTTTTTTTTTTTGGGGGGGGAAATTTAAAACATGAGGCATTTGCCTCATTTGTCCAATGTAGTTACGGTCCTGATCTGCTTAAAGTTAAACACAAAATACTTGCATCTGCTCAATGTGTGTCTTATTTTTCTTCTACTATCAAGTTTAAAAGAAAAAATGTAGGAAAAAACTGCTACTGGGCAAAGCAAACAGTAAAAATAAAATCTATTTTGAAATTTACACTGAAGACTGCCTGAATTAAGATATGTAACGAAATTGAAATGTTATAAGATTACATTCAGTTTGGTTATCAAAACTTTATTTGTTTAAGGTGTAACTTTCTATCTCATTTCTTCTTATACCAGATACAATTTCATTTATTTGATTTTAATGAAAGTATTTACAGTAACTTAGGTCCAAATGATAACCATTTTTTCAATGCTATGTAGGATTATAGTATTACAAGAATTTTGTATTCTTAAACTTTCAACTTTGTCATGTTTTTATCCCATATATTTTCACTGCTATGGTGGATTATAGTATTACAAGAATTTCATATTCTTAAACATTCAACTTTATCATGTTTGTATCCCATTACAATTTATTTCAAAGTTATGACATATTATAGGATGATAATGCTTTAGTAACAATTGGTTTATGCAGTCAAACAGTCTGTAAGAGGTTTTATTATCCATTACTTTTATATCATCTGCCTATTACATAATACATAAAGCTATATTAAAAACAGATTTCATGGGCAAGACCTAATTGTGCATATTGCATTGAGCTTTAAATGTTGCTGCATCTTAAAAGCACTTGTAAAATAGCTGTTTTATGGCAGATATTTTGAAATGGCTCACCTAATTTCAAATTCACAAGCAAATATATTTACATGTTTAACCCCACCGCATTTTTGCGCCTGTCCCAAGTCAGGAGCCTCTGGCCTTTGTTAGTCTTGTATTATTTCAATTTTGGTTTCTTATGTACAATTTGGAAATTAGTATGGCGTTCATTATCACTGAACTAGTATATATTTGTTTAGGGGCCAGCTGAAGGAGGCCTCCAGGGTGCGGGAATTTCTTGCTACATTGAAGACCTGTTGGTGACCTTCTGCTGTTATTTTTTTCTTTGGTCGGGTTGTTGTCTCTTTGACACATTCCCCATTTCCATTCTCAATTTTATGTAACATGGATCAAGTTCAATGTTATAACTGGTGTTCTGTCCATCAGCAAACTCATAATTGCCTTTAACAAGCTAAGATAGCTTGGAAGCTAAAATATATTTATCAGAATCTAAAAGCAAACTTATTTTTATGCATTTTATACTAGTCTGAAGCTGAGTCTACATACGGTAGACTATTTAGTAAGTTGTCTCTGTATAAAGTCACTATAAACCAATTAAATCAGACTCAACTTCAAGCATAGTGACTTTCAGACAAGACTAGTCATGGGGGGTTTGGAGGGTTTCGGCAACCCCCCCTTGAAAACAAATAAGCACTGTTAAAGCCAATTGTTCTGTAAGAATTGAGACTGTTAAAGGTGGAGTTTGTGAGTCCAACAAACCCCCCCTTGGAAATTCCTGGCTACGGGCCTGTCTATATTGGCAGTATAAATCTTTAATAGATTGCCTATACAGAATATCAGTAAGAAATGTTTTAATTTCATTCATACTGATATCACACTTTTAAGTCAAATCTAAACCACACTAATCATGTTCAATGAGGCTATCATTAGCTCAATATAATTTGAACAGAATGTACATTTATTAAAAAAAATTAAAAGAAGATAATTTTCACAGTTCCGTCAAGTGAAAATTCGATTCCCAAAACATGTACACTAAACCTATTCATTCAAAATTATGTTAAGTCTTAAGATCTTATTAAATAATTAATTGGGAAATAATAGGTTTTCTGTCAAAATAATAATCTTATATAACGAAACTTATCAATAATCATTATGAAATATTCTACCTAATATAAAGATTGCATCTTACCAATAATATGTAATTATAATCTCTCCATACAGCACTATGTATCGATATAGATATAGATTACTAGTATATATCGATGTTGGTCCAATTTTTCGATACCCTTAATATAAAGAATTATATCAGTACCGCTAGAATATTTTTTTCCTAATCCTCGACACTAAATATCACTGAACTTGAAAGTATATTTGTATATTCGGTACAAATTAAATTACAAATCCACTTTGAAACATTAGAAAGTAAACACAACTTGACAATACAGGTATTTATTTCCACTGTGTAATATACATCCCACCTGCCTTAACTAAAATCCAGGTGAAATCTGACCACTGGTCACTCTGTCCAAAGCACTGACTATTACAATCATTAATGAATGACAATATAACAATAAGAGATCAATAATAACAATAGAGGCTCACCACAGGAGATTTAATCAGATCAAGTACTCAGGTGAGGCACTCAAAGGGTATGTCTGGTCTCATGCAGTGTTGAAGAGTAATCAGTAAATTTTCCAAGCAGTTCCTCAAATGTTATTGGAATTACAGAATATTTATCCTTTAGTGTGTCTAGTTTACTTCACAGTTTCCTCCTATCATTCAGGTGTGAAAATGTCAGTTTGGTAATTTTCCTTTAATTTACCTGATCTTGATGTAGTTTAACTGTGGATGTTTAAAATATACAAACTCACAGGTCCAATTTCTGGTTCAGTCTGAAAAAAAAAGGAGAGGTGTTAAAAATTTGACATTTCAACCTCACTTCACTTTTGCGGAGAAAGTATGTCTCTGACTTTCGTGAGAGTATATCCCTTTTAATTAAATACTGCTACCACAAACATCAATCCTCAAATTAATATAACTAAACAAATGAGAAATACGGTCATTTAAGTTGAATTATCAAGAAAACGTTCACCTTATATGACCAAGCTGCTGTCATATCATAATAAACTACACGCCAAAAAATGTCAACGCTTGACAAACAACATTACACTGTATGTGTTACATAAAATGACAAACTACATGTACATGTAGTATATAATATATATCTGTACTAAAGTCCACTAAATAAACTCAATTCTACTTTTTATTTGTAAACACAAAAAAATGTCACTCAATTTCCCAGCTCAATTTTGAACTAACCATATACAAATTAAATCGTTTAAAATTACAAAGATAGGCTTGTTAGATGTCAAATGTTAAAACGATTTATTTCTCAAAAAACCGATGTCACAATATGTGGATATAACTCCCTTAACAGTTGTATATTAAATGAACATTTCAAATAAAATCAAATTTCAATCTGTAACGAAAATAAAGAAAACGAGACGAGTGTACCATTTCAACAAGAATGTTGTTACATGGGTAGTGTCTGGGGTTATGATACTATCAGTCTGAACATGTAAAACCTTTTCAAAGCTTGTAAAACAGAAAAAAAACAATGACTCATATCTATAATACCAAGTTTGTTTGAATTCTGTCTCGGTCTGATTTTGTCAAAGTAGAGAATGTTATATAAAAAAATTATCAAGCAAACTTTTCACAAATGATACAAATGAAAAATTTGAAATTTTTTCTTCAAAGATTTAAGATAAATTTTATAACACTATATACTTTGAATCTGAATGATATATTAAAGTATTCCACTCTAATGCTTGCTGTATGTATAAATAATATACACCAACAATATATTAATCATTTATCTAAATTAAATCTTTTATAAATAGATTGATTCTATCACATACTATAACATTTAAATGTCTGATGAAATATAGGATTTTCCAATTTAATTTACTCTCTAGGAAAAAACATCATTCATATTTAAAATTTAATCTTTTTAAAAATAGATGAAATGCAATATATACTTATATTTAAATGTCTGAAATATATAAGCTTCTTAGCAAAGTTCCTGACCTTGTTCAGAATTTTCAAATTTAATTTACTCGATCAATAAGAAAGAAAAAAAATCATATTCTAAATTAAATATTTTTTTTAAAATAAATTACATGTAATTGCAAAACAAACTTACAGTTAAAATTCCCTTTCCGTATTGCATCTAACTACAGATGCCTAATTAAAATTCAAACACTAATCAAATATGCATCAAAGAATTTCCCTGTAATATACGAACATGTCATGTGGATTTCATGCAGAATACACACAGACAAGACACAATAACATGCTCATACATAAATCTCTGCATGTCAACACACTTAATTAAGTCGTCCAGGTAGTCTAATTAATCAATAAAGAGCAATCAACATGGCTAACGACCCAGGTGACTAATCAAATAGGTTAATTACAAAGTCAAATACATTATCTAAATATGCTAATCTCTGTGTAAATTGTAAACTGTTTTATGTTGTAACACCTTGCTGATAACAAAAATTCTCGTTATTAAACATGATATATTAGCTATTGAAAATCAATTAAACAAATTATTAGATTTGTTGCTACAGAAATTAATTTGCTCTGGCTATTATTTTGTTAATAAAATGAACAAAGCAATATGTCTCCAGTTATTTCCTGAGAAATATTTGTTTTAGACTAATTATATTTTTCGTAAAACTCTCTCTTTCATGTTTATGATGATTTGAAAGCAATTATTTCCAATGCAAACTTAAGATTTCAAATAGTGAAAATAGAAAATAAATTATAAAAACAGAAGGTAGAAAAAAAATCCTATCAATTTTAAACACTGCGGATGATCATAGACAACAAAGTTATTCTAGCTCTGGATAATTCTGCAATTTAATTTAAAACAAACACAAAAACACCTTTAAAAATGTAAAATTTCATGCCTAGAAAAAACTCTACATCAAAGATATACAGTTGAGTACCTATAGGCCAACAAGTCCTGTTAATACAATTATTGAACATTTTAATTTTTAACACATATCGATTCCAATACTCTTTGATTTTACTTATTTCAATCTATTATTCGAACAAGCTTAAACACATACTATACAGAATTTAGCTCTTGGCCTCTTGGCATCACACCTTTCCATACAAAACTTATCAATCAATCTATCTGCCACAAGAAGCTGTTTAATTTAAAGATAAATAAGGGCTATATCAACAATTTTATATTTGCTTTTTATACAATAACTGTTTATTTTGCTACCTTTCTGATGTTTCAAGTGGAACCATTCCAACACAAAAGGCTGCCAACTGGACAATGTGTGAAATTTTTACAATAATACAAATAAGTCTTATTCCTATAGGAGATCATGTCAGTTTATTTATTAATCAGCTAATAGGATTATTCCTATAATCATAATTGAATGTGCTATTTTGTAATAGGAGAAGAATACTACTATTTGTTGAACTTCATAATCTGTTTAAAAAAAATGCTATCTTTTAGGTTTCAGATTATAAATGACCAAAAGATGTTTGAAGCAGGTTTAAATAATAAAATCCTTGAAATGATCATCAAACCATCAATTAAATTGAAAATTTGCCAATCCTTCAAGAAAATGTAATTGTATGCCATTTCTTAGAATCTTAGAATCTGAGAAATTCATAATAATTTAAAAAGACATTTTCCATTTTAAACTGTCCACCTATGTTTCATTTACTTTAAGTTAAAAACACAGTTATGTGAAACTTCAACTAAGGCAAAATAGGGCACTTTTTACACTGCCTTTGGTCTTGAACAGAAAGCAATGTTAAATTAATACAAGAATTTGATAGTGACACCGTACAAATCCTTGATTAAGCAATTTTAAGACAAAACGAAAAAGAACCTTACTTTTTCAGGCCATGAAGTAGCTTCATAATTTTAACACAAAGCGAAATTAGATCTTACCCTATTCTCAGAACGAATTCACTTATCAAACTTTATTAGTAAACAAAGCCCTTATTCCAAAAACCTAAGATTTAAAGATAAATACTAATGCTTTTGTATTCTACTTCCTTTAATACTCAAACAACTTTATATTTTTAGAGCATGACTATTATTGTTATATAAACTATATTGTGACCAACACAATGGGTGTTTATTACACAACCATAAAGGTATTATATTGATAATTACAATTTAAATGGTTCAACGTTTACTCAAAAGCCTCCTTAAGTAGCAATCATCAATTTAAAGGTGTGTAGGGGGCGTTGTACAATGACCAGTGACTAATACCACTGCTTTTGAAACTTGGTCATTCCTATCTTCAAATCTGCATAGTTAGATCTGTGGTGTAAGTTGATGAGTTGAAGCAATGAAGTTAGGTACTAATTGTATACTTAAAACTGGGAAGAGACCAAATTTTAAAGGAACTAACACCAGCTGACTAAAATTTAAATTGACTTTAGTATTTACCAAGTACTAAAGTACTAACTGGTACTAACTAACATTTATGACAATAGTATTTGGTTAACAAGACCTGATGTGAGTAATACATGTCAACAGTCAAATCCTTTACCTTATATGGAAAATGTACCATCACTTTTTGTAGGTTACTTCAAAATTCTTGGCACTTATACAAGTCCTTTTATTTTGTTGAAATAAATTTAATCAGTATAAAACAAATGGTGACAAATAAATAATTAAGGGTTTAAGCTAAAAAAAAAGAGTTAAAAACAAAATATGAACCACAGAAGAGCTGAACTATTTAAAAAAAAATGTAAAAACAGGTATTATAAAACTATTCAAATAGGTTTTTGCAGAGACATAAATGTCTATAGTTTTGCTAAGAGATACCAGATTAACTGCATTACTTCTAAGATAGTCTGATTTAAGCTGGATCTATGTCATTTTACACACTACAGTCACATGATTATGGGTGCGTCTAAACACTGCTAAGGAGTCCTTAGTGCACTAAGGCCTTATAACATGCCACTAAGGACTAGATGGGGTGCTGTTACATACAATTTCTTTTCATATTATGGTAGAGAATGATATATAATGCATAAAATTCAATTTTTGTAGAAAAATAATCATAGATGAATAAGATATTCAACATTATTTAGACACGTGCCCGTATTTCTTTGATGTGCCGATAATCAATGAACCGTTTGACACGTGTCAAATTACACAACTTATTACACGGGAATCATGCTATTTGTTGTGTTTAATGGACAAGATTGGTAAAGTTGGATAATGAAATGAATTGTTGTTGAAATACTATTAATGTGGGGTTTTTTTTCAGAATGAAGAAGTATTTTTCTCAAGTGTATTTTGTAATTATTTCTTGTAAATAATAAATTTGTCTCCAGAACAATATATTATATCTAATGAAAGTTTTTTAATTTGATGTTCATATTAATAAATGACAGAATACGGGCGACGACGGACATGCGTTCGAACAGGTATGGAGCCGAAACACATTATTTTGTTTCTTGTGGTGCATTTTTCAAAATTTATTTTCTTATATGGAGACGTTAAGCAATGTATTACTGGACAACACGTAATCGATAAGATAATAAACTTTTTACTACGTGCAACCACCCTAGTGCGTTTGCTATGGTACTTTTTCAAAATTTTATCTTTTTTTTTAATTTACAGTACATATGAAGACGTTTGAGCAATGTATTTGAGGACAAAAAAAATCCATCTGATAAAAAATATTTACTACATGTAACCAAACTTATTTAATGCAAGCTACAAGTAAACAGACGGATTTAGACAGAAATTATTTTTTTGTGCGTATGCTATGGTATATTTTCAAAATTTATTATCATATGAAGAACACGTTTGAGCAATGTCTTTCTGCATGGACAAAAACGAGTTCAATACGATAATAATTTTTTGCAACTAATATAAAAAATTATGTGGTAGGGTTGGTGATGAGACAACTATTCACAAGAGACAAAATGACACAGAAATTAATAACTTTAAGTTACCATACGGCCTTCAACGGTGAGTAATTTTTCAAAGCACTCTCTTTTTCTGTTAACATTATATCTTTAACCTTAAATTAACAAATGCAGAAAATAATTTGTAAATAATGTACTAAACACTGTGGAACATTTTGTAAAACATTTATCTCTTTCATACATTTGAAATAAAACCTAATCTGACAAAAATTCGTTAAATGATTTTTTTTAACTTCTTTTACTTTTAGACGAAAAAACAAAACAAATGTCAAACAATTTCAAATTAATAAGTACCGCCTTTGTAAACTGATATCAAACTGGTTGAAAACTACAGTAGTGGTTTTGATAAATCCCAAGGACGCCACATGATTTTTTATCAATTCAATCGTTTTTCGTACTAGTAAATATAAAGCAGTAATAGAAAGTGGACAAATCAAAATCATGATTTATAGGGTGTTTTTTTTTCGGAATTTACTCATGTTTTAGTGAAGCCTTTTGCAACGCATCTTTGTCGGAATAAAAATAAAAACAAAAAAGTTATAAATATATATATTCATTTTGTCTTCATGTCTCTTACATAAAAATTTTACCAAGCTGACTACACCCTTACTTATTAGTTGGCGCACATCAACATTAAAACCTATGGCAAATAACAATAACGGGAAATAAATGAAACAAAAGCAAAATTATTTGTCCTTTAATCATTTTAACTTTTAAATAAGAATAACACATTTTATTATAATAATCAAGTATTAAATCTTTTCGATACAATTGTTAATTGCTTAAATTAAAGAATATATGATTGTTTAATCAGTTGTTATATTATTTGGCACGTGTCAATCGGTTCATTGATTTTCGGTATATCAAAGAAAAATGGGCACGTGCCTAGAAAATGTTGAATATCTTTTTTATTTATGATTATTTTTCTGTTAAATTTGAAATTTATGCATTAAATAACAATCTTTAACATAATATGTGAAATTAACACGTATAACAGTAGTCCTTCTAGTCCTTAGTGGCATTGTATAGTCCTTAGTGCACTAAGGAGTCCTTAGCAGTGTTTAGACGTACCGCATGATTATATCATCCTCTGCACAAATTATCAACTTCAGGGTAATGTCACCTGACCATATGTTAACCTTAAGGTGATCAGATGATGGGGCCAAAATTTATGAAAGAGGTCAAAAATATCATATGCAATGATTTATTTGCTTTAATTCCCCTGTAAAAAAAGACTAAACAGATGGCTCTAAAAAGTGTCATGCAATACAGCTTTCTTTCCTGTTGAAATATCTTTAAATTCTGATCCCAATGCCCATTATATTGGTCCTTGAATCCTTCAATGGGGTGATGCTAACCAGTTTAGAATCTAAAGCATTCTGGGTCATATTACCAAAGTTGAATACCACAACAATTAGTTTAGAACATGCCTAGTGAAACAACAGGGTAGACAATTCAATCTGCATTTAATCTGCCAGGGTTTTAAGTTTAAGATATTGTTTAAATTATTACAAATACTTTTAATTCTAAGAAATTTAATACTTTTAGAGTTATATCTGATACTGTGAAAACGTCAAAAGATGTGAACTTTTGCCATTATTGTTTTTCAAAAAAACAAAATATACATAGAATCAAAAGAATGCAAGAAGTCTCCAAAATTCTGGTGTTAAAACACTTTGATCTGATAATTATATTGAATACAATGAACAGAAAGAGCATATTGTTTTACACAAAAACAAGGTTATGATTTTACAGAAAAGAATTAAATCGCACAAGGAAGTAAAATAATAAGTCCTAATCAGAAGATCAGACAATAATTTGCAGTTAATAGCTAGTTAAATGCATGAAAGAATTTTAATTAATTGTTCTGTATCCACTGATCCATTTTAACACTGAATTCCACCTTGTTGAAAAATCAAAAGCATTTTCTCATATAAATGAAAATGAAAAAAAGATAAAATATGTTTTTTTCTAAAAATGTATGCAAAATGTCTAACTAATATTGCATTCCTTCAAAAAAGAGATAATTCATTACATTTTGTGGAATACATATATTTAACATATAATACCTTTTTTTCCCTGTTTTCCATATAAAATCAAGCACCATATGGTGAAAATAATACAAACACACTTCCCCTTACCTTTCTCCGTTGTCAAAAACTTAAAAACTTGCCACAAACATACAAAGTCAGACATTAACATTATGTAAAATTGTCATAATAAATTACAATGATACCTAACTGTTAATCTGATCAGTATAATAAAGGCTTTTTACTTACCGTGGAGGACATTAAATCACATAATCACATATTTACGTATGTCAAGTCAACGATTATTTACCAGATTATCATAGTAATTCCAATCGGCTATAAATCCACACTTTTCTATTGTCATCAATTCCAACACAGTTGCAACGAATCCTTTAAACGTTACGGGTAGCCCGGAGCTGTTTTTGTCTGGTTGTGAAAGGTAAAAGTTATCCAACCTGTTTATTAAGTGTGTAAAAGGAGATTTTTAATCAAATATTTGCTATTGTAAAACATCCTCAGGGCCTGAGACACTGTTACACTATATATCTGTCAGTAGCTAAGATGTGACATGATTTTGTTTTGAAATATATGTCAGTTTTGTTTTCCTACCATTGACGTATCTGTGTATTGTTCTACAAATTGGGACCTTTTAAAGTTAATGTAGTCCTTATCTGATGTTTTTATTTATCATTATGGGACAGGAAGAAAAGAAATAGAATAGAAAGAAAAACAATTTGATCTTGACAGACAGTTACAGGACATAAAGATGAGATTAATACTGTTAGGCCATATGAAACTAAATGTTAGCTTCTCTGACCAAATGGGACAAAGATGAAACACAATTTTAAATTTAGCACAAATTTACCTCAGTATAATTTATTTATTCTTCAATAAGAAATGAATAACTCTCAGACTTTTGTGACTTTTTTTAAAAGAATTTTTTTTTGGAGGTACTTAGGTTTTTTCATTAATGTTCTAAAGAAGATTTTGGCAATGATAAAGAAACACTTCTTTAAATAAACTTTTAACAATCTATGAATGCTTCTGAAGTTTAAATTTATCACAGAACCAAATCTGTCTTGTTTCTATAATACTAAAATTACGAGGTCCAATTTGTCAGCCGTCATCACGTAAAAACGATGAATCAAAGAATTCAACTGTATATATAACTAATATAGTACAATGGTGTTGATTAAAAATTACACCACTAAAGAACCCTTTGTTTTCCACGTGATTAATATTGCTAATAATTAAGAAGTTCCGGATCGAATCCGACACCGATACCAATAGTATATTCACCTGTTACCTATTACTTTATCTGTACGTTTCCGCGGCATCTGACAGGCGCACCACCAAACGTTGTATTTCGAATTTTGCTGTATATTGTTGAATACAAAATACTCCATTCCAGTCCCCTTTTGTTTTCCAAATTTAAATATTACCAATAACTGATAGGTTACAGGGCGACGGGTTCAAACAGAAAGATTTTAAAAGCAGAGAAAACTGTGCATCCTATAACCGGCAGGACTTTATCAGATGACAATACCAATACCAAAATAAGGCATACGCATAGTTATATACTTTAATTCTGTCACAGACCCGCGATATCACGGGTGTGTTCTAGTATTATATAAATTTCCAATCCCTTTGTTATTAACATTAGACTGTGAAAATAATAATAAAAAAACATTACAAATTTTAAAAAAAGCACTATATATATAAAGTTAAATAAGTATTTATTTATGTAAATATATTCAGCTTTTATGACCAAGAGGCTACAGTCCCAGCAATTATATATACAAATGTAACATTTTAATATAAAATACCGAGTGCGAGGGCTGAAGCTAGTCAAGTTTGTTAAAAACTTCCATCATCAATATGAAATTGTAGGCGAAAGACCACAAAAATTTTAAATCAAGGGTGAACTGGACAAAGGCTGATGAAAGCCAAAGATGATTGTATAAAGTAGATTTGACCAAGAGATCAGTCACCCTTGGTCAACAACAGATGAATATCGGTTCTGAATACAAAATTTTGGTCAACAGAATTTATTAAAACTACAAATGTGACTTTTCCCATAGTTATGAGTACTACCCGACATAGAACATGAAAGGTAACAAATTCAATAATCTGAATATTTTTGAATGTATAATTCAAGCATTATTAACAATTAAATGTTTTTTCCCTCTATTTTCTATGACCAAAGTACCATATTAGAATAATCCATGGGAATTTTCTTGGGAAAAAAGTCATACATATATGGACAATGATTACAAACATAAATTAATTTTATACAAATTGTGTGAATTCACAAATTTTGCATTCAATGGCTTTGAATACAAACCATGGGTTTCTTTTCCCGAAAAAAATCTTCTGGTAATAATGAAAATTTTAATCGAGTTTGTACTAGCTTTTTAACTTTTGACTTTACCATGTTATGTGTGTGTGTGTGTGTATAAAAACTGTCGACAGAATGAGAAAGGAACAAGTTGAATGACAATTATTGATATTCTTGTAGAAGATATCCAAATCAAAAGTACTTCTCACAAAATCAGCCTTATAGTAAGAGAATATACTAAAGGCTAATATTTGATTCTTTTTGGTTATCCTGTCAAATTATATCTTTTATTATGTGGCAAAGTCAAATAATAAATCAAAGCTTACACCTTTGACTCCAAGGGGAAAAGACTTGTAAGATATTGCCCCATAACACATCATCTAAAATTAATGAAAGTTGACGGGACCACAAAGCTAAAAGTGCATTCTTAACCCCAATAGGTCGCAGGAGGTTAATTATCTAACGGCAGACTACCAGTTCTCTACCTGAGATAACTTGTTTATTTTTATAGCCGTTTACTAACAAATTCACTGTCCCATTAAAGAAATATTCTATATTTAATATGATATTAACCTTGTAAATAAATTGTTTAATATAACATTTACCATGAATACAACATAATCATTTAGTTCCAGCTTTGATCAATTCTACCTTCAGGTAAAAAGAGACGTTTTACGATCGGTAATTAACCTTAACTTGAGCCATTATCAATTTCTACAGGATGTTTTAAAATGCTATTAGCCGATTTAGGACTTCATTCATAGTGTCCGTCAACAATTCAAAACATAACCATATAAGCAAACATTGACCCATATCAGATATTTAAAAAAAAAAGATAATGTTTTACGATCCTTAATCTAATAATTAACCTTATGTCTTGGCATTATTAATTTTTACAGGATGTTTTAAAATGCTATTAGCCGATTTAGGATTTCATTCATAGCGTCATGTTACACTGTAAAATATGACCATGTAAGCAAATATTGACCCATATCAGATATATTAAAAAAAAAAAAGATAAATGTTTTACGATCCTTAATCTAATAATTAACCTTATGTCTTGGCATTATTAATTTCTACAGGATGATTTAAAATGCTATTAGCCGATTTAGGATTTCATTCATAGTGTCACAACACTGTAAAATATGAGGATGTAAGCAAACATTGATTCATGTCAGATTTATTAAAAAAAATAGATAAATGTTGCACATGCAAGGTAATATAATAAATTTAATAAATTTATATCCATATTGTTACACAGTAATAAGCAATAAAACAAGATCTATATCAACAGACTTAAGGCATTTTATCTTCAGTTTTATGGCAGGTCTTGTTGACAGCTTAATTCAGTATCCTGTTTAGGCTGTGCTGACAGCCAATATACTTTAAGACCTGTTTCTTGAGCAGGAATTGTCTATTTGCCAATCTGATTGGTTTCTGCTAATACACAATTTACCTCAAGTTGCAAATTGTAGACTGGTTCTTAGAAATGGATAACATGAAGCCCATACATTAAGCATGATAAGTCGACAGTAACATGTAGGCATTAACCAATTTTTTAATGAAAAAAACCCTATTGAAATCATAATATTTAAGCTTAACAAAAAGTTGAATGACATTAAAAGATTAGAAAAAGTTAAAGATTACACAAATTATACATTTTATGCACAGATAACTTTGCTTTTTTTGCTAGCTTTTCATTGTCAATTAAAAATTGTACCTCCTAAGGGGAACAACTTGTACACATAGATCTCTAATTACAGGGTGAATTGCATATTTGCATATCTATAAACTAATTTGTCAGCAATACAAATGATGAAACACAGGCCTAACATACTATGAACTTCAATAATCTGCCTTAAATGATCCCCCCCTTTTTTTTTTACTTTGAAATGCAATAATTATAAATAGATATGAATTCTCTTTTTCTAGTTTACAGGACTGTTTAAAGCCTTGACAAAACACACAATTTCAGTTCATATATACATTATTTAAAATTAACCAATATCTTAAATGAAACTACAAATTGAATTATGCATTCAAATTATAATGAAAGAAAAAGTCTTATTGAAAATGACGAAAGAACTATTATGAATCTTTTTACATACACTAACAATGCATAACTCTAATTTTAATTCCATGAAAATATGCTAAAGTACATAATAACTTAGAGAATCTGTAAACCTGAACAGTTTCTAATTTTGTTGTTGTACATATCCAAGAAAAAGTGATATATGGATCTAATAATTCACCACAAAGGTTATAGCAAAGAAAAGTATATCATTTGTTAATTAATATGTATAAACTTTAAACATGTAAATCTATGCAGGTGTTTAATTCTTGCTAATTTCCACGTAAAATGTGAGAAAATATCATTTGAGTTGCTAATTTGTACAGAACAACAATATTGTGTGAAGGGGGACTAAATACAGTGTGAAAGGGATTAACGGAAAAAAAACCTGAGGAATAAATATCCTTATTTACATACATTAACCTGATGTCAATCAATAAACACTGTCAATTAAGGTATACAATTAAGAATACTTGTATCCTGGTAGATTTATTTTTTAGAAAAAAATATTTTTATATGTATTTTTCAAAGTTGATATAGGGTACATAACCAAAATATATCCACAAAATGTGTAAGTCTAGCCATTAAAATTTAGGGTAGTAGCTATAGCTAGTCTAGCAGCTGAGGTAATATAATTATTCTTATTTGTGTGCTGACAACAGACTGCAGACCAATGCAACCAAGCACGAAGGTGGAATTTATCTTTTTGGGTCTCAGGATTGGGCCATTATTGTAGCAGCAATTTAGATTTACATATACCCCAATCCATTATTGTAGCAGGAATTTAGATCTACATTTACGGGCACTGAAGAACTAATCATTTATTCTTAGTGGAATTCAGGATTCAGCCATTACCCAGTATCATTCCAGGAATTGGGAATAACATCCCCTCCAATCCCCCCTTTTCTGCAGAATGTAATGGCAACAAAGAAGGTGTCCATTACAACAATTGAAGTGCTTTTCACTTAATATGAACATTTTTTGGAATATCACATGTTAATTTTAAGTAACTTTTATCCATACCCATGAAAAAGAATGTTTTTCAAAGATGTAAACAATAATGTGTAGTCATGAGCAGCATAAATCATTCTGATGACTATGATTTCTATGATGTCCAGTAAAAAAAATCATAGTCATGTCAGTGTTTCAATCATTAGAAAAGTGTTTGACTTATGTTAACATAAAAACAATCTTATTGATACAATCAAAACATGTATTCGGTAAACCAGAAGCTCATAACTTTATATGATTAATACATCAAAATTTAACAACCTTTCCGCAAGTCCTATTAAGATAATACATTAAATATGCTAAATAACCATTTGTGGTCCAGATAATGACGTTGATAAAATGTTTTGTTTTTATGAAACACACAAATATAACAGGTCAATGCTCCTGTATAGAACAGTTTCTTAGAAAATATAACCATTTCCTTTATTATAAAATACTTCCTTTACTAAAAGGTAAACCAACGAAAAGTTTAAGACATATTCTTTCATTAAAATCGGAAACAGTGTTTCATGTCATAATATTTTATTTTATTGAGAGAAAAAAAAGTAAAAATGCATAGACTATTTATTTCCATTATTTTTTTCTATTTATACTTAGGCCACACCAATTTGATTCCTTGTTCGACGGACCCGCCCGCACCTGTTTTTTTCAAAACAGATTTTTTTTATTTTTATTATATTCCCGCTTCCCGCATCCGGAAATGAAATCATGTCCATTTCCCGCACCGTTTTTTTGTAAATATTATATGAAAATCTCAACATTTGTTTTTTAAAATCACAGTCTAGCCTGTATATAACGATTTAAAACCTATCAGCACCCCACAACACTGTAAATATCTGCGAGAATATTTGTTTCGGCATGAAACCAATTTATTCCAAGCGTGAGTGCTCCGATATAAATAGAAATACCAGTACAGAACAAAACGTTGGTTTCTTTCCCCCTAACTTATATTCCCTATTAAAAAAAAATGTTCGTTGTTAAAATAAAGTTCAAAGAACTTCTGAAGGATTTGCCTTCAACTGCAATTATAATGTATGCTGACCGTCATACCCGCTGCAGGTTTGTGCACCTGTCCTGGTTGATTCAGAGACCTGTCGTTCAGCAGTTATCGTTTGTTGATGTGGTTCATTGGTATTTTCCCGTTTGGAAATATTATTTAGATCGTTGGTTTTTCTGTTCGAATTGTGTACAATAGGCCTACTAAGTTGTGGTCTGATATAGCTTGCTGGTTGGTCTTGATCAAAGCAATGTGTAAAAGGTCGTACTTTGACCTATGTTTGTTATTAATTATCAGGTTGGGACAAGGGCCTTGAAGCGGTCATTTTACCATGTTTACTGTTCAGTCTGTTGTAGAAATGAAAATAGAAATACTAAGGATTTGCACAGTGCTACTATACAAAACCTTTGACAACTTAGAATTTTTTACTCAAAAAGAGGAGAAATACATTATATTTTAAACAACTTTTCTAAAAGAGGGATGGGTCCACTTATTTTGAATAATATTAAACTGTTAAAGTAAATGTGTTAACATGGTTAAAGTCCAGGAATATTACAAAATTCTTGGACATATTTTGACCATTTAATACCAAATATTATAGTTCTTTGGGAAAATATAAGCCCTTTTGTACTTTTTTTTTTTTACTCAAAAATATATTATAACTTTTATATTTTGAACCCTCATAAAAGGGATATTCATAACATTAAGGGGTTGTTCTGAACCTGATTATGACTTGGATGGAGAATTGTCTCATTGTCAGTCACACATACATAGACCAGATTTAATTATTCAATTATTTCTTGTTGAACAGGGAAAAAATATTTCATAAATTAAAGAAATGTCAAGATACAAGTGATAAATCAAGTTTTAATATAGTCAAAACCTACTATTTTATGTTTACAAAAAAAAAATATAATCGCTCGCCTTTACTTTTTAAGCTTCGCCTCAAAAATTTGCAAATTAAATATTTTTTTATTAAAATTTTCAAATCGCTCGCTCGCCCCAATTTTTGGAGTCCAAAAATCCGTAGAACAAGAAATTAAATTGGTGTGGCCTTACATGCTTTTATTCCATTTTAAAGACAATTGTGTAGTCAAATAATTAAAAGCAAATAAAAACTTTAGTTTGTTAGTTCAGAGTAAGTTATCAATTATAAAGTTCATCTTTAGTGATAGTATCAGCCTGTCCAGTCTCTTCAGGTTTCTATAAATAGTTCAAACCCTACCCATGGAAAGGTGCGTTTGACTTTTGATTTTAACTGACAAGAATTGCCAGATTTCCAGAAGAAAGCCAGTGCAGTGTTTTTTCTGATTCATTTACTCCAGCTCATCCACTAACAAATATGCACCCCTCATCAAATAACCACTTAGATCTGGTGTGGCACTCAGAACACAAACAAATAAACTTATCAAAAGAGATGATTAAGGGCAGAGTGTGACAGACATACATGAAACAGAAACCTTTAAAAACAGACATTTATAAAAAGATTGACACTTAATCTATAGAGCAAAAATCCTATCTTATAAGTATAACTATAGACTTTATGTATATATATCAACATTGGGATTATCTGCCTCCCTGTTGATGGCTCTCACAGAAAGTCAATTATTCTGACCTATATCTGTACAGAGTTTCTTTGAAGTTTATTGACATATATTAGTAGACAAACACTAGACTAAATCAATTTTACCTTTTATTAAATTATCTAATAATTGTCTCCTATCTAAATAAAAAATTCAATTCAGTCAAAAATTTCATTGATTTTTTATTGTTAATTGCTTGAATTCTTTATATACCATGCTTACCTAAAAACAATTGAACTTATTTGTAAAACTTTGTATAAATAAATAATAAAATAACACATTTAGGAAAACATAATAGATCAATAAAATATCATATTTACCAAACTATAACCTTTTTTTCTAGTATAATGCAATACACATCCAAAAATTTATCGAATCCGTTCAACTAATCTAATTCAAGACACTAGAAGCATGACAATAAAAAATCCTTAAACTAATTCGGTTCTTTGATGTTTTTATCTTTTCCCTCTCCAAATGCTATTTTGGCTTTCAGTCTGACCTCAAATGTCGAAAAATCACTAATCCATCACTCTCGATAGAATTCTCTCCTATTTTCTCCCGTGTTCTTTGTTAGACATCTTAATGTATAACCGAATTAAGACAGGACTTCTAAATCAAACTGATTACTAAAGGGAAATTGTAGCTTGGAGACCCTGCTGCATGTCCAATTAACCATAATAAGATGTTGGCTTAGACCGATCAATACAATGAATTGACAATGCTTTTACAATTTCATTTTTTTCTTCTTGAAACATTGCATCAAATCCAGACAACACTATTATCATTACATAATGAATTATAAATCTTTGTCTCAAAGTTTAAACACTGTAATTCTATTTTGGTTATTTTCAAATGAATATTTTATATCCTAAGATTAAATTCTAACTGCAATATTTACAAAACAATGTTGACTATATAAATCAAAGCATAATACTTTTGTAAATTAAAACCTTCCAAATGCATTTAAAGTGAATTTTATTTCAGTAATTGAAATTAATTAAATACTTTAAGAGATTAAAAGTGAAATTAAAAATACTTGATCGAATTTAATACATGTATTTCATTTTAATTAAAAATAAAAACTTACAATCAAAACCTTTTAAGTCCAAAGGAATGTTTAATAAAGCAATCTTTGTGCACTTTTAAAAATACTTATATACAATGTACATGTATTTGCACATATTTACCAAATGCCATTACAAAAAAATACAGTGACATCTTTTCAAATATTACATAGGAAGCCAATATGACAGCTTTTGCTCCCTCATGTTTTTTTCAAGGCAAAAATAATAAAAAAAAAAAAAAAAAAAAAAAAATATTCTTTCAAAAAAATTAATGTTTCTTCAAAAGAACTTGGTAAACATATATTAATTACTCTAAAGAGATTGCATGATACTTGCCTTATTTTAGAAACAATAAAAACTCTGGTCAGATCGAAAGACACTATAGACTTATGCAAAGAACAGATGCAATTTCGTCACAAATTATCACAAAACATAAAGCCTGAAGTCACATCTGCAAATTACTTTCTTTTCCGACGATGTAATCAATTAAGGAAACTGTCTCCTCGATTCATTTGTGACACAAATATCGGAAGATTCCAATCGTGCAGTCTTTAAAGGATAAACAAAGCCCACTTAAGAAAATAAAAAACTAACTGTTCGTGACAATCTTATCATTCTCAAATCAATTTAACAGTACAAAACAGTCACTCGTGAGGATAGATTGTGTAAAAATCAACAACAACAAAAATGTAACTGCAATGAACAATAAAACACACACGATTAGTTTCTCCTCTTTTAAAAAAATCACCTTCTTTAATCATGCAAGCTATATATTGTGAAATATTTGTAGCATTTAAAAGAAATTAAAGTGTAAAAAATAACAATTCCTATCTTTTTTTGAAAAAAATCTAGATTCCAAAATTTTCGTACTCACTATTCAAACTGGAAAAAACATCAGCAAAGATTTTTTTCTTCCTAGTTTTTCAGAAATTCACAAAATAATCCATCTTGATTGAGTTATCCATTGTTTGCAACAATCGTAGCACTGTATATAGCAATGAGGAAAAAATCGGGCATATAAGATTTACTTTTAATTACATAGCCTTATGAACAGATGATTAAAATCAATATCGGCTGGAGTTATCTGTCACCATCGTGTACACGTTCTCGTTTGTCAGCTGATCAGAACTGTCAATGACAAAGATTATGAAGACAATCCTAAATTCATCTAACATCGCATGCTGAACTATCACTTATGAAACACTCAGTCGCTACGACGACCAGAGACAAGAAATTAAGAAAAAATTCATGAAGAAATTGTTTTGATCAATATTACTTTCTAAGAAATTATTTGAAGATCGAAAAAATAAGAAGCTTGAACGACAGTCAATGATTTTTTCTTAAACAGCTTAGAGGCTAAGTTTATTGATGACAACAAGAGGAAAGAAATTCTTAGATGTTGTTCATTAAAGAAAATCTTACAGTGACCTACTTCTGATGGATTTCTACACTTTCTCCCTGAACTATTTTCATTTTGTTTATGACTTTTAAAGGAGTAGTGAGGCCCAAATTTGGCCGTCATTTCTAGTTATGATATTATTAGGCATTCTTTTATTGTTGGGAAATAGAATTTTTTCTATTTATCTAAAGTGTAACTCTCTCACTCACTATTCTTTTGTGACATTGCAAATTAGCTTAAATTCATTATCCAACCAAATTAAATGAAAACAGGCCAATTTTACATTGGTTGTTAAAAGGTCTAGAAACATAATGGCCTTAAAAAAGTATCTTTTTGCCCTATTTTTTTTTATAACAAATACTCAATCTTTATATTGGAATGAAGAAAAGCTTGTTTAAAATCACTCATAATAGGCAATTCATTAAATAATGATAAAGCCATCCATTATATACAATACCTTGTCAAAATGTTTAACTTTTTGCCTAAGAACATAAAAGTCACACAAAAAATTCCCCATAAAACAAAATAAAAATAAAAATCCCAATATTGTTCAATTACTATATCTATCTTGTTGTTGTCAGAAAAAAACATGAACAAACATGTGGAACATCACATAGAAAACAACGTTGTAACACACACATATATGACAATTGGTCTTTGTATCTTAAACAGGTGAATCCTATATAGTCAAATTACAGAATTTTTTACTAAATATATACTTAATGTCACTTTAAATATGTATGATTCTCTTTTTATACAATATAAAATATAAATTCATCAAAACAATTCAGTTTCAGTTAAATCTATTTTTTTGTATTATAACTTTTCTCAGTATAAGTTACCATTATTTCGTATCTACAATAGTTTCACATTATTAAATAAGTATCAATAACTACTACCAACAGTGTTTAATACCTATAGATCCCTATTTGATAAAGTAATATTGACATATTGATATCCCAAAACATAGCATTACAGCTTATATACAAAAGGACTTTATAAAATCTCCTTATAAGTAACAATGGTATGCAAGTGTCTAGTCTGAAATATAGACATAACATGCATTCAAACTTTGGTCCGTTTCAGTCATAATAAATAAAAGCTTAACATATTTTTTGAAGAGTTTACATTTTACGTCTACCTTGTAAAGCTTTAATGGACCAGGTGCTTCGTTTCTTTAAAATTCACTAAATTCATAATCCCTTACAAAAACACAGACTAAAAATTCTGAAAACATTTTAAAATGAAGTCGTCTAGTTGACTAATACATTGTTAATTTCGTTATATGTAGATTTCAGTGATATCAAGCAGGGAAAACCATTCTGTAACAAATACATTTCATGCCAGTTTCTATATCCGTCAAATCAACGGATCTGTCTCCTGAAACGTGCATTACAGAAACTTAACAAATGAATCTAGTTTTATCAGCAGGGTACATTCCGCATGGCTTGGGAATCAAGCTGACATTCAACGTAAATTATTCACCATTACAAAAAGCTGGGGCAGGAAACAGATCATTACGTTTCAAAAATTTCAATTGACAATTTAGAGCATATAGGAAATGCTAACGTAATTTACAAATTGACAATCAGTTTGACATTTAGATAAGGCACAATTACAATTTTAATATTTATCTACTCTCTTTGAATGCACCTACTCACAGAATTATGTCTGTTGGTTTTTTATTTTCATATAGTGTGAAAATCCTTTGAAAACATGATGTCAAGGAGATGGGGGAGTGCATTATTATTATACACAATGAATCAGCAAACCAACAATGAAATATATATAAAAGTATATCCAAGATTTGTTGCTCAACTGATACACTATAAATGGTCTTAAGTAAATGTTTTTGTAATCAATGTTGATATGACAAATAGTGTTGGAGTACATGCAAGTTGAAAGACTTCAATCTAGAAAATTTCTTTAAAAAAGACTTTAAAATGGGTTCAATCTACCTTTGTAAAGCATCTAGGAAATATATATAAAAGTATATCCAAGATTTGTTGCTCAACTGATACACTATAAATGGTCTTAAGTAAATGTTTTTGTAATCAATGTTGAAATGACAAATAGTGTTGGAGTACATGCAAGTTGAAAGACTTCAATCTAGAAAATTTCTTTAAAAAAGACTTTAAAATGGGTCCAATCTACCTTTGTAAAGCATCTAGGAATTTTTAGGAGAAGCAACAACAAGCAGGTTTGTTCAAAGTCAGAATTATGTGTCAGGTTGTGGTACAAGCAGGCTTCATATTCTTATCTCATTTCCTGACTATGCGTCATACTGCATGTAATATTTGCCACTATACATCACCACCAAAAGCATCTAAAACACTTACAAAAAGTTGTCCAGATTTCAGGTCCATTTTTGTCATTTTAAAATCATTTTGTTTACTGTATTAGAATCTTTGACTATCAATAAGATTTTGATGCAGAAAATTTAAGAATCACCTAACCCCAAGTTTTACACCATTATTTTTTATACCTAACTGAACAATATGTAAGATTTTAGGTGATTCAGTCACGATAAGGACAATGTGATCAAAGTGTGCTTAAATGTGTTTTTATTCGACACCTCTGAGAGTTCAAAAAGTCAGTTATTGTTTGTTAGTGTGATTATAGTTAGATTATTATTAGACACGTCTATTTCTGATCGTAATACAACTAATCAAACTGTACCGAGTCGTTCGTGGCAGCAAGTTCAGTGAACGTTCACGGTATATTTACTTCAGTTATCAAACAATGTCCCTTTCAATGGAAAATGTTTATTTTAAAATTTAGTCTTTCTTTACCCCTTTAAAATCAAACAAAAATTGAAAAGGTAAATTATTTTCAGACTTTATAATGAAACAGCTGCTTTTAAACCAATTAGCTTAGTTCTGTGGATTGATTGTTGTTTGCTAACTTCCAGTAGTGAAAGTTCGTTGGAAAAATTGGGTCAAACAAAGCAAATGGTTTATTTGTACAACTACTTTGGGGGGGGGGGGACGTTGACATGCAGCAATCCAAAGTACTTTTACATTATTACAACAAATCAAAAATTAAATAATGCTAGGCTCTTTAATTCAAAATATTTTATCTCTCCTCTCCCCCAAAAGCTCCACATTATATTTAAAGGTTGTTTTGTCATTTTATCATTATTTTTCTATTGATAGCAGATCTTTTATTATAAGTTTTTGTTCAAGTGATTCCCAACAAGACAATTTAGAGCTTGACATTTGTGACCTACTTGCTTGGTTTGTTGATCCCTATAGATGACTATTTGTTTTATTGGGTTGATGTCTTAGTTACCTTTCCCCGTATCTTGTTCTTCTTAGAGCATGTTTTGCTCACAATAGAAAACTTTTTATCCAG
Organism: Mytilus trossulus; assembly: GCF_036588685.1. Lineage (NCBI taxonomy): Eukaryota > Metazoa > Mollusca > Bivalvia > Mytilida > Mytilidae > Mytilus > Mytilus trossulus. The sequence goes on from NC_086373.1 coordinate 51,282,428, forward strand.
TGAATGTTGCCTCATTCTGAGAAAAAAACCACTAAAAAACTAAAAAATCATGGTATTACATTAATAATTATTATAACTTAAAATCTTAAAATAACTTGAATAAAATCAAAATCAACCAATACTCACTTGAAAGAATAAAAGCCAACAGTACAAGAAATTACCTTAACATCATAAGAGGAACTACCATTTTGGTGAAACAAGGAAAAACAGATTCAATTATATATATCAATATATACATATATCATAATATAAGCTTCTGATTCGTGTCAGGGGGAATACCCTAGCCTAATTCAAGAGGAACTAGGTTGTAAATATTTGAAACTTCATCCGACCTTTATATTTAGGAAGATTGCTCAAGACATCAAATTGGACAATGATTTAAGACAAATTACATATCATAGTACAATTTCCCCGACACCTTAGAAACTTAAATGTATTTTTGCTTACATAACATTGACAGAGACGAATTTTAATACCATAATCTTTTTTCACGATTCAGACATAAAGTTAGTTAATGCTCTTTAACAAATATTGTAAAGCATAATGCGTGAAGACACTAATTTGTTTACTTATTAAATGTATTTGTTAGGTAAGATTATTTTCAATAAAAAGTACAAATTTTTGCATTGATTAATGTGGCCTAATACTTTTCTTTAGCGTCTACAATATCAGCTTAAGAGTATGAATATCAATGTTGTAATAATAAATAGCCTTAAAATATTAAACAACTGTAATATACATTTTCCCATAAATATTTTACAATCTAGTTTATAACTATTTACATATAAATGGTGCAAACAAATACAAATAAGGATATGTGGTATAATTGGCAATGAAACAACTCAATTCATCAAAGACAAAAGGACAAGGATGTGACCACCTTTGGGTCACCATACAACCTTCAATAACGAGCAAAAAAACATATTTTTTTCTTGAGGGCACATCTAAATAAAAAATTAATGACATATATAACTTCACACATGAAGATTTTCTGACAAACTTTATTTTAGAATTAAGTGCTTCGTTTACCGCAACTGATTATTATCTAACATCCTTTTATGTACTGTTTGTTAGTTCAATGATCAAGATAAAAAGGGGGAGGGTCAAAATATCGAATAGGGTTACATGTGCTTGTCACAACCTAATCTCAGTGATTATCAAAACCTATATAGTTTTGTTAATTTAAGAATATAGTATTGATGGCTAAGCTGTCACAGTTTCTAATGAATTTTAAAAAGCACAATTTGGGAGGATTATTGCTTATAATGTGGAAACCCCTTATACAAGATGCCTTTTGGTAATTGGTGTCATTTTTGTCATTGTCACATTGATGCCAAACTTCTCATAATCTTGGATTCATATTCAGTTCTAAATTTCCTATAACTATTGCTAGGTTGCTAGACAGAATAAACCTGACAAAAGTGGATGCAAAAATTGGTGTAATTTGGCCATTGTTGTCTGCTCATAGTAGGGTTATAGATTATGCTTGCATCAAATATTTATTTACACTGTATGTATATATGCAGAAGTATAAAGGTACACCTTTGTATTTAGTAAACACTTATTCCAGGTAATTATCAAATATTTAAACATAGTCATTATTCATCAAAATGATTACTTAGAAAAAATCCTAGTTTCACCTGTACCATAAAAAGTCTGACCGATTTCTGAATACAAATTAAAAGTTCTAATTTATGTCACTTTATAAATCACATTTTTCAAAACATGTTTATCAAGAAAGTCAGAACAAACAATATCTTTCTTATAAGGTTTCTCTATTTGTGAAAACAAATCAACTTCCAGACATAGAATATTACAAAGCTGAGCAGCGTGACATAAAATAACATGATTTGTGCATTATTTGTTCAGACGTAATATAGAAAAAAGTCCACACGATGAAGTTGTCTGATTGTAAGCAAAACTTTTTTTTTTACATATGAATGGTTTCTATGATTTCATTTAAATTTTGAACATGATTTTACTTTTTACATATATTTTAAAAACAACAAATATTCAAGTTGGTATAAGTATGAGTACATATGAACAAATAATCAAGCACAAATCAAAGTATTCCCAGAATCAAATGCTTTATAACAATTTACCTTTCAGAATTTAAGTTCACGATAATTTTCATCCGTCGCTATATAACAGCTTGCTTCCGGTGACCTGGAAAAAATCCAAACTTTTCTAAAAGTGTAAAATACGACAAAATTTATGAATGTATAAACGTGTAACACTGAACAAACTCTGTCATGTAAATATCTGAATTCATCAAAACATATCAATAACGTTGAAAGAAGTTCATAAACTCCTCATGTATGTCTAGAACCATACAAAAGCATTCAAGTCAATATTGTGAACACACTGTTTAAATTCAAGTTAAAGACTTTGTATTAAAAGCTCGGCTCATTCAGGTGTATAAGTTTTATACGATCATATAAACATTTAATCTTGATAATGGGAACACGTCAAATATATTTTTACATGCACAATATATGTATTGTAAGACTATGTAAAATTCGAGGCTATAGTAAAAACCTGTTCAAGGAAATCGGCAAATAATTAACTAAAGAAAGAGTTCAATGAGAATCTGATAACTATGTCAAATTGTGAATGAAAAACTGTACCGTAGGTTTGTTATGTTTGTATAGAAAGTTTACAATAGGTTGTGCTAGGTGTTACCAGACTGTGAGAATCACTTTCACAATGAAATGGCTGTCCGTCATCTAGTACAGTGTACCACAAATAAACAAGTTGCATAGTATTTACTAATAAATGACCATATCATATGTGATTGTATGCATACAAATAGTGCAAAACAAGATTGAATGTTGTTGATTACAATGCAGCCTTGTACATATATATACACATACAGTCATACAAATATTATCATGAAAGGGTGTCAAACACAACAGAGTCTAAATATGATATGGCCTTTCTTCATTTTGGTTAGATAATTTTTTAGGTCCCTTTTCTCTTCTTTTCTCTTTTGTGTTTCTTTATATTTTAGAACCCAGTTATTCTCTATTCTTTTTTTTTTGGCCTATCCATCTTCATTATTTATTTTTAGGCCCATATCAATTCTCTATTCTGTAAAACCTTAATACATAGATCCCCATTAATATAATGACATCTATCATGTCTAAGAACTGAAAAATCATGCTGGATCCTAAAATTTTAAGTGTACAATTAGTTATTTGAAAACTCAAAAGTGCTTTATAACTTTCAAAGATCTTTCAAAATAGATATTTTTTGGAAAGGAACCAATTTCGTGATTCCCTAATTTTCATAGGTTTTTAGATACTTTAATCAGCAGCCCACACTGTATCATATACAGTTATATGGCAAATTTACTAAGATCTAGTAACTAATAATAGTCAAACAACTTAAACAAGAATGTGTCCCAAGTACATGGATGCCCCACTCGCACTATCATTTTCTATGTTCAGTGGACCGTGAAATTGGGGTAAAAACTTTAATTTGGAATTAAATTAGAAAGATCATATCATAGGGAACATGTGTACAGTAAGTTTCAAGTTGATTAGACTTCAACTTCTTCAAAAAACTACCTTGACCAAAAACTTTAACCTGAAGCGAACGGAGGCACAGACCAGAAAACATAATGCCCCTCTACTATCATAGGTGGGGCATAAAAATTATAGCAGAGGGGATTCTAAAATTTTCATTTAACTTTGGTTTTGGATATTTTTTAAAACTTTTACAAAAGGAATATTGAAAGTGTCATAGAAGGAAGCAACTGCAATAGTACTCCTTCAAACAAATACTGATCCATAAATTGATTTCTGTGTTTTTGATGAGTTTTGTTTATAAGCAAATCATCTTTTCCAACTACCAGTTCAGAAGTTTTTAAATGAGTGAATCATCTGTTTCCAACCAGTTCAAAAAGAAGTGCTGATGAATTAAGCTTTCATCTTCTCAGGTGTGTAACATTAAAGAAGCTAGACATGTAGATTCATGACAAATTGGATTAAAACGTTCCCCTTATCTTGTATTCATATCATAAAAACATGCTAGTTTATGTGAACTGACAGCTAGATAGCAAAATTTTAAACAATATTAGCCGATTTAAATCAAAATACACTGAAGGCTACGCTTAGTTTTCATATAATATGGCGATTTAAATTTTTATGAATTGACTTAAGGCCAACTTAAAAGTGAAAGTCGGTGACTTATCGTATTCATAAAATAAATATTGAATGTATTCACCAATAGTGGTAGTTTCATAAAATAAATTTAATTAATATTCTGATCTTTATGTTAAATAAACCGAAGTCCACTTAAAAATTATGTTGAAGGAGATGGGCTTAGAAGATTAGGGTTGACCTACAAAAAAAACCCCAAGATCTCAAAGATGAAAAAGAATCTACTGACAGAGTTTTAAAACTTCATGTTTAAAGTCTAGTTTTAAGGTCATATCTTAACTTTCCTGGAACTATTACTTATGGCTAACAAGGGTAACACATGGACAGTTACCTGCAGGAATTTTTTCCTAAAGTTCTTTCACTGTAAAGCTTAGAGTGGCATTAACCAAACATAGGAATGTGATGGCTGTAGTTTCTTGTTGTTGAAAAGACTGGAAAGAAGAAAAAAAAGATATAGTATGAAAATATGGTTTTGATTAAAATGCTGCTAGTATAAATAAAAGTGGTATCTGTCTTTTTGTTTTTTGTTCATATTTTCAGCTAAACTACTTAAAATTACTGTACAAAAATAAATCGGATGTTAAATATCATGTCTATACTTTTAATAAGTACATAAATATCATTTATAGATAATAATTTTTTTTTTTTTTCATTAGCTGACCTAAATATAAGAGAAATGATTAGAACACCCACAAAAAGATATCTACATTTGTTTGCCTTATTATCTATAATCAGACACCATATATATATAGATATCAATAATTTTTTCATTAGTAAATGACCCATTTACACGGTAAATGATATAAAAATTTCTTTTGAAAATTAATGAAAAGATAGGTCAGCGAACAGTTGTAACCTATTAAATCTCCACAAAAGAAATATTAAATTGGAATGTACATGGTATGTCAATCACAATACTCTAATAATCTTCTGGCGATGAAAGATTATACTCCCTCAAATGATCAAAAATATAATTAAATATACAATACGCCTTCAAAGTCTTCTTAACTTAAAGCAATTATACGAGATTTCTGACTTATTTTCATGTCACTTCACGACACCTGACAGATGAAAAAGGATGGGTAATCAAAATCATTATAGCAAAAACAAATATACCAAACTAAAGATAAAAAAGATAAATGTCAAAGACCAGTAACTGTTATAACATACTCAGTTGTATTTTTTACATTTTCTTTCACTCTATTGGAAAGGTTATTTTAGCACCCTAACTTTCAGTGGCGGATCCAGGGTGAGGGTTCCGGGGGTTAGAACCCCCCTTTTTTTTTGGACGATCAATGCATTTAAATGGGACATATAGTTGGAACCCCCTTTGTTATGGGTGAAAAACCCCCCTTTTTAAAATAGCTGGATCAGCACCCAACTTTACCCACTTCTCCCCCCCTCCCCCCCAAAAAAAAAATAATAAAAAAATAAACGAAGCAAAACTTAGTGAAATATTTTTCTTTCAAGATCTCATCCCAATTGAAGTTATCAAAATGTCGAAATATGGAGATATGGGGTCTATTTCAATGAAACAGAAGTCCAATGAATCATTAAACCATGGTAATCAAATAATCCAGTAATGAAAAGAAAGGGTGAATGGTTATCTTCTTACCTTTTCTTTTAGTTGCTGTTTCCCACTTATCCTTTTAACCTAACATGATTTAAAGAAGAGCAACAAAAAGGCTGTTCATTTCTCAATATTTAATAAAATCGTCTCCTGCAAGTTGACCCCAATTCAAGCTTATCCAATTTACAACTTAGGCGGTACTTAAGAGCCATCAGTTGGGTCATTAATTTGAAAACCAATAATTAAAAATACCATATCAAAGAACTGCTCACAGTTATTGAAAGGTAGCTCAAAGTCATTAATGTGCTTGTATGAAATCATGCTGTCCAACAAGGACTCTACAGCAAGTTGTAAAGTTATTAATGTGCTTGTATGAAATCAGACTGTCCAACAATCTACAGGGACGTTTATATATAATGTACAGGGTGACATGATCCTTGGCTGCACCCTGCCTAAACCCTTAAAGAAGATCAATGCAGAAAAACAAAGGTACATTTAAGTTTATCTGCAAACTTGTATTATTGAACTGATGTTCACCTCCCCCTTAAAAACTTCTAGACAATTATTGAACAGCAACTGTATAATTATAATTTGTATCAATAAGTTATAATTTGAAGAAAGGTTTAAATTTCTTGTTTTCATTGTATTTTTACTGTTTTTTTTTTATTCTTTCATAGTTTAACTAGATCGATCAGCTATTAATAATTGACTTTTAAGGAAGACAAAATGCAAAAATGACACAATAAGAACACCACAGCATCCAGAAATAATTCTGATGACATATTCCCTGTCACGAAGTCACAGAGAACCATTAATTATCATTAAATCCAAACTAAGGTATTAAATGGAAAACAATTCTAATTGAATATTTAATATATCAGCCTCATCACTGGAAAAATGTCTTCCATTCTTTAAGATTTGAATGAAAGATGAAGTCAGAGAATATGCCAATGAGACAGCAACCCCAAAACACAAAAATATAAATGTTAAATGTTTACTTCCTAATGCCCTCTCTTCTACAGTTGCTTCCTCTAACTAATGTCTATATATATCATTTTATCTCATATGCATGTAGCAAAAACCTTGTAGTTAAGAAGAATGATATAGAAACTGACGAATTATAAAGGCACTGGTGTTCAACGGTCATAAATGAATTGAGACAAAAACAAATTCAGGTTTCAAACCAAAAGTGAAACACATCAACAATAAGAAGAAAACAAAAGGACAACAATAAAACTGAAGTGCAACAAAAACAAAGGCCAGTATACATAGAAACAAACTATTTGATAACAGCTGCCTTATTTAGGACATTTAGATATCATCACAATACAGGCATCAACATTCATCACAGAGAAATGAACACACAAATATTTAAATAGTTGAAAACACATGAAGGCCAGTGGTAAAATTAATGTCTTAAAAATTAAGCCGTTTATTTGCTACAATAATGTATTATATCATTCATATTGTAATTTTGAAACAAGAAACAAGAGGCTCTCGAGAGCCTGAATCGCTCACCTGAATTTTTTTGGTTTAATCTCTCATCAATGATTATTTTGGCTTTTCAATTTATTTAAATGTTCTTTGAATCGTCCTATATTCTTCAAAAGCAAAAAAAAAATCATTTTCTCCTATGTTCTATTTTAGCCATAGGAGCTTTGTTTCTTGACATACAAGGAAATGAAATATAAAATTTATACTAGATACTCTGAAACTCATTTAGCCTAAGTTTGGCTGAAATTGATACAGCAGTTTCAAAGGAGAAGATTTTTTAAAGTAAGTCAACATGATGAACAAATTGTGAAAAAAGTCTTTAAAGGGCAATAACTCTCCTTAAGAGGTTAATTGACAATATTGGTCAAATAAACTTATTTGTAGATCTTACTTTGCTTAACATTTTTGCTATTAACAGTTTTATTGTATCTATAATAATATTCAAGATAATGACCAAAAACTGCAAAATTTCCTTTAAATTACCAATTAAGTGGCAGCAACCCAACAATGGGTTGTTTGATTCATCTGAAAATTTCAGGGCTGATAGATCTTGTTCTGATTAACATTTTTACCCAATGTCAGATTTGCTCTAAATGCTTTCGTTTTTGAGATATAAGCCAAAAACTGCATTTGACCCCTATGTTCTATTTTAAGTAACGGCGGCCATGTTTTTTGACGGATCAAAAAACAAAGCGCACACTTTGTGCAGGATATACTAAGGAACAATCATGCTAAGTTTCATCAAAATCCATTCAGTAGTTTCAGAGGAGAAGATTTTTTAAAGTTAGCAAATATGATGAACAAATTGTGAAAAATTGTCATTAAAGGACAATAACCCCTTAAGGGGTCAATTGACAATTTTGGTCATATAAACTTATTTGTAGATCTTACTTTGCTGATCATTTTTGCTGTTTACAGTTTATCTTTATCTATAATAATATTCAAGATAATGACCAAAAACTGCAAAATTTCCTTAAAATTACCAATTAAGTGGCAGCAACCCAACAATGGTTTGTTTGATTCATCTGAAAATTTCAGGGCTGATAGATCTTGATCTAATGAACATTTTTACCCCATGTCAGATTTGCTCTAAATGCTTTTGTTTTTGAGATATAAGCCAAAAACTGCATTTGACCCCTATGTTCTATTTTAAGTAACGGTGGCCATGTTTTTTGACGGATCAAAAATCGAAGCGCACACTTTGTGCAGGATATACTAAGGAACAATCATGCTAAGTTTCATTCACATCCATTCAGTAGTTTCAGAGGAGAAGATGTTTGAAAAATTGTTAACGACGACAGACGACGACGACGATGGACGCCAAGTGATGAGAAAAGCTCACATGGCCTTTTAGGCCAGGTGAGCTAAAAAGCTGTTCAGTTTCTTAATATTTAATAAGATTGTGGATTACAAATCTACCCCAAATCTCACCTTGTCAAGTTATTATCTGAGGTGAGATATTAAAAGAGACATGCTTCGCTTCAGCCCATTAACTTGCAGACAATCATAGAAACAATACAATATCAAGTAATGCCTACATTTACCAAAACCTAGATCAAAGTCGATAATCTACTTGTATGAAATCATGATATTCATCACTCAGAAGCGAAGTTATATAAAGTACATGAAGACATGATTATATGCACTAAGTGCCCAGCACAAACCTCTAAATAATATCATTGCATAAAAACAAAGGACATTTTCAGTCTTTCTGCAAACTATAAATTATTGAACCTATGTTCATCTCCAATGCTGATAATTGCATAGCAACAATATAATTATAACCTGTCTTAATAAGTCTATAAGCTAAAACGAAAGATTTAAATTTCCGGTTTTCTTTGTATTTTACAGACTTTGCTTTTTTCTTTCATTTCATTTCAACATGAACATCTATTTTGACTATAATCATCATAAAAAAAGATATTTCCTCCCCAAAAAAAACAACCCAACATGACAGTCAAATGGAGAAATAATACTGATAATATATTCCCTGTCACGATGTCACATAGCCAGAAACAGACTTTCCATCTCTACAGAGAACCATTAAAATAATTATTTAATGCAACATGATCTATGTGTTCTCTTGATGTGGCTATTGGGCGACATTCTCATGGCATTTGAACCTAATGTCATTTATATAATGATGATCTATTGTTTCAGTCAAACATCTTAATCGGAATGTTTGATGGTGGGTTTGGGGAATTCGAAAATAATCATCAAAAGCCGTCAGCTCCATCATCCATGGTTTTCATGTATGGTGAAACTTTTGATCTACTGTCACTGCATCCAAACCCCCTAAATCCCTTAACTCCCAGTACTTTTGATCTACTGTCACTGCATCCAAACCCCCTAAATCCCTTAACTCCCAGTTGGAGCTACATAATAATCATTCAAATTAAATAAATCAAATCTCATTAACAGCTTCATTCTAACTAGTTTTAAGGGAATCATGATGTATAAAATGTAAACAAAATGTCATTTCATTTAAAAAAAATCCCTTTTGATACTATAAATCTGAGACTACTATATGTGTTATAGTAGTCTCAGTATAAATTCAGTGATAATGGCAAGGTTTTTATTAATTTTGTGATTAATTTGAGCATCACAATAATAAGAACCCACATTCTGATATTGGATACATGTATCTTTATGAAGATTTTCCTGAAATCAGAAAACTGTAAACCAACTTAATTTTACAAGCGATTTATTGCCACGACTTTTGCGAGTAGAAAAATAGCGTGAAATTAAATCGTCGTGAATATGTATAACTTAGATCTTTCCTTATTTACCTACATCAAGTCAATTAGCAAATCGTGAAACTAAATTGCTGCGAATTGGACTAGCTGGGGATAAACGCGAAATAAAGTATCCGCGAAAATAAGTATCTGCAAAAATAAGTTGGTTTACAGTATACTTAAATTTTTGTCCATTCTTTAAAAATCAAAATGATAATTTTTTTATAATGCACACAATAATTTCTGAATTACAGTATATAATGCAAATTTGTAAGTAGAAAAACAAATATTTACTCTGAGCCATAGTTTTCACAATTCAGCTCAGAACCAATTGCTGTTTTTTTATGACAATTTTAAAGTTTGCTTGCTATCATTCCTACTTCTTAGCCTAAAATCCTTTCTTTTAAAAGGAACTAATAAAGTTCACTTGATTGAAACAAATTTATCTGGAACAAGGTTGAAATATGATCAATTTCAAAACCAACATTAGCCAGAATTTCTATTACCAAGAACGCAAGATGATTTGCAATACATATCTATCAGCCCTCAAGAGACCTCAGATCATATACAACCTTTCAGAATCTTATAATTCAACAGGAAACTCTGCAATATTACATGAGTTACATAAAATATATACCCATGAGATGCGGAAATAATGTTCCATTACAAAACGTGTCATATTCAGTTCACGGAGAATCAATACGGAAACTATAAGGTTTATATTACGGCAATTTTAATTGACATTGAGAACAAAATTAATTACAGAAAATAACAAATGAATATAGTCTTCTAATCATTCCAAATTCCCACTGTGAGAGCTATGTATAAATTGCACTAGGCTCAATTTAATTGTACCAGGGTGTAGTATAAGTACTTTCTCGCCCATCAACAAATTGAATAAGCATGTATCCATTCAAAGTTTCCTGGAATCGTAGATTAAAATATCCTGTTCTTTTAGAAAAAAAAGTAAAAAAATTGTTTATTGATATACTTTAGAAATTATACAATTAAATTTTAATGAGGCTCAATCATGCATGTAAAAGCAAATTATCAAAATTTAGAAAATACTGTCAAGGGGGAGATAACTAGACTTCATTTATCCAAGTCAAAATTTCTTGGAATTGTTAAAAAAGTTAAAAATCTGTTTATTGATATGCTTTAGATATATGACACAATCAAATTTTAATGAAGCTCAATCAAGCATGTAAAAGCAAATCATTAAAATTTAGAAAATATCATCAAGGGGCAGATAACTAGACTTCATTTTTCAATTAAAACTTAAAACGGATGATAAATCTTGCTTCTGTGGTTAATTAAAAAGATACAGAAACTTATTACTGTTATTTATTTCAGTGAATTGACAAAAATATTAGCCACAAAAGGTCAGATCCCATGAAAATGAAATATGACTTTAGATCCCTAGGGACCTGCATCTAATCAGAAACACTGCACGATCGATATTGGTCTTGACATGGATCTTGGAAGCATATGCATAACTTGAATATCATGCCGGAAAGTTACATATCAACATGGACAGTTGACAAAAACCAAAAAGCCTTATGAATATTTATAAATGCTTAACCATCCTAACTGTCATAAAGAAACTAATTTGTCAAGCTTTAATTGATGAAAAATTTCAGCAGACTTGATTATACAGAATTAAGAATTGACATTTACTATAAATAGATAGGGAGTAAACGTCAAACAGAGAGCAAACCGCCAACACAATATTACCTAAACAGACAGCATTATAGTAATTTCAATAGGATGGAAAACTAGCATGATTGAAGCACCCGTTTTAATAAACTGTTAATTTGAAAAAATATTTATCAATTTAAAAGGCACATTTCACTCATTTTAACCCTTCTATTTTAGTGATAGTTGTTTATTATTAAAGTACATACAAATAGAAAGCCCATCCTTTTCATTTGAAAATACATCAAGTTAATTAGAATTTGAAAATAAGGTAATGAGATTTTATGAATATAAAGAAATTAAGTATTGAGCGAGTTTTTAAGTCATTAATATTTTTTGGATGTCAGATTAATCTGCACCTTATCTATTTGCACATCAGTCATTTCTTTTTTACTTCCTGTCAAAAAAATTCTGATGTCTTTGTGAGTTTTGATTATTTAAAAAAATGATGAACCATCTAGGCAGACAGGGTAAAGCTACCTGTACTTCTGAGTCTCTGGTGACAAGATAAAGCAATAAATAAGTGACAACATTTGGCTTCAGAACTAAATCATATCATTTCAGCATAAACATTTATGTGAAAATAACCAAATGTGATATAGTTACCTCCAATGAGATAACTTATTAATTCACTAAGGAACAATATGGAAAATTAGAAAAACGATGTGAACAACTGTAAAGCACTGAGTATGGCCTTCTACAATGAGCAAAAAACATAAACTATGTACAGAATATTGAAACCATACAAGTTCTTGGAATAAGAAAATAAGTAAATCAGCACACATCTAAAACCATAAAACTTAATATCTATTTGAATTATCCTATCAGCAATTTTGATTTCAAATAAGGTAAGCGTTTTTTCATTGACATATTTGAATGAACCACTTGCAAGAAGTTTTTTAAAAGCTCCTACTATAAACAAATAAATAAATGCATACAACCTAGTACTGGCAAGAAGTGTTAATATCATAGATACCAAAATCACTGCCAGTAACTTTCACAATCTCCATCTAAATACTCAACTAAACACAATTGATTTTCTATCATTAGTTGGTACCATTAAATCTTTGACCATTGTCTAGACAATTAAAACCTCATTATATAATGTACAAACTGACCAATGGTCAGCAGCAGATGTTTATAACAGTCTAGTGGTCAGATGGAAAATAAGCCAATACTGTCCTGATGCAGGTGGCTAAATACTGACCATTACCACATTCAATCCATCGACAATTACTGACCTAATGTCCGGCCATGAGGACTGCTAATAGAACATGGCATGATGGTATTGATTTTCTTTGACATAAGGGATTTACTTGGCCATTTCATCTTGTGTATCGCTAATGAAGGATTTTTTTAGGGCTTCAATGAAGATTAAAGAGCTCAGCTGAATGACTAGAAGTAATCCCTAATGTAATCAAAGTCCAGTCACAGAGGACTTAAAAACAAGCTAAACAATACAATAAGACTTCCCTCCACTGACATTGACAAATACTATTTAAGACAGGTAAATAATCAGATACTAAACAACATCTCTTGTAGGAAAAGTATTTCCCTCAAACTCTGGAGCAAAGAGATATATACTGTATAGATATCAAAACTTGGAAACTGATATACATTAAATTGAACATGTTGAAAGGTATTTAGAATTTTGAGTGCTTTACCTTAATACTAATACACAGCAACCCAACAAAAAAGACTAAACAAGACATGTAGAGGTCAATATATTGCCCCATAAAATTTATAATAATTAAATTAAAAATGCTTTGCCATATTTATAAGTGTTGTGCCAATATTTTGTTTATTTTTGTGTTGTATGATTGCTGTCCCATAAAATTATAATGCCCATATTTCAATTTATCGGTCGTCCCACTGTCTATATCACTCTGTTCAGCTCTTAATATTATTCCGTATCATGTCTTTGTGACGTCAAATACGTTGACCCGGCCTTAATAACTTTGACCCGGACTTATCAGCGACGTCATACTGTTTGAACCGACGTTAATAACTTTGACCCGAACTTATCAAGTCATCTTTTGAGTGCTGGTGAAACAAAGAAAACACTTCCGAAACACACAAATATAGCCCGATAAATTGATTATCAGATTATCTGCATATTGATATTGTAAAATATCAGCTGCTTGACATAATATGAAGGCTTTTTGAACTCGTTCGCTACGCTCACTCGACAAAAAGCTTCATATTATGTCTCGCAGCTGATATTTTACGATATCAACATGCAGATAACCTGATAATCGGTACTTATTCATTATAATTGTAGATACAAAATGTTTCTTTCTAAAGAAGTATTTATCATTCTTTAACAAAAATGTCTAAGATCATAAAATTTGAAAAAAAAAATCATCAACAACCTTACTACAGTGTAGATATTTTTTAAGGATTGTAAAAAACCAACAACTTTTTAGTGCAATTATTTTTTTCTAAAATGTCAGAACATTTTCCTTTGCCTCCATAATATTGAGTCATTAAAAAATGCCATTGAAAAATTCCTTCAAAATAGCAGGATGTTCCATAATTTTATCTGGATTTAAACAAGATATGGGTTAAAATCCTCAATTATAGTTAATCCTTTATGGCTTTAATTACAATGTATTTTTAATAATGTAATTCATCCAAGTACTTAACTTTATACAATTATTATAGATAATCAATTTGAAAATAATTGTGAACAATATCTAAAGCGAAACCTTAGCACTTAGCAGATAATAGTACAATATAGATACTATAATATCAGACATTATGGTGATGTTATAATTATTGTGAAAACTGCAACAGGGTTATAATCACCATAATTCAAACTTGCATGTTAAAACTTTTTATATGAATTTTAAAAGGATTCGTCACAATATGGCAAATATTAAAATCTTATTCTAGTGTTAAATGACAACATCCCTATAAATTATAGACTCTTAAAATAATTTCTAAATTTACTGGATTCGATTGTAAACTCTGTCCCAAGTCAGGAGCCTCTGGCGTTCGTTAGTCTTGTATTATTTTAACTTTTAGTTTCTTGTGTACAACTTGGAGTTTGGTATGGTGTTCATTATCACTGAACTAGTATATATTTGTTTAAGGTGGCTCGGCCCTTTAACAATGCGCATATTTTAACGCATGTTTCTTACGACGAGTGCCTTGGATACGGTCGCTTTCAGGGGTCTTCTCAAAAATATCTTTGACGACCTTGGAACGCGGGCGTGTATGAAAGCACCCTTGACGATGTAAACAAGTGACAAAACGTTCTTCAAAACAGGAAATACGAACGGTCTGAAATTCAGAGTGGTTTCTTCATTTTTCGCATAAAAGTCTAAAAGGAGAGAAATATACATGATTTAAGCATAACATTTGAAAAAAAAAAGAATATATAAATACTGACAAAGTCACATGTATGACGTCGACGGTGCCGCTTCGCTCCAAAAACGCATTCTCATCTTACACGGTCGCCCCTTGGGCCCGTTCATACCATATTTTGAATTCACTTAAATACCGGTTGAATTAAATGATGTCTTGGAAATTTATTTTTGAAAATGGTTTGCCAATTACGCAATGATTAACTGTAAACAAATGATAGCGATGTAAATAACTGCATGTCATCGTACAGCTTTCATAACGGACAGGTACCGACGTGAACCCGTATAGTATGCTTTAAAGGCATCGGGGCGGGTTCATTTTCAAGCTATCCGTTTGGCGTTTTATTTTAGTTTGTTTCTGTTATAAATCTCTTAACAAATTTGACCATGCCAATTTTCTAACAGACTTAATACTTGACAGGCACACCTAACATTTTCATCTAAAAACTCCAGAACTCTTTGTTAGGGGGGCCCTCTGACTGACCCAAGAGGGGGGCGCTCCAGTCACGCTTCGGTGATTTCCTTTATAATCAACCAATATGTTCCCTAGAAAAGGGGGGGGGGGGCTGGACTGGTCTAGTATTCCGACCTATGATATAATTCCTCAATACTGCATGCTTTGCGGAGGACCGCAAAATTTTTGGTTTCACCATGTCGAGATTTTGCTAGGAACACCCGCAGCGTGTCGGGCAGTCACAAACACTACTAAAGACTTTATACATAAAAAAATCTATACTACTACTAGGTTCAGGAAAAGTTTGGATGGTAATTTTAAAACTCCGCCCAGTACACAGGAACATTATATTAGCCGGTGATGTTGGCAAACTTTAACTTCTATCATAATTTTTGACATGCTAAGCTTTTTGAAAAGTAGGCTAATAAGGAAAGTTCTTGATTAAAAAAAATATTGTGGAGTGATGTCATTGCGGCAAAAAATGTGAATGACAATTTTGTTTGTGAACACCGATTTGATCTTACCGTGACAAAGAAATGTATAACTAATCATCGATCTATGCGTGATGATAAAAGGAGATGATGTTTTTTATTTATAATATTGAATTTTAAAGGAGTAGGTCCGGTAAGACCCCTTTTTGGCCCCAAAATATAGCAGTTTTACAAAATTGTTAAAATGTATACTTTAAGTTATTTATTGGACAGTAGAATGCTTCTGCTACATAAATATGGGCTGTTTTTGACAATACGTTGTACATATATCGAGTACTAGCACCAGTAAAAAGTCACGCTAAAGTACTGAAATCTTCACAATTCTAGCATTTTGGTTAAATTTTAGACGGTTTCCTTGTAAAACGAAAGTGGCCGCATTCGTGTTCATCCAAAATATTTAAATGTAAGTTGTATTTGATGATAAAACATAACATATATAAAGGTTGAGGATGAACACGGATGCGGCCACTTTCATTTTTGACAAAAAACATCTGAAAAGTGACATTTTTCAGCATATTTGGTAGATTTTTCATATTTGAGCTTGCATCGGAGCGTTTTTAATGAATAAATTAGTTAAAATCTTTCACATAAATAAATTGAATCAATTAAAATAGACACTTAAGTGTTTAAAAAGTGGTCCACATCTTTCGTTACATGAACCTGAAATTTGAGGACAAAATCGGTCCTTACCGGACCTACTCCTTTGAACTTTGGGGGATTGTTGTTTCATTGGCAATCATACCACATCTGCTTCTACATCTACATCTATACTATTGATCTGCAGTGGAAATCCATATTAAACGCAGATACTGCTGTGCAAACGTCAACCTGCGTGCTCAGTATTTACAAGTGCAATTAAAATTGGACTTTTTTCATATCGTATGGTTAACAAAGAAATATGACTAATCTGACAGATAATCCCTTGCTTAGGCAGTGTTCATACAGCTGGATGTATACATACGAAGCCTCGTAGGGTCAAAAGGGGAAATTTTGCCTATACATGACCATACATGTTCCAAGCATAATCATGATAATAAAATCAACGGTACCAATTTTGTTGCACCAGATGCGCATTTCGACAATACATGTCTCTTCAGTGATGCTCGTGGCCAAAATATTTGAAATCCAAAGCATATATAAAAGATGAAGAGCTATAATCCAAAAGGTCCAAAAAGTATAGCCAAATTCGTGAAAGGAATCAGAGCTTTGCATGAGGGAGATACATTCCTTAATTTATAATAATTTCTAATATTTTGCAACAGGAAATTTTAATAACACAAAAAATCCGTATTTTCATGCCAGTACCGAAGTACTGGCTACTGGGCTGGTGATACCCTCGGGGACTAATAGTCCACCAGCAGAGGCATCGACCCAGTGGTAGTAATAAAATCAACGGTACCAATTTTGTTGCACCAGATGCGCATTTCGACAATACATGTCTCTTCAGTGATGCTCTTATATTTTAATTTGTTATAATACATTTATAATCATTTCATACACCAAATATACATGAAGATGACCTATTGATTACACAATATAGCATATTAAAAGAGGACTTACTGTTGACCAATGAACCATACAAATGATTATGTGGTCAATGACAATTGACAGAATTGTAAATTATTGCACACAAATAGTTTATCTACCACATGTACCTTTTAGTATTTATAATTTTTGGGTATATGTCCAACATTTTGGCGACGGACAGTCAATGGTTACCATAATATGTACTGAAAACAGGCGTAAAAAAAAAAGGCTCAACTAAATCAAATTGATATTATTCCTCAAATGTCTATGAGATCAAATTTATAAAACATTTATTAATATGGTTAATTTCAATGTACTAGTATACATGTGTAAGTATTGTTGCCATTTATACATCATGTACATGTACAATCATTAGCTGATCAGCTCTATATTTTCATTATTTTTATTCTCCTTCACTGTTTTATTTATATGAGACTAATTATATATATATATATATATGATCTGTATTCATCATTGAAACAGTTAGGTGAAGTAGGTCCTTTTGATTGGATTTTTTTAAAGGATTTTGACAGCACTAAAGCATATATATACATGTTGTTCCGATTTATAGTTGATCTTAGCTCCTCAAGTGGATTGTTGCAACGCGTAATGCATATACATGTAGAATGTTGTTCTTAACTTTCAGCACTTTACACATAGTTTCCGGTTGCAAGACTAGATGATACTGGCTTCTCATAAAATTCTGTCAGTACTTTGCCAATAGTTTCCAAGTAAAGTTGAACATTCCAAGATCACTCCTCCCATTTGCATGTACATGTACAAATGTACTTGCAACCTGAAATTAAATATCAGAGTAATTCTGTCAGAAAATCAACAATTAGTGCCATTCAAAAGCATATAGATGTAGACTAATTCATAATGGGGAATGTGTCCATGGGACACAGATGAGCAGCCACTTGCATTATATAAAGAATGAAAAGAGTGACACCACCCAAATTTGTACTTGATCTGAGTTTTGTTGTAGTCAGCCTTGCAAAAATATAAGTTTCAGAACATTTAGATGGAGCAAACTTGCGTTAAAGAAAGGAACAAAAATTTAGCAATTTTTCAATTTGTAAAGGGGGCATAACTCTAGAAAAGTAAAAGCTACCCCACCAAAAATTCAAACTTCATGTGTGTTTGTTGGTAACAAGCATATATATAATGCATTAATTGTGTATTAGTTTAATTAAAGAACCTTAGTGAGCACGCTCACATACCCCACGTCCCCACATTGTCATTGGAGAAATTAAATAAGTGTAAGAAAAAAAAATTGTATAAGAAAAATTAATTTCCCGCCAATATGCACATCTAAATAGTATATCCTTATTATCTACAAAATTTCATGAAATTCTGTTGTGTGGTTTCAGAGGAGTTAAGATGGCAAACTGTTGCAGAAGTACATAGAAGCAAATAAGTTCAAAGGGGCGTAACTCCTAGAAAATAAATTGAATCACAATTTCCCGTCGATATGCACAACTACATAGTATGTCCTTATTATCTACAAAATTTCATGAAATTCTGTTGTGTGGTTTGAGAGGAGTTGCGATGACAAACTGTTGCAGTAGTACATTGAAGTAAATAAGTTCAAAGGGGCGTAACTCCTAGAAAAAAAATTGAATCGCAATTTCCCGTCGATATGCACAACTACATAGTATGTCCTTATTATCTGAAAAGGTTTCGTGAACTTCTGTTGTGTGGTTTGAGAGGAGTTGCGATGACAAACTGTTGCAGTAGTACATTAAAGTAAATAAGTTCAAAGGGGCGTAACTCCTAGAAAAAAAATTTAATCGCAATTTCCCGTCGATATGCACAACTACATAGTATGTCCTTATTATCTGAAAAGGTTTCATGAAGTTCTGTTGTGTGGTTTCAGAGTAGTTGCGATGACAAACTGTTGCAGTAGTTCATTAAAGTAAATAAGTTCAAAGGGGCGTAACTCCTAGAAAAAAAATTGAATTGCAATTTCCCGTCGATATGCACAACTACATATAGTATGTCCTTATTATCTGAAAAGGTTTCATGAAGTTCTGTTGTGTGGTTTGAGAGGAGTTGCGACGACAAGAAACAGGACTGACGGGTCAAAAACATTATACCCTCCGCAACTCGTTGCATGGGGTATAATAACATTGGTAAAGGCAAACTGAAGTTAGAGAACAGAAACCAAATTTGGGACGTACATGCAAGTTTGATAAGACTGACAATGCAAGGGTAAAACTTAATGGCCCTGCTGCTATGGTGTAAAAAAAATGAAGAATTTGTGGTGATCATCAATGAGCAAACAAAATATAATTACATGCACTACAAGTGTAAATAGTGATTTTGTTTCTATAGGTTGAATAATGACTTCTTGCTGTTCGGCTGCCTTTTTTGAAAATGCATGCAGCTCAGTCCTCATGAAAAATTATGCTGAGGCTTTTTGTACCCTGTTTGGAATATAGGATATACAAATTTTGTATTTATTAAAAAATACTATTCACAAAACAATAATGATTTTTCAACTCAAAATACAGTACCTGGCCAAAAGTATTTGTCACCTGCATTTTTTTGCTATATATATTTCATATAAAAACACATTTCTTCAAAAAAACATTTTGAGGGCATTTACAAACGTATGGTTGGATTTTTATCTCTGAGGCCTTAAAAGAAGTAGAATGGTCTAAATTAATATGTGTTTATTTGATAATGTTAGGTAGGTTCGTTTTCATGTGTTTTTGTTTTCCCTTGAGAACACATAAAATATTTTTTTATAAGTTAATTTGGTTGAATATATAGTCAATTTCTAAACAGAAATAATGAAAATGAGACACAAAAAAAAAATAGAACCAAAAAAATAAACCTGTTACAATACTGTTTGGTACCAGGTTGCTTAAAATCAATCCAAAATGACCCCAAAATATTTTTTTTTTTTAAATGTAGTTTTATATACAATATACATGAACAGCTAAAAATCTCAAGTGACAAATACTTATGGCCACACTCTTTACACATGTTTAACCCTGATACTACTATTACTAGACCTTTTGAAATTTTTGTGTACAAAACAGAATTTGTGTGTGGGGGGGGGGGGGGGGTAATGGTAAACAAATTGTGATTGATCAAGACGAATCCTTCAATAAGATGTATTGCCTCCTGTTGTAGGGGTTATCATTTACAAATTAGGTCAATTATGTGAATTCTCAAGAAAACAAACAAGTCAATCAAACCCCTTGAGGACCTTAATTGAGGGGGTGGACAGGGGTAAGGAGACAGGGGTAAGGAGACAGGGGAATGAGGGATCAGAGAAAAGGGTTATCTTGGAAATACATTTTGTCATTTTAATTTTGTCTTGGAGCAAGGAGATGGAAGTAAGAGGAGAAGATTTTAGGGTAAAAAGGAAGGGACATATAGTTGGGGCTAGGGAGTAGAAACTGTCCGAGGGAAGTTATGGGGTACCCCACATACATATGACCTAACTTGGCTACAAAATTAGATATAACGAATGATTATTAGAAAAGACTTATTCATTGACACTAACGGTAGCGTAAAAATGATACTTCATAGTAGATGTCATCCCCTCCTCTTCGGTCGTTTGCACACGGATATTTTTCAAAACTAGCCAGACATGTTTACAACTTGTCAATAAAGGGTAAAAATACTAAAATGAACACATAAATAAGATACCAGCTATAACGATTAAACATGGAACAGAAATTGAGCCAGTGCAAGGTTTCAGCCGCAGTAATTTTCAACAGTAGCGAGTATTTTGAGACAACCCCCAAGTTTGTATTTTTCGTGATACTGATAACATTTGGCTGCCTAATATATCGAAATCTATGTTTTCTTATGTAATAACTCTACCTTCATCGTTGTTTATTCGCCACAAGGTCTGTTATACATGTACATGGTCGTATTCATCAATGTAGTATGCTGTTCGGCAATGGCGACCTAGAAATTCATCTGGTCCGATAATGGCGCTAAATTAGAGGGAAGCAACTCGCGACAGACAAAATTACCGTATTTCACCAAAATAATCAAAATTTCGCTTTTTAATAACAAACAGTAATACGATAACCACATTTATATTCAGCCATCGTTTATTTATATAATTACAAACATTATTTTATTAAAGCCATCAATAAAGAATTCACAATTAAGTAATTAATGGAGTGCATTGAAATCAGACCTTATGGGGTAGAGGGGTTAAACAAAAGCTCGTAACTTTTTTTAAAGCCTGGTGACCCCCATTTTATTTTACCTTAAAATGCTCGAAAAGTTCATAGCTTTGACATATCTGTTTTTAAAAAAAATCTACCGGGGAAATTTTACGAAAAATCGATTAAACCAATATTTTTTGCCTTAAACTGAAATTAGAAAATGCAAAATTTAGACATAAATCTAAAAATAAAAGGATTTTTATGTCAAAAACAACCAAGGGAAAGGTAAACATTTCAAATTCTAATGTTTTTTCACATAAAAATCATACTGACTTGGTTTTAAAAGTCTTTGAATTTGATGTAACCGTTATTGTTGAAAGGGTGGACATGTTTTGAAATAGGGTCAAAATCAAACATTTCGCTTCAATTCGAGGGGAAAACGAGCCCGGTGACCCCCTTTTTTCTTTGCATTTTTGGATTCAGCATAAAAAAATCTACAGAATATGTGAAAATAAAAAAAATCTACCGGGGGTCACTATTGGGGTGAGCCACCTTAAGGGCTAGCTGAAGGACACCTCCGGGTGCTGGAATTTCTCGTTGCATTGAAGACCTGTTGGTGACCTCCTGCTGTTGTCAGTGCTCTATGGTCAGGTTGTTGTCTCTTTGGCACATTCCCCATTTCCATTCCCAATTTTATTTGTTGTATTAGACTGATTTAATGCTAAAAATTTTCAAAGTGTTCATGTCAAATTCAAAAACAAAAGTCATCAGTAGACATTTATTTGACCAAACAAAGTGTAAAAAATTTTTAAGGTTTGGTCAGAACAAAAAAAAAATAGAGGCTCTAAAGAGCCTGTGTCGCTCACCTTGGTATATGTGAATTAAACAAAGGAAGCAGACAGTTCATGACAAAATTGTGTTTAGGTGATTGTGATGTGTTTGTACATCTTACTTTACTGAACATTCTTGCTGCTTACAATTATCTCTATCTATAATGAACTTGTCCGTGTAGTTTCAGTGGAAAATGTTAGTAAAAATTTACAAATTTTATGAAAATTGTTAAAAATTTATTATAAAGGACAATAACTTCTGAGGGATTGACCATTTTGGTCATTTTGACTTATTTTTGAGTCTTAAATTGCTGTACATTATTGCTGTTTACAGTTTATCTCTATCTATAATAATATTCAAGATAGTAACCCAAAACAGCAAAATTTCCTTAAAATTACCAATTTAGGGGCAGCAACCTAACAACGAGTTGTCAGATTCATCTAAAAATTTCAGGGCAGATAGATCTTAACCAGATAAACAATTTTACCCATTGTCAGATTTGCTCTAAATGCTTTGGTTTTTGAGTAATAACCAAAAACTGCATTTAACCTCCATGTTCTATTTTTTGCCGTGGCGGCCATCTTGGTTGGTTGGTCGGGTAAAAAAACACTCTTTTTAAACTAGATACATCAATGATGATTGTGGCCAAGTTTGGATTAATTTGGCCCGGTAGTTTCAGAGAAGAAGATTTTTGTAAAGGATCATGAAGATTTACGAAAAATGGTTAAAAATTGACTATAAAGGGCAATAACTCCTAAAGGGGTCAACTGACCATTTTGGTCCTGTTGACTTATTTGTAAATCTTACTTTGCTGAACATTTTTGCTGTTTACAGTTTAAATCTATCCATAATAATATTCAAGATAATATCCAAAAACAGCAACATCTCCTTAAAATTACCACTTCAGGGGCAGCAACCCAACAATGGGTTGTCTGATTCATCTAAAAATTTCAGGGCAGATAGATCTTGACCAGATAAACAATTTTATCCTTTGTCAGATTTGCTCTAAATGCTTTGGTTTTTGAGTTATAAGCCAAAAAACTGCATTTTACCCCTATGTTCTATTTTTAGCCATGGCCGCCATACTGGTTAGATGGCCGGGTAACAAAACACAAATTTCAAACTAGATACATCAATGATGATTGAGATGTTTCAGAGGAGAAGATTTTTGTAAAAGTTAACGACAGACGACGGATGACGGACGTCAAGTGATGAGAATAGCTCACTTGGCCTTTCGGGCCCGGTGAGTTAAAATGATTTAAAATACAAATACATTTATGTCATCAAATGACATTACAAAAGAAAATAATAAAAATGTAAGGAACTCGATCTTTAAGGTGCTTCAGTAATTGCAAACAGCTAGTATGGCAAATGTTATGTTAGGATTGGTCAAGGAAAATTGCATTATTGCAAGCCTTACTCAGACTAGCTGGGAAAACGTAGCTCTTAGGTCCTTTTGATGAATTTTGATATTTGCAGACCATAGATAAATGGAAGGTTAAAGAAAAATATGTCAGCTTTTGATTGATATACATTGTCCCATGCCCTAAAAATGTTTAAAGAAGGAAAACGAACGAAACGTAGCGCACCTATTTGAGAGCGCTATTTCAAGGGTTTTTCAATGGGAGTAAATCGTAGCTCTATGGCAAAAAAAAAAAATGAAAGGACAATAGAGCTACGTTTTTGCAGCTATACTCAGACAGAAGGACAATGATAAATCATAATACAGACCTATAAGAACTGGTTCAAAATATTGACTGATTGATTTAATATATTTTTCCTGATCAAACTACCCTTATCAGTGCTCTTAAATCTTTATTATGAAATCCACTGAACAAACATTTAAAGCTATTGAGGAAGTTTCTATCTTAAAAAATTATATTTCCGTAATCCACACTTCCTTTGTGTCAAGTATCAGGGACAACCTTGGTCTCTCTTTTGGAGTGGGTCTGACTTTTCAAAAGTAGACAGAATTACAGATCAATCCACCAATTATTGTGTAGCACTATTGTTCCTTCTTTTTTGTTAAATTTTGAGGCCCAGATATTGACTTCTATAATTTTTTTTTTTTTTGCTTCTTTGAGATTAAAAAATAGTGCTGACATAAATCTTCATGAAAATGGCCAAGTTGGATCTTCCGTTTATTAAGTACAGCAAGAGGTGAAAATAATAAATGAAAATTTCGGCAAAATCAGCCAGAAAGGGCTAATTGAATGCTAAAAAAGTATCTACTAAAATAAGTTTCTATAACATTGAACTTAATCCCCATCTTATTTACATAGAGGGTTTGGTTCAAATGTTAGTGAGATAATTGACATTATAATTTGCTAAATACCCACAAGAGACCCTCTGAGCTGTAGTATTGTCAAGAGACTTTCGTAGTAGACTTGGTGGACTCGCCGATCTCTGCTCAGATAAATCATTTCATCAAAACAAGTTCTAAAGATGGTCATAAATTGGTGTTGAGAAAGATACTGTCATTTTGCTGATAAATATTTTATACATGCATTCCTATGGGTACTGATTACGCCCTTTTAACAGCAGACTTTTAGCGTTACAGTATTTGGCAAAGCTTGAACAAGATCCATCTAAATTACATTTAAAAGAAAAGAATTTAGACGTTAAATTAAAACTATTACTTTGATGATGTTTTTGCTTTGAATAATCAAGAATGCCTTTACTACACTAATCAAAGCACAGAAACTGACTGTTAATTATGATCAGTAATAGTTGTTCTTTTCTTGGTTCGGATAATTGTGTTTCAAATAGGAATCAAAAACTTGTACTAAATTCTATGTCAGAAGAGACAATTTGTCCATGTTTAGAAGGTAATATTCCCCATTAGTCATTTATTTTACAGTGTGTATATTTCCCTGTTTGTTTGTTGGCTATTCCAGCTGTCTGTAATTACATCTTAGATTTAAATAGACATTATCATTGCATTATCTAAAAATTAATGAGTCAGTGATTTAAAAAAAATAAATGACTAAAACATTTGCTAAGTTATTTCGAAGATACAAAGATTTGGTTTGGGATCAAACTGTGGCTGTACCTTGCAAAACAATTCTTACTTTGATAAGAAATATCCAATCTTTATTTTTACTGTGATATGTACCAGTAGTTTACAGAGTTCATAAATTTACCTCAATTAATATAAGATTATTGATACTTTTAATAAACATATTATCAAAGGTTAGTAATCAATTTTAACATTTTTGCAAGATCTTTGAATGTCGCATTGATTTATTAGTACTTATTAAATATCGATTTTATTTCCAAAGATTATCAAATAACTTATAAACATGTTTTGCTATGATTCAGCTATTAACACTTATAGTCCCCTACTGCTGATGAAATCCATTACTATTAACAGGTATGGACCCAGAAACTTAAATCCATTTCAGGTGCACTAATTGATATTTAAGAGGGGGATCTTGATCTGAATGTAAATGTTTTAATAAATAACTTAACATGTATTGCTATGATTCAGCTATTAACACTTATGGTCCCCTACTGTTGATGAAATCCATTACTATGAACAGGTATGGACCCAGAAACTTAAATCCATTTCAGGTGCACTAATTGATATTTAAGAGGGGGATCTTGATCTGAATGTAAATGTTTTAATAAATAACTTAACATGTATTGCTATGATTCAGCTATTAACACTTATGGTCCCCTACTGTTGATGAATTCTATTACTATTAACAGGTATGGATGGACCCAGAAACATAAATCCATTTCAGGTGCACTAATTGATATTTAAGAGGGGGGTCTTGATCTGAATGTAAATGTTTTAATAAATAACTTAACACAAGTGCACGGCTTGTAGAATATGGAATTTACGAAAATGTTTATTAGGTCGATGTTATTTGAATGTTACAAAATGACTATGTTATACATTTGTACGCATCCATTAATTATACTAAATGTTACTATCAATACGCTTTATAATTTCAAAGCGAGCTCCACATAGTTTCTCTAATAATCCGCAGTGACTCTGTCTTTTTTCATAAGATTGACTGTAATTGCTATTTAAATCGGTTTAACTATATTAACCTTGAAACAACATCTTGTGTCCTAGCTAGCTATATACATGTAGCCCAAAAGGCTTCGACTTTTAATTCTATTCTAACATCCTACAAACTGCCTTAAAATAAGTTTCATCTCTAAGATTCTTGAACAGTCTATATATACACATGGAAAAAGGTATTTTGAAATTGAAAATAAAAAACACTATACTATAACACACCCGTGATATCGCGGGTCCGTGACTGAATTAAAGTATATAACAATGCGTAAGCCTTATTTTAGTATTGGTATTATCATCTGATAAAGTCATACCGATTATAAGATACACAGTTTTCTCTGCTTTTGCAAGATATTTCTGTTTGAACCCGTCGACCTGGAACTTGTGAATTATTGGTATTTATTAATTATTTGGAAAACAAAAGGTCCTGGAATGGAGTATTTTTATGCCCCACCTAGGATAGTAGAGGGGCATTATGTTTTCTGGTCTGTGCCTCCATTCGTTCGTTCGTCCATCCGTCCGTCTCTGCGTCCGTTCGTCCCGCTTCAGGTTAAAGTTTTTGGTCGAGGTAGTTTTTGATGAAGTTGAAGTCCAATCAATTTGAAACTTAGTACACATGTTCCCCATGATATGATCTTTCTAATTTTAATGCCAAATTATAGTTTTGACCCCAATTTCATGGTCCACCGAACATAGAAAATGATAGTGCGAAGTTCAGGTTAAAGTTTTGTTCAAGGTAGTTTTTGATGAAGTTAAAGTTACATCAACTTGAAACTTAGTACACATGTTCCCTATGACATGATTTTTCTAATTTTAATTCCAAATTAAAGTTCTGACCCCAATTTTCACAGTCCACTGAACACAGAAAATGATAGTGCGAGTGGGGCATCCCTATACTATGGACACATTCTTGTTTAATCAACAGCATTGTAAATAAAGTTGAATTCTTGTATTCGCTGTTTACACTAACAAATTGAAAACTGTACCTATGTATACGCTTTATTTTAAGTTCAGATTTTTAGTATTCGTATTGTTATCTTAGAAAGTCTTACTGATTACAATAGGGAACAATTTGACAATGATTGAATTTAGGAGTGTCAACCCTGTGAGTATGACCCGTTTGCCTAATACATCTTTTGGTGGTGCGCCAGTCAAATGCGGAACTTACAGATAAGGTAATAGGTAACAGCCAGGTAAATATAATATTGGTATCGGTATCGGATTCGACCCGGAACTTGTTAATTATTGGCAACATTAATTATGTGGAAAACAAAAGGGTCTGGAGTGGTGTAATTTTTAATCTACACCATTGCCCTATATTAGTTATATTTAAAGTTGAATTCTTTGATTTGTCGTTTTTACCCGATGACGGCTGACAAATTGAACCTCGTAATTTTAGTATTATAGATGTATTGCTATGATTCAGCTATTAACACTTATGGTCCCCTACTGCTGATGAAATCCATTACTATTAACAGGTATGGACCCAGAAACATAAATCCATTTCAGGTGCACTAATTAATATCTTAGGGGGATCTTGATCTTTGAATGTAAATGTTTTATGAAATAACATGTATTGCTATGATTCAGCTATTAACACTTATGGTCCCCTACTGTTGATGAATTCTATTACTATTAACAGGTATGGACCCAGAAACTTAAATCCATTTCAGGTGCACTAATTGATATTTAAGTGGGGGGAGGAATCATGTCCTTCTTATGAATCATAATGAGGCTTTCAGGAAATGTGAGTACTCTTAGGTCGGAGAATGATTTGTCACTTACACATTTGCGCTAGGCACTAAGCTATATTGCTAAACTGTATAAAACACCAAAAGTCTAATTTTGAAATCTTTTACTACATATCTTTAATATTTGACTGATGAACAGAAAGACAGAAAATGTTTATTTTTAATAAAGTTCAAGTGCGTAACAACATTCTTGGGTAGGCCTTCAGACTCATACCTTTTTTGTTCTAAAACCATGTGTAAATGGCTATTTTTGGTCAAATGTGTCTAATTTGACATGAAGACATCACAAGTGACCTGTCTTCACCTAAATGTCCTGATTAAATCAACCTGTCCATTTATCAATAAAATAAAGATAAATTTGAAATGCTTGAATAATTTCACTACTTTCCCAATTAGCAGAAGAAAAATATTGACATTCAGTTTATCATATCTCCTTTAAGAACAATCTTGAAACAACCTGCTTCCTGGGACAAAGCTAAATTAATAATTACAGGAAAATTTAAGATGAAATGAAACTTAATTAAAACCATCAATATATCAGAACTTTATGTTCTAAAATAGTAAAATGACTTAATTTTGTTATATGATGGACAAGAACGAATAGCAATATTTGCTCAACATAGGGGAACATAATGGCGAGACTAAGTCTGACAACAATCTAACAGAATGCTTTTGTACAGACATGTCCCAATGCTCATTAGGAATTCAAACTCTCTAATGAAATAAATGAAGAGAAGAAAGACATTGTCGCTAAACTATGGAAACAATGAAATGACTCACTCTACAAAACAAACACATTCATGTTTTTTTCGTTTCTAAAATCAATTATTCAAGATTTACTGAAAATGTCCACTTAAAACTTTACATTACTTTTCAGAAGCAGGTTTAGAAAATTGACAATGCTTAAAGATATCTTAAAGCTAATTACTGCTCTTAATATCAATATTTATGGATATGAACTGAAGGCACTTTTCAGCTCGTGAAATAGAACAAAAATTAGTCAAAAATACACTGTATTTTCTATAATCAACAATAGTTTAAAAAAAAAAAAACTCCTTCAAGTATCACCAACATACTTTAATGCAAAAAACTTTCAATTCAAAGTATAAGCACATTAACAAACTGAAGTTTATGTTGTTAGTTCCATTAGTAATTTAGTCATAAAATATTGACTTTAAAAAAAGTTTTACAAACCTTGAAGTGTTGAATTCTGTCGTTTTTTTTGGTTCTTGACTTTCTATGTTGAAAACTGTTTTAAATTGTTCTTTAAGTGTATAAATTGAGTCATAAAAGTTTTACAAACCTTTAAAAGTGTTGAATTCTGTCAATATGATGGTGTTTTTTTTGTGGTTCTTGACATTCTTTTATCACTCTGTAAAAAATAAAATCAATATAAGGTCAGTTTTATCTCAACTTACTTTTCTTATTCACAAAAAATATCAATTATCTAAACAAAAAACTTGATCGTTGCCAAGTGGACAAATACCTTTTTTTTTTTATCTAAAATACACATCGAGACAATCTAACCTTAGTCACATATGAAATGCCCCCTTGTATGGATAAGATCAATCTATATATTTAATCAGTAATTTTGAAGTAATACCTATCAAAGAGCAAGGTTCTTTGATGGCTATTAATTCTACATCAATATACCTAGTTGAAATGTGATCACCTTTATTTATGGCATGAATTTAAAACAACACCTGCCAATTTTTTTTAACAATATCAAAATTAATTTTATAAATTTGGGTATACATGTACTTATAAAATTCTTTATATTTCTTTCTTAAAACAAATTTTGCAATTTTTGCTCTATTAATTCTAATTTAATGCAGATAGAACTAAATTTCTCTTTTAGTTGTCTTACAAGTTCAGAAATTATTACTGATTTTTTTTTAATGCAAAAAAAGTGACTGGTTGCATGAGCATTGCAAAAATAAGAACTCACATACCGATATCTGATACATACATCAAAAGGTAGCTTTTCCTAAAATCACAATTATTAAACTAGCATTTTTGACGATTCTGAAAAAATCAGAGTAATTTTTGAATTTACAGAACTTTTGATTTGAATATGAGCAATATTATGCCTACAAATATAACTCAACTAAAGAAACGTCAATAATACTGTTATACTATAAAAAGTCATATCTTGCAGTTTTAAGAATCTGATTGAGAATGTGCATTATTTGATAAACTCTTAACCATCTAATAGTATCACCTAATATTTGCCAATATGCTTTTGACATGTTCTCTAATTTTGTATTTTCAATCCATCATGTTCAAACAAAAATGGCTGACATGGCTTTAACAGAAACACAAGTGTTGACACAGCTCTTGACCAGTTGTGTGTTTTTCAATTTAGATGTCCTTCACAAGTGCTGAACGTCCTTGAGAGACAGGAAGTAAAACATTTCCCAGAACAACTTCAACTTAATAATCATTATTAGTCTTCCAAACAAGGCTTAATTCTGTTTGGATTTGCTGTAAGCTATAGCTGTAAAGCGTACACATACGAAAAACAAGATTTATGCAAAACCATATGGTGTATTTAGAGAACAAAAATAATAATGATAAATGCACCTTTAGATTCTGCAGAGGGACAGTAATAACAACAAAGCCAAGATATAGATAATGGTAGATTTACTGAAGAAGTATTCATCCATCCATTCACAATGGTGTATAAACTTAATAGGAATTATATTGTATAACAAAACTGCTGATGCAAAGCATTGCAGAATTAAGAATATATTACACAGGAAATTGTACAATATCTCATTTCCCTGTAGTTTTGTAATTAACAGTTTTGCCAAAAACACAGTTCTGATTATGTCTATATTGTTGTATATCAAAATCCTGTCTTCATTATACAGCAACAAACTTTTTTGATGAAAATAAGTCTACTACCTATCATGCAAGCATACAAACAAGACCCTCATTCTAGATACTTATTGTTTTATATTATCCACTTCTGACCCAAAAGTATAACACCCAATAACCTTAAAGTCCATCTACTAACCGATGTTACACATCAATTTAAGTTTTACAAACCAATCATTTAGTCAAGTTCTCTCCCTTGTCATCTGGGTTAACATTAGTATCATGCCTGCAATGTTTGATTGTTCAACTTCTATGAATCTTTTCAAGATTTGATTGTAGTTATTGAAACCCCATATTTTTGACAACCTAATTTTATAAAGGGAAAACAAATGCATTATAATCATCAAATTATATGATCTTTTTTAGTTTTTTCCTTCAAGTGAAATCAAAATACTATACCGTCTTTAAAATAATAGACAAAAATCAACTAATTGTAAAACAAAACTAAAACCTTGACATCAATCCAAATACATAATACTTAAAAGAATCCCATTAGTAAGTGCATGCGCTTCAGATGTGACCAGAAGTCATGTTCTTATACCGTATAAAGAATTAAACAACTCTCTAAGGTGAGCATAAACAGAACATTAATACTGACACAGGGCTACCATAAGTAAATTGAGGACTTGGAGATACATAAATTTTCTGACAATCTCCATTAATGTAGATAATTAGAAAAATGGTTTTTGTCATCGTAAGAATGATACGGACACACATGGGTATAGTTAAATCCTACATTCCGAATACCAAACTACCATTGAGACAATGTAAATGGCTTAGGTTCCATTGTAAGTCAGTAATTTATTTTCCGTCATGTTATCTTCCATGTCAAATGTTACTTCCTCAAAATAAATTGAGATAGTAGTAAAAAAATATGTTTTACCAGATAAACAGGAAGTGATTTTTTTTTACAGATTTTGAACTGCATTTCCCAACAGTAGTTTCGAAAATTCTGGAAAGGTGAGTAAGTTCATTGTACATATCATAACATTTTACAGAAATAACAGTTCTGTAGATTCTTAATACTATCTCTATGGTTAACTGTTAAAAAAGTCAGTTTTTAATATCAATAGTTGCCTTTGTGTAAATAATATGTCCCCATGCATTAGATTTCTCCTTACAATACATAGATAAAAGGTGTTTGGAAAGCAAACAAAATAACAATTTCAGATTTAAAGAGTTTCCAAGGCAACATTCAATGAAGTAGTATGTGTGCACCCAAGTAACATCTTTTATTTGGTGAGAGTAGATAAATAAATCATTTTGTTGTTTTGTGGAGGTTTTCCCTTGAGGATATTTTCTTTATTTACATGAAAAAGGTGCCTATATTTAAGATATTACTGAGACATCTCTATGTAGGAGATCTGTCTCTCTATTCTGTATCATGCATGATTTAGATTTCTGTAGTCTAACCAACATTATTATCATCTATAAAATAGTAGGGAACGAAGATGAACACAATCTTAAATGGTTTTGCTATCACAATCAATATATTTCTTTAAGGCATAGTCCATAAATCAATTTTCAAAAAAAGTATTTTTAACCCTCTTCTTATTTCCAAGAGTTGTCTTTCTTGATAGAAAGTTCTAAATAGGTATTCAAGAGTTGTCCCTCTTGATAGACTTGCTGTTAAAATAAAATTAGAAAGTTATTACATTTTTTAGCATAAAATCTCTGCAATTTATGCAAAACATGAGACAAATATGTATAAGCTAGAAAAAAGAACAAGATATTTCTTCACATTTAGTTAGGACTTGAAGGAAAATGATTTTTTTATTTTTCATTATTTTTCTGTAAAAAGAAATATTTTCCAGCAAAAGGTTCTCATATATCAAACACAAAGTGTTAGTAATTGAAAATAAATACAGAAATTCTCATAAAAAAACGAATATTCTCTTAAAAGTACATATTATTTGATCATCTAAAGCATCATTAATACTTCTTCATTCTTAATATTACATTCAGTAAATGTATTATTTAAGGAATTCGAGTAATGACAATCGATTGAATACCAAACAATTCATCATTATAACACAATTCAAACATTCGCAGTCTTGTTAAATGTACTGCACGACATTCAGTCTCCAATACAAACACGACCAAATTCAATTACAAAACTAGATTTCTGTCTTTATTTCATTACATTCTACTCTTCCTGCAATTTTAAGGGCTTGATTATGAAATTATGATCGTTTCTTGCACCTACGATATTTTGTTGATTTACAATGATTGTTCTGGTGCCGAGGTAATTTGCAACTCTTTTTACAGCTGAGCTATGATGAAAGAGAAAAGACTGAGAAATCACATTTACCGTTAAGTAACATACGATCAGGGATCAATATGAGAAAGAGAAATTAACAAGGATAAAATGTGTGAACAAAGCAGCTGAATCTCAATAGGAAGTTCTCTAATAACATGAGCTTGCCATTTATACTTTAACTCAATAACATATGGTGTACGTTATATGAGGGCATGAGTTTACTAGTCCATGGCATATAAAATTTTAAATAATTGGGTCATCTTGGAACTTGTAGTGAGATTAGAATTGTTGCCTAAGCGGAAGTTCTCACTTTTACTAAGATGTAGAACTGCATCAAAAGAGATGTTCCTTTATAAAAATAAGAAGATGTGGTATATTTGATTGCCAATGAGACAACTTTCCAACAGATTAAATGACATAGAAGGTAAGCAACTACAGGTAACCTTCAACCAAGCTTCAAATGAGCAAAACATATACCACAAAGCAAGCTATAAAAGGCCAGGAAATGATAAAAAGTAAAACAATCAATTTTTGGTATTTTTGTTTTAATTGCTCTCCGTTAGTTTTTGTCATGAATTGATACTCAATTATCCTTTCTTTTTCCTCATTTATTAAGTCAAGTTCAAGTTCACATTTTTGGAGCTGAATACTGCATCAAAACCAACAGGACATAAAACAGCAAATTGTACAGAAAATGTTTTTTTTTACATTGAATGCTTCAATTTTAGTTTTAGTACTATCAGTTTTAAGTCAATATAAAAAGAAGATGTGGTATGATTGCCAATGAGACAACTATCCACAAAAGACCAAAATGACACAAACATTAACAACTATAGGTCACAGTACGGCCTTCAACAATGAGCAAAGCCCATACCACATAGTCAGCTATAAAAGGTCCCGATAAGATCATAATTTGCCTATTATAAATGCAGTTATTATTTGTTTTTAACATACTTATCTGTTTTTGGGATAATTAGCAGTACTTAAAACTATAAAGGAAAGTTTAAACTGAAAATTATCAAAAATAAAGTATGAGTTAATTTATTACAA
Source organism: Mytilus trossulus (assembly GCF_036588685.1). Classification (NCBI taxonomy): domain Eukaryota; kingdom Metazoa; phylum Mollusca; class Bivalvia; order Mytilida; family Mytilidae; genus Mytilus; species Mytilus trossulus. Next base: position 51,316,863 of record NC_086373.1, read on the forward strand.
CATTAATCATCTTAATTTGCATTCATAATTGTGGTTAAACTATTTACAGAAAGGATAATATTTAAAAAAAAATATAAGTATGGGCATGAGGTTGAAGTTTTCATGAAAGAAAGAAAGAAAAAAAGAAAGAAAGAAAGGCCTGTAAGATGAATAAAATGGGAATATCGTATTCCTGAATTTCTGTTAAATAAATTCTTTAGGCCTGCTGGATTCATTGAATATTTCAGAAACTGTTGCAAAGTCTTAATATGTCTTATGCTATGCATTACTTCAAAAAATCATTCAATGCATGGTTTCGGAGGATCTCTAAGATGCCATTTATTGTGACATCAAAGGTTTACCTTACTGTGTTTAGCTTCAAAATTGCTTGGAACAGAATTAGAAATAAAGGGGTATAATGGCATTTTAAAAACGAAAAAAATATGTGGGAAATTTTCAATAAAATCCTGTCAAATATGTAGGGGGAGGTGCAAATATAAGGAATGTACCAGTAACTCTTTTTGGAGATAATGAATTATAAGTCTTCTGATACTGTATGTCATGTGCAAACCCAAAACATTTTTTTTTGGTAAAAATATATAATGAGATGTGCATTATGCAAAAGAAGAAGTACTCAAGATTATTTGAAAGTCACAGATATTATATAATTATAGGTGTGAATACTTGTCTTAAAAATTAAAATAAAAGACCTGACAATTGACCAACATAGATGACAGAACATGCACATTTGCAAAAATCACTAAATCCCTGAGTAGTAACTACTGTTATGGCAGGGTATGATAAGTTACATAATATTTAACTTAATACTGAAACTATATCAAGCATTGGTGCCTCAACCACTTTATGTACATGTTCAGATATAGCAATTTATATTCATTAATATGAAACTTAATGATGCAAGTTGACTTAAATTCACTTTGATCACTACACAAAATGGAATTAATAAGTGTTGTTTATAAATTATTATTCTTTGATGTTTGCAATCTCTTATATATGTAATCTTTTCAAACCATTTGATGCATATGCTTTTATTTGTGTATTTTAAGATCCAATACATACATTTTGATATTGTAAATTGAGAAATTCTTGCATGCATATAATCACGATTAATTTTTGCTATTTTTGGAAAATCTGAATGTTCTTATTTTTTGTGATACTCAATTTCAGTTGTATTATACGCATTAACATGATTAATAAAAACCTTACAATAATTTCTGAATGGACAGAAATATATTTTCTAATAAGATGTGTCACATATACCCTGCAATAATCCAAATATGATAGAGGAATCACATGTGTGTAGATATGCAATTAGTGACCATTATCCTATCTGTTTAACAAGGAAAGAAGTCAACATAGGCAAAAAGAATACACACAGTACAATTACATATAGAAATTTCAAAAATTTCAACCAAAACAATTTTTTATTAGATCTGCAATCTACGCCTTTTCATGAAATTGAATTTGAAGAAAACCCCTCTGTCTGTCTACAATTGTTTTATGATATGTTGAACAAGGCTTTAGATAAACATGCTCCTGTTGTTAAAAAGAGAGTTAAAAGAGACAGACAGCCTGAATGGTATAATAGTGAAATCATTTACGCTAGGAATATGAGAGATAAATATAATGCACTTGGTTTATGGAGTGAGTATAGATTTTGGAGAAATAAAACTAAACAAATTATTGATAACTCAAAAAAGAATTATTATAAAAATATGGTAAAAGACTCAAATGACCCTAAAACATTATGGAAATGTCTTCACAGTCTGAACCCAAAAGTTAAAAATACACCATATGAGTTGGCCACAGAAGATAACAATACAACTAAAAGTAAAAAATGTATAGCTGATACTTTTAATATCTTTTTCACTTCCTGTGCGGAAAAACTAAGAGAACAAGGAAGTTATACACCTGTTAACAAAGCAGATTTTAGTAATCTTAGTAAATTTGTTAAAAATAAATTACATAAACATGAAAAATTTTCTATACCACCAGTGAATATGAATGAGCTATTTAATGAATTAGCAAAACTTGATATAAATAAAGCATCTGGTATGGATAATATTGGTCCAAAAATCCTAAGATTAAGTGCCCCTTTTATTGCATCACCTCTCACATATATATTTAACAGAATGATAGATACTGGTATATTATAATCCTTCATTACTGAAGAATGCTAAGGTAACACCAGTTTTCAAGGATGGTGACAAGCTTTTAGCAACAAATTACAGACCTATATCAGTTCTTCCAACTTTATCAAAATTAATAGAAAAACATGTTTCTAATAAAATGTACAAATATTTATCTAAACTTAAACTTTTACACCCTACACAATCTGGTTTCAGGCCGCAGCATTCTTGTCAAACTGCACTTATCAATATCATTGACAAATGGTTGCAAGAAATGAATGATGGTAATTTAAATCTAGCAATTTTATTAGATTTTAAAAAAGCTTTTGATTTGGTAGATCATGATATTCTTTGTTTAAAGCTTGAAATTTATGGATTTAGTGAGGCTACTGTTAGTTTTTTTAAGTCATACCTCAATAACAGAAAACAGCAGGTAAACATTTGTAATGTTTATTCTGAACAACAACATATAAAATTTGGTGTCCCCCAAGGTTCTATACTTGGTCCCCTATTGTTTGTACTATTTATAAACGACCTTCCCTTATGTATTGAAAATTGTGAAACAGACCAATATGCTGATGACACCACTCTTCATAAATCTGGGAAAAACATAGAAAACATACATGATGATGTTCAAGAAGATTTATACAGGGTTGAAGAGTGGTGTAAAATGAACAACATGTTCATTAATGCAAATAAAACAAAATGTTTGGTTACTGGAACAAAACAGAAACTATCAATTCAGACTTATCAACCAAACTTGATAATAAATTCAAAAGTTTTACAAAATTCTTCATGTGAAAAATTATTAGGTGTTAAAATTGACAGCACACTTAACTGGAAAAATCAAATTGACCAAGTTTGTGCTAATATATCATCCAGAATATACCTTCTTTCTAAAATAAAGAAGTTTTTAGATATAAATGCAAGGAAAACATATTACAATGGGTATATTCTTCCCTTAATTGACTACTGCTGTATTATTTGGGGTGAATGTAAAAATGAAGGGAAAACAAGAATTTTAAAACTCCAAAAAAGAGCAGCAAGATTAATTCTAGATGCAGATCCTTTATCCCCCTCAGGCCCCTTATTTAAAAAACTTGGGTGGATGACAGTTGACAATAGAATAAATTACCACAAATATTTACTTCTATATAAATGTATGCGTATGGAAGCACCAATGTACCTAGTTCAAAAGTTTAAACTGAAATCAGATAATAATCCTTACTCCTTAAGAGGTGTCACTCAAGGTAATCTGATAGTTCCTAAGCCAAAAGCTGAACTATTTAAGAAATCCTTTGCTTATTCTGGATCAGTATTATGGAATGGACTACCACACAAAATGCGTAAGGCTCAAAACACTTTTACTTTTAAGCAAAGTATCAAGAAGTACTTAACACAATCCTGATAAGAAATATTTGCTACAATCATGACAATGCATTTGTAATGTATATATTTTTTTTTTTTTTTTTTTTTTTTTTTTTTTACTTCTTAAACAGCATTATATCTTATGTTAATAACAATACATTGAACTACATGACTGTAAATTAACTATGTGTAAATATCTGTTTTGATTGTATTGTAATTTGTATGTGAGGGCCTCAGGGAAGATTAGTTTATTGTAACTAACTGAGTTTACCCTCTTTAAATAAAGAATTTATTATTATTATTATTATTATTATTGTAAAAAAATACCTTAAATTTTATCCAATATAGATTTGTTTTAAGGTAGATACATGGTATACCCGCATATGCCGCCATCTTGGATTGTATAATCACAGTAAAAAATCGGTCTAGTTATTTGACTAAATCTGCAAATTGGGAGACAGATTTGCAATTTAAAGGTTAGACTGTTTGATAATATAAAGAAAAGTTGGTAATTTATTTTATAATGCAAAATATTTAAACAAATATATTTGTTTTTGCTTTTAGAATCATTTCTTTCAAATGAGTCATGTAAGGGAAGATAACTCTTTTAGTAAAAAATTTATACTAGACTAATAGGGAAATTTTTTCATTTTACTTGCAGCAAGAAAACAAGTTCGGTGACACCATTTTTTCTTTTTATTTTCTTAAACTATAGTACAAAACCTATCTTTTCACAATTTATTTAAAAATTCTATCTCATAGAATTTTTTTTATACACACAAATGTGTTTTTCCATTAACAATCTAACCAAATTTAGGCAATTTTCAACGACACATAGCTTGAAAAATAGCACGGTGACCCATACTTTTTATTACATTTCTGAAAAAATCATACTAAAATCTTCATTTTGGCTAAGTATAAGAAAATTCTGTCTCAAAAAAGATTTACTTATGATCTACCTTAAAATTTACTGAGTTTTATATTATCATAATTCATTTATTGTTAACCAGTGGTTTTGTTTATGAGAAATATCACCAAGATCTAAAATAATAGTAAATCCTTGGTAATAGATTTTTTTTTTATCAATTTCATAAAATAATGGTGTAATTAATAGCATGATTGTCTGGGGACAGAAACTAAAGTACTAATGGCTAATACATTCTCATAACTAAACAATCCCTACTCAACAGGCTTCCTGAAACAATATACAGCCAAACACGATAAATAGTATTCCATCAACAGGGAAAGAAGAAAATCTGACATTTTCATCATCAACCGGACTCAATATGTTCAGTTTATATCAAATACACAATCTTCAATCTTTATATAGGAAATGAGCTGACTTTCATGCATGAAAAGTAAGATTGGTTCCAAGAAAAAGGGTAAAATATTAGCTCATTTTGTAAAAGCTTAGGTCCGAAGCTTTTACAAAATGAGCTAAAGGAACACATCAATAATCTGGTGACCTGATTTTTTTTTTTATTTCAAATCTTGATTCCAGTCAATAGCTAAACATTGTTGCTCAATTTCAGACTCATTCATATCGCCGATTAAGAAATCTTTGTTTACATACATTTCCCAAACTTGACTTAAAATGTCAAAGTAAAAAAAAACATGTACTCTTAAGAATTATTCCAATACTGACAAGTCTCCAGTGGCGAATCCAGAACTTTTCATAAGGGGGGTCCGCTCCGCAATCATGCTTCAGTGATTCCCTATATAATCAACCAAATATATTTTCCCACGAAATGGGGGGGGGGGGGGGGGGGGGGGGGGGAGGCCCCTTTGCTAAGCTCATAGTTATTTTACAATTCCAGCAATGACACCGGAGTCCTCTAATTCTCTGTTCCCTAGATTCACCCCTGACATTAAAATTGGAAATCTTAATTGTGAAAATTCTATTCCTTCTTCAATCAAATTAATAAATGCTGCCATAAATAGCGAATCTTGTTTTCTCCACTGTTATCTTGTTTTGTTTGTCTGTTTTTTCTACAACATCTTTTGATGTCTCATATGTGCGTTCACCCAATATCCGATTTCATTTTCAATTTACGTTATTTTTACTATGGTATCATTATATCAATGCATATAATAGTGATCTGCTAGTAAAGCATACTGAAGCATGCATGCAGGTAATTGTGATAAATATTATCAATACCAATGTCATAAGCAACGACTTTTGATATCTATTTACAATCTTTGCAGCCATTGACAAGATCATTGCAGACGTGGTTAACCAAAGCCATTTGATTTTTATATGAGAATGTCATATAACACACCTGAATGTAACCTAATACAGGCATAAATTTCTAAAAATCATGCCATAAATGTTGATACAATTAACAACATAATGCAACTGATCTGATTTAAAACTATGGGAATCTTGTCTGTCATGTCTGTGATGTAGTTACGGGTTGTATAGTTTATGCATGTGACATAAGCTTTTAATTCATCTCTAATGCATAGAGTATTTTCAAATCCAGGAGGTATTAAAAACCTTAAAACACTCATTAGTTCACCTGGCACATAATGATTCAGAAACATATTCTTTTCAAAACTTAGATAAATAGATAAAATCAATTATAAAATCATTTATTGATTAAACATAATTTTGACCTAAAAACGAGTTAAAATTGTTCATATTCCAGGTCAAAGGTCAAGGTCATTGTTCAAATAAGGTGACATCATCTTGTGGTGCTCCAACCATGTCTCAAATATCAAAAGCCTATGTTATAGGTGAAAAAGTCATGTATTGGACACAAATATGGAAAAAAATAAAATTTTGAACTTGAGGTCAAAAGTGAAGGTCTAATAGAAGTCATAATTACAAACAACACTGTATTATGGTAATGCAACATCATAGCCAGTCTCAAACGTTAAATAGGTACAGCTCAGACAAGGTTGTATGAGAAGCAGAAAAAAACCACCAGAAGATAAGAAACACTACTTAAACAGTAGGTCCGAGACCACAATTGTCGTCCCTTGATATTTGTTGTTCACGAATATAGTCCCTAGTGTTAACAGAGGGTTACTTGCTATTAATTTTTATACCCCTTCCAAATTTATTTCTCCATGTTTAATGCCTCAAATTGTAAGTAGGGGGGTGAAATTACACTGTAAAAATATTTGGGTCCAGAATTTTACAGGAAAGTAGTGAATTTGGTCCAGCTGAAAAAGGTTAAAAATTAGCACTTCAGAAGCTGTCAAAGATTTCAAGACTTCCTATTAACACAAAATTGTTCATATTTTGAGTTAGAGCCGATGAAGTTTTCTATAATTTTGATATAATTTGTCCCAAAAGTAGTGCAACACACTGTAAAAATTTCATTGAGAAACCGCAGGTGGGATTTTTCAAATTTTCATTTATGTTCTAAAAGAAATGCGCTACGAATTAATTGTGGTCTCGGACCAGTATGTCTCCCTTCAGACTGAGGTAACACAATAGAACATCATGAACCAGTTGCTTTCCACTTTACCACAAAAGGGTTACCAAAAGAGCATATACTTTTAACAAATCATCAATTGTATCAATCTTTTAGTTTACAATTGGGTGAAGAATTCATGCACAAGATTATGCATCTGAATGTGCATGAATGAAAGTGATAAATTTTTCTGACATCTTAATCAAATCCTTGTACACTGAAACTGCTCAATAATTTACTTTCAACCCAATATCCTTGAATCAAATATCGTAATACAACAAATATTATAAAATTTTATGAGCGTAAGCACTAACAATAAAAAGTTTCCCGACACGGTACCTCTAAATTTCCTTTTCCATAGCCACAAATCAATGAGAAAAGCAATCATTGCTTGTGACACAACACGACTTGACTTCCAATAATCAGTTCTTTATAGACTACATTTACGTCTTCCCCAGTCAGAAATCGTGAGGAAATTAAGAATTTAAGGGAAAATCAAGCAAGCAAAAACGTAATAGATCACTTTTTGTTACAATACCAAACTTCTGTTTTTTGCAATTTTACAGCAATTTTCTGAATAGTTAATGAACATCAAGTTTCAACCGTAATGCACAATATGATTGTTTGATTGGGGAAATTATGCAGTTGTTAAAGGGTTTGGAGTCACATAAATATGAAAGAGAGTTGCAAAATGAAGTTTTAGTAGGCTGTATATACTAGCTAATTTCTAGGTAAATGGATTCCCTCTAAATCAAAAATGTCAAAATATATGAGGCTGACTTTAAATAATTGAAAGCAAGGATATAAAATGCATGATATTTGCCCAGAATATTCGAATAATGAGGATTTATAATTGTTGTACTGTCTGCTTTACAATGCTTCACAAGATATTCAAAAGTACTCTAGATTTAATGTACATAGATATAAGAAGATGTGGTATGAGTGCCAATGAGACAACTCTCCATCCAAGTAACAATTTATAAAAAGTAAACCATTATGAATTAAGGTACGGTCTCAACATGGAGCATTGGACAACACCAGACAGCAAGTTATAAAGGGCCCAAAAAATACTTTTAACAATGCCACCAACAATCAATCAGTGTATGCTCCTTCAAAGATCTCTATTTATCTGGAGTAGCCAATGATTTTAAAATTTCACACACAATTTTGTAACTTCAAGGAACACAAGGTCATGGAATTTTTCTAATAAATGGCCACCATAAGAGCTCATGGCGAAAAGCATAGTTAACCTTGCTCTGATTCAGACATTCAAAATAGAAAGATATATCACCTCACAGTAAAAGAATTACCTGATGAATCAATAACAGATGGTCATATAATTAAGTGTTTTACCATATAAAAGTAATTTGATTTACCCAAACAAGGTTATCTTCAGTTCAAATAACCACAAAATATGAATAAAAAGAGATGTAGGGGCTTATACAGCTATATGATAACAACTTAACCACACAAAACCAAAGACTGAGGGCAACATGCAGCTTATAGTCAACAAAAGAGGTTTCAATATTTTTAATGTTCTTTTTCAAGTCAGTTCTATTTTTCATTGTTAATAAATAAATTTTAAAAATTGAATACTGTTAAACAAAAAGTTCAGAATAAATGATAAATTTGTGAAAATAAGAATGAGTGTCAATAGGAAATCAGAATGTCATAATTTACCACATTTCAGGTTCATGCAGCTATCTGGTCAAAACCTTATTTTGGCTTTACTGTGAAGATTATACATCAAAATGAAAATATATGTGCCTTTTCAGCATTATAACAACCAATCGATCTTTCCTGTTTGCAAGCTTTAGTAACTTGGTCATTTTCATGACAGTACATTAATATGACATTCTCTTAAAAAAAGTTACTCCCCTTTGCACACATATAGTATTTACAAGTCGTTTCTTTGGGAAAATTTAGAATATTCATCTTTCAATTGCAAGTTCTTTTCTGATAAAAAAAAATCCCAATACTTTATCATGTTTAGAAGGAAATATTTTAAAAATAAGTTTATTTCATCCTTTGAACAAATTACAACTAACCTTTTAAAAGTGATAATGAGCAGACATATTTAACCTTTTGGGTGATAAGCAGAATTCTCCCAAAATGACCATAGATTGGTCTCTGAATAACCTTCTGACGTCATGGAACAATTACCTTTAAAAATTATGACGTCAAATGTTTTAAATTACGATGCAATAGTTTGCTGGAACTTGTGTGGTTTTTAGAAATGACAGACAAACTTGCCTTATAAATAAACTTGTAAATATGTTTATAAAAACTTGCTATAACTATCAGAGAAAATGAAAAAGTCAGTTTGTAAGGTCTTTTCAAATGCCAGCTTTATTTGCTTAACTGTCCAGAAATAGTCATTGAAATGTCTGCTTGTGTCTGAAATTTGGTCTTACCAGCCTAGTGTCAGACAAAATGACAGTTTTTGTTATCATGACAACCATAATAAAGTTTTATCTTGTCTGCAAACTGACTAAAAAAAAATCATTTTTTTTCTTCAAAAATTCTCCATTAGAGCTAGCAAACATCATTAAGGCATGTTATTTTAAAATGAATAGAGAAAAGCATCAGATCCTGTTAATCGGAAGTAAACGATTTATAACAAAACAGAACTACGATTTTTATCTGGCTTAAAAAGCTGAAAGTCTATTACATCATATTGTTGTTTAATGACTTTTAAGGTTTGTCAATAGATGTTACTGATGCAACATAATTGATCTAGCTTAACTCTTTCAACTATATACATGTTGCCATGCGTTAAATATTGTTTACTTAAAAAAATTCTATCTATAGGGTTCCAAAAGCAAAGCATATTTAAACAAATATCGTGACGGTATCATTTAAGTGCAGCTTTATTATTTCAGTCGCAGAGCCGATTTACATAATTGATTAGCGATATTAGTTAAACAATAGCGATATAAATCAACTGAAAATTCAGGAGTCTATCGCAGATATTTTGTATCTCGTAAAAGTCAAATGTGTAACGTTTGATTTAAAACCAATACGAAACAAATAACCAAATATTGACACTAATAAACCTGATTACACTTCATTCAACAAAATCATTAAGCATTTGATTACATTATTCAATTGCAAATGAGTTTTTGACTTTTTAATTCAGATATAATTTCAATTGTTAATATCAATAAATTTTATTGTAGCAAAAATTAAAACTACAATGGGAAATTTCATCCATTTGTTTAATTAATGTTTAATGAAAATTTTGAAAATTGCATTTCATGTAATTTCAACATGCTAGACTGTGAGATTCCAGAGATAGACCAGGCTAATGCTGTTATAAAGTGGCTTTGTTGATGTCAAATATACAAATCAGTCAACAGAACTCAAATTGAATAAAATAAAGGGCCATTAAAACTCCTTCCTAACAAAATTAACAAACAACTATCTGACATTATGACTTCAGAAAAGATTCATTTGTACAATTAAAGGCTAACACAACATAAAACATGAGTCAAAGAAAATGTGGTATGAGTACTTTTTCACTTAGGGAGTCCTTATTTTTAAGACCTAGATAACACTGTGTATTATCGTACAGCTGATATAGGTACTAACCAAGCGGGCATGATCGATTTTGACCTGACACGGTAACAAAAAACTTTGTTTTGTTTTACAAAAAATGTATCAATATTCAGTGTACATTTCTCAACATCTGAAATTCCTTTCCAAAATAATTTTCGCATCGAATTTTTCCTATTTATAGACAACTTTTCTATTCTAATAAGAACAATTAACTTGAAAATGCACAAATAGTTGTGAATGTCAACACCAACTTTCAATTTCGATACAATTGTCGAGACATTTACATGCTTTATCTGAAAGAAAGCTAATACAGGGCAAAAGTAATAGTTACCAATCATAAACCTACCTCTGATTGCTCATTCCTTGAAACTGTTTAGGTAATAAATGAGTATGAAAATTTTGTTTTTGTGTACGGTGTGCAGCAAATTAACAATGCACAGTACAAAAGGATTTATGTGGTCAGCTTAACACCGTACACAGCGATTCTTTTCGGAATAAAATATCGAAAAAAACATATGCATGAAAGATTTCAATGCCAATTAATGATACAGCTATACTTATTACACACACACAGTGGCCTTCTATCAGAAAAAGAGTTGCAATGCATATGGAATTATATATGATGAGAGGAGTTCCAACTTCTTTGACAACTACTTGCACATGTTTTTAGTAATCGTTCTTGTTTGGGAAAAATAATGAGACATCTCTCATCATCAACCTACGACCAAATCATTTCTTAAAACAACAATTATGTTAAGATTGAGGTACACATTGATACTTTGTGAGGTCAAAATCGATCACTCCCGCTTGGTTAGTACCTATATCTGGTGAACTGATGATACACGGTGGATAAGGATAATACATAAAATGTTTCTTACAACATGATACATGTTAGATGTCTGATGTAAAATAGGAAAAATATAAAAGTTATAAAACTATTAAAGACCAAATACTTATTGTCTTGATAAAAAAAGATTTATCTCAAACTGGTTGCCAGTTTACACACGGTTCAATTTAGACAGGTTTTAATTAAAAATTGGGCTAGTGACTGTAACTATAAAATTTGTATTAAAACCGGTAATCAGATCTTAATTTTTACAGTATTGTTTTTTAAAAAGCTAGTCAATTTAGATAAGATTCATTTAAACTCACTGATCCTTGGAATAAACTTATTCTGAAAAGATATCAATTTCAATAAGCACACAGTTAAGATCTTCGAATATTGTTTTTATACGTTCTAATATTAATTTTGTTTTCTGATAAATAAAAACATGACTTTATATGTAGAGCTCTACATTTATAAAAACTTATGGTCCTAAATACTGTTCATATTATGAATCTATATTTAAGTATTGCTAAAGTTGGTTTAAAGAAAATGTCTTTCAAATTTTTTTAAGTAACTATGAAATCTTTGTAAAAAGATATTATAGCGAAAAATATAAACACATTTTTTTTTTAAGTGAAACTAAAATTCACAGCAAAAGTAATCGTTTAAGTTTGACTTTGTAATTGTCCATCATTCAATTGTAGATTCATCATGTTCAAATTTCTCTAAATTGAAGTTATCTAGAAGAAATCTTTTTTTTTTTACAGAAAAACTGATATTATACTTCCTCATTAATAAATGATGACAATATGGATGCATGCTTTTAACTATCCAATAACTGCATTTTTTAGTGGATAATACAGTTTTTAGGCAAGACTTTAAAACATTGTATTAATAGAAAACAATTAAGGAAAATGTGCATGACACCTTTAGATATGATCAATACAAGACGTATAACAGCTCCAACGTGTAAAAATAATTTAAGATGTACAGAAAACAATTTTATTTTGTCAAGTCCTTCAAAACAAGAAATAATTGGATAAAAAATATAACACCTTTTTTGCTGCTGTTGTGAATAAAGTATGCTGGTAATTGTCTAAAACACAATAAGCCTGTGCCTATGGGAATCTGAGGCCTAATTTGAAATATATTTTCATAACATATTTTCGTTCATACTTTTCCTTTACCAGCCCTTTTTAGCCATTCTTGCAGTGATTATTTATTTAAGATTTTCTGACTTTGCAAAAAGATTGATTGATTGTTGGTGCAAAAGTCACATTGTCTATTTCATGTAGCCAGATTTTATTGATTGGGGAAGCTAGAGTAACCAGAGAAAACGGTCATGACCCAGCTACAGCAAGATATCTTACAATCCTAGTCAATAAAGATGTGAGTCAATTGCTCCTTACCATGAGAACATGTATTCAAATAGGCACTGTTGATGCATTCTACATTTGTAATAAGAGAATATATCATTTTGAAATTTAACTTTAGAGATTATTTTCTGCTCAAGAAGTCAAATAAAAAATTGTTAATGAATACTAAAATTGAGAATGGAAATTAGAAATATCAAAGAGACCACAACCAGACCAAAGAGCAAAAATAGAGCCCAAGGCCACCAATGGGTCATCAACACAGCATAACATCCCTTATCTTGAGGCTCTTCAAATGGCCCCTAAATAGCAATATGTTAGCCATTTGGAGCATCTCAGGGTGATTAATATATATACTTAAAAGGGTAGATACATGATTGTATAATACTTTACATGCATACATTAAAATTTTTGGTATTATGGTTAAGTGTACGAAATCCCTTTTTAAAGTGCTATTGCTCGTATAAGGCAACAATTTCTCTGATCTAGGGTTGCCTTTATAGGAAGCTAAGATTTTTCTTCCTTTAATGTGTTACTTGCTTTTATACTATTCTGTAACATCCTTTTAGCAAGAAAATATGAGAGAGAGAAAAAAATGACTTTTAAAAACATCAAGCAAATGCTGCCTTATCAAAAGACATTGCATATGCAGCGGTTAAGTGCATCAGAATTTATGTCTTGCTATTCTAAAAGTTAGCAAAAATGTGCATTTTTTCTACCTTACCTCTTATCAGCTTTATTTATTTGAACAAAACTGTTTTCATCAATCACATCCAACATCTATCTATCGTGACCATTTATCATTGCAAGCTGACATCCCAGAAACATCTCCAGCTTCATACAGGTAAAACCACCTTAATTACAGGTAAAAATAAAGTTATAAATTTTCTATATATTTTACCTTGATAAAAAGTCACTGCTTTTCTTGCTCCAGGAAAATTTAACATCAATGCATTACGAAGATTCCTTCACTCCACCACTTCACGTAAATCAATAACACGACCTAAATGAAAAATAAAACATTCTCCTAACCCAGACATCAATCATCGACATCAAGTTAATTAGTCAATTAGGGTAATGATACTGGACAATGGGAATCGGATTGAGGCATGCGGACAGGATTTGAATTGACCGATGTGAATTTACAGCAACTTCTGTATGAATCGGGAGACACATTTAATAATTATATACGGTTGAGTGCCCATTTTATTTGGTGTGAGATTAGCCTTAACCTAGAGATCTTTTTCCCATGGAGTTGTTGTCCACGGATAGTAGCTAATGATAGAATAAATCATTTGAAATTCGTGTGTAAAATACCGCAACATTAAGTTCTGTGCTTTCGATTTTATGAATTATTATACTGAGCTATCAAAATGCATCTAGATCATCATATCATACAAAATTATTCTATACAAACTCAGTTGGTGATTTTTATGTTTGAAATTGTATGTTTTTTTCAAGAACATGTGCAAAAGAACATACCATTTGTATGCAAGAGATGAATTTAATGCTTATCCTTTTTCCGCTTTCAATTAAATTATTTTATACTTCAATCAGCTATTTTACTATACAGATAAAGTTATACGTATAAACATTAGCTTTATACGTCAATGACCCCAACTAACCTATAAGCCCCGCCTCCTTATTGTATTTCATTAACAACGACCATGACAACGTAAAGTAACAATGGTCAAACTTTTATGAATTTAAACTTTTATGTCTTCAAATTGGTTATTTATATACCATGATTATCAAATGTTATTAATTAAGTTCCTTTTCCTTTTCTAATTCCTTAATATGTCAATGTCTTATCGCCTGGACTACGCTCATAGGGGAATACGCCAAAATGGTACCCCAAGAGGGAAATTCCAAACACTTTTTTTAACAATTTTTTTTATGTTTTTTTTTCATTTTTCATTTTTTTTTCTTGATTTCAGTATAAAGACAATATACGTATAGTGTCTTGAAATATGAAATTTATTTGTATGAGGCTTAGAAACGGGAAAATGCGAGGTAGAACCTCGCATTTTCCCGTTTCTAAGCCTCATACAAATAAATTTCATATTTCAAGACACTATACGTATATTGTCTAATTATACAGCTGGCATGGCTGAGTAATCTGACCTCATAACTACTGTACAAAATCAAATTCAGCTACATTAAAATAATAGGGAACAGAGAATTAAATTTCTACAAATGCCACAAATTATATGGTCATTAATTCTATATAAATTTTAGATTATATAACATAAGAAGAGGCTTTTAGCAGTCATACGATGCCATTGAAATTATATTACATAAGACTGCTCTGATACAAAGTTCGAGATTTTTTTTTTTTTTTAGTGAAATCATTTAACTTATTCCCGCTCTGAAACCTGCATCAAATTATTCAAGTACTGAATGATAATTGTAATATGCCAAAATAACTTCCAAGAGTACATCTATATAAATATGCTAATTTAAACAATGTTTAACAGCTTCCAAGATTTATGAAGTATTTTTTTTAAATTTTATTTGTGTCTGCAACTTTGCCTTTACAATTAGCAACTATATAAACTGCCAAAAGTCCTTAAAAGAGATTTCTATTAATATTGTATGTTAGAAGCATAAAAAACATCACAATTTTTTTTAGAGGAGTCATTTATGGAAGGTGCCATCACTCTGTATCATATCCTAAGGAGTAACAAACACTTGCAAATATATCTGTATAAGGTTATTTACAGTTTGCATATGTGTCAACTTCATGTTAACAAAATAACAACTAAATAAACTGTTAATAACACTTAGCATCTAGAAAGTGCTAATAAGATATATAAGGGACAGATTTTATTATATAAAAGTACAAAATAGGCTATTCATCTGTGTCATCTCATTCCAGCAAAATAGAATGCAATATGTGGTATGGGCTTTGCTCATTGTTATAGGCTCTACAGTGACCTATAGTTGTTATAATTTCTGTGTCATTTGGTCTGTTGTGGAGAGTTGTCTCATTGGCAATCATACCACATCTTCTTTTTTAATAAATACCCGTTAAAATTGATTATGTGGTGATGTGGTGGTGGGTGGAGTGATCATGATATACTAAACTTTAAGTGTTTTATTTGGTTGTAGCTTGTAACACATAAAAAATTATGAATTAATAGTGTCTGATTTGTGAAGGATGAAATTAATTTTAAGGAATGAATTCCTAATTTTCTCAGGCCAAAAAATAAAGAAAATATGAGCCCTTTTCAAGGGAAGTGTTCGGTTAAATTTTTACAACAAAATTTTCTTAATTATTTTAACGTATTTATAATAACTACGATTTTATAATGTGTTCTTCTTAGATCTTTACACTCTTACAATAACAATAGTTTATAGGCCCCCCCCTTTATAATTTTGTGCCTAAAATATACATATATGTTGGTGCCTGTTGTTCATTTCCTGACAAGTGAACTCTTCAAGTAATTTGAAAATGTTAACTGAAATTTTTATCTAGCTTTATATCTTTAGTTTTAACACCTAATTATTTCACAATTCTAGTTTACATTTCAAACTGAAAACTAACTGTATTGAACTTGCTAATATTAATATCTTTAATAATGAAAAGCAAATAAATTATTTAAAACATGTATGTATCATACATACCTTATCTTTTCATCTAAGCAGCTCTTCGTCTTTGGAAAATCTCTCAACTTATAGTGCTCTAGCTTTTGTGATAGAAAATCAATAGTGTTCTTTGTCTTCTATCTGAAAGGGAAAAACAAGTCATAGACAGAGTGACACTTCTGTTTTCAGCTGCTTCTGTTATTAATCACAAAAATGGATAAAAGAAAATGTGGGAACATATGTCACTAAGACAGCAACACAACAACAAAAAATCAGGTTTATTTCACTGTCTTTTGCCCTCATTTGAAGTCTTTTACTTTGATCATTCAAAATCAGAGGGATATTGAAAAGTTGAAATAAATTTATTACATATATAGTTAAGTGAGAAAAAAAATCGGTTCTTTAAAATGTTGCTTTTAACTTGGTGTAACTGGTTTAGAGTGGAATAAACTAATGTCTCTCCTTCATTTTTAGAACTCACTCCAGTGTCTCCAGTAAAGAAGAGGTAAAGCAATCATGTTATAATACTGCTCAACTTTCAAACATGTTTAAAAGATTTAGCAAATTTCAAAAATACTTTCAAAAGAATACATATAAATATATTTCTCTAATTCTATGTCAATTTATCCCTTTCTGCACCAATTATATAAAAATATTTAATCATCGTGTGGTTCGTTTGATCTCAGTACTTCATTGGTTAAAATACGATTATGACGTCAAATTTTCTTGCTTTCCTCTGAATTTCCTATTGTGACCACATGAAAAAAAGGCAACCATGCCTGATGACATCACATAGAAAACACATCTTTTTGCAGATCATTCGAAAAGAAGGAATAAGTTTGCCTGCATAATGTTAGAAAATCATTAGAGAATCAGATTCCAACACTGCATCTCATGTATTACGATATTTATCCACTCTCAACAGTTAAATTTTAAATATTAACAATGCTCGGCAAAGCCTCGCTTTTTAAATTTGAATATTTAACTGTCTCGAGTGGTTAAATATCGTATGACACTCGATGCAGTGGTAGAATCTATATATATATATATTCAAAAACAAAACAAAACATTAAGACAAAAGAGATGATTTCAGCTTCCCAATCATTGACTTTCCATATTTTTTGTAGCAACATTCCAGCAGCACCTGCATACAGAGTATATAGTTTTTCATGTTGTGTCTTGAATACTATTACTATTGTTGGTATGTCTGAATCCTTTTTATCCATGGTGTTTTCAGTTTATTTTTTAATCTATGAGTTTGTTTGTGCCTCTGTTAATGTCCCTCTTATATATAGAATTGAGAATCTGTCAAAGAGATATACAATTATGTATAACAATCTGACCAAAGAACAGAAATCAGCCCAAGGTCCCTAATGGGTCTTCAAAACAAAGAGAAATTACCTTACATGATTTCAGCTGGCCCCTAAATCATAATGTATGCTAGATCAGTTAACTTGATGCCTCACTCAACCCTGAAATATAGATATATATATACATGAACATGTTTATATACAAGTACAAAATGTATATCACAAGATAAGTTTTTAGTAGTGTTTCATCGTCTCCTGGTTCTGGTTCATCTCAGATAAAGGAGTAAGTTCATGAAGGTTTAAAATTGGCCCTAAGATTATTTATATTTTTTTAATCCAGTTTATAAACTACGAATTTCACATAGATATGCATTGTATATAGTTATGATTTTACTATTAATACAAAATAACTACATTTTGGCACATCACATTAAAAATGAAGGAGTATTGACTATTTAAGTATGCATTATTTGTGTTGTAAGGTCAAATTTTCAATAAATCTTTAAATTTTTTTAGCATAATAAACTATGATTGTCACCCAGGATCCAGAATATTTTGAAACTAGGGATTTAATATCATTGTCAACTTTTGGTTTCGGAACATTTTGGATCCTTTTTGGATCCTAGGTCATGTAGGTTGCAGCCAAAGGTTTGCTCAAGCTCATAGGTCAGAAAAATATACATAATCATCACATTTGACAATATATCTAAAATGTGCTGATATTGTAGCCAAGAATGTACTAGCTCTTGTGAAGATTTATGTTTAACGAAGAAGTAAAGCTTTTGAAAAAGAACCATTTAGGAACCAAATTATGGCCATTTTGGACGAATTAAAAAAAATATCAAAATTTTTAAAATTTCATGAATTTTTAGCATGGCTGTATTCTTAACTTTTTTTTAGCACATATCACTCTTTGGTCTGTTAACCCAATCAAGATACTTATGTGTGGTAAGATGGCTCTGCAGAATGAATCAGTATGTTTAAATGATTTTTGCTGCTGAAATTGAAAATATTAAATATGAATGATTGTTTCTGATTTTACATCCAGTAGCAAATATTTCATAGATATTTAGGACATGGATTTTATAAGAAATAAGAATGTAGGTATGGCCTTTTAAGATGTTTTGATCAGTCAACTAACATGACTAAATAGGTGATAAATCTTTTGAGCCTATAAAAAACAACAAAAAGTGAAAAATATTTCACAACAGGAAATATGACTATAGTTAAAGAAACTTCTTTTGATATATTGGGCTGCATGTGCTCATGATATTGATCCTGAGGAAGATGGTAATTTCAGAGGTTTCAATCTAGAATCTTTCTCATGTTTATTCATTTTCTGAATAAGTTTCTTGTTTGTATTCAAGTTAAAAGAATGCAAATTTAAATATTTTTAGCAAAAATAAAAAGAAGTGGAAATTATTTTGGCAAGTTTGTATATATATCATCCCAAACAGATCACCATAACCTATTTGGCTGAGTATTTCCAACCTGCACAGAATGTTTAAGAAGACATTAATGTTTTTTTACATTGATAAAAGTCATGAAAATAGTGATAAAAATATTGTGTGAAAAATGTACACTGTCTGACAACAACAAACACATTTCTAATTTAGCCAAAATAAATATTGTCAAAGAATTAAACAAAGAGGCATAAATTCAGTTCAAATATGAAAATACTTATATAACTTAGTCTGTTAATGTGATGTTGGAAGTCTTAGTAAATTTATCACTTGGGTTGAGCCTGAAGCTCCTCTCTCTTTATTATACTGCAAATTTTTGTTATTTTGGGTATGTTTAAATATTTTTGACTGAACCCCTTCATATATTTTTGAATGATGACTGAAGTGAATAACAACATTGACTTGTTATATACAGCCCTCTCACATCATTTGTTTATACCAATGAAATAATTAGTTTGTACTTTAGGGGTAATTGCTCACTCAACTCAACCCACTAAATGGAAAATAAAAGCATAAGTTCCTTAAAATTGATTTAATTTATAAAGTACCTCTAATCAGGAATTAATTTAATCATATTAATGTAGAAACTCTTCCTTGAAAAAAGAATAGAAACAATATAGACAATATATTATTTCCAAGCTTTTCCAGTTAACTGTGGGAAATCTATTCTTAGGTGACAAAACTAAATATTTTGATTTTATATGTATAGACATGTTTTTTCCATTTTTTTTTATTATTATTATACATGTTATATGCAGCAAAGATCTTTGTAAATTTTAAATTTAATTTTCACAAGCTTCTAAAGCAATTATCATGATTGTACATTTTAACATGTTTAAAAGAACATACATGTATTTGGTTAATTGTGTTTAATAAGAAATATACATGCAAATACATAGAATGTTTTATGTTCATTATTTATCAAGATAACATGTCTAAATGTATGTAACAACAGAGACATATATTACATATATATGTCTCTGGTAACAATCATGATTTAGAAATAATTAACTCTTGATCAGTATTGTCACTGGTATTGTTTTATTATTCAATTTCTCAACTCTATTATAAGAGTGAATTTTCTTTATTTTCGTTCACTGGATATTCCACTGTATATAGATAAAATATTCTTATTTTATGTGGAGATTTACAAACCATGGCATGAGATGAAAACTTCTATTATAAGTTGAATTTTTCCAAAGAATTATGAAAGGAGACCACATGCCATGGCCTTTAAATTTATAAACCAAAAATTATAATAAGGTATGAGATTTGTTACATTTAACAGAAAAAAGTACTATTTTTGTTCAGATTCACCTAAAATATCCTTGTTTACACTTTCGAAAAATATGGCTGGTAATGTGTCCAACTAGAACTATGACATGTGCGTGTATGTTTGTCATTTGTGGGATGGTTTGCAGAGAAAACAGTTAGAAATAAACATCATGTCAGTCTCTGATCATATATGTGATGTGTGTCATAGACAGGATTGTTTTTTTCTATAAAATCTATAAACATACACACTAGACGAAAAATGTGGTCTTCACAACAGCTTCTGTGGATTTGAATTACCACGCAAATTCTAAATTAGTGGACAATGGGAGATAACTCAGATTTAACACAGGTAACGAAAGGGAATTACCCTAAAAATTCTTGTGACAGATTGTTTCTAAATTTAGCACATAACAAACACCTATTTTTGTGGAAGTTTGCACATGTCGGTGAGTATTACCAATGAATAATTTCTAAAAATATCACTCTTAGTTACACAATGACTTCAAAAGGTTACATATGCACGCTTCCTACACATGAAACTGAAAGAAAATCTATGTAAAGAATTATAATATTTAAGGATCTGCTAAATATTATGTTGATTCATAACAAAAGTATTGTGGATACCCAAAGAGCTCTAATTCTTCCTGATAAAGAATCATGCCAACTAAATGTGAGTTATTATGGTGCTGGAAATCATCTATGCGATTTTCATAGCCTTGGAAATATGCTTTAGACATTTATTTATGTGTTATTCATTGTCCATGTCAACACAGTATATGTATCAATAAAGATTTATTTATTTATTATCTTGTTTGATATTCATTTATTTTGTCCTCTCAGACATTTTGTCAGATTGACAAATGTTTACAAGATGTTGTATTTGATATTTTGATTTGGGGGGAGGGGGGTAGAAGAGGTCCTGACCCCCCGAAATCCCGGCTTAAAAACAGGAAATCCAGAGGTCCTAAATTTAGATATATTTATTAAATCCCGCATCCAGAAATTAAAAAAAAAAGAATTCCCTGATCCCGAAAGAGTTCATCCCCAAATCCCGAGCTTAAAAACACCTGATCCCTAAGTCCTTATAAAGGTCCCATCCCCCTCAATTATGTCTTCTTTTCAATGAAACCAGTCCATTTAATGATAAAATTGAGAATGGAATGTACGTGTGTTCATTTCAAATTTTGTTTTGGTTGATGTACATGTATGATACACGATCATTAATATGATATATACTTCTTGTACTTGGGCTATTACTATTATTAATTTATTACCAAAGTTATTGCCAATCGATCATTACAAACGTATTACAAAAACCTACAATCAGCTATATTTTTTAGTAACATTTAAGCCTACAATTTTACTATGTTATTATGTCAGATCCCCTATTTATTTAAATCTTAAGGTTTAAATTTCTGTCATGTTTCATATTCTTATAATTTCCTGGAAAACCAAAATATATTTAAAAAAGAACCCAGTGCAATGGGCCAATCTTTTACCAGGAACTTATTTGTTCTATTGATCATTGTTTGTCCCTGATATAAAGAATACTAGGAAGTTAAATGTGAAATTTGGATGCATATATTCCTTCAAAAATTGAATTTATTCTAATTTGTACATTTATGCACATTTTGTGTACATGTACCTTTGTTATTTGAATTGAAACAGCGAAAATTACACCAAAATATGTATCATCAATTTGATGTTACCTAATGACATATACGGTAAGAATCGTGCACTTAAACAATTTGATAAGTTGGTCATTTTCTGTGTAATATTTTGGTTCAGTCGTTTGTCTTTTTATTAAATGTTTAAATCTGGTCTCATGGTGTTGTTTAGAAGTTGTTATTGTCTGTTTTATCTTTCTTCTGATTTTAAATTGCAATGTTAATATCTTCTCTCCCTATCAATTTAAAGTGTTGACGAGATCTTTGTAAAAGTGTTTTTTTTATGTTAATAATTATGTTTAAGAGATGTAGCTCACTATGCACATAATTTTATGACATAGTTTGGGGTGGCATATATCTTGAAAAATATTTTGAATGCAGTGTTTATAATTGTAGCTGAAAAATAGATTTTGAAACCTAAGGGCAATATAAATATAACAGTTGGAGAAGAATAGAAAAACAAAGCTTATATCCATCCATGACACAAAATCAGTATATATATTGCACAGCAAAAAAAACATATTTTTTTCTATTGGTTTAATATCTGATTGAGGTATGCTCAATCTTTTATTCATACAAATACATCAAATTGTGTTGGGTTGATATTTCATTAGGTACCAGTATGTCTCATCGTATGTCTAATCTTCTTTTATTCATACAATTACCTGTACATTGATCCGATATTTTGCTTAACATGCCTTAATAAGTAGGCTAACAACGAAATAAGCATTATTTATTCAATTTATATAAGAAGATGTGGTATGAGTGCCAATGAGACAACTTATCATCCAAGTCACAAATTTTAGTAAAAAAGAAAGCAAATTATTATAGGTCAAAGTACAGCCTTTAATTTCTGTGTCATTTTGGTCTCTTGTGGAGAGATGTCTCATTGGCAATCATACCACATCTTCTTTTTTATATTCAGTGGCTCACACTGAACAGCAAGCTATAAATGGCTACTCGAATGACTAATGTACAGTAAAAGTGTTGAAATTTGATAAAAAAACCTTTAATAAAAAGTTTTCCAAGGGAAGGTCAGATGTTGGAACTTCTCTTAATCAAACATGCTTCCTTTTCCAATGAGAATTAACAAAAATGATATATAGCAAATTTTGCTGAGAGTGGCAATGATGTACATTAATTATTCTCTTTGCATTAACTTGATCTGATCCGCATTGATAATGCTATTTTATTAATTCAATGTATAGGGTCACTTTGCACAAATTGAAATATCCAGGTAATTAAACAACAACTATTTCTGGTTTATATATAGGTTTTATTTTTTTTGCAATAATTATTACCAAATTTGAATATATATAATAATGGCATCTAAGACTTTGACCTTGATTTTGAATGAATATAAATATGCAATATTTTGCTTGAATCTAAATTCTGTAAGTTGGCAGAATAGGTACTACTGTAATATAAATAAAATAATAATTGCATGCAGGAAATAACAAAGAAAATTGTGTATGAAATGTTCATACATTGTTTGTATGATTACTAATAGTTTTAAAAATCTTCTTTTTAATGTAGGTCTAAGACTGAATATGGTTCGTTATCGAATGGCAGAAGGAGGATCTCCACTCAACTCACTACCAGGTGAGGTATTGTGCTATGACTATAGCTGTAATTTTTTGTTGAAATAATAAGTACATGTATACCAAAAGAAAAAACTGCATTGTTTATAATTTAACGGTAGGATGTATGATGAAGAAAATTTGTCATTCTGTTTTCAACCCTTTTGTTCATATACAACATGTAGCTACTTAGATATTCACATATTTTTACATTCTTGTCTTTCAATTTTTTAGGTTTAAGGGATTCTGATGAAGGTAACTCAATCAAGAGCACTTTGAGTTGCACTAAATTTATAAAGTGGTTTTTTTTTCATCTATTAACACTGGGTTGATAGTACAGTACGCACAAGGAGTTTGTAATCCCAAACTCCATACTCCGATATTTTTCCTGGTGTAACACCAGGAAACTCTGATATCCCTCCCAAAATTGTCGGAGAAATTTGGGAGTATTCCCTCCGACTTCCGCGTAAATCCGCTACCTTTTGTTTATTGTATTAGCGACATCTCTCCCAGTCTGGTGTGACACCAGGTAATTAATTGCCCTAATCCGTCTGATCTATGCCGGCACGCGACAGTCAAGGTATGTGAGATTTCTAATGTGATTAAACAATTGTATTTCCTGTCTATTGATTATCAGGTTATATCTGATTGCTTGAAACAAATGAAAGATTAAAATAAAAAGCAAAACGTTGTTGTTAATTCTTTCAATTACACTGTACATTTTAATCAAGTTTTTAAACAACTATATTTGATTTTGACTTCCGTTTTTTTTATCAGTAAATAAATATTTAATTTACTAAAAGAGATATAATTGTGCAACAATAAACGGAGACTAACGCTGAATAAATGAGGGCAGTTTAAAGAAAAATTACACGTCTCAAATTTTTTTATACTACAAGTAAAAAAGAAAATATTATTCACTATATGTTATGCTAATAATTCTACGCCATTTCCATTTTACGATTACAAAATAAAAGTTTTTAATTAAAAAATGTAATTCATGTTGTGGCACTGGCATGATTTATAACATCTTTTCTTCAATTGAAGAGGTTAACAACTTTTTGAAAACTATTAATGTTCCAGCAATCTAAGTCAAAGTGGACACTACTTTTTTTTTTATGCACCAGTGGCAGTCTCAGGGAGCATAAAGTTTTACCTTTGTCCGTTTGTATTGGGCCATATGTCCCAAAATAAGTTACCATTCTCTAACTTTAGTTTTTGCCTACACCAAATGTTATGAAACTTATATACTATGCTTATTATCACAGATATATTTTGAATTTTGGTGATTCATGTATCACTTTTACTGTTCTTGAGTTATGTCCCTTTATAAACATAAAAGTTGTATAATTTTTTCTTTTCAGTTCTCCATCTTTAATTTTCCTCAACCAAGTATTATGAAACTTATACACAATAGTTATCACCACATAATACAGATCAAGTTTGAAATTTGGTAGCATCACTTTTACTGTTCTATGATATTCCCCTTTTAAACCTTAAAATTTCTGAATTTTTCCTTTTCGTTCTCTTTCTTTAGTTTGTCTCTACAAAATGTTATGAATTTTAAACACAATGCTTATTATTAGAAAATACAGATCAAGTGTGAATTTTGGTGGTATCATTTTTACCGTTCTAGAGTTATGCCTCTTTACAAATGAAAAATTGTTGAAAGTGGTTTCACTCCTCTAATTTAAGTTTGCATCGACTAACTGTTGAAACTTATTCAAAATGCTTTTTACCATAAAACTCAGTTTAAATACGAATTTGGGTAGTCAGTTCACCTTTAGTGTTCTTAAGTTATGTCCCTTTATAATTTTGAATGCAAGCTGGACACCTTCTGTGTCCAATGGACACAAATTCCCTATATATTGTTTTGTGTGTAGTGGATTAAAGACATATTCCTAACTGATAATATCATGTGGTGAAGGGCACTATTTTATTTCTTCACCATTGGAGGTGTGCCTACATTGGCAGAATGTATACAAATACAGATCCCTTTTGGTATCTAGGCTATTCAGGTTTTTTTTTGCATCTTTGACTTTCAAATTTTTTGGTTTGAGCATTACTGACGAAAGAAAGAAAATCTAGAATTAATACAGGGGACACACCAAATGTAGAAAATATATTTTCAGTATTCAATTGAGCTATCTGTATACTGATCACGCAAAATCTTAACAATAACATGAACTCTAATATTCAAAGAATAGATTACCGGTAGTTGAAATCTTCAGTTAATAAAGCTGTAAAATGTACATTTGTGAATAAACAATGATATACCAAGTTAAATAAATATTTGGATTACTCAGACTAGTTTGAATTATACATAAAATTATATAGATGTTTTGTCTTTATTATCTTCATTATAGGAATGATTATATAGCTATTGCATCACTGCTTGCTGAAATCATCATTTGTCATGTTGGATTCAATGACTCAATATATACCATTAGTTGATCTAGTTGAGTCTCCAGTATACATGGTATAAGACATCACAAGGGTTGTGTTATAAAATAGTTAAAAAAACAACATTGGTGGACTTTAACAGTCTTATTATTTTTGATTTCAGATACATCCCCTAAAGAAAGAGATTTTTTTGGAGCTGAAATATGGGAAAGTCTTCGTTCAAAACACACAATGCTGTCATACTGGCGCAGAGGCTTAACAGAAGTATTAAAAGACCATGAATTTGACGAAGCTGAAGGAAAGAAAGTTATAAACTTTCTATTGTCTATTGTAAGTTTTCAAATATATTTAGTGAACAAGCATGAAAAAAAATCACAAAATTCATGTTTATACAGTCAAAGGAAGAACTCGACATGCTTTCAGCAAAAATTGAAATTTTCAAAGGAGTATCAAATATTTAATAAGGTTGACAATTGTGCCTATAAAGATACAGGAATTTTATCTAAATGAAAGTTTAATTTGCTCTGTGTTGAAGGCCTCAATTTCACTCTGAGATGAAACTGTTCCTTTGCCTTTTGTGTTTTTAGCTATGCACATACATATTTTGAGTCATCACTCATGGATGAATACCCTTTATCTCTTCTTTTCTATTTAAAAGACTTTTTTTATCTTTTGTAGTTTCGTTTTGCCATTTTGGCAGCTAAAGAACAAGGACCTGGTGCAACAGTCAAGATACTTTATAACTTAGTCCCTAATCATTTGAACCTGGTTAGCTGGCGGAGGATATTAGTTGGAATGAATTTAGTGTTAGAAGAACCCGATACAAATAATGACATTAGACTTATAGGAGTCACATTATCTAAAAAACATAAGCGAGAAATAGTTATAAAAACGTTAGACGAATTTTCCAGATTATTAGTTTTGCTGAAAGGTGAGATATATGATAAATTTATCAGAGTTTCAAATACATATACAATATAAGGTCAATGCAAGGAAAATATAAAAAAGTTGTATGAGGCTGAGGAACTGGGGAAGGGCGAGGTTCCATCAATAGTCTATATTTTCATAACATTGACCTGATGATTGACCCAATATTGTTTTCATAAAGCAACTAAAATTAACACATTGATAGTTTTTTAAATCGTAACACAAATGTCAAACTTATTTTCATCCTGTAATGGACCCCTGATTGAAGAGAAAGTGTTCCATGATGAAATTGACATTATACAAAATATAGCTATGTTACTATATTTAGGAAATAAACACAACCAGTTGCAGTATAAATACTTTTGTTATAATATATGTTTGCAATTTCCTATTATCTGATTTTATTTTTTTTATCAAACACTGTGACCAGAAAGTAATCTTGCATATAAGGAAAAGTGTTAAAACAAAAATTGATGAACACATTTGAACCAATTTGAAATGTCATACCTTTAACCACATTGCCTAAGCTTTGGAAAATTACTATCATACTGAGTCAACAAAAATATAGATTGACAATATAAAATCAGACACAAGAAGTCAGTCATTTAGTAGTAAAAAACCAAAGTTTACAGACTTGAAATTTTGTATGCCAACTCTAGACTTATTTAGTGCCTGATTATAATAAAAAGATTTTGAAGGTCGAATCAATATGGAAGTTAAAGGGCATTCAAATGCCCAAATTCAAAAACAAATGTTATGAATCTTTTTATAAATTGAATTGTATTGTTTTTTTCATCAACATATGCTTATATGGATGAGATGTGGCTTTTTATCAGAACTATGTGAAACAGTGATTTTATAAATTATATACACATTTTTGTCATGATGCATGGTTGTGGTTACTTTATTGTTCATTTTGTAGTGAATTCCTAAATACTTTTAATTTAAATTTTCTATTCTAGTTTATAAATACATAAAATAGTATATTTAAGGAATGAATGTAATATTTTTTCTGTCTATGAAGAAATAACATAAAAAATGTAGTGCACACTTAATAACCTGTGTAGAGGGTTATTATTAAGTAAGCACCACATTTTTTATGTTATTTTGAATAGACAGAAAAAATATAACTTATAATTCAATTCTAAATTCCGACATAAATCATGAAGAATGCTGATGACATTCTAGTCACATGACAGAATTATGTCTATGAGATGATAAACAAAACAACGTCAGCCTAATCAGAAGAAAATAATCTTCTTATTTTCAGATTGCAATTGGCAAGTATTGCAGACAATTCTAGATATGGACCAAGGTTATCCAATGGCTCTACTTGAAATAGTAAGTTAGCACTTTTAACATATTAGAATCTGTCATGAAAGATAATATAAATGCATATTTCATTAAAAATGAAGGAAAATAAGTATGTCTGTTGGGATACTTATTTAAAGCTTCTAATTCTTAATATACGCAGCATTCCAATACATTTTAAAGATATGTGCCCCAATACCTTTAAGACAATTATCATATGAATCAGAAAATAGACACTTTATGGATAAACTCATCAAAGATACTAGAATTGAACTTTTGAAAGCAAGATACTTGTTTTATCTAAAAAAGACTCATAAGAGATATATCGCGCGTTGCTCAAAAAGAAAGGTTAAAAAGGCCAAACAAAATTTCCTTAGTTTATATGAACACTTAGATTTTTGCTTTGTACATCAATTTTACAATAACTTAGATTAGGATATCTTCCATCATTTTTTTTCTCGAAAATAACAGCATTTTATAGGTGGTGAAAATGAATCATGCTAAGTTTAGTTTGAAAAATAGAGATAAACCATGTAAACTATTCTAAGGGGACATTTAAAGCTCATCAGTAAAAACAAAACTGACCACTCAAAGACTATGAAAAAAGTAAAATCACAAACATACTGAACTCCGAAAATTCAAAAAGGAAAGTGCCTTATCAAATAGCAAAATCAAAAACTCAAACATATTAAACAAAGATATAACAACTGGCATATTCCTGACATAGAACAGGCATCTTCTTATGTAGATAATGGAGGATTAAACCTGGGATTATAGCTAGCTAAACCTCTCACTTGACATAAGACAACTTAGTCCACAAAACACTAAAATGTGCTAAACAAGCAAAACAAAAAATAGGGGTGTAAAAGATGAAGACAGTTCAGATATTTTTTGTCTATACTGCAATTTGCTCTTTATAAAAGAAACATTAATCACACTTATGAAGATTAATATGTTTTTGTTTCTTTGTAGTTGGATTATTGCAAGGACCATGATTTTGCACCTGTATCAAAACAAAAAAACTTAAAGATTTTGTATGAAATAGACCTTTTTGCAATGCGTCAGTTAGGATTTTATCGTGCAAATCCAACAGAACCAGTGTCATGGGAACGGCCTGCAAGTAATGCTCATTTGACGTTCATTTCTATATTATATGCATTGTATGGATCTTTAATAAGAGACCTTCCACGCTCTAACGACTTTCGTAGCTTACCTGTTCTATGATGTCTATTTCTTTGACTGTATGGTGGATAACTGATGAAACATGATGTACCATGTATAAAATACGAATATCAGATAGTTCCATTCTTTCCATGTATAAACGTTGTTATATCATTTATATGTTGTTACCTTTAAAAGATAGCTGTTGTATAATATATGGATGTTATGTATGTCAATATTAAAAGAACTTTAATAACTGAATAAATGATTTCATACCTAGACAAAATGATTGAATGAACAGACCTACCTCACAGCTTAATTTTGTCTAATTTTATAGATACATATGATACCTTTTGGTTCTTCTTGATTTTATCAGTTCTTCACCGTTTAATATGGTTAAGAACTTTCAAGCATTACTGACGATACATTAGTTGTTGAAATATGGATCTGATGATACTATAACATTAAAACCGTTATTTAAAACAAATAATGTTTGGTTAACATTAAATGAATAACAAAATATGTAGAGCAGGATTCGCTCACCCTTCTAGAGCACATTTGATCATCACCAGTAGCTGGTGGGGTTTGTGTAGCTCAGTCTTTAGTTTTGAATGCCCCTCTGATATCTTTTGTCTCTCTTTTGTTTTTAAAACCAAATCTTAATTTCAAGGGAAAAAGATGAATCTCAATATTTTATATGTAAACCACGAAGAAGTAACCACAACTATAGTCAACGTTTTGTACAGAATCTGGTATGACGATATTAGGAAAATAAGTCAAATACTAGAAGAAAAAAAGAGATAAGTGGATAGCATATTGGAAACGTGTCCCTCTAAGTATGAACTGGAACTATATGGCATATGTAGCAAATTCCTGACCCAAACCGATTTGAAAGCTCTATTAGTATTAGACATGCATTTATATAAAAGAAGATGAATTTATTGCATAGAAAATGTATAAGATATCGTAGGAAATGCAGTTGTCTAGGTAAATATACTGCAACATTTGACCAGCCAACTGCATGTTTATACGAAAAGACAGAAAACGGCACATTGTCATAAGATCTCATAAAACTGTATTGGTGTACGTATACGATGCATAATGAGGTATACAGTGGGTTTGAAACCCCACCAAACATGTCAGGATCGAGTCTCATTGCGGGTTGATTTTTTGTGTAGAGAAAGAGAGCAAGAAGCCTCCAGTCCACCAATGTCAAGTTATGAGCAAAAAAATAATGAAACTGTATAATGCCCTTAATTATACCAATGTAAAGCATTTTGACAATTGTTGTCTCTCTAGTGATATTTGTTACTCAATCAATTTATTTTTCACGAAAATGAAAATGCTTTGTTTTTCACAAACATACAATTGTGTGTACTATCTGTATATGTTTGCTTTTCGAAGAAGAAAAAAACAAAACCAGTTCGGTGAATAATAAGCAGTTTTCTCTGTAGAATATAATAGTATGTACTATATAGTATGTGCAATCAGCCCTTTGAGCGCGTGTTCTGAGACAAGTTTGTTCAACAACGAAACTATTTTTTTCTTTTTACTGGTACAATGAGCTATAATAAAGAAATAAATCTAAATTAACATTCATATTGCAACTGAGACTTCCTTAAAGTGTTATTTTATAGTAGTTGCAGATCGAAAATTATTGGTTGTGAAGACAAGTACGATTTTTGCACGCAACTATTGCCTCTAAATTGAAATTAACGGTACCAATTTGACTTCACTAGCATGACTAGGTGTTCGACATGTGTTTTTTCATTTCAGTGATGCTCGAATCCATCAAAATTGATAGTAATAAACCTAGCGCGACTGAAGAGATTTATATATAAGAAAAAGGACCAAACGTATAGCCATAATAAATGCAACAGTAGTATACCGGTGTTCAAAAGTCAACAATCGATTGAGGGAAAACAAATCCGGGTTACAAACTTAACCTACATGACCTAGGTAAATACAGGAACTTTAAGAGGAAAACAAAGGAACAAAAGCAACACTGAAATGCAAAAAAATATAAATAATTTGAACCCGGCAGTGGTTTAATGACTAGCCAAAATCACCTACTTTATGACATTGTTACATAAACATTGCGGAAATGACAACACTACGTGACAGACATACAGCACTGACACACATAAGAACATTCATCCAAGAAAAACGCACAAACAAATAATATATAAGCCGACACAACATGCAAACTTTAGAACAACAACGCTTATATTCCATCAACGATAAACACCACAGGATATTAAAACGGTAACGCGCTTACGTAACTAACCTGAATCCTT
This sequence comes from Mytilus trossulus, assembly GCF_036588685.1. Lineage (NCBI taxonomy): Eukaryota > Metazoa > Mollusca > Bivalvia > Mytilida > Mytilidae > Mytilus > Mytilus trossulus. The sequence goes on from NC_086373.1 coordinate 51,348,521, forward strand.
GACCTACGAATTTGTCATCTTTTCTGTTGCCTGTAATAAATGATTTCAGGCAGAAATTTGCAAATAATGAATAATGGAAGAGAACACACTGAAAGCTATAAAAATACAAACTGTATTAAATGAGACATGTAAACATACATTATACATATCTATATCTTATTTTACAAAAATCAAGACCTGAGACATATGAGTGTAGGAAACGGCCTCATGCGGTGCGTTTGGCTGCGATATAAGAAAAGAAGCGCATCATGGATATTTAAAAAATATTTCAAGTTTGAATTGCTCCCCTTTGGCTCTCAATGAATTCTGATAAAGTTCGTAAACTTATGGTTTTGCAGATTTTGGATATTTTCCCTTGTGTCTGTAGATAATATCCCCTCTGAGGACTGTCATTTTGATTTTGATTTTACTTATTTTTGAGTTGGGTATTTTCATTACATCACTGTCTATTACAACAAAATCAGCTTCTTTTCCATTCTCTAACGATCCAACAATATGTTCCTGTCGCATGGCATATGCACCATTTATTGTGTACATTTCTATAGCTTGTTTGATTGAAACTGACTGATGGCCTCTTTCGACTGCATGCTGGATACCGATAAAAGGATTCAGGTCACTCACATCCCAGTCACTACTCAAGGTCACTGTGGCGCCAGTGTCGGCAACATTTTTCACCGCAATAAAATTTTCAGCTCGTTCCCTGCCGACAACCGATTCTGTGCTGTGTCTTTCACAAGGAAGCGTGTAATCACCAGACACTTGGAAATCGGCTACAACCCCAAGATCCTTGAATCTACCCAAATCCCCCTCGTCTATAAGTTCTAAATGTGTCATTCGATGACGTGTATTGTTTTCTTTTGTATTTTCTATGGCATTTAGAACCTCATGTACGGCTCGGTCACCAATAGCATGTATATGAAAATCAAATTGTTTTTCGTCCGAAAAATGTTGCAAACTCTTGATGTACTTCTCTATCCGAGCCTGTGTGAAATAGTTCATCCCAATATTTTCCTCAAGACCTCTAAGGTGAAGTTTCTTTATGTATGGTTTAAGAACAGCTGCTGTAGTATTATCAAGTAGCCCATCAGCATACATTTTTATTTGATTTTGCCGTAGAAGACAGTTATCGTCACAGTGGTACCCAGTATGCAGCTCTTTCAAGTTCTCAATTTGTTCTTCATCGCACATATGGGAATACACCCAAAATCCCAAAATGGCTCTGACTGTGAGCTTTTTGTCAGCACATGCTTTCTGCCAAGCTTTATGATGTTCTTGCTTCCAATACACTCTTGCATCGCAAAGAGAAGTAATGCCATATTTTTTAATTTGATCTAAGGCATACATCAATCCTTCATAGTTATATTTTTCCAATTTTGCTGAAGGTGCCATGGCAATATCCATGATTTCTATGCCTTCATTTTCAAATAAAATTCCATTTGGTTCTTCAGTGCCCTTTTCTCTCATTATAATACCACCTTCTCGGTCGACAGTTTGGCTATTAATACCAGCCAATGATAAAGCTCGAGTATTTACCCAAACTGAATGTGATGTTTCTTCCATCATAATAGCTGGTTTATTAGGAACTGCTTCATCTAATATTTTCCTAGGAGATCTTCCACCACTTTCAATATGTTTTAACATCATTTCGATTGAATATCCATGTCCAAGAACCCAGTTAGTCCCTTTCTGTTTAGGTGCCTGTTTCTTTATAAGACCGATCATGTCTTCCGGCGAAAGGTCGCGCGGTAATTCGCAGGTTCCGCCAACCTCTGAACCTGACTCAAGTGGATGCATGTGGACGTCATGAATACCAGGGAGAACAGTAGCTCCATCTAGATCGTACATCTCATATTCACCTACAAATTATGAAATAGTATTAATTGTCTCTAACTTAGAACATCATCTGAACCAAGGAGTATACATCGCAAGTACTTTCAATGTAAAGTTTTCATAACTGCACGTATGAAATTGATGCTCCCCAAACATTATAATAATATCGTGACACCCGAGTTATCCCCACAGTCTAAATACATTTTCAAAAGGAATATATTATGCAGGTGGAGATTTATTTCCCCGAGGGTAGCACCAGCCCAGTAGTCAGACCTTCTGTGATGACTTGAGTTATCATTGCTATGTTCTTAATAATAAATTAACTGTTTTCAACACTTTGAATATTTGAAATACTAAGGCTTTTCTACCCCAGGAATAGATGACCTGTATTTGGCAAAACTTTTAGGAACTTTTAGTCGTCAATTCTGTTCCACTTCGTACTTTATTTGGCCTTTTAAACATTTTTTTATTCGAGCGTGACTGATGAGTCGTTTGTAGACGAAACGCGCGTCTGGCGTTAATATAAAATTTTAATCCTGGTATCTATGAGTTTATTATGTTGTGTCATGTGTACTATTGTTTTTCTGTTTGTCTTTTTCATTTTTAGCCATGGCGTTGTCAGTTTGTTTTGGATTTACGAGTTTGACTGTCCCTTTGGTGTCTTTCGTCCCTCTTTTATTATCAGATCTGATCAAGGAAATATAAAAGTTTTGTATGAAGAAAACAAAAAATGTTGCCAACAAATTCTTCCGAGCTTAAGTATACACCATAGCTCTTGCTAATATGTCAGTTCAGAGGAACAAATGACAAATACCAAAATCATAGAAAAAAACACCATTTAATTGTAATTTCATCAAAACTTATATTAATCTTATTTGTTAGCAGTGGACCGATATGCAGACTATATATCAACGGATTTAAGAAATTAGTGTTTCCTACCTGATTTGTAGAAATGCTTTGCCTCCTCGTCAGAGCCAACATAAATAATAATACCACCTTGCACTACCATAGCCTTCTTAGGCTGTCTTTCCCATTCTGAACTCGCTACTGTATAAATGTTTCCATTTATATAAATAGCTCCGCCAGAGGATTGCCTGGACGACTTAAAGGACGCCATTAGAAGGAAGGTTTATATCTATATTTAAAAACGAGAAAGTGATTCAAAGTTAGTTCTTTGTGAACGAATGTTTAATTTAATTTTCCATCTTTAATATACTAAACTGTCTATCTAATCTCACCTTATTATGTACGAAATTAAAAAATATATAAAATTTGTAAAGTTTTTTTGCCATATGCATTAGATAAGGACTTCCCGATTAAAATTTCCTTTGAGTTCTTTTTAATTTTTTGTATTGGCTTTTCTGATGACGGTAATCGACAAAAACACTTCGTTTACAGCAGTGTTTTGTAATTTTCATCATACGTTTTGCATTACCATAATAATTAAAAACCAATTGTTCAGAGAACAATTGAAGGTCTTTCCATCAAAACAATGTATTTTGATATGAAAAGTTGTGAAACTAAGTTTAAAATGTCATTGCAATCGTCAAATGATAGCTCCTAGTAAGCTGATTCCAAAAATATATTGTTTCCATACATTTATTTTAAATAAGGGAGATAATTTGTTACTTCCGGTTTGAAAAATGTTACTTCCGATTATATTTGAATATTTACTTGACACTGATTCCAAAAATATCTGGTTCTATATACTTTTATATTAATAAAGTACAAAAAATAGCTATTTCCGGTTTACAAAAGGTCACTTCCGGTTGTTTTTTACAAGGTTAAATGGTTTGATATCTTTTTCTAAAAGTTGTATATCTTTATCATGTATACATATAGAATAAAAGCAAAGGTCAAAATCTAGAACGTCAAATTAACCTATGACCTTGAGATCAATTTCAAGGTCATAAACCAAGGACCTCAAATCAAAAGACCATAGGTCTTTATTATATTTAGTTAATGAGTTATATCACCAAACGCGTATTTTTAAATACAAGAGGGGAGAAAACTTCCTTTTACATTCAACGTACGCTTGCAATCAAAATTTACATCTTATGACATGTCGCAACTAACAATTTAGTAAAAATAATTTGTTGATATCTTATACAGTCTTTGGATATAAGTGAAAATAAGCCAAATTCAAATATTAGAATATGACCTTGACCTTTGACCTTGACCTAATTTTCATTTTTTGGGACGAAGGACCTCAAATCAAAAGATCCTAGGTCTCTATCACTTATGATTTATAAGATAGAAATTCATATCACTTATATCAGATGCATAAGGGGAAATAACTCTCATATGGAGCGGTCATATCGCTTCGGTCAAAATAGGACAAATCATGCGAAGGATATAACGAGCAATTTTGTAAAATAAATTTGTCATAATCTTTTACAGTTGCGAAGGAGATGCGCTAACAAGGAAAACAGTGTTTGGGGAGATAACTCCTACAAAGAAAAGTATTCGTTTACGCAGGGTAAATTTCAAAAGCGCATAAACTGTTCGATATCATATACCAAATATCTAAGCGACATATTGCGAAACAAATGTTTATCGCAAGAACAAAATTAGGCGGAAGAAAAAAAAAAAAAAAAAAATAATCAGAAGAAAAACAATAGGTCTTTCCACAAAAAAGTGGAAAGACCTAATTACTGATCTAAGGTTACAAGTCCTTACCAAGTACAAATCAAGCGATTATTGATTATTTGTTCTTTCAATATAAAGCTGACGTGAACCAATAATGTATTCTCTTGCACTTGATATAAGTGCAAAAAAAAAAGCTGCAATGGTTGATTCCTATTACAGTTGTATTGCGATTTATGAATGAAATCAATAATTTCGGCACTCGCACTTATTAGAAAGAGTATGTTTAAATTTCTGATTAAAAAAAATATATAAATAGCCGTTGATACTACATATGAATATGGTCTGATAACATATTTAGCACAATATGACATGCCTCGCATAGATTTTTTATAATCTATAACATATTCACTGAAAGTTTATATAAGCTAATAACAAAGATAAAGTTAACACCGTTTCATCATCTTGATCTACGGTCACTGTTTTATTATAATACTTGACATGTGTGAGTGTGTGTACTTACCCAAGATACCTGTTGTTTACTTTTAGATGGTTAATGTTCCGGATCTTGAATATAGTTTGAGGTCACATGGAATATAAATGATTTAGACGTATTTTGTCGACTTATGTTACAGTTAACTGGTATTTTACTTCCATTATGTTATTAAGAGTAAAAATGAGATATTGACAATATATTAACCTTTGTCCGACCGTATCAATTTTAAAACTTTACCCTAAGATATATTTTAAAAGCTATGAGATCTCGTATGCGATATATTTTTAAAAAGGCACTAGCTGTTAAAACCTTGTTCACCAATTTGACTCAAATGTTCATATTCGACTAATAACATACTTAAACGTATATCTAAATGAAAAAGTCTAAAATAAACAATTTACAATGCAAACACTCAAATTATGTATCAGAATGTCACGTGTACTAGTATTTTAGTCTAGATGCAACCTAATTATGTAAATATAACTAAGATATGAATAGATAGCGAACTTGTTCAATTGGATTTTTCGAGCCCTTTTAATTTCATATTATAGGTTAAAAGGTTAAAACAATATGTTAATTAACGTTTTGACCTGTATAAGAGTAAGTTTTTACAGATCGAATCAGTCAATCAAATGGGTTTACTCTTGTTTCACTTTCAACGTTGTTCAATGTTGAAATTCTTTGGTCCTTGTACTAGCTGATCACGTATAGTTCGTGCGTAAACCATCTATAAGGATTTAATGAGCTCGAATTTTTCACTTGCAAGTGAATGTTCCTTCTACTTATATCACAATAATAAATATTTGAAATTAAATACTGTATAAGATTACCTTACCATTTCATGATAATTCATTAGCAATGTTTCATTGCTTATTTTGGCAAAACTTAACCAAACTGGGTGCTAAAAGCGAATTTTTACTTCACTATCTCACTTTCATTTATGATTGAACACATAAAATCATATTTCATATTTTCTATATCTCGTAGCTAGGAATGAATTGACTGTATAATTTAACCGGATTGAAGATTTTAACTATTTTTCCAGTGGTCAGTTATTTGGTCAGTGTATGTGTATACTATAACTTTCTCCAATATCAGTTTAGAAATTTATGGTTTATTCCCTCAAACAAAGTTTTTACCAGATTGACTTGGTTATCATTAATTTTCATCCCCTTTCGATTATATAGCTCTTCACTGCTTCGGTTGTTATACTATCTTGGCTTTAAAAAGTGTTTTTTTGCCCTACTGATGAAGGTAAATTAAGAAAGCGCCTCAGTCGCATACATTGGTTCTTATATTGGATTGTCAATCTAATGGAATTTAATGCGACTGTTTTACAAGTGAGAGGTTTAGCTAGCTTTACAACAAGGCTTAATTCCCCATATTCTATATAAAAGAAATGCATGTACCAAGTAAAAAATATGTCAATTGTTTTCCATATGTTTGATGTGTTCGAGCATTAAATTTTGCCAATTGATGAAGAACTTTCCGTTTTGAATTATCATTGGAGTTCGGTATTTGTTGAGTTACTTTTTACTATGACTTCTAGGTTATAAATATTTAGTGATATAATTCTTATAAATGATTGTATTATTTCCTGTCATTTGAACTAAGCATGAAAGGTTTTTCAATATCGTATGCAAAATATACGAATCGCACTAATGTTAAGCACCTGGTTTGGGCATATTATTTCTGATCACTTCAATTAAGTTTGATAATCAATGTACACTACAAAAGTAATCAAATTTGTACCTTGAATTTGGTTTTGTCATGGATCTTTTTGTATTGTTCAAATTATCACGTTGATTCGCCTTCACTTTGTATGAAGATGGACTATGCACATCGTTTTTCACATTTTGTTTATATCGAATTTGAAGGAACTTTCTACAAAAGAATTGTTTGGATTGATAAACCATAGGTTATCAACTATTTCCGTTTTAAATTAGTAATTTTACCAATTTTGACTTATTATGAATGTCAAATGTGGGTGATGTACGCTGACCAGAAGATGTTTATCTTTAAAACGAACTGAAAATTAATGTCTACTGAACAGTACTGTTGTGAACCATTATCTTCCATACATTCTGAGCAAAATGATTATTGAACTAAGGATAGGAAAATTTCGTCCATTTTTACTATTTTGACTTCTGTGTCACTACTTTTTTCATTCAATACTCGTTTTGAGGTTATCGGTCTTCTCTTTCAATTTCATTTTCCATTTTGTGTATGTACTCTATAGCCTGAGTCTATGACTTTTTCGGTTCACTTCAACTTAAGTTTGGTAAATCAAAGATAATATTTGGTACATGGCCTACCAAATTCCAAGTGTCATCTCATTGAAAAAAAATCGAAAAACTTACAGTATTATGTTCCAAATTTGGAATCTCTTGAATTTGTTAGTCCTAAATGTTTTTAGGGGTTTAGTTCATCTACATTTTTCAGAGTTTATTGTGACGTCCATTTTCTCTGTACAAGTAATTATGTATGTTTATGGGTCTGTTGAAGCCAATCTCCGTGTGCGTCATACTTCGCTGTGTTAAAGACCTATTAGTGGCCTTGGTAGTATTCTACCCTTTAGTCAGGTTTTTATCACAATCCCCATTTCAATACTTAATAATTTGATGATGAAGATGCTTGATGTCTCAGTTGACAACATATTTGTTACGTTTAATTTGAAGATGTGTTTTTCAACAAATAATCGTCGTTTCAATCAAAACCAACTGTGCTCCTATTCTTGTTCAATGTTCCGTTATTCATATGAGATTTACTTCATACATGAGCTTCTTATAAAGAATGAAAAGAAGTTAGCATTGATCTTAAACTGCCCGTTCCGCTATGCAGACGATGTCCTCTCACAATAAATAACTCACAGTTTGGTGACTATGTTAAAGGAATCTTTTCCATAGAGCTTGAACTAAAAGATACAACATATACAGTTAAGGTTGCCTCATATCTTAACTTACTTATAAAAAAACCAATTACATAACAACAGAAGAGATTTCCAGTTGGGATATTTCCATTTCTATGCGGCAATATTTCAACAAGGGCTGCATATATAGTATATCTCACCCTAAATACAATATTGCAGAATAATAATCTTTTTATCGTTTTTTGATTAATTGTGAAGCGTTGCTGCTTTGACACTGAGAATACTATGTTATAGTTGTCTCAGTTTAACATAGTAGTCTCAGTTTGACTTGGACGTTTTAAACCAAGATTTCGAAGTGTTGAATTTTAAATCAGTCTTTCAAGAATGTATAAACATCATCATGAGTTGCTATTGGTTGACCATTTTGGAATATCTGTTCCATAGATGATGACGAAAATGTTCCTACTGCTGTAACAACATATACCCTATACTCTAAACGTGACATCAATGCATAACACTTATCACTGAATTTAAACTTCCGTCAGGAAGACGTCATGTGCCATATGGAAAGCAAAATCTACTGACTCTTCCGGAGCACTTGAGTGTACCAGATGTTTTCGGTAGAGATCCCATGTTTTTCGAAATTTTGTTTTTGTAGACAGTTATTAAAAGTATATATATATATATATATATATATAAACGAGTCTAAATTGAAAACTACGTTCAAACCTATGACTGCGTTGGATAAAAACCGCAATTTTTATACGTGTGCATGTCAAACAAATTTCGTTGTAGAAGGGTCTAAAAACAGCACAAACAACATTTTCCAAAAGACCAAAAGAGTGAAAAAGTATATTTAAACAAAACGCATTTGACTAACAGGTCGAACAACTGATGTTCTTTAACCCTGCTGACTGCCATTGACGATTGCCAAATAAAATTGATCACAAGATGTAACAAACTGGATCTCAATATAAATTTAATACGTCACAGAAAAAAAAAGTTGTTAACTTGTGGACAGGATGTTGTGCCACAAACATTCGGTGTCAATATTTCTTTAGTACACCATATCCGGATTTCGACAATAAATGTCTCTTCAGTGATGTTAGGGATCGAAACGGTATTTGGAAGGCCAAATAAAAAGTACCCTCATTTTTTAGAGAAAGTACCCTCATTTTTAGATTAACTCTTGAATTTTAAGAGTCAATATATAGGATGAACGGATCATATAAACCGGAGGGAAAATATGATACATGCCCAAACAAAAAATATAAACGAGTCTAAATTGAAAACTACGTTCAAACCTATGACTGCGTTGGATAAAAACCGCAATTTTTATACGTGTGCATGTCAAACAAATTTCGTTGTAGAAGGGTCTAAAAACAGCACAAACAACATTTTCCAAAAGACCAAAAGAGTGAAAAAGTATATTTAAACAAAACGCATTTGACTAACAGGTCGAACAACTGATGTTCTTTAACCCTGCTGACTGCCATTGACGATTGCCAAATAAAATTGATCACAAGATGTAACAAACTGGATCTCAATATAAATTTAATATGTCACAGAAAAAAAAAAGTTGTTAACTTGTGGACAGGATGTTGTGCCACAAACATTCGGTGTCAATATTTCTTTAGTACACCATATCCGGATTTCGACAATAAATGTCTCTTCAGTGATGTTAGGGATCGAAACGGTATTTGGAAGGCCAAATAAAAAGTACCCTCATTTTTTAGAGAAAGTACCCTCATTTTTAGATTAACCCTTGAATTTTAAGAGTCAATATATAGGATGAACGGATCATATAAACCGGAGGGAAAATATGATACATGCCCAAACAAAAAATATAAACGAGTCTAAATTGAAAACTACGTTCAAACCTATGACTGCGTTGGATAAAAACCGCAATTTTTATACGTGTGCATGTCAAACAAATTTCGTTGTAGAAGGGTCTAAAAACAGCACAAACAACATTTTCCAAAAGACCAAAAGAGTGAAAAAGTATATTTAAACAAAACGCATTTGACTAACAGGTCGGACAACTGATGTTCTTTAACCCTGCTGACTGCCATTGACGATTGCCAAATAAAATTGATCACAAGATGTAACAAACTGGATCTCAATATAAATTTAATACGTCACAGAAAAAAAAAAGTTGTTAACTTGTGGACAGGATGTTGTGCCACAAACATTCGGTGTCAATATTTCTTTAGTACACCATATCCGGATTTCGACAATAAATGTCTCTTCAGTGATGCTAGGGATCGAAACGGTATTTGGAAGGCCAAATAAAAAGTACCCTCATCTTTTAGAGAAAGTACCCTCATTTTTAGATTAACTCTTGAATTTTAAGAGTCAATATATAGGATGAACGGATCATATAAACCGGAGGGAAAATATGATACATGCCCAAACAAAAAATATAAACGAGTCTAAATTGAAAACTACGTTCAAACCTATGACTGCGTTGGATAAAAACCGCAATTTTTATACGTGTGCATGTCAAACAAATTTCGTTGTAGAAGGGTCTAAAAACAGCACAAACAACATTTTCCAAAAGACCAAAAGAGTGAAAAAGTATATTTAAACAAAACGCATTTGACTAACAGGTCGAACAACTGATGTTCTTTAACCCTGCTGACTGCCATTGACGATTGCCAAATAAAATTGATCACAAGATGTAACAAACTGGATCTCAATATAAATTTAATATGTCACAGAAAAAAAAAAGTTGTTAACTTGTGGACAGGATGTTGTGCCACAAACATTCGGTGTCAATATTTCTTTAGTACACCATATCCGGATTTCGACAATAAATGTCTCTTCAGTGATGTTAGGGATCGAAACGGTATTTGGAAGGCCAAATAAAAAGTACCCTCATTTTTTAGAGAAAGTACCCTCATTTTTAGATTAACCCTTGAATTTTAAGAGTCAATATATAGGATGAACGGATCATATAAACCGGAGGGAAAATATGATACATGCCCAAACAAAAAATATAAACGAGTCTAAATTGAAAACTACGTTCAAACCTATGACTGCGTTGGATAAAAACCGCAATTTTTATACGTGTGCATGTCAAACAAATTTCGTTGTAGAAGGGTCTAAAAACAGCACAAACAACATTTTCCAAAAGACCAAAAGAGTGAAAAAGTATATTTAAACAAAACGCATTTGACTAACAGGTCGGACAACTGATGTTCTTTAACCCTGCTGACTGCCATTGACGATTGCCAAATAAAATTGATCACAAGATGTAACAAACTGGATCTCAATATAAATTTAATACGTCACAGAAAAAAAAAGTTGTTAACTTGTGGACAGGATGTTGTGCCACAAACATTCGGTGTCAATATTTCTTTAGTACACCATATCCGGATTTCGACAATAAATGTCTCTTCAGTGATGCTAGGGATCGAAACGGTATTTGGAAGGCCAAATAAAAAGTACCCTCATCTTTTAGAGAAAGTACCCTCATTTTTAGATTAACTCTTGAATTTTAAGAGTCAATATATAGGATGAACGGATCATATAAACCGGAGGGAAAATATGATACATGCCCAAACAAAAAATATAAACGAGTCTAAATTGAAAACTACGTTCAAACCTATGACTGCGTTGGATAAAAACCGCAATTTTTATACGTGTGCATGTCAAACAAATTTCGTTGTAGAAGGGTCTAAAAACAGCACAAACAACATTTTCCAAAAGACCAAAAGAGTGAAAAAGTATATTTAAACAAAACGCATTTGACTAACAGGTCGAACAACTGATGTTCTTTAACCCTGCTGACTGCCATTGACGATTGCCAAATAAAATTGATCACAAGATGTAACAAACTGGATCTCAATATAAATTTAATACGTCACAGAAAAAAAAAAGTTGTTAACTTGTGGACAGGATGTTGTGCCACAAACATTCGGTGTCAATATTTCTTTAGTACACCATATCCGGATTTCGACAATAAATGTCTCTTCAGTGATGTTAGGGATCGAAACGGTATTTGGAAGGCCAAATAAAAAGTACCCTCATTTTTTAGAGAAAGTACCCTCATTTTTAGATTAACTCTTGAATTTTAAGAGTCAATATATAGGATGAACGGATCATATAAACCGGAGGGAAAATATGATACATGCCCAAACAAAAAATATAAACGAGTCTAAATTGAAAACTACGTTCAAACCTATGACTGCGTTGGATAAAAACCGCAATTTTTATACGTGTGCATGTCAAACAAATTTCGTTGTAGAAGGGTCTAAAAACAGCACAAACAACATTTTCCAAAAGACCAAAAGAGTGAAAAAGTATATTTAAACAAAACGCATTTGACTAACAGGTCGAACAACTGATGTTCTTTAACCCTGCTGACTGCCATTGACGATTGCCAAATAAAATTGATCACAAGATGTAACAAACTGGATCTCAATATAAATTTAATACGTCACAGAAAAAAAAAAGTTGTTAACTTGTGGACAGGATGTTGTGCCACAAACATTCGGTGTCAATATTTCTTTAGTACACCATATCCGGATTTCGACAATAAATGTCTCTTCAGTGATGTTAGGGATCGAAACGGTATTTGGAAGGCCAAATAAAAAGTACCCTCATTTTTTAGAGAAAGTACCCTCATTTTTAGATTAACTCTTGAATTTTAAGAGTCAATATATAGGATGAACGGATCATATAAACCGGAGGGAAAATATGATACATGCCCAAACAAAAAATATAAACGAGTCTAAATTGAAAACTACGTTCAAACCTATGACTGCGTTGGATAAAAACCGCAATTTTTATACGTGTGCATGTCAAACAAATTTCGTTGTAGAAGGGTCTAAAAACAGCACAAACAACATTTTCCAAAAGACCAAAAGAGTGAAAAAGTATATTTAAACAAAACGCATTTGACTAACAGGTCGAACAACTGATGTTCTTTAACCCCATATATACAACTCGTCTAAACATCAACCCAACAATGTTAGATTTGTAAATTTGCTTTCGCAAATTTTTGGTTCTTCCCTCGCCGGGATTCGAACCCATGCTACTGTGATATCGTGACACCAAATCGCCTGCACTGCAGCCGTCCCGCTAGACCACACGACCACCTGGGCTCTCAAAAAAGAGCTTTTGCTGGCCATGTGTTACCTTTCCACGTCAGTGTTAATCTAGCGGCGTACTACAGTACATGATATATAAGGCATGAAGATGTTATTGTTACAGATCAGCTAAATTATCTATAGTAAAGGATCCTACAAATTAATGTAAGATACAGTCACAGTAAATAATTATATTCATAAGTACGTCTGAGTCAGTGACAACCCTACAACAGATGTATCCATCGGATCGCCATCAACGATGGTGATACATGGCTGTGTACATAATGTATATATAACTCGTCTAAACATCAACCCAACAATGTTAGATCTGTAAATTTGCTTTCGCAATATATATATATATTAGTCTTTTGGTACGTTTTTGTTTTCTTTGCCCTAGTTTTGGGAGTTTCTTTCAATTACTTTGTATGCTCAATTGTTTCTCCCACCTCTCATCTTCAACACTAAGACATTTACTTAGTAAATATGACATGTTAGTGGGAGCAACCGAAAAGTAACCGATGGAAGGGTGCTGGTTTAATATTTTTGTCTTGAAAGACAAGGCATATTTATTAGGTAAAATTGGAAAGTGAACTAGCTTTCAGTAACAGGAAGCACTCTAAGATCGGGAGCTGTGTTTCTACTTAGTACTGATCGATTAGTAAAGCAATGTTTAACTGATTTTCGCAATATGTACAAGATGTTATAACATCTTTTTAACATTATAACTTTAATCCGACAGTTGTTATTTTTTTGTTTTGATTGAACTGTTTCACATTGATTATTTATAAAGTTTTCATATCTTGCGATACAGTTAAAGTTTTGCTGATTCTCGAAGACTGTATCTGTAGTTGTTTAATTGTTGTCTTTAAGTGATCGTTGGTAAATATTTGTCTCAATTGCAATAATACCGGCTTATGTTTTCTAATACCACATTTATTTGTGACTTAGATTGCGGCAGGAAACTTTCGAAGAGATCATTTGAGAATTAAGAATGTTCGGTTCAAGAGCATCAACTCTCTGTAGTTTTATAGAAAAAACAAAAACTCGTATCAATTTCGAGATATGTATTTCATATGCAGTTCTGCAACTTAGATCTTGCTTCCTTAAAATGAAAAATAATGAGCTAAATCCCGATTCTTCATTATGCATATCCTTTGTAAACTTACCTTTTGTCCCTTTGATATGTTTTTTTATATTTTGTTTGGTGCGATTAGTAGTCACATATCTTTGATCGTTCTTGATGACGGTAAATCCAGGAAAGCGCTTCGGACGCAAATAATTATACCGTGTTTTTTTTTCTTTTAATATTCGGGGGATAGTGATTTTCGTTGGTTTTGTGGATATAAATGAACCATGAATTTAAATGTTCAATGTAGTAAAAAGTATCTACAGACTTGTTTGCAGACATTTGTAAAACACAAACGACAAAAAAAGTCCTTCATCCAAGAATATGAATAGCCACAAAACTAAATGACTTATAAATACAAAAAATAATAAATATAAAAAATAGATACAAAATACCATGTTGTAAAATTTATTAACAAAATGTGTTTTACCAGCATCTGGTGAAAAAGACAATATCACACTTGCGGCAAAACATGAACTGATAAGGAAAATACTTTTAAAAATATCCAAGTTCATTTTATCTTGTTTAAAAAAAAACCTGGATAAACCCTTTTTTAATTATGATATTGGTCATGCAATCACAAAAAATGAACCAATTTTCTTGAATAACGTGGTAAGCTATAATTCAAACAATATTAAGTTAAAGTGTAAATTTTACATAGTATAGTAATCAAAGGTACCAGGATTATAATTTAGTACGCCAGACGCGCGTTTCGTCTACATAAGACTCATCAGTGACGCTCATATCAAAATATTTATAAAGCCGTTATCAACATTACATTTCTCACTAGTGTTGAGTTCATCTTGAAAAGGATTGTCTTGAGAAAATACTAATTTAATGAGGAATCGGCATCGCAATCTGTAACATATACCTCAAAAACATCCTCCAACTCAGTAATTTTTTTAATTTTTAATTGAAAAATGAACTAGTACTAGTATTCAATTCAAGGATTTTATAGATTATGCTCATCAAAACGGATATTTAGCGCAATTATTTCCAAATGAGGCAACTCTTTTTTTGATAAATATCGCAGACGAAGAACTCCCCACAAGACCTTTAAAAAGATAAAATGAACTTAGTACAAAACATTGTATGTAACATCGATACGCCCATTTTCATACACAATATAAGTTACCTAAAAAAACGGATTAACACATAGGGAAAAAAATGGATTCCAAAATGGATGTTAAAAGTAAAGGTTAACAACACTCATACTTGAAACAGAATATTGCATTGAGAATTCAATTCATAATTCATTGGTGATAAATACATGTTAACATCAAGACAAAGTTCATCGTAATTCCTTTGTATTGAAGACGACAAAAGAGTCTTAGATTGAGTCATTTGATAAACAATAAGATTTTCGAAGGCGTCTGAAAAACTTAACAATCGTGTGTAAAAATGGGCGAAATTATAAAAATGGCTTCATTAAAGCAACAGTGTCAACAAGCAAAACATATTTTTACAGGTTGCATAGTATACCATTTGTGCATGACTATTTACATTCTTTCAAATCACAGACAAAAATTGAAAAACAAATATACACAAATGTAAAAACAGTATCTGACATTTGGCAAATAACATAATGTGGTAGAATGTATAATATTAAAAGATGCGACAATACATTACAAGTACAATAGTGTTTGATAATCTCGATTTTTAGAATTAAATACATTCTTTGGACATTGAGATTTTGGGATTTTAAGCCCAAACCAACAGAAATATAGTGATTGTTCGGCGAACAATCTATGCATGGTACGACGGACACAGTACATACTTTACTCCTGTCCTACAGCACGATTATGCGTTAATGTATTCTTAATTACAAAAGGGATTGTCCTTTAACATTTCTCTTTGAAAAAAACCAAGGAGCATACAGCCCTTTTTAAATAAACAACTTTTTTATTTATAATTTATAATAATCATTTGCCAAATTATTGCTATCCATTTTGAGACGGCAGTAAGTTTTGATTACACTTTCGTGAAAAAAATTATTTATATTTGTTGACTGTTTAAGACTGAAGTAGTCCTTATTACATTAAATAATTGATATGATAGGTGATATTTTGAAATTCTTGTAAATTGAAGGACAAAAGTGCGGTGTTTAAAATACATGTGCACAGTCTTAGCTCTTATTATCTATTATAAAACACTAATCTAACAAGTTGGTAGACTCTATTATACATGATTCTGAATATGACGATACAATCAATCTCAAAATGTGAAAAAAACAATCTCAAAATGTGAAAAGAAATAAAACAGAATAATAAATTTGTGATTAAGAATCAAAGTTCTTGTCCCCTTTTACGGACAATAGTAGTATGCTCTTTAGATCTTATTTATAACAGGATATTTAATGATATATTGAAGATAAGGAAAATGAAAGATGTAGTTTCGGGTTTATTATAATATGAAAAGTTATGGAAATTATTGGATATTAACAATAGGATATATAGAATAATTTGGATATTGTATGCCTCTTTTGGCGTTCCCGATGTCATTTTTCTTGCCCACCTATATACTGTCGTTAGTCATTGTAAGAGGCGTGTTATGATAAATAAAACTCTCGCCAGGTACCTTATGAATGTTATGATGTGTAATAACGATAACGTTTTGGTCATAAAGACATAAAATTTCTTTCCTGAGTAACTAAGTTCTGGTATTGACGACCTGTAATGGTAATGTATTGTAATGTCAACGCAAGTAGATGTTTCGAGTTATCTACCCTTATCCACCTGTATCCAACTTTCCGTCATAAGGAACGGAAGACAGCATCTTTTCTTAACGATCTCTTAAATATCTAGGTCAATGACAATTTAAGATTAATTTTGCAGACAGTTATTGTCAACAAATGGAATGCTTCATGAAGTTGTACGTTTGTTCATGATATCTAGATGTGAAAGAGTTACCAGAAAAACGCATAGAACTGACATTTTTTATATTTACCAATGCCCATGAAACCATTTTTCAAATGAGATAGTTTTAATGCAGCAGCTATTTGTCTAAACGCCACCTTCATAGCGTGAAAGGAGAAAAAAGAAAGTAGAGTGAAACAAGCAGTTACTTTTCAAATGTATAAAAGTTGAGTGCCACAAGGCATTGGATGACGTTTTATTGCACCCATCAATAAGACACTGCTTTACCATGAATCATTATCTGTGTTTTCAGGGAAAATGGTAGTGCAATTTGCATCCAATTAATGATCAGAAGTAAATAATGAATGATATTTTAGTAGTCATATGTATCAGTTTTAGTAACAGCAAAAAATTGAGTACTAACGAGTACTAACCAAGACCAAAAAAACCTACAAAAAACGTACAAATGACATCCAAGTTTCTGAATGAAAATTCATATATTCGACATTTTTTTAAGATAGTTACATATCTTTTGATAAAGCAAACGAATAAAAGAATAAAAAGAAATAACAACGAAATTAATAATACTAAGTAGCGAAAATCACAAAACATAAAAGACAGGTAAAATACTTGTAAATGGTAGAAGTTATGTATAACCGCGTGATGATGGGTGCAATAAAATTCTTCCCTCAGTGACTAAGAAATATTTACCCAATCCAACCATTGAATTGAAATTAAGGAAATGACATGTACATATATTGACGACAACAATGAATATTTACTTTGGAATGATTGAAATAATTACAACAGAAAAAGTGATTTCGACATGAATTGATGAAGTATATATATAAAAAAATCAATTTTTGCTTTTCATGTGCATACCACATGCCAAATTCTTGTTGATAAAGTATGACCCATTTCACCCGTAACTGTTTCACTTACAGGGTAAAAATCAGGAAATGGGTAAAATCCTTTAGTTTTATCATATATCCTTATTCAGCAGTTACAATACTATAAAATTTACATCCCGTGTTCACATTTCCATTAAATAATTTGAAATTTTTAATTGCATTTGCTTGTATTTAAATGAAAAACTATAATTTTACTTCCGTTAGATTTCTTTACGTTTTGTTTAAAAATTTCTGTCGTATTTCGTTGTAGTATTAAAACATTAAAACACAGACTTTGCTGAGACTGAACTATAGCTTCATCATTTAATTTTTTCTTTGTGATTTCTAAAATAGTGATATGTTTTTAAATGTGAACTTTATCGCATGTATTTAGGGTTCCATCATAATTGTCAACCATTAACCACAATGTACAAAACATACACTTTTTTCAGACCTCCTACCCTCCTTCAAAAAGTGTACATCAACCATTTCAGATTTCAAGACTAGAATCGATCATTCTTCATAAGAAAATATCTTGTCTTTTATAGTTTCGTTTAATATAGAAATTTGCATTGAAACAAGTCTGACTGTTTTCTTCTTCAAAATGTTCTTATGTTTTTCAAAAGCGTACGGTAAAAAAAAGTTTATTTTGTAACTCCCTCCCCCCAAGTGTACGTTTTGTACACTTTGGAAAATGGTTGACAATTATGGATGACTCCTTAAACTTTAAATGGTGTAAATTATTTAAAAAAAAACGAAGATTCTTTAATTTTATTCGTTAAATACATTAAGGACAAATCGATTGGATGATTTGAAGATTTTGTTCATTCTAAAACCTAGAAAATATAAAACCAGCTGTACAGGGTGTCTAAAGAATAAGGAAATTATTCTAACTATAAGACACTTGAAAAATTGCATAAACATATCAAGATAGAATGTGTGTACCAAAAATATAATTTATAATTATAAAGAAAACATAACAAAAATGTATAGTGAAACTCAGAATCATGACTGTTAAGTTTCCTTCTTTTTTTTTTTTTACATTAAATAACAATCTACTAGTCGTTTAATATTTTATAATTAAAAAAGTGAACCAATAAAAGAACTATTTCACAAAGTGAACAACTGAAATGCATAGTATGTATTGTACGATAAGTAAAAATAATTGTCAAAACAAATGTTGATAAACCTTCCTGTTCCAATACACACTACAGATAATATTTTCATTAAGAAATACAGCAGCACAAACTAATCATTAGCCTTTTCTAAAGACAGGACTCCAACCTTTTCACAAATATAAAAGATCAACCTTACTGTATTGAAAATTTTGTATTTCATGATGTGATTTTGCAGCAATGAAAAAAACAGCAATACTCAAACTGCGTACGTTAACAAAAGAGTTTGAAACATGAGTTTCATCTGTGGAGTCCATCAAACGAAGATATATATAAATCACGCCTAATTCAGATTTCCTTATATCCACTGAATTTTAAATGTTACAAATCTTGAAAACATATTTTTTAATTTCATTTCATGGAATTAATAAGTAAAATGTTAGATATAGAATGCAAAGAAAAAAAGACGAATATGAAGAGGAAGGAGTCCAGTCCGAAGCAATATGACCAGCAATAATGTCAAATTTATTTCACATGTAGTACATAAATCGATTGAGCAAAATGGAAGCCAATTGTGATATTCAAATACATTGATTTTACTAAACTCATACTATTAATATACATATGTTTAAGAAATTGATTTAACATCTCTTTTATTCATCTGTTTGTCGAAAATTATGTACTTTCGAAAAATATTTTTAATGATGACTAAGAAAGCAAATTAATAGTGCCATCTAGAAAACAATCAATGTTTGCTACCAAGATGAAATATAAATGTCAAACATGCGCTCGGTGCATATAAACAAATGTTTAAAATCTACAGCGCTTTAGTGTTTGAAAGACCTACAGGCGGCAGCAAATGAAGTTTGACTTTATTGAAAAGTGCAAAGTCATCTTAAATAAAGAATGTCTGAAGTGTATTTGAGCAACATCATACATTATCAAGACTTGTGATAAGAGTTACTCTCACATATATCGTTTATAGAGCCTCTATCATATGTTACACCATCATCGGACCTGGCTTTATTACTATTTGTCCTTGTCATTTCGAAATCATTTTCTTCTCTCTGAGAAGGTAAATTTGACATAGAATTCGATTCTGCAATGAAACCCATGGGTGAATATTTATGCTGTTTTTTCTTGTAAGAAATTTTTCTGAGGACTGAAGTTCCATTCATATACGTTTCTAAAACAAGAGACCCATTTGACGGTTTTCTATCTTCAATAGTATGATCACAACCTCCTTCTGCGTAACTTGGAAGCGACAGTGTGTCTTGTGATCCAGAATTTTGACTTCCGTCTGAATCCGAGCCACGTGACCGGACATGAGTATAAAACAAGGTGAAATTGTTTGAGATGACAGGAATAGTTAAAGCTATCATCAAAACACCAGACACAGCACAACATGCACCAACTACATAACCATATACCGTAACCGGATATACATCGCCATATCCGACCGTCGTCATGGTAATCAGTGCCCACCAAAATCCCATGGGAATCGTAGTGAATTTTTCCCCAGGTGTCGTTAAATCCTGTAGCTCTGCATAGTAAATGATCGATGCGAAAACTAGCATTCCAATTAGTAAGAAAATGGCAAGCATGAATAATTCCTGTACGCTAGCTTTCAAAGCATATATTAATATTTTTAGTGCTTGATAATGCTTTACAAGATGAAAAATCCTGAACATTCTGGCAATTCGTAGTATGAACATGATCTGAATGATAAATTGCTCATTCATATAGCACGAACGCATTTCAGATGTGCTGAAAATCAGTTGCATATACAACGGAACAAGTGCTAGTAAGTCAATTATGTTCATCATTGAACGAACAAAACCTAATTTATTCGGAGCAAATATAAATCGTACTATCAACTCTATTGTGAAGAAAACAGTACATATCAAATCTAGTTTTTCTAATGCTGGATGTTGCGTCATAATTTGAACAAGTTGTTTTTTCTCCCCATTGCAATCGATGGTTTGGTTAGTTTTCGTGTAGTTTCTTGTTGGTTGTAGTTGTGGCAAAGTCTCTAAGGTAAACCCTAAGATCGAGGTCACTACAAAGAGTAATGATATAACTCCATATATCTGAAAGATCAAAATAAAATAGCTTTACTGAACAGCATACAAATTAGAAGTAAAGATAGTTCATTGATTTTGAAATCTCGTGAGGAAAGAAGAAGATGAATCAAAATAAATGTTTGAATTTTATTATTCCGAAGACCTATTAAATATACTAAAACACACCCGAGAAATCGCGGGCATTCAGAGCGTATTTGAAAGGATGTGAAGTGTTGTAGGAAGAATTTTGTAAAAAATTTAATGACTTGAGAATTTCAGGAAAAGTATCAAAAGTCTTTTTTAACCCTCCTCCTTTATTTCCAAAATTCCCATTTTTGTTTTCTATTAATTTCATTATGAACATACATTTAGTGTACATGTATTATGAACATTCCAGTCAGGAGCCTGTAATTCAGTGGTTCAGTGATATTTGTTTTTCGTTCATTTTTTGTACATAAATAAGGCTGTTAGTTTTCTCATTTGAATTGTTTTACATTTTCATTTCGGGGCCTTTTGTATCATACTATGCAGATCGGCATTTGCTTATTGTTGAAGGCCGTAAGGTGACCTTTAATTATTAATTTCGGTGTCATTTTGGTCTATTGTGGAGAGCTGTCTCATTGGCATTCATACCACATCTTTTTTTTGGTAAAACATTTAGTGACTTGAGAATTTCAGAAAAGGTATCAAAAGTAATAGGTAATTTGGGACAGGATAATTGTTTTTCTAGACCGGTTCCTCCTTTTTCCACCAAAAAATTACTTTTTTCCTTTTTTTTTTATTTGTTTTCTATTAATTTTAATGACAAATGAATAATTTTAGCGCTTATCTGAATATTATGAAAATTCATGAAAGGGGGGTCGGGGCAGAGGCGGATTATTTAGGGGGCCCGGCCCCCCCTTTTTCTGGAAAATTATTGGTTGCTTATATAGGGAATCACTGAGGCATGACCGGAGCGGGCCCCTTTTAAGCAGTCAACGGGCCCCTGCGTATGAAAATTTCTGGATCCGCCACTGCGGAGGGGCCCTGATCCCAATATCCCGGGCTTAAAAACATGAAATCCCGAGGTTCTGAATTTATTATACAAATTAAATATCTCCACATCCCGAAATTCGAAAAAAGAAATCCCGGATCCCGAAATGGTCAATCCTGAAATTTCGATCATAAAAACACCCGTTCCAGACGTCTCGAAAGTGTATTTTTTTACAGTCATTTCTCAGTTTAATAATTGATCCACAGCGGTCATTGATATATTATTCAGACCCTCTCTATTAAATAAACCCTGTGAATGCCGTGGATAGTAAACTTGAAAATGATATCAGACAGAAAATACACTTTATTCGTAGTATATATATTTGTTTCAAAGTAAAAAGAAAAACGCAAACCGGAGGTCTAATCTGACTTAAATTTCGTCCAATGACGGACATAAGACAGAAAATACACTGTATCGTAGTATTTAAAATAATGTATGTTCAAAGTATACAGAAAAACGCAAACCGGAAGTATAATCTGACTTAAAATTTAGCCCAATGAAGGAAACATATCCGGCCGTCTTTTTTTCTCGTTTTTCACCCAAAATAACTCAATCTGAATAATCATATGAATGGATGGCAAATGCGATTATGAACTGTACCCATAGGACACAGAATCATGATGATTAATTTATTGTGGAAAGAAGAGAAGCGACACCCAAAATGAGGTCTTCTCGTTTAATAGTATAGATATGTCTTATTAGGAGAACGACCATCATACAACGTATCGGCAAAGATTAATGCAGGCGTTGTCTTGAACACTTAAATGCCGAGTAGAGACGGGTTGACTCGGTCATATACCCACACAACCAATCGATTCCAATCGAGTTTTTATATCGTTTTTGCATCTTTTAGGATTTATAGCACGTTAATTCAATTCAATTCAATTCAATATTTTATTGGAAAGAGCACAATAGAGGCGTGATCCAAATACAGACAATTATAATATTAAAACAACACATAAATGTAATGAAGATTCATGTAACAAGTGAAGTCATGAGCCAATTCTATGTATACATATACATTATAAACTGATATTGATACCATAGACTTATATTTCAGTATTATTGTAGATTTTCATATATTTACTTAAAACACACAATATAAGATATATATATATATATATATATATATGTATATGTACAAACTACTGTAAAGATTATTATCTGATGAAACGGTATGGTGGTCTCTCAAATCAAGAGGTTCTTTAATATACATACAAATAGATTTTAATTCCTTTTCAGTCATAGGATTTAACATTTTGGTAAAATTTACATCCAAATTATTTGAATTAATATCATTAATTTTATTTTTAGATCTAATTTTGTTATATTGCGGACATTCAATCAAGAAATGAATTTCTGTGCAAAATTTACAAATCTCTCATTAGATGGTATTTTTGGTCTTGCATACCTCCCAGTTTCTATTGCTAATGAGTGTGCACTTATTCTTAATTTAGTGAGTTTTTTTCTACGGTATTTAGGAATATTAAAATTTAAATATTCTTGTTGTTTAAATTTAGTATAAATTTTACTAAAAAATAAAAGTTTACCACAGTTTCCATCTTTTATCTTAGAAAGTTCAAAAATATTTTTTTTTGTGTAGAAATCTTCTAGTTTCTGTTTGAAATTACTATTACAATGCTTGTTAAAGGGTATTCCAATATATTTCATTAATTCAGATAGTTTAAAAGACCATGAATTTTCTCTATTTGTGAGAGTTTTGTCCACTTCAAAAGCAGCCTTGAGAATTTCATGCGGACGACCAGACCGTTCACCAATATCACTGAGACGCTCATAATATTTAAACATAAGTTGATAACATTTAATGCTAATGGGTAAAGTGCCCAATTCACACCGCACTGCTAGATTGGAAGACTTTCCATGAACCCCAAGTATGTTTTTAAATATGGAGTTTTGTGTTTTTTCTAATTTACTTTTGTCTAATGCTTCAAAATTTGGTTTGAATTCTAATATCCATACTTCTGATCCATAAGTTAAAATAGGAGTTATCATCGAATTAAAAAGCTGGAGCCAAGTCTTAACAAACAAATTTTCACTATATGGTAGTTTTGACTTCAATGCAAAATATGCTTTTTTAGCTTTATCTGAGAGGCTTGACACTGCCTGTATAAATTTTCCAGAGCTATGAAAATCAACTCCTAAGTATTTATAACAATCAACAATTTCAATTGCATTAGAACTGTAATAAAAGTAAAAGTTTTCTTTATTTACCTTAATTTAAGAGAAAATTATAATTTTTGATTTCTTAAGGTTCACGGCCAGTTTCCATTCAGTACTATATTTTTGTAAAGAATCAAGAGAGTTAATAGATATGAGTTAATGTTTGTACAACTCAATATGGAATTAAGAATGGAAATGGGGAATATGTCAAAGAGACCATGGACATAGAGATGTTAGGTATGTTAAACAGGAGTTTGTAGGCTTTTAGCCTTAAAAGAGCTTAGTGAATTTATTCCTCAATGGAGAGATATGCCAACAACTTTTTTTTGGCCCTGCAAATTGAAAAAAAATAATCTTCTAGTCTTTCTAAATGATTTTGTTTAGATAAATGAATAGTTAGATAAGGAATAGACACGTTTTTTGTATTTTCTGATATATGATTTTGATTGATATGAATGTTGAAACCATATAAGTTTATGTTTGTACGACATAGTATTAAATTGATAATTAAAATGGAGAATTTGTCAGGGAGACAATGGACATAGAGATGTAATGTATGTAAAGCAGGACGTCTAGGATTTGAGCTTTAAAAGAGCTTGGTAGTATACCTCTCATTGAAGAGATATGTCAACAACCGTTATTTGGAGCTGCAAGATGAAAAAATAAATAAAATCATCTAGCCTTTCTATATGAATTTCTTTTGATAATTAAATAGTTTGATAAAAAATTGACACGTTTTATGTATTTTTATGAATATGTTTTTGCTTGATATGGATGTAAACATTGATTCTTTGCAATCGGCACATTTTTGTGTGTGTGTATGTGTTAATGAAATTACTGTGCGTCTTTTCAAACATTATTCTTTTCGCGAATTACCAAACACCCAGCTATCTGTGCTTACTATTCTGATAAAGACATACTTCTTAAGGAAACGAAAAATACTCAATTTAGAACGTGTTAATAGCAAATGGTGTTAAGTCATATGTTTTTCACGGCTCTCAGAATCAGAATCCAATCTTCCATTTCTTTCATACGAAAGGCGAAAAAAAACCAGTTTACATCCTTTAAGAAAAAGAATATGACCTACGGTCGAACAGATGAAATGAGACTAAATTGAACATTGTTAACATACCATTGCCTTTCTTGACGTCCTTGGATGTTCTAAAATTAACCAGACTTTCATTTGAAATCTTCTCCATCCTTCGTAATCATCCAGATTTATATATATTTGCTCTTTCTTTAAGCTCTTGTTAAAAGAGTCCAGGATTCGTTTGTTTTCTATGTATGATCTGTAATGCCGCCAGCAGCATGATTTGATATGCAGTTCACTTATTTGCCAGAAATCTAACTCCCTTTTTACCACTGCTCCACATACTTCGAGCGGAACATGTAGCTCACCTGAAAAAAGGATTATAAATGAAAGTTTATGTTAAAATATTGCGTATGGGGGAAATATAGAAACGCATTCTCTACATTCAATATATTTTGTATATTCACTACCCGATTTTCAGGTAACAACAACTATATGTTTTGCATTTGACCATAACAACCCAATTCATTTACAGGCTCCAAGAACCTTCTTAAATGTGAGTATAATTTAAATGATTGCGGTAAAGTTCCGATCTGTTCACCCGAATCACATCTCACGAGAATAATAAACATGATAAATGCAACCCACATATTCTCGAGGGTAATCAGGTCTTATTTCACACTACAAACTATATCAATAGTGTGAACTAGACTCGTACTACTGGTACTTCTAGCTCTCGTGGATTGTCAGAAAAAAAAGTATTGATACCAGGTACTACATTTAAAAAAAAAATTTATGAGTGGCCTTGTCCATCATTTTAACAAATCAACAATGCCAAACTCTGGAATTCTTATTTTTTCCTTAGCAATATTAAAATTAAAAATATAGCAATGTTACGATTGAAATCATTGTTTATAAAGATTTGTATAATTTTAATAAAGAATAACAAGTTTATAACATTAAGATCTTCAAATTAAAAATAAAATGAACCAGTTGTAATGAAACATGCATAACAACAAGACAGTTTGAAAAATGGACCTTAAAAAATTTCAGAAGCAATTTCCATGCATGTTGACATGTGAAAATTTTGAAAATAAAATTACAGCATAGAAAAATTAACAAAGGGTATATAATATAGAAAAAAACGTTGCAAGAAGAAAATATCGTTTAAACTCTTTATAAACAATGACTTTGTTCGTTTGAACTTAAATGTTTACCAAATAAGGTAAGATTCGAAATATTAACATGACTGAAACTAATGATAATGAATAGTTTGATTTCGTTAAGTAACACAATGTGATTTTCTAAGGGGAAGGATTCATAAAAGGTCTAATATCATTCACTAATGGAACGGTGATATTGTGCGAAGGTATTAGTAACTTAATTCTAAATGTGAATACACAGATGTCTATCCCATCTTCCAGTAAACCAACTTTACTTATCTTTCAGGTTCATATTCAATATTAAACTGAAATCGATTTAAAATCTAAAAAGAGTGAAGAAATTACACATTTAAACTGTGAGATATAATTTCTGATAGTGTGGCACTGTGAAAATAACAAGTATAGAAGCAGAGCATGCTCAGAAGAACATAAACTTACCGTTCTCTTTCGATCTTTCTTCTGTTTGAAAGATCCAAACAATTATTAAAAAGAATTAATAAGCATTAAATGGACCATTCACTTGTGAAGAAGAGCATATAGGATAAAATACTTATACTGTCGATAAACTAGTCTCATGGTATTGATGATATTCAAATAATGCCTTTTTCACGACCTCCTGTCACAGACTGTGCATCAAGATCATTTTATAATTTACTAACTTAAGATAGCATAATGCAGAACCAAAGATCATACGAGGACAATTAAATTGACATTATTCTGTTTGTTCATGTATACAGTTACAAAACATGTCATAAATAAAAGACTGCTTATTAATATTGCTCTTTTTCTTGGATATCATTCATTTGGTTTACAAAGATACAATACACATATAAGGAATTAGTACAAATTGTGGCACGCTCTAATCGCAAATTTAACCTGAATTGATTTTCACATCAGAACTTTTTCAATAAGTTCTTTCAATTTTTTCTTTTATCATCAGTATCACAATTGAATGTGAGTTCTTTGAGGTTCAACCAATATGTCATGCAATGGCTAACCTTCAAGAAGACGATCAAAAGAAGCATCAACACTGCAAACTTATCAATTTTTGGAAATTTTGATTATTATTCCGAAAATAATTCAAATAGTATGAGATGGACATTAAACCAAAATCCTTTTGAAGATATAATTAGGTATTTTAGTTGTTCTATTTGAGTACCATCGACGAGTCTTCTGTAGATGAAACGCATATCTGATGAATTCAAATATCTGCAACTTTTATGTTGTCATTTTGACCGTTTGATATCATACTTAATAGCACACATCTTCCCTTCGTATATTTCTTGTCTACATTTATTACCAACAAGAAAATCAAAGATTTGTGTTAATAAAGATTGTATCATCAATAATTTATAGTATTTTATACGAGACGTTTTGCCATTATAGAAAAACTATGTGGCAGAGACATCAAGGTTCTTCTTTGTTGCATTTGAAGATTTTTAATTGTTTTTACAGTTTTAAAATATGCATGCGATTTGAAATTAGATATATACTTCTATCAATAAGATGAATTTAAGTGCAATAATGTCTTGATTTTAAGAAGATTGACAGACAAGTTTTTTTTCGCAAACAAATAAATGGTAGCACAACATAAACAAGTGACATTAAAAATGTTGACACACAAATCGCTGTTATGACTTCAAATAGTTTTCTATTTGAATCTTGTTAGGAGATGTCACAAAGTAAAAATTTTCCATTAAAAACAATGAAATGATATATATCATTGCTGTGCATATAAAATTTCTGCTTAAGTGCCAGTCTGCCTAAGAATCAGGCAGTGGTGAAAACATGACTAAAAAACCCCACCCAATTTGACATTGATTTCAGTTCATAAAATGTAGTTATGCACAAAAATAACATTCATTTCTGTTTTCTGTTCTGGTAATAGAAGATACAATTTGGTTGAAATGCACTAGAAATTAACGAATAAGGGGAGATAACTCTGTAATTTGCTATCATTCTTACCAATTTTCTAACCAAGTTATTTGATATTACCAAACACACACACACACGAAGGACCAATTATTTTTAACTCAGGATGATGATTAGTATTAAATAGCATGATTAGCTCGGTGGTTTTTTTTCTGATCATGTTTTGATTTTTACCTAAATTGCCTGATTCTTAAAAAGACTGACACTTAAGTATAAAATACAATATGATATTTCTAATTCATATGTTTTCCTCGTATTATTGCACTTTAAAACTTTTAAAACTTGTTGACGACAGTGTCAAATAAGGGATATGAAACCTAAATGTTGTTGCTACTTTAAGTTGACAAGTGTCAAAACGGTTGCCAATGATTAGGTACATAAACTATATTAATGACAATGTTAAGTTTATGAATTATGAAATCAGACTGTTTTGGTTAGTCTTCCGCTGTAGGCTGTAAAGTGCTCGGGATGAAGATGAATCCAAAAGGTTTAGCGGTCTGAACTTGATATTAATTATATACAGATATATCATGTTATGGAGGGGTATTTGCAAAAAATACTAGTCGAGGGACTTAAATTTCTCGAGCCGCTAGGCAAGGTAAATTTTGTCACAAGACTTGTATTTTTTTGCAAATACCCCTCCATAACATGAATTATCTGTTTAATTACATCGAATAAATTTTAATTTAAACTCTCTGTACCAGCAAAAGGAAATATTTATTTGAGGACAAGTACTACCATAAAATATACCGCGGGAACTATACATGAACTTATACGCGTTCGCGCTGTCTTTATGTAACGTCATTTCCGAAAAAATTGGCGGGAAGATGATCGCGAGGGTAAAAAAGGAATATCCAAAATGGCAAATACCATGGTATTTGGGGCATATTCACCGACAGTGGTGAAAAACAGTCAGATTCTTTTGAAATGAGGAAAATTTTTAGAATATGCGAAAAATACACTGACTATCAGCCAATAAAAAGCTGGCATTCTTATATAAGGTGTAATTATTTTAGAAATACATCAGTTATGGGATGAGTAATGAGTTATATGATATTCAATTGTAAAAATGATAAAAAGAAAACAACAAGTTTCATTTAACCGCATTACTAATAAAATTGGGAATTGAAATGGGGACTGTGTCTAAACAGCCCAAATATATGTATCAATACTATTTTCAATGAACTCATAAACAAAAACAGGCTTATACAATTGTCCGCCAGACAAAAGTTTTCTACAAAAGACTCACTAGTGATAAAGCCGCAAACAACGTTAAATACGGAAAAGCACGAAACTATATATACATGTATTCTTAAAGGGGATTAGCTGCCAAATTTATGTTCACCGATTTGATTCAAATTCTCATATTTCATTTATAACAATATAAAACATTTTTCCAAACTATCAAAAGTATAAAATAAACAATTAAAAGGACACGGTCTCAATAAGATGTAGCTTCGTTTCGTGAGAATTTTAGCCAAGACACCATATAATTAACTATCAAGTTAACCTTCTATGACCATATAAGCAATGTAAACATAAACATAGATATGAATAGATTAAGCAACTCGTGCAATTGTATTTTTATAGGTACGTTTAATTTAGTATTGTAGATTAAAAATTTATGTTTATCGTCGTTTTTACCTTTAAAAGAATGATTTTGTGTGGATCGAATCAGTTAATCAAATTATTTACCTAGTTTTAACTTTCAATGTTGACATTCTTTTCCTTTAAATACCCGTAAACGGGAAATGCATACGTTATTCTATCGCTTTCTACGGGTTAAATTGGAGTTCACATGAATACGGATTTAATGAGGTATAATTATTCACTTGCAAGTTAATGAAAGTGAAATAGTGAAATAATAATTTGCTTTTATCAGCTAAAATGGTTCAATTTTGTGAAATTAAGCTAATAAACGGAATTATTCACTTGCAAGTGAATAAGTCATAATCAGTGTTTATTAGCTTAATTTCACAAAATTGAACCATTTTAGCTGATAAAAGCAAATTATTATTTCACTATTTCACTTTCATTAACGATTAAACAAAAACAAAATCATACTTTTAATTTTCTATATATCTCGTAGCTAGTGCCCCGTAAAAATATTTTATCATTGTAGAAATTTATCTTGCCTTTTGACTTTATTGAATCAAGCGACAATGGTTTTGATTTTGTAGACGAATCGCGCGTCTGGCATTACCAATTTTAATCCTGGTATATATGATGAGTTTAGTAAAGCTATTTAACCGAGACAATTGTCAAAGTGTTTTGTCTTAAATATTCATGGTTTCACATAACTATATCCTTATCGAAAGGGAAGGGACTTATTGACCTGCTGTTCTGATCAAATATACGATGTATAAACAGAACAACTAATGTTTAATATGAGTTATCTAAGAACAATAACTACGTTCTAAATATTGTATACATTTATAGCATCTTATCTTCTTCTTTACCAAAGATTATCCTCTATCGTTTATGCAAATGCAAAGTATCAGACGGAAACAAATTACGTTATCTAGGTCACAAAAACAAGAACAATGAAATAGAGCAGAGGTACTACATTCCATATCGGTGATTCGCCTTATAACATATACTTTGTTTAATCTTATACCGTTCCCTGTGTCTGTCTTTAGAGTTTTTTGTTATCATATATGGAAGTATGTCTGACAAGTTATATATCAAAGTAAGCTGTATTTTAAAAATGAAAGTACACATCGCAATTAATGATAACTTATGTTCATATTGTACTTTCTTATCAAATTATTAAAGCCCCGTATGACTCATTAACATCAGTAAAAGTACGACATCATGAATACCCTTCTAGAAATTTTTGTTTCGCAATGCATGATCAGTATTTAAAGTGAATAAAGTTTAGGAAGGATTGTGTTTTTTCTAAATTTGACTTCATCAAAAGCAAAACTTACACCAGCTTTTCTGTCAGGAAAAACTTTGATGAAACCAAAAAGCTATCTAAGGACACAAATTAAATGGTTCACTTTTCAAAACAAAAAAAATAATATTCTAACATTTGAAATTAAAAACCAGTGGTTAAGCGGGATAAAACAAACAAAAAACTCTCATATATTTTACATAAGTGACGAAATCAATTTGTTCACGATAATTGACCCTTAAAAACTTTGTGTTTTTTTCTTATTTTCAATACTTATTAAACGAATGCCGTTAGAAAATAGTAATATTCATTTTTTTCAAATGTGAATATCTGCTGTTTATTGCTTCCTCTTTTTGAATTTACCTATATATAAGGTGTAAAGGACTTGTCGTACACTAATTTTAAGAATATAATGTTGTTTTCGAATCGGTGACACTGAATGTGGTTGAGCTTTTGATTTTGCAATTTGTTAAGAGACTTTCCGTTTTAAATTTCCCTTGCAGTTCTATGTTTTTGTTGCTATGTTTTCCACAAAGCATGATATACATTTTCTAATTCAAATTCAATCATGTTTTTGAGAAGTTGGTATACTCATTTTTGCCTTGAAATTTAACACGAAAACATTGCTTTTGTTGGAATACGAGATTTAAAAGGCTAGCCAATGCTTAGCGAAAATATATCAAATGTTTATTAAACAAACCAAAAGAAAAGTACCACACAACAAACAAACTCCTGTAATTTAGAAGGATAGATTGGCAGTGCTCCGATTTTAGCATTCTGCATGTGGTCTTTTGCAAATGAATATACCACTTTATTTTGTAATAATGCGATCATGAATACTTAAAGCCATATATTTCAAAGACAGAAATGATAAATATGTAAGTGCAGTACGAGGATTTCAAGCTCAGAGTGTAAATTTCTTTGTCTTTATACCTTGATAACCTCGGATTTTTAAAGTTGTTTTATAAGTTGATATCATCTGAACGGATGCATAATCATCATGTTTAAACGATGAATAAATATTTTATTTGTGGTTGTTCGACACTAATATCCAAGTAATGGATTGCTGCACTCCGTGGGATTTTTAAATCAGAGCAAGCGATTTTGCATGCTATTCATTACTATCATTTACTGCACATATTTCATGTTATCCATTTAAAAATATGCATTGCGGATGATATGCAAATTAATTGTTCTACAAACAAGATTTTACATAGGAAATACTAATGCTTAAACGAAAAACATCAGTTTTAAATTTACGGTTATTTTTCTTCGTATAGAAATTAATGATCTCATAAATTCTTTCTGCAAGTTGCATAATTTCTTGGAGTAAGTCTGTCAGAAAATCAATACTCAGAAAAAGTATAATGGTTTCCATATTCATATCCTGTATATCAAAAATCATAAATGTTTCTAAACATCACTTTAATTTTGTAAATTTTGCTAGCCGTATCTTACATCCTCTTGACACTGTCAAATCTGGAGAAAATATATATCCGCGTTAGATTGGTGTACTCGACCAAACATTAAATATTTATCAATATTTTCACACCGCAGGTCTAGATTGTTATAAATGCAAACAGAACCGCATTTTCGATAGAGCGAACGTGTTATATTGCCTGGATATGGCTGAAATAACACAGTCTCCGTTTTATTTCAGTTGTTGAAAGTATCGAATATCGTAAAGAATCCATTATCAGGAAACTAGGTGACAATGGATACAGTTTCAACAATCGTATGATGTTTAGTGGGTTTTTTTTACATTGCTTGAATTTTCCGTATTGAAAAAAGAGTTTCCTTAATGGTTTTTATATTAAACAATATTTTTTATTTGTTAGATGGTAGATGAAACAGTTTAAATCTGTATTTTCAAGTCCACAAACTTTTTAAATTCAAAATTTTTATGTTATTCTATTATGTTAAAGCTGTCATAATATTCTTAATACATCTATGATGGAAAGCTTGAAGCGTTTATAACAGTAATTCACTTAAATCTCGATATATTTTAACAAGGAAATAAAAAATAGTGTCGAGTGTATATAGAAGAATATTTCTTTCATTTTAATCATAAAGTTCTTCTCGTGTTTTGCTTTATGTAATTCTTTCTTGGGTTTCCATTTCGACTTAAAGCGTTCCTAATAAACGTATATCTAGAAATGCGTTTCGAACGCATTTTATTTATCAAGTGTTATTTTCATATTTTGTTTCCTTGTATGTCAATTTTACAAGTATTGCACAGTAATGTCTATCATAATAGATTTTAAAAAAAATCAATTCTTTATCGATACTGTATTGAAGATAGTATAGCTTATTACTGTTTGCCCCGGTGAGACATTCGTCTCCGGACTGCAATAATACCAAGCCATAAAACAAAATGAAGCAAATCCATTGTTTACAGATATAGAGATATACAATATAAGATTAACTTCCAGTAGGTTTCTTGATTTCATTTATTTAAGCTCAATGGTCTGCAAAATTAAATGAATTTATTTATAAAAATTGAGAACATTACTATGTTGTGTCATGTGTACTATTGTTTTTCTGTTTTTCTGTTTGTCTTTTTCATTTTTAGCCATGGCGTTGTCAGTTTGTTTTAGATTTATGAGTTTGACTGTCCCTTTGGTATCTTTCGTCCCTCTTTTACTGGATTCTATAAGAAAAAAGCATTATGAAATGATACCTTCTTCGCATCACGTCTTTTCAGATCAGTATCAGCCTTAAACCAGTAATGGTAAAATACAATGTCAGGAATATGGCAGTTGTTACCAAATAATCCGTTTCTATGTATATTGGCGTTTTTTTTTAGTAGTTCCAAAGTTGAAGGAATCAAACATTAATATATAAATATGATTAACTTATCATTTAATGTATTTCCAAACAAAAGGCTATACTACTCACCGAAAATATGACCAAAAGAAACAATATTTAGTATTTACAAAGAGCCAAACAAATACAAAAAAGGCATCTTTAATAGGGTACATTTATACTCTTCGTTAGTAAAAAACAACAAAAAGGAAAATTCCGTGCGATAAATCGCATGGATTCTAGAGTTACTTCTCTTATCAAAACAGACACTTTGAAGATCTGCCATCGATCACAAATTTAACGAATGATACGTGTATGCACATGTAATATAGTTGACTTAAAAGACAATTACAGAGATGGGACAGGCTTAATTAATTAGCTCTAGAAAAACAGGAACATATGTCCGCACCTATAAAATGTCATATGAGGAAAACATGAGATAGACAATACTATAGCTCTCCATGTTTACTTACTATAATTAATGAAATATTATAGATCATATACAATAAATCTAACGACCTTGTCGCGATTAAGTGACATATTATTTCTATGTTAACAATTTGTGTCAAAGACAAAGGACAATCATCTATCATACCACTGCGATTTGTTTTCATTAACCAAATTACTTCAGTACTGGTTGAAAGACAATGGTATGTATCGGTTTCTTGTTGTAATCAATAATTCATAATCGATGATTAACAATGGAATACTATATTATTATTTTATGACAATATTGTTTTGTTAATAAAAGGCCCTTCATGAAATGCAGTTCTACATTCGAACAGAACAATTTTTTACAGATCTAGGAAATATTTGACATCGCCAATCAAAACTGACTATCGCTTTGGTAAGGATAATTAGAAGAGAGACAAGCGATACAAAGGGTTATTCAAAATCATAAGTCGAAAACAAAGTTGAAGACAAAATACGAAAAACAATTTTAAGAAAAACAACAGTACACAATTGATTTATTGGTGTTTATCACCATTTAACGGGTTTGGCATGACATTAAACAAGATTCAAACCATCGTTTTTTTTTCTAAATTGTCCTGTACCAAGACAGAAATATGGTAGTTGTTATCAAAAAGTTCGTATTGATGTGTGTTGGAGTTTGTTATTGACTCACATCGGTGTTCATGCTGATCCTTTGTTTACCTCTTAAAACTGACGTGTTTTCCTCGATTTTGGTTTGTAAACCGAGTTTTGTTTTTCTCAACCGATTTATGACTTTTGATGACCGGTGTTCCTCTGTTGCTTTTATTTAATACTTTTGTATTATTTCGGAGCGTCATACTTTTAATGCTACCATTGTAAACATAAACATTTTTTAAAGAAACCTTAGATCTTTTACATGGGTCTGATTAATCTCTTTTATTGCATAAGAATAACAAGAATAACAAAGGATAACAGAAATCGTTTATAAATATATTAGATCATTCGAACCCACAATAACCGACCCTTCCAAGAAAGGAGATATAACACGGACAGAAAATTCCTTTATCAGAAAATATATGTAAATATTAGTGTCCAATATGAACGGAGAGTTTTCGCAATGTGTTCATCCTATGTATTAAATGTTGGTGCCACTGACTTACAGGTCGATATTCTATTTGCATTCAGAACCATCATTTGCATTATTGTTAACGTTATTAGAGCAATTGACAGTATTAAGGGGTAGTGGACTCACGTACCAGGTTAACGGACCACAGACAAGGTTAATACACACATATACTCATAATACGACATAGGTAGTAAAAATATAAAAGTCAACAGAAACTATAACCATGAGATAATAAAATAGTTGAGAAATATTTAGAAGATCATGGGAATAAATTAAGTTTTGATATATATGTAAGAAAAACTGTAATTCAGCGCTAGTACACTCATAGTTACTGATTGACATACAAGGAAAGGTATATGAACATATAATTGAGAACAATAAATTTAACGCAAAACATAAAACCTTATACATAATATCACAGATGCTTTAGTTCTAGTCGTAGAAACGTACAAAACACTCTTCACGTTTAAAAGTTGCCTAATGATGTTATCGAATCACAAACGCTCAACAGTAAAAATGAAATGTAGATTTTTGTAAAATATCACAGTATAATTCAAGCAACTCACATTTAACTACATTTATTTTACAATTAGATTGATTTTATAATTGCTAATAACAGAATTAACTTCGAAGACGATTCTCTTCCTAGTACAAAAGGAAGTCTTTAAAAATAAGAAGTCGGAAAACTTCGAAGATGGAATTTTAAATGAATAAATATCAATAAAACTAAGAAATAATATGCTGTTAGTTTCTTGAATTAAACCAAATCAATATATGGAGACGAAAAAGAGGAAGATGTCTTGAGTCAAAAAAATATATGGAAGAATCATCTGTAAAATTCAAAGACAACCAAATAGAACAATCTATAACAAAAGTCTTGGAATATCAAGTAACATTACCTTGATTAGAAAATACACGTTAAAGGATTAAGGGTAAATGCATATATGTTGTTTGAAACATTTAATAATTGACAGAACAACATAAGTATGAATTATCAAGCAGATGCCAACCGAATTGGTCACTCGTCTATGTCGATCTCTGACATAACCAAGGACCGAAAAAAGACCTTGTGTTCTCAAACTTTCACTTGAAACTCTGAAAATTGTATTGCAAAACGTACATTTTAACAAAATACTTGGTGTATAGCATTCCATGTGTTCACACGTCAAAGAGGGAATTAATGTTAGCAGTATAAATGACAGATGTTACATTGATATCGAAATAAATGTTATTTTTCAATGTCTCAAGAGTGTCCTATCAATTAGTATAAATTAGTATTAACTGTGCTATTTATACGTTCCCATATTTAGTCATTGACCATGACAGTATATTTAGCTTTATAGAGTGGGCGTCAAGCACAGGACTTGATGATACTGGAGCAAGATATCAACATTTCTATTAAAGATATTAATTGAGTTTGTTCAAGCTTCGTCTATAATTATACAGAGTACATGTTACACATGTTTAGTATTGATAATAATATTAGTTAGCAAATGCCTGACACATAAGACTGTCATTCTGCGATTGGATAATGGCATCACATTGTAATTGATAAGTTATATCTTCAGAATTTCTGCAAATAACAATTAAGTGTTTGTATTCTACTCACTTTCGAATTCAATTGGGACAGCATGATAATAAAATATAACTCAGAACCGTTACATTACGTAATTCGATACTAATGTAAAAGATGTCACTTTTGCCTGAGGTACTTTATTGAGACATTTATTTAAAAAATTATAAGTATGCAGCGTGCTACTATGTTCTACAATGAGTAAAGTAATATTGACGGTACCAACTTGATTGCACCATAAGCGCATTCGACAATAAATATTTCTTCAGTTATATTCGAGAACAAAATATTTCAAAAATCAAAGCTAATGTGAAAGATGGAAGACTGTTGACAATTCTTAAACAGGTTAAGAATATATTGAGTGGTCATATTGGACCTTTAAATGAAGATGTAAAAATAAAAAAGTACCTTACTGTGACTAATACGCCAAAGACAAGAATATAATTTAACATCTTATATAGAAAGTAAGTTTATATAAAATCATCATATATTCATTTCAACGCGAAAGATTTGATTACTGGACTGATGATACCCTTTGGAAACGGAACATACACTTCAATAGAATATACCCTGTGGTAACTCAGTGATACACTCGCTAAAACACTTATACCCTTTGAAATGTTTTTGCTATTTCTTATGCATGCAGTAATATTGGAAGTGTTTATATATACCATATCGATAAATATACACATACATCACTCCCTCATTAGTACAATATCATCCTTCAACGATAGCGCTTACGCAATTCTACACGGATACAGCATTTATAGTATAAGGCATATAAAGTGCTTTCTAATAACATATTAAAAGTAGGTTATCTTTACAGAGAAGATAGACACAAATAGTACCAAAGCGCTTGCCAAAGACGCTTCACATTGGAAACGCGGTAAAATCAATGCATTCTTTTACTAAAAAGTTATTTAAAACTACACCAAATGTACTTTTTCGTAACACTTAGTACAAATGAAACATAAAAACACGATATGAAATCTAAATAACGTACTACAAACGGGCATGCGGCGGTCTGCGTATCACAAGAAGGGCAAAGTCAGTATCAATTGTAAAAAATGAAGAGCCAGTTTCAGTGTGAAAATATATATCATTTATGAGCATGCATTAAAAATAATGAATACAGTAATAAATATGATTTAAAAGATCGAGGGTAGCCATTAAAACTTTTAAAACAAATGAAGATTACAGGGACAGATTAACAGGGAATACATTTACAGTCCACAGAAACAATGTTTGATTTAGAATTACAGTTTGTCCCTGTTTCCAGTACGATCACACCATGTATTGTTATTAATGTCATCCAGCAAACAGATAATTTAAATATTACATAACAATGATCGGATCGAAAATAGAAAACTAGATATGGAAGATGCATTTAGATACGTTGATATCACTCGAAGAAATCAAGAAAGGGAATGATCGGTTTTCAACGAATTTTGATCTTAAGGGAAACGCAATTTACAATTTACAATTAGTTTATATCATAACTATAACATATTGATCTTATCTCACTTCTACAGAATGTATTTTTAACGCTTAAATTATATTTCGCAAGGTATTTTAGAGCTAGTTTGTAGAATGCATAGAAAAACACCAATAAACAATTAGAACTTAAAAAAGGACCACCATTTTAATGTTTTATGAGGTATTCTTTAAGTTTCAGAATAAAAAAGTATAAATATAACTTACAATTTGTTAACCAGATTCGCGTTACGTCTAGACTAATCGCAAAACAATAACGACGCTAAAGAAAATTTAAAACAAACAATTTCATAAAGCTATGCCGATCTGGCTAAGGGTATAACAAACAGATTAAAGATACTAAGATAATAATAGTAAGCTGAGTCTTTGTATTTGTCATTCACTCTTAATACGATAACTTCATATCAATTTAGGCTAAGGTTTAAGCTATAACAATAAAGAACGCGCTTCACAACAAAGGTGCAATCATCACACGTAAAAGTCAAAATTCGGAAGATATCATTCAGTATAGCACCTTATGGTTGAAGACATACCATTCGTGCTAAAAGACAGAGAATGTATAATAAAAACCTCCTACGTCTTAATGAAACAATGACCTAATAGCCTAGAGATATATAGAGTACAGTATTTACCAATTCCGTTCCCAATTACTGTCCAAACAACATAGATGGGAATAAAGGAAATTTAATATTGTAATCATGCTGAAACTGATTTACAAATTCATTTCAACGACAAATCATGTGACTGAATTCTCTATGTTAGTAACGTAGACATGTTATGCATCTGTAGATCAATATAAGGACACTTATACTATGTGATATCAATCAGACTTAGGCTCAGACATTATTTCTATTTCTGAATTAGGTGCATGTATGTGCATGGAAGACAGACATAATGCATAGGATTGGAGTGATGAAAATTAATTACTGTAATAGAACGTTCCTGTAACGACATTTTTTCGTCCCGTGGCAGTAATCTTGCATGCTCATCAACCATTTAATCTACATTTTCTACAGGTTTGCTCTAATACAAAGTGAAGTCATGCAAGACTGACTCCTTAGAGATTACTTTTGGGTTTTACTGTTTACATGAAAAAATAATGAGGCTGTAATCAATTCTGAACTCCTACTTAATTTAATTGTGAGCATATCCGCTGTTTAGATCCAAAAGCTGCTTTAACTTCAGTCTTGCGAGTACAAAATAGTTTAATTTTGTCGTTCCCTCCGGCATCAGGGGTTAAAGTCCTTAAACTTTACTTAGTGCTCAGAGCACAAGAAATATGCTCGAAACATATAAATCCTGCATTTTTATTTGTTGATTTTGGGGTATAAGTACAAACGGACTCAAAAGATTTATGACTTCAAGACCTGTTTACGGCCCGTTTTTCTTTTCTGTTTATTCGTGTTTGATAAGGGTTGTCTCAAAAGCAATATTGCGACATCAGTTTGATATCGAAACATAAAATACACCCAAACTGAGAAAGAAGACACACAAATGATTTCGAATGAATTACATCTTTACTCGGTCCGAACTTTGCTTTAGACACTGCGTGAGAAATGACCCATAAAAGGACAATAAGGAAATTAGGAAAACTGCACAAAGGGCATTATCCAGACACTGAAATACTTGCGAAAAGTCATTTGAACAATGCATTTATAACAGGATACCGCAAATTGAAAAGTTGAAACTATCACACTACTTCCTAGAAACAAGCATAAAAATATTAAAAAATATATTTGAATAATTTAGTTTTGCACAATATGAATACGATAATACGATACTCGCAGTGAATAATAAGAAAGTTTTTAAATGTCTGAACAAGTCTTTCGAACAAAAACAATTTGACATTCGTCATATCATATTTTCTTAATTCTCTGACCAATCAGCTCTTCAATTATTCATAAGAAAAATGAGTCATATAGGAATCATAAAGAGATAAAGCATAGCACGTATCATTTTTTCATAAACCCAGCAAACTCAATATTTGTCAAGGTTAGGTCATAGTCCATGTATTCAAATGATTGATTATTCTTTTTCAAAGTTAAGAATGTATCTGGTGTGTTTTCTGATCTACATGATATATATATTTAATTGAAAAATCTTGTATATTTGTTAACAATCTCCTAAGTGCCTATGAAGTCAATTATCAGACAAATAAACGCATTTAAATAACATTGAAATAGCAGTGGTCTATGCTCTAAAGTAGATGTTAAACATGATAATAAGTATATGATTAAAAAATTACAAGCAACGAGTTGAAAATTTCTGAAAAGGATATACCACTTTAGAAATAAATGTTGTTTAAAGGTAGCGATAACATTAAAGGAAAAATCATTTAATATGATGAAATTGAGATTTAAACAACCACTGCCTCTAAATAGTGTAGATACAAATATAAACGAAGGACGAAAGATACTAGAGGTGCAGTCAAACTCATAGATTGCAAATAAATAAACTAAAAACGACATAGATAAACATAAAAAGACAAACAAACAACTGATAGTACAGAAGACACAACATAGAAAACAAATGACTAAGCAACACGAATCCCACCTAAAAAACTAGGGATGATCGCAGGTGCTCCGGAAGAGTAAGCAGATTCTTCTCCACATGTGACACCCGTGATACGCGCATGCCCGACTTCAGAAACCTTCCAAACGTTGTCTTTGGTCACTTTTACGAGTTTTTTTTGGGATGATTTGCTTCATAGTACAAATGAATGTGTGATTTTTGATTTACACGTGTGTCACATGCAAGCCTTTATCATTCACCATCCTTTGTTTCTGAGAATTTTGTGTTTTATAACTGAAAAAAATATGTGTAGTGAATGACATATAGGTATCAAATAAACAAGATGTGTTTCCATTTCTGTTCTAAATAGATATCAACACCATTTTTAATGATTGAAAACGTAATTGAAGCACCCTCTGTGCATACTACTCTAATCTTGATACATGCAGAATAAAAGTACAACTCCTTCTTTAATATTCAAACTAACATTGTAAGTACTGAAAGCCTTTCGTGATTTTTCTAAGTAATACAATCAATAATTTCTTAACACTTAAAACCTTGGAAAAAGATTTGAATAAAAGTTGAAGATCAAATAGAATAATTCAATAAAGATCTGAACTATGCTTTTTAAATGTAAAAACGCTATCAAATGGGTCGATTGTTTTATCTGATACTTTGTTAAAAGTATTGTGTCAGGACAACATAAACTACTGTAAATAGAGCATTTCAATAGAGCAGTATAAGTGATAATGAATACTCAAATACAGCATGAAATGTTGTCGCAACACCTGAATGGAAAAAGCTAGCAGCGAGAAACGTTTTTAGACCACATTCTGACATACTTTGACATTAAAAATGATCTGACACACTTTGGCTTTATTCATCGTTGACAATGTAATGGAATTTGATGCGACCGTCATAAAAGTGAGAGGTTTAGCTAGCTATAAAACCAGGTTCAATCCACCGTTTTCTACATTAGAAAATTCCTGTACTAAGTCAGGAATATGACAGTTGTTATCCATTCGTTTGATGTGTTTGGACTTTTGAGTTTGCCTTTTGATTTTTGATTTTGATTTTTGAATTTTCCTCGGAGTTAAGTATTTTTGTGTTTCTACTTTTTGTAGAGATTAAATTAAATCCAAACTCAGACAAACAATGTACAGACCATTGATAGCCTTAAGATACAACTACTAACTTGGAAATTTATTAAATAGACCGAATGTGAGACAAATTACATTTAAACATCGCTGGTACGTTCGTGTCATCCATTAAAGTGAGAGGGTTAGCGCTATAGAACCAGGTTTAATCCACCATTTTCTACATTTGAAAATGCCTGTACCAAGTCAGGAATATGACAGTTCTTGTCCATTCGTTTTTGATGCGTTTTGTTTTTTGATTTTGCCATGTGATTAAGGACTTTCCAAATTGATTTTACTCTGAGTTCAGTATTTTTGTAATTTTACTTTTTGACGCAAATATGGAGTGGCGAAGATACCAGAAAGACATTCAAACAAAATAATAAATCGAAAATAAACTGACAAAATCATTTCCAAATAAGGAAAAGACAAATATACCGACAATAGAACACAGAACATAACATAGAAAAGTAAAGACTAAAAAGTAAATTCCCAAAAATACTGAACTCCGAGGAAAATTAAATTGTAAAGTCCCTATTCAAATGGCAAAATCAAATGACAAAACACATCACCCGAATGGCTTAAGCCACACGAACTACATAAAAAAACTGTAGATTATCTCAGGTGTTTCGGAAGGGTAAGCAGATCCTGCTCTACATGTGGTTAAGAAAACTTTTACAATTCATGTAATACTGCCTTTAACACACGTAGGACTGATTTGAAAACAAAATACCTAATTATTTTTGTCATGTTTATCGTTGTGAACGAGTGAATTTGGCAATAATACTCTTTACATATTCATATATTTATACATACTTGGATAAGAGCATTCCTTATGAAGGTTTTAATGCAGTCTTCAGACACACCAAATTTATACAATGTTTTTATTTCAAGAAAATAAAACTACTGTGGACTCATTGTAATTCGTTGGATTTTGGAGGATTTTGAGGATATAGGGGAACCAACAATAGGAATGTTTAACGAATTAAGAATTTTTAATGGGATTTTATAGAGAGTTTGTCAAAATCACATAATGTGAATTAATTATTATTCTTCGGATGCCAATTTATGTGTGTTTCGTAGAAACAGGTGAACAAGGAATTCAAATGTTCATCGAATAACATATTTTCAATAGGCTTTGTATAAATAGATTGACGAAACCACGAAATCAAATATCCGTAAATATGAAAGTTTTCTGCATTTCAAGAAAAATTGATTCCCACGAAAATAAATGAATCCGCAGTAAATCAAATATCAACGAAAATGCAGGTGTCCTCAATCCACGAAAATTGGTTCACACGAAATTAGATGAATCGACAGTAATAAGTATTTCGAATGTACTGAAATTAACAGGAAAGCAACCATTTTATATTCATTCGGTTTTTATTGAAAATTTATCCGTCCAATCTCCAATTAAAAACATTAGGATACCGACATCAAGTCTTAAATGTTTCACTTTCGAATAATTGTTGACAAAAGAGGTTGCAGAACTTTGAAAAAGTACAATCATGTTTTATGGATTGTTTTTGTATCATATTACAAACAAGACATTATCAAATATTTTGTTTAATTTCCCATGAAATGGAATTGCAAAAGTCAGTCAAATGAGTTGATGTTATCATTCATCCAGGACTGGAAACCTTTTATTCTGAGAATCAGACCGTGAAATAGAATTTTTTCACATCAATTCAACAAACTAGAAATTTTAGTAATATTGCAATATTTATTCATCTCTTTTTGCAATGAGCATTAAAACTGCTTGACATTTTGTGTTTGACACTTTAATGAATTTGTAAAAATAAAATACACGTAATATTCCTTGAGAACTACCATTTCGACATTTATTAAACAAAGTAATTAAAATTTTAAACTTTTCTGAGATTTTACACGGTAAAATCAATAAGTACCTAGTATAAGAACGTATTAATTTACACGATTAATAAATACGAAAAAGATTATTCATTTCTGAAAAGACATAAAAATGGCATTTGAGAGGCATTTCAAAATTCTATTACGTAATCAGCCTGTTTTAGATATCGGTCAAAGGAATATAGTACCATTTGAATCTGGATGTTTTCAAATGAGTGAGAAAGAACATAACTTTAAAATAAAAAAAATGATAAATTTTTATTTTTAAAAACTGTACATAGCTAAAAACACGCTACTATTCGACAAACTAGAATAATAAAAAAACATTTACAATTTGGTAGAGATATATACATAAGTAGAAAGGTAATGTTGGATAGACATGGGTGAACACAAAACAGGAATGCATTTATCTTAGGTATAAGGAAAAAATACACGTAAATGAACATAACATCTTAACAACTACATTTTTTGTATTTAGAAAGTCAATCTTCGAATATTTTGATTTTTGTAATAGACTGTCGGTATCAAATTTGAGTTTTGCATATACGAGCATACATCCCTTCCTTATGAAGAAAACATTTTGTTGTTCATTTGTCTGTTATGAAAAAGATTCTGTTTATTTTTGTCGAAATGAACTACATCTATTTACATAATAAATGTCTTTGGTTCTTTTGTCATATCCCTTTTTCTAGAGTGATATATTAATTCTTTATGTTAATTTAAGGAAGTGAACCTTGTTGAAC
This sequence comes from Mytilus trossulus, assembly GCF_036588685.1. NCBI lineage: Eukaryota > Metazoa > Mollusca > Bivalvia > Mytilida > Mytilidae > Mytilus > Mytilus trossulus. Next base: position 51,393,371 of record NC_086373.1, read on the forward strand.
GTTGATAACTCTCCTTGATAATCAGAGGAGTATTTGAGTCAACCTTATAAATATATATTCTAAGCTTCAAGGTAGGTTGGTAAGAAGTAAAACAACTATAATGCCGATCTCATAAATAAGAAAAACCAAAACGAAAAGTTCGTAATCAAATGGCCAAATGAAAATCACAAACACATCAAACGAATAGTATACACCTATTGACTGGGTGTGCGGGTAATAGCAAGTTTGTTGTCCCTGAGATACCAAATATTGCTCGAGGCAAAGCCGAGAGCAATAGTTGGTATGCGAAGGGACAACAAACTTGCTATTACCCGCACAACCAGTCATTAGGTGTTTTATTATACTGAACAACACAGCCATTATGTGTTTTATATATATACAACTGTATAAAAAAACTAATTTTCTGAAAGTGTAGATATATCATATGGAAAAAAAGAATAATGTCACATAACTTTATCTGCACATGATGAACTATACTTTTTTTCTAAATTCGTTTTGTATTTATAAATATTTCACTAATTTCAATCAGGACAAGAAATACTTGTGTTAAACTTTCCGTGCTCATAATAAATTCTAGCTAAAGTACACCGAACGCAAATTAACTTTTAATATACGGAGAGCGAGCCCATATTTTGAATAAGGTTCTATATTTTAGATCTTTAAAAAATTCCCTTGAAGATTTTTTTTTTCTTTTTAATAATTGCTTCTTGTAAGTGAAATTACAATCAACACAAACCTATTCAACCGTTTACAATATTATAGTGAGTTTGACGTTGCAAAGCATACGTTACCAAGCAGAGTAGTCAATGACATCATTATCGTGCTCATAATAAATTCTAGCTAAAGTACACCGAACGCAAATTCACTTTTAATATACGGAGAGCGAGCCCATATTTTGAATAAGGTTCTATATTTTAGATCTTTAAAAAATCCCCTTGAAGATTTTTTTTTCTTTTTTATAAATGCTTCTTATAAGTGAAATTACAATCAACACAAACATATTCAACCGTTTACAATATTATAGTGAGTTTGACGTTGCAAAGCATACGTTACCAAGCAGAGTAGTCAATGACATCATTATCATTATTATTTTCCAATGAAAAATAAGCATGAAAAAGTACGGGAAAGATGATTATGAAACTATTCACCGGGGCAATAGTCTTTATAACTATTGACTGGCAAATGGGTCTGTGGAATGAATTAGCACAACTATTTCATTACTTTTTATATAGAAAAAATATACTGAGGTATAATAATTAACAACTGTCATATTGTTGACTTGGTACAGATATTTTCTTATGTAGAAATGGTGGATATTATCTTGTTTTATAGATAGCCATACCTCTTACTTGTATGACAGTTGCATAGATTACATTAAATTACATATTGACGATGATGTGTGCACAAAACAAACAAACTGTTTCAATTTTGTTTCACACCAGTGCTTAAAAGAGATGGCAAAACTGTCTATTTATAACGCATTCATGATGTAGAGAGCTATTTTCCTAAATGCTGATATACCCTCTTAGCTGAGCCTTATCACAAATAAGCATAACTTCTAGACAACTAATGGGAATTGAAACTGATATATTTTAGAACTTGGATACAAAATATTATCCAAAGATATTCTAGAAATAGTCAATATTAGGAAGGAAAATATTTTTAAATTACAGGGTTGTTTAAGGGCTCCACTTCTACTATATTTCAATATTTTCTTAAGCTGACATATATTTTGTTTATGTATTTTTGTTGTTGTTGTTTTTTGGTCTTTATACAGAATATCTCGTTATGCCAAATTGTTCAATATTTTACAAATTTAAAGCAAGCTGTTTATAGTCAGTTGAATTTCATTTTTTTTCCATCAATTCACAATATAATATTTTTTTTTTTTATTAAAACCAGGAAGTAATTTTATTGATATTTAAAATATTTGTTTGTTATTACTTAGTCTACTAAGGATCTGCTCCACATAGACTATATGTTAACATTTGGGTTATTTGTTTTTATTAGGGTTGTAATTTCATAGACGAATTACACGACATCATATCTGAGAGTTTACTTACTTTCAGTACTTGAAGTTTTGCGGAAGTCTATCGGTAGTTTTACTGCCGCAAATTAACATATTCTACGTCACTCTTTATCATAATATGCAAGAAGGGACTGCTGTATATAATGCAGGAGATTAGGTAAGATATTATAGTTAACGCTTGTACAACAATCAAAAGTCAACAGAGTAAAAATGCTAAATATCATGGACTTTAAAAAGCTTGCCTCTATGTATGGGTTTGGTTTTATATAATCGTTCTAAAGTGGAAAGTTGTCAGATGTGTATTCAAACCACTTCTATATTTTTTAAATTGTGTATATAAAAAGATCAAATTGACATATCTAAAATTTAATAATCAGAATTTATTGACCTTAACTTCGTTTTATCTTATTTGTTTTTCATGCTGAAACCAAGGAAATCAACTCAACAGTAATCAAATTCCTCTGTTCACTTTAAGTTGGCTTTTATGACTGTGTTTGATCTTTGAAAAGTTTCTTTCTTTCTCACATTATTGTGTCCTGGTTCACGTCTACTTCCGCTTTTCTTATTCCGTTGATGAAAATGTAAACACAATCTAAATTGATAGTGACATGCGCCTGCTATTTATATTCCTAGAAGGTTAAATTCACTTTTTCAGAACATTACTTGCTAAATAACTTTACTTATGACTATTATCGCTTTTCTACCCTTCTCGAGATTTTATTCCTATAAAACGTTTTTATTTTTAGCACGCGCCATGTTCTGAAAAAGACTGATGTGAACTAGATACGGGACAGTGAGCGTTTATTTTTTCCCCACAACTTGACCATAAACTATTTGAAGACAAAATACGCCTCAGGCGTATACAATTTAAATCCTTGTGTGTTTAATTCGCCAATGGTGGAATTTACATGTCATAGACACCAGCAATGTGCAATACGATGACATTGGTTTGGAAATACATGTATAAAAAACACATAAACATTGGTATTCTGGGTCTAATGAGTACGAAATCAAGGTATTACGCGCGTATCTGGCAAAACAAGTGTTGTAGGCACGAAACAAATTCATTGTGTTTAAGAAACAGGTTTATCTTTCGTTGACATCTCACAATGAGTGTAAATCTTTGAGTCCAATATATAACCGAAAATTTACAATTCATAGCAGCCGTCTGATAAGCCGCATGCATTCTTTCGAGTTATAATATATGGTCAATTGAGAAGCTCTTGATTAAAGTCAAATTTATTCTGTAGATCAGCATAGGTTTGTGCTTAGTGATACACTTAGAATTTGTTGTCTATCGTTACCAAGATTGATGGCGATTCTAATACAATTTGATTATCATATAAGAAACATTATGAGCAATTTAGAAGTAAATATAAGATACCATTTAAAAGTTATATTTCAATATACGTACTAAAAAGCTGTCTGACATGGTGTTTGCTTGAATCATCCTATATTATGTAGTGTTCATCGATTTCAGATTGTGGTAATTTCGAAAACTTCTGTATTAAAATCGTCTGAGTACCTTTAATTACATCACAGCAGACGACAACAGAATCATTCCATAATATTTGCACAATTCAATAGTTTTACTTTTGATCAGGCGATTGGTTTTGTTATCAATGGCACGCAACAGGGCAAATGACATTACATAACGACTTAAAACCGTAATGGACTAGGGTTAAATGAAAATAATAAATAACGTGTGCTTAATGAGAATTATGAATTGTTTACAGGTGATAGGAAGTTGGTATATAATTTCCGACAGAACAGATGTGGATTTCCCAAGATACATTTCAAAAAATATATCACAGACATGAACAATTACAAGTCGTTGAAGGACAGACAGTAACAGGGAGAAAGAGACAAATATAGACATTGAAATAAGTACAAAGAAAATAAAAAAAGATCAAAGACGACCTACGCAAACTATCTTGGAAAACAAACTCAGGTGTTCATGTTGTAAAGACCTTGTATTGTTATGTATCACTTGCTTTAGCGTTTAAACTAATGATATATTTTCAGACGTGCAATGAATTCATTAATGGTTTACCAACAGAGTAGCTCAAGACAGAGACAGGATAATTATGACTTTTGGATGTCTTACAATCATTGAAATCTTATTAAGATTTATATTATGCTGTCACATAAACAGTAGTTGGAAGTTGCGATGCCGTAAAACATCCAAAACAACATTTGTACATTTGTGCATACTCTTGTGCAAAATTCTGTCTGGAGTATGACAGTCGGTCGTCTAGGTACGATTTTCTTTGACCTTTGAACAACCGTTGCTCAATATATATATCAACGAATCACCAATATTACAAATAGATATGTATAGGTTCGTGTCACTTTTAAATGCAAATCCAATGCAGACTGGCTAAATGCTAAAATGCTGGCAGACATTCTGTGCACTTAAAAGGTTCCAACATAATATATCACGATGCTCATATAACACTTAATGCAAATATCTCTTTGTACGTGTCAAACCAAATCCATCACAATTCATTTTCTTGTAGCTTCTCATGCATTAGCAACATTATTTAAAGACAACTTCTAAAGACGATACGAACCATCCATAAAAGAACCATACCGACAGTCTATTGCATAGAATATTCATGAAATCGAAAGATAAGTCAAATTCGCTTCTGAATTCTACTAATGAAGCATATAAAATATCACAAAACGTCGCCACAGTGGGACCAATATGTTTCAATGTATATTCAGGCTCCTCACAAATATAATTAACTGTCTTAAGCAAAAGTATATTTTAGTGGATGTTTGGAATCGGCTTCATTGATCTGTAGGAATCAGAAAATCGTATATCAGAGGAACGCTGCAATGAGCGAGAGCAGGCAACAAAGTGAGACGAAAACAAACGAGAACAAGACCCTCGTGAAAGGATGAATGATTTCATATAATATTATTAAATGAATAAATGAATAACAGTACTATGTTTGAAGAGTTACCACCATAATTTGGAGTTTGACGACCGAAATTGCAACAAAATGAGTTGTAGACAAGAATCATGTTACTAGGTTGAGAGTCTTAGCTTGTTATTAGATTGAAAGTCTAAGCTTATACAACTAACAATTGCTAAGGACGAACAAACTCAGCAATATTCAGCAATAGTTATCAAAGATGAAATGCTTATATTTTTGTACGCCAGACGCGGTTTAGTCAACTTAAGAATTAGAAATGCCTTCTTTCTGTTTTATTAGGACGAAAAGCCTTGACTGAAGTACATTATTATGAAAAGAGACAGAAAACAACGTGTTAATATTTATTGGAATCCACCGTTCTAAGACAAAAGAACAACAAAAAAAAAATAAACAGAGGTAAAGGTTACAGATAAGTGTATGTATATATATATCTATGACTTTGCATAAAATGGAGTCATGCAAATAATTTATAGAGTTTTATGACTGTTGTTCCATTAGTGCAATATTCAGGCGTTCAGTGTTGGCATTTTGTAGGAAACTAACTTATAAGCTAAACCCAAACTTTCAAAAGCAGATTTTATTGACCAATATCTAATTTTGATTGGAAATGGTTTGTGAAGCCTTAAAATTTGTTGATCAGCAAAATGAAACAATATATTGTGCATCTATCTGATACTGAATCCACAAAACAGGACCACCGGTAACAGGAACACCCCTTTTCACCTGTTACAAGTAAAATCGATATTTAATTAACAAAATAAAAATAGATGAGTGTCCGTGATGTCTAACACAGCCATCAGAACGCACCATATCGTTTCATGTATATTTCACCTACTGACATTATGTCGATTCCAGTCAGACGGGGTTCGGTTTATCGATGCCTTGTGTCCAATGGTAGAAAAACACGCCACGAAGAGGTCACAAAGTGTTAATCCAATTAGATATCCGCATCATTGGAATACGAAATCAACTATACTCTACAATTAAATAACATGGGATTAGGTCAACTGCGTGCATTCACAGGTTTTCTCAGTACAGTTGTTGCTATCAGCAGTAGCCGACAATTAAATTCCGCCATTTTATAGTACTTCTGTTAAATAATTGATAAGCAGAACTGTAAGTGACCATGAATATCTTTAAATTAGAGTATTACACTTGCTTATGGATATGAGATAAAAGATCGTTCATTCTTGGTGTTTCTTAAGATAAATTCAGACTAAAAGATGACACCAAGTAAAATGGATAACAACTCAAACCGCTTTTTATAGTTTAGTAAATATTGATTACAAAAAAAAATTGTTCAGAACCACTTTGTGACTCAACATTTTTCTGTCGTTTAATATATTATTTAGTACTTTATATTGTCCCCGTCTTTTTCCCTTCATTTCCCAAGTCGCATCGAAACAGAAAATTCCTGATTTCCATGTGCACTTATATAGTGATTTTTCTGACAATAAATTCAAAGTAACAAATTTGACTAAAATTCAGTTATAAACCTAATCATTGATCAATATAATATCCTAATGCTAGTATAATCATAAATAACATCTTCATCCATTTCATGTGACAGATTTTTGTTGTACAATCAGTATAATTAGTTATCTAAATGGTTTTCGGAAGGATGATCAAATATAGAATTTGTAATTCCATGATATTGACATCGACAAGTGAATAAATGGACGATAAATGCAAATTAACATCAGAATTCAAAAATGCTTTTTATGTTCTGGCATTCGTGATGTCAAGGCCAAGATTGTATTGTATTTAAATTTCTGACTACTGACTGTCTCCGTTAAAATAATGTGTATTTTGTCCTTGAAGAATGCCATTTGCCCTATAAATTATAATAAATTTTTTCTTTAAAATATTGATTCCTATTATAACATTTTTAGGAGAAATAAGTACAAATTATGGCATCAAGTAAGTTGTTTGCATTGACAATTATTTATGCACTGAAAATTTCAGAAATCAAAGGTAACAGGATTATAATTTAGTACGCCAAACGCGCGTTTCGTCTTCAAAAGACTCACCAGTGACGCTCATATCAAAATATTTATAAAGCTAAACAAGTACAAAGTTGAAGAGCATTGAGGATCCAACATTTCAAATTGTGAAGTGATACAATGAAACATGGTTGCGTTATCGTTATAAATAAACTCATCATAGATACCAGGACTAAATTTAGTATATACGCCAGACGCGCGTTTCATAAACGATGTTGACTTAGAATATATTACATCTTAGAAATTTTTTTAAAGATGTTCAAATCATTAACTGATATATACAAAACATTTTACTCAGCCTACAGGGTGGACATATAAAGTACCGTATAACAGTGTGTTCCGATGCATAAGTAAACATAATGTTATGACACACTTTTACAATATAATACTTTAAATATGAATGGAATGATGTATAGATAATGTAAGACCATTGTCAACTGTTTACATGTTTTCTTCAGCAATTATGAAGGGTTTCTACGAGGGAACTAATGTTAGATGTTTTTCGTTTTAATATAAATAAGGCCGTTGGTTTCCTGTTTGATTTGTTTTACACTAGTCATGTATCGGGTCCCTTAAAGCTGTTCGATGCGAGTAAAGATTCCGTGTTTAAGGACGTACTTTGACCTATAACGGTTTACTATTACAAATTACGACTAAGAGAGGATGCATTGACACTCATTTCACATCTTCTTATGTCTATCTAGAAGATCTTTATAAAAGCAAGACATTAGCAAAGGAAATATCAATAATTCTTTTGATTTTAACGACACGTCAAAGGACGGAACTGGAAGTGCAGCTACATAAAAAGTTCTGAAACATATGTTGAAAATCGATAACTAGTATATTCCAAACATGAAAATGTCGTTTAATCACTACGAATCTATATAACCTTTTATATTGTTATATAATGCAGTGCAGTTTTTACTGAATGCTGTGGAGATATGTGTCATGATATTAAGTAGAGAAGGAAAAAGGAAAAATCACAGGTAACCGGGTTACCCGACTTCCTCAATTAGCAAACAATAATAATATACAGTATTCTATGACAGGCCTTGGAATATCAGAAATGTGAAGAAAAAAAATCTAAATCGAACAACAACTTCTGACATGAGCACACAAAGAGAGACAAGATCAGATAAACAAGTAGTAAATGAAGTAACACAACACGTTTTATCATATACCACTTATAATCATGTAGACCTCCATTGAGATTACCTTCAATAAGTAATTAAAATTGCAATAATTTTGGTTTCTATGATGAATCACGAAATAGTTGGTTTTAAAGTGACGATGATTTTACACTGCTTTTCGCAAATTTTGATGAAACACATTAAATTAAAGAAATATTTCTTTGAAACATGCCAGGCCTTTCTGAAAATCTATATTATAAAGTAATTTCAAATCTGGGTTCGAGTGAGACGGGTAATAAGAAGCTTGATGTTTCACTGGAGACCATTATGGAAGACGCATAAACTATTCCTGAAAGGTCATAGTGACCTTTGCTCTTGTAAAAAGTTAATACTTATATTACCTGGTAAGAAAAATTGGATAGTTTTGTAGTTTATAAGTCATCCATTTTTTATTATGTTTGTGGTAATAAAGTTTTGTCTTGGAGTTTTTTAATGAATACAAGACAATTTTTTAATAAAACATCTTCTTTGTAAGACAAGCTGACATTTAATGACAATATATTATTCAGTATAATATGATTGCAGTAAAAGGTCAGACTAAGTACACTACAGATTACCCCGACATTTATCCTGAATAATACTTCATATGGCATTTTAGTTTTGCATTCAATATACAGCTGATATTTATTGGAAAATCTGGTCGCTTAAGTCAATAATTTGACTCGATGTGTTGTAGTATTAATATGTGGATATTTATTTTCTAAACATTAATTCTTTAGCAACTGAACATTGACGGGGATGTCATTTGATAGCAACAATATGCTATATTGATGATTGCATAACACGCTTATGTAATACCATAAAAGCAGGAAAGTTCAATGCAAGAAAATTCCATTAGTTTGTAATATTGCACAGTTATGACATATAAGCCATTAATGCTTCATTGCACACGTAATAATCAATGAATGAGAAAGAAAAAAGTAGTTATATGCACAAAACATAGAAAGAAAACTCTTACTCCAGTTAGATATACATGTACACAGAAATACTATGACGAACAGTTTGTGTAAATAAAGAAATAAAGGATAACATTTTATAAATGTTATGGGTCCAATGCATTTTTTCTACGTTTACCTTCACAAGGTACGATGAAAATCAAATATTTAAAAGCCAAGTATGAATAAAATCCGAAAATGCAGATGGTATGATACTAAACCCCTAACAGGAAGGATCGTGTCTGATGTTCATATGATGAAATCATAATCTTTCATTCAGTTTAATTGAAGTCTGGAGCTGGCATGTCAGTTAACTGCTAGTAGTCTGTTGTTATTTATGTATTATTGTCATTTTGTTTATTTTCTTTGGTTACATCTTCTGACATCAGACTCGGACTTATCTTGAACTGAATTTTAATGTGCGTATTGTTATGCGTTTACTTTTCTACATTGGTTAGAGGTATAGGGGAGGGTTGAGATCTCACAAACATGTTTAATCCTGCCGCATTTTTTCGCCTGTCCCAAGTCAGGAGCCTCTGGCCTTTGTTAGTCTTGTATTATTTTAGTTTTAGTTTCTTGTGTACAATTTGGAAATTAGTATGGCGTTCATTATCACTGAACTAGTATAAAGATATAGGAAGATGTGGTGTGAGTGCCAATGAGACAACTCTCCATCCAAACAACAATTCAAAAATTAAACCATTATAGGTTAAAGTACGGCCTTCAACACGGAGCCTTGGCTCACACCGAACAACAAGCTATAAAGGGCCCCAAAATAACTAGTGTAAAACCATTCAAACGGGAAAACCAACGGTCTAATCTGTATAAACAAAACGAGAAACAAGAAACACGTATATATTACATAAACAAACGACAACTACTGTACATCAGATTCCTGGCTTAGGACAGGTGCAAACATTTGCAGCGGGATTAAACGTTTTAATGGGCCCAAACCTTCTCCCTTTTTCTGAAACAATAGCATAACATCACAACATATAAAAACATACGATATATTTGTTTAGGGGCCAGCTGAAGGACGCCTCCGGGTGCGGGAATTTCTCGCTACATTGAAGACCTGTTGGTGACCTTCTCCTGTTAATTTTTTTTTTGGTCGGGTTGTTGTCTCTTTGACACATTCCCCATTTCCATTCTCAATTTTATTCTATATATGACGAAAAGAAACATATAACTCAAATCAAATCCATTTTAGTTCAAATGCGAAAGTTTTTTTTATCAATTCAAAGAAACCTGTCTTTCAAAGTTGGTTATACGAAAAACGGAATAAGCAGGAAAATGGAAGTAAACGAGTTTAATTGTTGTAGTATAATTTAAGAACTAGACGGGACTTTCCTGCATCATATCTCATATTGACCTATGATAACACGTGTCACATTAAAGATGTAAAGACAGGGAAACTTATTTTGTTTGAAAGCTGTACAAAGACAAGAACTATATTAATTTAGTCAAAAGACTCACTGTGTTACATCTATGTATTTGTATCTTTTGCGTTATCACCATTTTTGGTTTATGCGATCAATGGATTAGAAAGTCCTTTTGGTTTAAAATGTAGCGTTTATCGAATTTCAAACGTCAGAGTCGAAGCTTGTGTAACAAAACGGTGTACCCTATGAATTTAATGTGTTTGAAGTGTTTTCCTGGATATTCTGTGTCATTGCATAAGTTAGAAAAAAGAAACTCGATTAAAGCATTTCAATTGGCATCTAGATTTTACCAAAGAAATACATCTAATTTGATAGTTTGTACATCTATTTCAGTACAGTTCTTTTTACTTTAAATATTTACACTCATTAAGAAAAACAGAGTGGTAATAGACAACTAATACAGGAATACAACCGAACAAATGGCTCTCTTAATGTTTGTTCAGGACAATATTGGATTCAAACAAATGTCTTTTTCCTTAGGAGAAAATTTAACTTGCCAATAAATCACCATGGATTCTAATTGTAAAACATTTCGGAAAAACGTGTTTAAGACAGCAACAGTTGTGCATTTATCTTTACATTACAAAAGTGCTATGCAGATGAAACTTACTTCTAGTGTACTAAAGTATACACCTGGAATCTTTGATGAAATTTTACTATTTTTCTAAGGAACAGAAGATGAGTGCATAGTTTTTTCTTGTTTTTTTCTTGTTTTTTTTTTAAAGGAAGAGAAAGTCAAATATAACTGGGTATTTGTTTCATCCAGGATTTTATTTATTCTAAAACAAGTTTATCTTATCAGTACATAAAACCGATTACTATAAATGTTTCCTTTACTACATAACGGCGCATAATTTATACACAGAAGAATGTGCAATTTGTTAGAGATGCTACATTGTTCTTTAACTTAATGTCTGAATAAAATAAAAACTGATACTTTTATAATTTTTTAAATATGCCCAAAAAAAATCCAAAGCCCCGGAAAAACATTTCTCCGATATATTCTTTGCTTTAAGTATGTTGAAAATAAGAAATAAAGTGTAATACATTCAATGCATCTGAAACGAAAAATTCTTTTTGTGTATTTAAAGCGCTATCAGCTAAACAAAAAAAATTAACAAATCCAAAGGTGTATAAGTACATAAACAGCTTTAAGACCAAAAGGGACATAAAAAGATAATCAAATCCATCTAAGGGCAATTGTGCCTGTGGGAGTTGGAACCTTAGTTTCTATGCAGTAAGATATAAAAATCTCCATTCAGTTTTCATGGCGACAAGTATCCATTAATAATTTGTTTATACAGACAAGCTTCTTATACAAGGATACGCGTTTGTTCGCCTGCATATATGTACACAACACACACAACTAACTTTGTGTCGACTTGAAATTCCTGTTTAAGTTCTGGAGACAGCACAAAGTTGATTGCAAATGAAGAAAAGGCATGAAAACATATGGGTAACCAACAAAGTTCTGACTATAAAGAAAGAAATGGAATAAACTCGGCCATCATTATGTAAGTTTATGTAAGTTTATTCTGAAAACCTTAATTTCAGATCTAAAACAACAGCATTAAAATATGGCTATAACATTATTTCAATTAATCCTTCATACCAAAACAGTATAAATCATAACAAAACTTTTGAAAGTTTATGTCAGTTTATGTAAGTTAAACTGCTAGCAATCTAATTGTGAAATACACAAAATAAAATACAAACGTTTAGAAAACCACATGGAACTTCAAGGTAACTTGGCTTAACTTCAATTAAGTCACGATTTCGATACCCATAAAACCCAACAAGAGACAGTTATATATCGTATACATGAAATAGAGGAGAAAGATACCAAAAGGACATATAAACTCAGACGTCGAAAGCAAACAGACAATTCCTTGGCAAAAAGTGAATAACAATCAGAAGGCAAACAACAGTGAAGCAAATATTATATAAAAACTAGAATGGTTAAAACGAACCCGAGCATATACCAAGAGTGATTACAGGTACTTTGGAAGGGTGAAAGGATCCTGCGTTCACCCGTCGTGATGTTCGTGCCAGTACACACCCGTTGTGATGTTCGTGCCAGTACAATCCCGTTGCTATGTCTTATATGGTAGGTCACACTCGAGGAATGAGTACGTGATTGTGATTATGATCATTGTAAATACCGACAGTGATTACAGGTACTTTGGAAGGGTAAAAGGATCCTGCGTTCACCCGTCGTGATGTTCGTGCCAGTACACACCCGTTGTGATGTTCGTGCCAGTACACACCCGTTGCTATGTCTTATATGGTAGGTCAACTCGAGGAATGAGTACGGGATTGTGGTTATGACAATTGTAACATTTATAAAAGATTTACATGACAATGTGCGATGACATATGTCAACGAATATTATCTGCACATTCGAAAATATATTCTAAAAGGGACTGTTTCAACATTTCAAATTAAAATCAATATAAATTCTCTTCTTTATCACAGACATGAGAGACAGGATGATAATGCTATGAGTAAGCTTCACCAACTCACACGACAATGCAATGTGGTGCCTCTTGTTTGTTAATTACTGCTATGGAGAATTTTTCTACAATTTCAAACAGCGGAAAGTATTTTTTATACAATTGCCGCAAACATCCATCAGACCAATTGTACAAAATTAAGCATGAGATCATGGAAACATTCTAATTTACCAGTATATATTGATTTGATAACTATATTGGGTAATGAATTAAATCTTCCACTCGGTATAAATGACAGAAATTACACAACCGAATCTTATCGTCTGCCAAAATCTTCCTCCGCTCAGCCATAAAAATCGAACTTTTCTCTATGATTAATATGATTATCATCGATTATGTAGACAATTATTTGAAGAATGACTGAGAATCTTTCGACATGTATTTAGATATGCCTTAATCATAAATACAAAAGAGAATACAAGTTGCTTTCTTTAAAAAAAGAAATGCAATCGTAAACCCAAATGCTTGTTTGGCATTATATATTAGATAATTGTTTAAGAAAGATGTATTGTTTTATATTACTTTTGTTGTGCATTAGAAACTGGCATTGCCTGTTTACTCAATGTAATACCGGCTTCACACATCAACGTATAGCTCCGACGTACGTCGACCGTGGTAAAAAAAAATCATGCACGCTCTTGTAGCGTGTATATTATGTGCGTGCAGTTTACAGGTATACGCTTGACAAACGCTTAAGCTGAATGAAAATTTGTATTTTCCATTAAAATTTCCTGGAGTAAAAGCGTTCACCAAGCGTATACCTTTGCATTTCGACGTACTTCAAACTTATGCAACGCGCTTTTAAACGCTTGCTTAGCGTTCCTCTGGTGAGCAACTAAGTTGAATTGTTTTACATTGTCTTTTCGGGGCCTCTTATAACTGACTATATGCGGTATGGGCTTTTCTCATTGTTGAAGGCCGTACGGTGACCTATAATTGTTAATGTTTGTGTCATTTTGGTCTTTTGTGGATAGTTGTATCATTGGCAATCATACCACATCTTCTTTTTTATATGCATACGATGATACGGACTTTGTTAATTTTCTATTGTCATTTCGGGGCCTTTTATAGCCGGCTATGCGGTATGTGCATTCGTGTTGTTGAAGACCGTACGGTGACCCATAGTTTGTATTTCTGTGTTATTTTGGTTTCTTGTAGATAGTTGTCTCATTAATTGACACCAAACCACATCTTCTTTCTTATATTCGATATCTTATCGCCGACCTTGTTAAGTCTGCTAAAATTGCATGCATGATTAATTTTTAGGTTATCATGCAGTCGTAATTGAAGTGGCACATTTAATTCGTTGTTTCATTGCTCGAGTATTATTTTTTACATCTGCATGGTCAAATGTGTATTTTTTAAAAATAAATTTTAGATTTAGTTTTCAGTGTTATTTTTCCCCCCTTCATGTTGAATATCTATACTTATCAGTCGCATTTTAATGACGAAAAGGTATCAGAGGTTATGTGACCTCTTTGTTTTAAAAATAAAGGAAATATTTAAACAAAGAAAATAACTTTAAATTTGCAATATTAATGAAAATAAATACGGACATTATATACATTTTGTACTTTCATAATTAATTTTTGACGTTATTTTCAATAAATGATATATTTTGAAAAATCCTCGTTTTTTTACACCTATTTGAGGCACATACTTATGATTATGTTGCCACGTCCTTGGTCTATCATAGACGTAAAATTTCAAGAAAGTGCTAAAAGTTTTTTTAAAGATTTTATTTTTAATTATTCTTGTTCAGATAGAATATAAAGCGCATTGTTTACATGAAATCTTATCTCATATTTAAACACAGCTGGTTACATCGTTTGACTCTAATTAAAATACTACGCATGTAGGTTAATATTAGCAGCTTGTAATCGTGTGCAAGAAAATATTATATCATAATAAATTTCAGATCATACGTAAAATATCTCTGTAGCAACTTAAGATGCTGATGCATATTCAACAGATTAGTAACCTATTGCGCATGTATTTGAAAGGTGGTCATAGAAAGAACAGAAATGTTCCGAATATCATCCGGTGTTCCGAAAGACTACATCACTCGTCCAATATATACTGCGTAAACCCTCAGGGGTTTACGCAATAATATGTATGAATATACGGAAGATCGGTGATGTATACAACGCCTGGTTACACAACAGACATGCTTTTTAATCATGAAAGTCAAATTCTATTTAATACATCATAATGTTATAATTGCATTCCATACATTCGACATTTTTCCTCCGAATGACCTCCTGTCATTCCATTGAATAATTTCATCGACTTATGTCATGGCGAGGTCTTACATAAGAATACTTGATTAGACAGTCTTATATTCGGTTATCCTCCATCTTTTGAATGTAAATCTAGCACAGTAGGAGAAAGCTTACTTTCGGATGATAACTTTTCATGGCGCCAACAAGTTGGTCGAGGGATTCAAAGTTCTAATAAAAGCTTAATAAGAATTCAAAGATGTATAAACCGAGACAGAAGAAATCAATAATATTCGATCCTCTACTTTCCAGATTAAGCACATGCGTATTGCACTACCACTGTTCCTATATTTCTTCTGCTATTAAGACAATTTTATTTCTAATTTTGTTGGTATGTCTTTGTTGATGGAATAATGTTTATTATGTCTTAACCATGTTAACTGTGTCTATCCTGGACCTTGGCCTAATATCTGCTTTGAATCCCTCCTGTCGAGCTGTGGTGCATTGTTTTTTCCAAGAAGGAACTCACTTTGGAGAAATAAACATGTACGGCGTTCGTGTGTCGGTGCAGTAGTTAAGCAAGTTCTTGGATACTCACATAATGTTCAACACAAATCAACTGAAGACTCAAACTTTCTCAAGCAAAATTGGTCGTTGATGAAATTTGATATTCGTTTTGGATATCTTTTGTCATAATGCACTCAAGTACCTACACATCATTCAATTTGGCTTTCGTCCACATCAAAGGAGTAGGTTCAGCAAAACCCCTTTCGGCCCCCAAAAATAGCAGTTTTACAAAATTGTGAAAATGTAATCTTTAAGCTAAATTTTGGAAAGTAAAATGCTTCGGCTACATAAATACGGGCTGTTTTTGACAATACAATGCACAAATATCGCGTACAACTTGAGCATCATTAAGTCATTCTAAATTACTGAAATCTTCAAAATTTTAGCATTTTGGTTAATTTTTAGACGGTTTCCGTCTAAAATGAAAGTGGCTGCATTCGTATTCATTCATAATATTGAAATGTAAGTTGTATTTGATGATAATACAAAACATATATAAAGGTTGAGGATGAGCACGGATGCAGTCACTTTCATTTTTGACAAAAGCCATCTGAAAAGTGACGTTTTTGGCATATTTGATAGATTGTACATAAACTTAATCAAATCAATTGAAGTAGACACTTAAGTGTTTAAAAAGTGTCCAAAACTTTCGTTCGATGAACCTGAAATTTGAGGCCAAAATCGGCCCTTACCGGACCTACTCCTTTTATAATGTTATTTTCCTAACTATTCCAAGGAGCTGGAGCCATATAAGTTATTCTAAAAACCCGAAATGCTTAGTGTTTTAACGCTAATACGGAAGTTCTTATAAATTATAGATTATAAGTTCTTCTATATGCAAGGCCGTATGTTCGACAGGGAGTCAAACAGTTAACAATTATCTAAACACCGCATCAAACAAAAATTAATAACAAAAGAAACGATTTTTCGTTCCTTATTGTGAACTAGCTTTCAGTACTGTGAGTTATCTTAGTGCGACACTTTCTGTCTCTTGTGTTTGTGTTAGTTGCTTTGTGCTTCGTGCCGATCTGGAAAGTCAAGTATGTTTTTCCTAAAGTTTATTACCATGTTGCGCTTTTATACCAATGTCCTACGTTTATGGAATACTAGTATACAAGGATCACAAACATGTTTAACCCTCACATTCTGTATGTGCCTGTCCTAAGTCCAAAGCCTTTTATTAAGTAGTTGTTGTTTGCTGTATGTTTTCATTTGGACTTCGTTTCATAGTTGTCTCATTGGCAACAATACCACATTTCCCTATTTTATTTCAATAAAACATCCATACTGTTCTAACGGCAACGATGGTTACATTCAAGGAAAATGCCACCTTAATTCAAGTCAAATTTGGCTCAACCTCAAAATATTACAGCCAGAATCGTGCAAATATCAAAAGTAAAAAAGACAGTGTAGGTCTAACGACCAATCAGAAACGGTATCAAATAAATCAAAATAAACACATAAAAATCGATTGCAGTGAACTTGATAGTTGACATAATTCCCATTGCTTTGGAGAATTATGAGGTTAGCTGCAATGCAGAAAACAATTAAAAGTAAAGACAATAACTCATTTCTGTAATATACAAGTATTAAATATTTATAATCAAGTTTGATTTACATTAAAGCAAACATATCATGAGTAGCGACGAAATACATTTAATTAAAATATTGCATACACATTACTTTTTCTGAAGTATTATATTTTCAAGCAAGGAATAAAGACTAGGTGTTAGATTAATTTTTTCATAATAGCACGTAGCTATCTAAGGTACACAGCTTATATACCTTCATGGTTGATTAAATTTCAAATACACCAGTATCGAAAGTTGTATTATAGTTGTAAAATCGAGTTCACCCTAAAGTCTTTAATTAGTTCTGAAGGCTTGCAATTTCGATTTGTTTTGTTAAGCTGGACACGGTGATTATACACTGATTGAGTTTCTCAAATTAACTGATCATTTTGAAGATTCATTTAGAAACGCACTGAAATTACCATTTTGCATTTCAATTTGTTTGTTACACTGCACTATTGATATGCAATAAAGCAGAAATATTAATCATGTCATGTATGAACGTTGAGTTTGAAAAAGTGCAAATTGATCATCATGATTGAAATATCTGTTTGGGTTTGAAATACGTGAGTTGTTCAACTGGAGTTTTTTTTTGTAGCAAGTTTTTTAAAACATTATTTAAAAAGAGGGAGCTAATACCATTGTGATAATTTGGCAATTACAAATAAAACACATAAGAACCGCCTGTCCTGCTCTAGCAATCAGATATAGGATGAAACAGCAAATGCATTTCCGACACAATAAATTGTTTTGTAAAACTGGTACCTTTGATGAGTGTTTTATTTATCATTCTATATGCCGTCTTTATTGAATTTGTAAATGCTGGATCTTCTACCACTTGATAAGCAGATAAACTTTGCTAAAAACCTTTTGAATATGTGGGATGTATAACTACTAAGACACATCATTTCGGTATGGAAACATTGAATCAGACATCTGGTAAAGATGAATGTCAAACTCCCTATACGTTAAAATAATATGGCCTGCTGCAAGACAAAATTTTCGCTCTCTTTTTCGGTTTGGAGTTTAAATTTCCCGGCGTTTATCCTGATCAAATCATTTTGCACAAACCACCTAATGCATATATTGTTAAATTGTTCTTTAGCTTGAAAATGCGTGAAATATTTGTCACTGGACATTCATTAAATCAATCTATACAACGAAAATAATATACTTAATATAACTTTCGATGATTTGAGTAATAACTTCGGTTTATAAAAAAAATGTGTTAAATATAAAAAAGAAGATGTGGTATGATTGTTAATGAGACAACTATCCACAAAAGACGAAAATGACACAGGCATTAACAACTATAGGTGACCGTACGGACTTCAACAATGAGCAAAGCCCATACTGCATAGTCAGCTATAAAAGGCCCCGATAAGACAATGTAAAACAATTCAAACGAGAAAACTAACGGCCTTATTTATGTAAAAAATTAACAAAAAACAAATATGTAACACATACACAAACGACAACCACTGAATTACAGGCTCCTGACTTGGGACAGGTACATACATAAATAATGTGGCGGGGTTAAACATGTAAGCGGGATCCCAACCCTCCCCTAACCTGGGACAGTGACTTTAGATAACCATAACAAAAACATCAAGGAACAGCAACAACGTAACGCTATCCTGGATACTTTCTCACTTTCAAGGTCATATTTGTTATAAAATAAAACAATGGATAAGATAAATGCTAATTCTAATGGCATTTATATGAATTGTACCGCATTCCAAAGTACAAACGTGTAAATCAATATTTGTCCTGTCAATAGAATTGTCCTCCGGGGGAAATGCATCAATGTTGATAACTGTACTCATATTTCTATGTTACAGTATCAAAATAACACGCGACAATAAGCTAAGTGAAACGTGGCCACCAAATATTATCACTGTCAAATAAAAAAAAGAGATAAGGTCACTTAATTCAAATTGTATTCGTTAAAGCTTTTCGGAACACTTATTAAACTTGGTGGAAGAATAGTTAGGAGCCCACAGGGGTTTCAATTTATAAAATTGTTAATTGAAGGATAGAACCAACATCCTACAGGAGAAGCAATTCATAGAGTAACTCCCTAAAATTTTAGTTTTTAAAAATACTGAACTCCGAGGAAAATTCAAAAAGGAACCATCATAAAAATTACAAAAACCTTTTCTAGGTCTGTATGGCATTTGCAATTTGATCAACTGTTAAAACATATGTAAAGTTTTCAATTCTCAAAGAATTTAAATGAAGATTTAAGTTTGTTTTTTTTTAAACTATCACACAAAGTGAAATCAATATAAGGAAAATTGCCCAAACTTGATTTAAAAGTTTTATTACATTTGGTTCTATAAATTATTTGTTAAAACAAATGGTTTGAACAAATAATTAAGTTGAGAAACTAATAAGAAAATGATTTGAATGTATTCTACCAAAATAAATTGTACGGAAATGTGCATCAACTTTTGAAATACTGAAGTCGCGTCAGTTCAAATCGACTGACACAATTTATCAACTTAATTATATCCAACTTTGATAATTTACATTAGGTTTGACATTTCCCAAAATATCAACTTTAATCCGAATTTTACAGTTAATACACCAAAACTACCTTTATAAACGACAAGTCACGACATTGAAGACGACATTTTAAATTACAAAATTGTACTTGTTTCTATAAATTTCGAATTCAGAACACTTAAGACTTTATTTGTATGTGATGAATAGTGTAACAACCTGATCAAATTGATCTTTTATAGCGAACTCTATACCGATGGGTTTAGTTCAATGATGAAAGCCTTCTGGTGACCCACAAGTGTTGAAGTCTACAGCATCCTAACTATGGGGGATATTCCTCTCATTGAAAATCATAGCACATCTTCTTATTTAATATAGATATGAATATCGATCAATTACAATCCCAGAAAAGTTTTGAGAATACCGATAAAGAGTAATGAGTCAAAAAGATGGTAAAACGAAAACTTACATTCAACGAATTTTCGAAAGCAATTTATTATCGCGCTTTTTAATTGCAAGAAACCAAAAAATTAACGCGAAATTAAATTGAGGCGAATATTTTAAACAAGGATCTTCCCTTATATGCTGAAAATTTAATATTTAGAAAGTTGTGAAAATAAATCTCCGGAAAGTAGCTAAGAAAGAACTAAGCCCGAAAAAGAATCCTCGAAAAATTAGTTCACATTTCTAAATAATACAGACAATCCTATACTGCTCATGAATTTTCGCCTAAAAACATATCTAGTTAATAAAGAAATATAAGATATAAAAAAATGTTAACATAAAAAAAAAGATATTAATATAATCGTGTAGCGCCATGGTACATGTATGACACGTGAATTGATGGTCCAAACACGTGGAAACAAATCCGAGCATGGCACCAACAAGCTTCTCTGTAACATATGACGCAGCTATACTACTCTCTTGGTGAACATAGAAATATTGCCATTCAGAGTTCTACTATATTTTCATTATATTATCACACAGAAGAACAATTATTCTGCACCTAGGGTATTACATGTAACCACATTTTCATTAATTAACTGATCTCCATTAACATTTACTAATTATAGAATGTGAAACATGGAACATGTCACTGTAAAGCCGAAAGCAAATTGTGTATTACAGATCCGATCAATAAATTTCATATCAAAATTAAAGATGACTGTATAATGTTCCGAATATGGATCAGAAACTTTTTCAGTCATTTTACAGGAACTATTCACAGCATGCAAATGATATTAAAGAAACCCTATATTATACATGTAATACAATTTCAAATCAAATTGAGTAATGCAAGAGAACGGTGAATGAAAAAGTATTTTTAAGGACTCTGTCTATATTATTTATGATGCAAAAATTATCATTGTTTTCAAATAAACTGTATGTATAAACAATCAGATAAGCACTTAAAATATATATTTATCGATTGTATATTAATTCCTTGGGGGTCATACAACACAGTTACATGTTTATACAGATGGCTAAATGTTGTATGATTAAAAAAAATGACATTTACTGATTTTTTGCATTAAAAAATGTTTGAAATAACCCATTTTGTCATTAATTTTCAAACGCGTCTGCCTAGGACACATGTCTCACTGGAACAAATGCAAATTCGTACTCCCAAGTATTTAAAAAAAATGAAGAAAAATATTACTTTAGGAATTTTGATATATTCAGTTGGTTAAGTATATAATGACCAGAGTATGCAAACAATAAAATGTACATACCCGTTCTGTAAAAATCAATTACTGAATTGAAAACAGCAGGATGACGATCAAAAAAGTATTCATCTTTTTTATCTGAAAGAACGTGGTATTCAGCAAGACGCGCAAGTCTTGTGTTCGGTATAGTCCGGAGTGTCGAAACGTGGGTCTCGTGTCGAACACCACCAACATTGAGCAAAATTCGTTCATCGTCACCCGTTTGCTTCTGGTATCCATTTTTTCTAATTGGAGTTGCACCTACATCGTCCAGAAAATTTGACGCTTTCTCCTCATCCTGCATATCCGATCAGACATTTGAATATATATTCCGTGTTAAACAACTCTACATCAATTAATAGGTGTTAATAAACAAATTATTGAAGAAATATAAAATCATATTTAATTCTATATAGTCCTCTTGAGTCTTCGGTGAAATATCCATATATGAAAAGTAACTTCCAATTAATCGTTTCCATATTTAGTTTCATCACAGAACAGCACTAGATTATTTGACTCTTTTATTTATTTGCAGAAAATAGTATAATTCAAGTCACGTGTTTTCCTCAACGCCGAAGTTGTTTCCCTTGTGTTATGAAAAATATACCGCCCCCTATCTTAAAGAGAATGAACAGAATATCGGAGCGCCATCAAACCTAGTCACCGTCTTCGAATTTACTTTAATGAAACATTATAATAGTAGAACATCGGAAGAACACATCCAGGGAATAACTAGTAATTTGCCGGTGCAGTATCCTGCACTCTGTTTATCGAACTCTGTCTAAATTATTATCTTGTAATCATGGAATAATGATGTCGATCGAACATTCATTGCTATGTAGAAGCTAGACACCATTGGGACTTTCGTGGATTGTTTTAAACACATCAATTTATTATTTATTGTCATATAATGTATAATTCAGCAGCACTGATAAAAATTGTTGGTTCATTAAAGTGCGGAAATATTTCAAACTCTTTTATTCATTCTTGTGGAAATTCCATGTTTTTCTATAGTTAAAGAGTAAAAAAGGAGAATACATGTTATAATCCTGGAATTTATCGGAAGTGTCGTTCGAGTGCAGAGTATATAGATATTTGTGTCAGACGAAACGGTTCATTGTTTTTGTGTATCCTCTTTTGTTTATCTATTTCCTTCGTAATCCATTGTCCTTTCTTTTTCGATTAGCTTATCCACCCTATATATAATGCATGACTGTCATATAACGATAGTTAGGAGGATACTGCGACCAAGCAGACAATGACAAACTAATTATATTGATCCTAGAATTGTAATCCGTAAAATTTTATTGCAGTTCGTCATAAACAGTAAACTTGATGCAATGATATTCTCCCGTGTGGAGTCATCCGAAACTAATTAAATTCCTTTCTCTCTAGGTATTTCAATAAAACAGAATGCCATGCGTTTTTCAAAATGATGTAAATGTTTTTTAGATGATGTTTTTGATCATTGATTGTCCCGTATCGATTCATACGATTGTCTAGAGCAGACTTCATCAGTGTAATTCTCACAATTGCAAAATTGACATCAAAAGTAGCCTTTTTCTCTTACAAGAAATATTCATTTCACATGCCGATGAAAAATCTATAAATATGCAATCTTATATACAATATAATTCTTTACTCTGACATCCAAAGGAAATGTCTGTTAGACATTTATTAGAGAAATCTAACAAAAAATATAATTCTAGTTTCGAAACATCTTATCTTTGAGCACAATCAATATTTTGATATTATTAGACTATGCGAACCGTCAGTTATTTCATTTATAATTTCTCTTCATAAACATCCTTATCAAAGAAAAAGCAAAATAATTGTGTTCAGTTGGCAGACACAGAGATGGCGTTGATATTTGATTTGTTTAGGAATCCGTATTAACATTGATAATTTTGTTTTGTTTACAAATTATATTTGTTTCATTGATACTATAATTGTCTGGAATTTCCCCCAACCCAACATTCATAAAAATAATTGAAATTTATTACTGAATATTTTTATGCGTAATCAAATATTGTTGAAGGAGTCAGGCGACCAAATCAGAATTCTTATATTTTTGGTAGTGACAAAATGATGTTCGGAAGTTCTTAGCTACTGCTAAAATTGCATGTTGCTAATTGATCGACATCTCATCGCTCCCGTTTTTTATATGTCGCGTGGCATTACTATACCGAGTGCGTTTATAGGTATTCGTCTCCTGTTTTGCACGAATTACCCGTCATGTGAATCCACATGCAATGAAAATGTCACACAATCGGGAACATGACAGAGGATTCTTGTATCTAAAGATTTACGTCCGCAAAAAAAATGTAGCTAGCAAGTTGAGCTACATATATTATGT
Source organism: Mytilus trossulus (assembly GCF_036588685.1). NCBI lineage: Eukaryota > Metazoa > Mollusca > Bivalvia > Mytilida > Mytilidae > Mytilus > Mytilus trossulus. Next base: position 51,417,349 of record NC_086373.1, read on the forward strand.
ATCGGTCAACTTGTAAGACTTGTTCAATTGGTCTATCAATGTGTGCTTTATGTAAACATCTTCAACCCCTTCTTATCATACAAGGAGCCACAAATGCGTTTTTCTTTAAACTTCGGTTCTTTGAGATGATGTTTGCGCCCGGAGAGAACCAATGAATACCTATGATTGGATCGGAGCGTATTTGTCACGTGTGGTTTTCGAAATTCCAACCTCAGTGTTGACAGGCTAGTGATACAGTTTGTTTACTTATATAGACTACGCATGCACCGATGTCCCAAACGATTTTAAAACAGTAAAAAAAAGAGAAAATATGGCAAACATTTAAAAGAATACATTTTCGAATTGCCGCGAAATTTTGCTTTTTCTCTGCTTGCAGTACTGGTACTTTTTTTTTAGGACAAGAAAAGAATTGGGCTTATCTCGCCCATTAACACAAAGATATAACAATTAAGGGTATTTAACAGGTTTGGGCTCATATAGCCTTTATTTTATCCACTTTTCTCAATTTGAAATTGTTCTCCTTAGCCACTTCTTTTTCGATGTTCAATTTACGTTCTTCTGAGTACAAGAAAATCATCTTGTCCCGTACATCTAACCAGTGGTCATGACTTCTTTTGATGGCGCTGTAGAAAGTCGGGTCTTCTTCGTTTTCGATCAGTTTATAGAGGTACAGCTTATCTGAATAAACAAGGATAAAACTGTTTTCCTTTTCAACCTCGAACAGAAAGGTCTATTGTGGGAGGTCGAGATATATCTTTCCTATCCTGTATCTTGTAGTTCTTTCAGTTTCAGATTTTTCCATTCCTGCATAACTTGCTGAAAGTTGACCTTCGGCACCTGTTGTACTGGCGGTCTCCTAGTGTGTACAGGAAATTTTTCTGTCATCATTTGTTACTGTGATTAACGGTTCTTCCTGTGTAATCATTTCCTCTGTATGTTGAGTGGTATTTTCCCCGTTCTCTTCGGTATTGTTGATAAGCTCTACATCGGGGTCATTTTCTAGACATTTTTTCGAGCGGGTTCTCCATTCTCACTTGTCGTTGGTGTGGACGTCGATTGTGTGGACTCCTTAGCTATGTAAGCTTCTAGACGGCGTTTGTTCCTGTCTGTTCTAGCTTTTGATGACCGTTTCCGTGTCTTTTATATTGTAGGTGACTCGGTCTGCACTTCATGTTGTCTGGACTTTTTCCATCTTTTTACTAGCTTGTAATCTCCATTGCTTGCTGAGAGGTCCCAGTTGGCGGTTTGATGTTCAAGTAAGTGTACAATGGTGAAGATATCTCCAGTCAACCACGAAGGTGAGCATGACTCATTGCTCGAAGTCATAGCGATCCACCTCTGCCTGACATTGCCTGACATGTTTAACTAAATGTGGTGATTAGTCAAATACAGTACTGATACAAGCGAATCCAATCAACTAATAAAAAATTGGTGTGACCATGTGTCGATATTAAAACTTCCATGGTATGACATAAGACCTACTGTTTTACTACTAAATTTGAAAGGTGATCCCCAAAGTTAACAATATTCTTAATCAAATATTTAACGTGAAATAGTAACAAAAAAAAAAAACCATAGACGTATTTATACGTGGAGAAATTGTGTATCTATTGTGCGAAAACGAAATACTACCACACTAAAGCAGCTATGTATGAGGTATATAATGACACAAAACACTATCAACTCATTCTGCTAAAATGATTATTTCTTTGATATGGTGTATTAATAATTTATAGTAACGTATTGCATATTTATCGACAGAACAATACAATGGTGTTATTAAAATCGAATGTTCGATGAATTATTTATCATTACACTATTAATTGAATTGAAACCAAAGTCATACACGCTTTTATATTAATATATAATAGGTTCAACAGAATGAGTTATCTTTGAGCTGTAAATGAATTTACAAATTAATCATATGATTAATAAAAAGATCATAGTATGCAGTCGGAAAGCAAGCCCTTAGAAACGACCGTTGTTGCTACTTTCTTAAGACAACAATAGGACTGATATTAAAACCCGCCATTCTGATATTGCGTTAATATCGCGGAATTTTTTTTTGCCGCCAATTTGGAATTTTATCTTTTTTTCAGTTTCCTACTTGCCATTAGGGTCTGAAATAAATTTATTTCGATTTGCTAAGCATGGATTTTATTATCAAAAGGGAAAAAAATCTCAAACATGCAAAGTGGCCGTCTTTTTACGATCCCGTAATGCCGTTGATCGTCGTTTCAAATTTTCTTCTTTTTTTTTTTATAGATTTACAAAGACTATATGTACTATACAAACGTTACAATTAATAATACGTATCTCAAAATTTTAAAAAAAGCATTATAAGCATAACGTTCCATCACCCCTTGGGAAACCCCGTCTGAACTAAATTCCAAAAAGAAAGACATTTTTTGACATTGTAGTTTTTCGGTCTTACACATCGATGTCACCTTGCATCTGAACACAGTCAATGTACACACATTTAGTAGTTTGTTTGAAAAAGTAATGGCGAGATCAGCTGTGAATATTTGACTGGATTAATTATTCTCTTTAAGTCAGTGACTTAACTAAAACAAGGTAAGGAAATCTTATACTGCCTTTGCACAACCTTAACTGCTTTGGATGACTGACATGAAAATCATTCGTTGTTTATAATAATAGATATTTTTGTGTCACAGATATCAGATAAAGGAATCCTGCAAAAGTAAATGAAAAAGTATTGTCCTAAATTTTAACATAGGCAGCCAACAACCATTTGCTTTCTGGTGGGGGTAGGGGGACGGTGGGATTGTTTTGAAGAAAAAAAGTTTGTTTCCATTTTGTGGATAAAAAATTATTTGTTTTTGACCCTGAGAAAAAAAAACATTGTTTGTTTTACCCTCAGCTGCTATTGAATGAAATACTAAAATTGAAAGAGAAGTATTGTTTTCAACTTGTCTGGAAAAAAATCCATAGTTCCCCCTCCCTGAAAACGAATGGTTGCTGCCTTCAAATAATCTCTTTCAGAGTATCATTTTAATCAATCTTATTCAAAACATTATCATACTGACATGAACTGTGACTTAATTTTGACTTGTGATCTAAAACAGAATTGTTGACTTAGCCCCCAGACACTGCTCTGAAATACTTTTATATATTAAATTTATATAAAAATGCATAGTTTTTTTAATATTATTATTTTTTTCAAATAGAAAAAGAAAGACATTACTGAGTCTATTTTGTTCTTATTTATTTTCAAGTTCATGATTAGCACCATTTATTTATTGGTTTAGTGTGTTATTTTTATATTTTTATAATTTTATTCAAATACATAATAATAATAATAATAATAATAATAATAATAATAAATTCTTTATTTAAAGAGAGTAACTCAATTAGAAATAGTCTAATTTTCATTGAGGCCTACCATTGTATTTTAACCTACCATTGTATTGTATTTATTGTTAACTTGTTCTCACCCTTAACATGCATGATCTATTTGCCACTGGACCGTCACTTGAAACTTAAGTTGTTAAAATGCAAATCATTGCCTCTGATTTTTTCTAAGAAATTGACAAAGTTTACGAACATTTACGCAAAAAGAAATATCTTTTATATAATTTGAGTCCATTCATTAGAACTAACTTGCATGAAATCAATGAGACAACATTTATTGTTATATTTAGTTTGTTCATACCAGGATTGCAAACTAATTTTCCTTTTATTTAAAAATATGAAGATTTTACATACAGAATACTTCCATTATGATCAGTTTTAGGTTTAAATGAAAAGGTAGGACCAACTTGCAAGTGTCAGTAATGAAAAGGAAATCCTGGGTTTTCTTTTATCATTTTATTAAATACTGTCTTGACCCATTGTTTATGAATATTTAGACTACCCCTTGTACAAATTGAGTAGACATTTATTTCTGTGTTAAAATAATTTGGTTGCAGTAGTAAAAATACTTACCATAAAATGAATATTATATAAGATCTTGGAATATTAAATTAATATTAAATTATCAACCCTATCATGGCACATAGGGACACATAGGGCATATTTCACTGGGACTGAGTTCTGAAAAGTGATAAAATGTGTTCCTCTGTTTTTTTGACACATGTTTACAGTATCAAAAATATTTAATAAAATTATTTTTAAGAATATTCTCTTGTAAATAACAGCATATGGTGCTAGATATGGTGTTCCTGATAGTGTCAAACAAAGGGACGTTACTCGTGAATTACCGTCGGCCCCGCTTCGTCAGAAATATCGACACATCTAACTGGCACATTTGCGTATCTTAGCATATCAACTGGCACAAATTTGACATATCATAGTCCAAGTTATGTTACATAACATAATTTAAATTCAGCATAGCTTCCCGAGAAGTTAAGAAAGAAAATTACGATTTTAACTTTCTGTGACCAATTTTTTTCGTCAACACCTTGACTTTGAAGACACATTCTGAGAGAAAAACATGAGTTTAATCCATAATTGAGTTGAGTAATATATTTCTTATATACTCAAGCATGTTCCCTTAAAAGGAAATTAGTTTTAATTCATGCAAAAAACTACAAATTCCAAAAAACGAGCTTCACTTTTTTTTGTAAAAAAATGCCCATATATGGTAATCACATGACGTCCATTGTTGCTTTAAGAAATGGGGTCAAACCGGGGTCAGCTTTCCGACTGAATTTATGTTTTTTTTCAGTTTTCAACGCCTTCTTTTTGTGTCGTTTATCATAAGGAAAACACATTGTGACATCATCACAACAATGACAGTAGTCAGTTTACGCTGAATAGGCACTGCACGGTCTCCAGATGCAAAGCTGTCATTCCATAATTTTCAAAGTTTAGCGTATAAGATTGAATAATTCACTTTCTAACTAGGGTAAACTACATTTGATTCTCTTATAGACCCCAGACACACCACACCAAAAAAATAGAAAAAGTTTAATCTCTAAACTGCGCTGTAGGTCCTCGATATGGGTTGGTGTTCCCCTGCATAACCAGTAATATCATGCCTTTTGCAAAATCTCAAGGACTATGGGTAATCGCATTGTTCCGACGGTACACCAAAATAAAAATAACGTTGCGTCATTGGTTCAATTTCCATTGTTTCTCTTGAACGTTTAAAATCAATCACAACGTTTTGGTTTACGATTTTGAATATATTACCCAGAATGCATGAGACTAAGTTATGAATCGGTGAATAGACCACTTTCGAGTTCATCCGTCACCGTAAAAAACTCGTCAATTATACGCGCCTTTATCATCGTCATTTGTGCGTTTAGGGGCGTCGTCACTTCCTTCCAATGTTGAGCGAGTGGTTGGAAAACTATAATTCTATATTGTACGAATTATTCGGCAAATTGAATTCTCAAAATTGACAATCAACACTGCTGTCATTAGGGAAATGTCAGTAAGTACCTACAGAGCAACCACTATTTCTAGTTTATCCTGCACAAAGACGATCACTAAGACGCTTGGTGAACGTAAATAGTGCAGGGATACAGGCGAGCCCCTCTATCTGGTAAATGACGTCATAAAGGCGTGTATAATTGACGAGTTTTTGCCGGTGACGTATGAACTCGAAAGTGGTCTATTATACGGGTCGACGTCTCTTTTTATTTGCGTGTTTTCAGCGATTCAGTATTAGTGATTATAAGCATTCTTTGCGAGTCGCGCATTGATTCTAGTAAGTACTTCGAGTAAACTTTGAAATTATTCTTAACTAAAAAAAACCAATCCGATATTAACATCATTAACTGTGTTATCAATCGATGACAAATTACTGTAATTAAAAATAAGGGTTTCGTCGATTATCAGTTCATCAGATAATTTATCGCCATTCCAAAAAAAAAAACCCGGATGAATTGATTTATTAATTCGATGATCAAAATAAAAAGATGGTTTTGATTGAAGGTTATATATTTTTGTTTGTAATCGAAAAAATTACATGAAAACATCATTAGTCAAAATGTTATTAAATAACATCAATATTACTTTCGCAGAAGCTTATACTGGTTTCATTGTAGCCTTCAAACACAGCAAGATATCTTTCATCTTATGATATACTCATCAACATAAGACACACATCAACTCTTGTCAGAGAGTGTTTATTCTTTATGCTTCAAGTTTTCGATAAAGATAATTTTTTGGGGGGAGGAGGTTAAAATTGAAAACAAAATCTTCAGAACAATATCTTTATATAAACAAGAAAATGTGCCGGTATGATTGCCAATGCGACAACTATCCACAAAAGACCAAAATGACACAAACATTAACAACTATAGGTCAACGTATGGCCTTCAACAATGGGCAAAGCCTATACCGCATAGTCAGCTATAAAAGGAATCCGATAAGACAATGTAAAACAATTCAAACGTGAAAACTAACGGCCTTATCTATATAAAACAATGAACGAAAAACAAATATGTAACACATAAACAAACGACAACCACTGAATTACAGGCTCCTGACTTGGGACAGGCACATACATAAATAATGTGGCGGTGTTAAACATGTTAGCGGGATCCCAACCCTCTCCTAACCTGGGACAGTGGTATAACAGTACAACATTAGAACTAACTATAAAAATCAGTTGAAAAAGGCTGAACTCATCTGATAGACAAAAAATACAAGTGGACGTGGCTTAGTCAGTTAAAACCATGTTAACAATTACTGTTGAAAAGAAATACAAAATCATTATGAAGTCTAGACATATGAAAACAACAACCAGAAAATCTTCGTTCATTCATTCAGCGGTATAACTGACTAAAACGTGTCTTAAGTTTTTAAACTATCCAGTCTTTCATTAAGATCTATTTGAGAATGGGAAAATAAAATGTAAGGTACATGAAACATTGTGTACAAATCTTCATTTCCCACTCTGATTCCTTGTTAAATATTTGAGAAATGAATTTGCTTGTCGTGTTTCTCCTTTTTCCGTTCAGTGTATTTATAACTACGTATTAAAAGCATAATAAAAGATTCAGAGATCAGTGAATTTTATTGAGAAACAATTATTTTCGTTATCATCATTGGGAAAACGAGCATCAAGACCATCTGTAAGTTAATTTTTATTTCATTTATAGTTTAAACATACATATTTTACTGTTCAGAAACTAAACACACGGATGAGACACAAGGTTTATAACTAAGTAATGTCTTTCTTATAGTTTGGAATTATTTATGTGCTACATTCAAAGGGCCGTACATTCCCCCCTGTTATCATTTATATTATGTCAAGAGATATACACGATGTCTTAAAATTAAATTACTAGCTTTTTAAAAAGCGTGCGATTACCTCCATCTTATAAAAGAGATTTTTTTATCACTATACATTTTGGCTGATTTTATTAATTTATGGAGTGATTCCTAATGTACATGTAGTAAACTCTTTTAAACTTAGCTTAACGTTTGATCACACACTTTTAGTAAAGAGAAATCAAGCTGCGTAAATGATAAAAATGAGTATTTGAAGCCAATGAAATTTATCTGTAGACTGTGTGGTTCATATTTCTTAAAAATTTTACATTTTTCATCAAGTCAAAGTTGATATTTTCTAAAAAAAAATATGAATATAATTATGCCCGCGTCACACTGTCCCGATTTTTTCATACGATGAACACCCGAATGCGAAAATTGTAAGTTCGTACGAAGATGGTCCCGGTCTCGTTAAAATACCAAAATGTGAACGAAGCAAGTACGATGAATAACGAAGTCTATACGATGGTGCCGAAATTACACACGATAGCGAAAGATGGACATACGAATGGTAACTGAAGACGGATATTTAAGCTTCATATCTCAGTCGAAGCCTACACGATGGATCACGAAGGCTACACGATGGATTACGATGATAGCGCGATGGCCATACGATGTATAAAAGACGTCGTGTACAGCTTATGATGATGGACTTGTTTTTTTCTCCTTGAAATAGCATATACAGGAATTTGGTTGCTCATTTGTTTTACCTGCTGGTTCTAAAGACAATATTATTACTGAATGTTTTGGTTGATTTCTAAAAAAATGGTTAATGTATCAAATATGCATATTCAATTTACCATTTTCTGCATGTGTCATATACAAATATAGTAAAATTAAAATTGAAAATGGAAATGGGGAATGTGTCAAAGAGACAACAACCCAAACATAGATAAAAACAACAGCAGAAGGTCACCAACAGGTCTTCAATGTAGCGATAAATGCCTGCACCCGGAGGAATCCTTCAGCTGGCCCCTAAAAATATATACTAGTTCAGTGATAATGAACGCCATACTAATTTCCAAATGTACACAAGAAACTAAAATTAAAATGATACAAGACTAACAAAGGCCAGAGGCTCCTGACTTGGGACAGGCGCAACAATGCGGCGGGGTCAAACATGTTTGTGAGATCTCAACCCCTCCCCCTATACCTCTAGCCAATGTAAGAAAGTAAACGCATAACAATACGTACATTAAAATTCAGTTCAAGAGAAGTCCGAGTCTGTTGTCAGAAGATGTAACCAAAGAAAATAAACAAAATGACAATAATACATAAATAACAAAAGACTACTAGCAGTTATACTGTCCATATTTGTCCCCAATATGTTACAAACGAGGATATGCCACGCTCGGCATTGCCTTGATTGAACTGTAAAATGTGTGCACTAGTCTGAATATTCACCCATAATTATGCCCATGTTTAATGATCTATCTTAAATGTTAGGTAATTGGTTCGTTGATCCCTTTTATTCAAAAAGAGCTTTTTCCTAAGAGAATATCATAATAATATAGACAAAAGGAAAGAAAGCAACAAATACGGCCAAATATGACATATAGAAAACAAAATGGTTATGGGGTACACACTCGTTTGACAACAACTCGGACGATACATAAAAAATCAGAATAATGAAGAAAAAGTGTGTTTCCCTATATACGTGTACCTGCAGTGTTGGTGTACGAGGCGCGTTTATGATTTTCATTATGTTACTTGAAATGAAAAATGGTCAAAAAAATAATATTTTACTTGTAAAAGTAAATCCTGAGCCTGTTATAGCTGCTCTTCCTGTTCCATTTTAACAACGATGGCGCCTTTCTTGTTCTCATAGAATCATATTATATGAGCTCCATGTTTTGTGAACGTCTTTCTTAACTGTCGTATTAGACTGACTAGTGCGTATCGTGCATGGCACTTTAAGGTAATATGGGAGTCTAAAATAGAAATGATATAATTTGTTCATACTTGGCCAAAACGTAGTATCTGTTGATATATGTTGCAAAATAAAATAAAAATGATAGGTCACCGGGCATTTTCTCAAGCTATAGGACGTGACAAAATGATACATTTTGTATGGATTATTCAGGAAAAAACACCATTTTGTGATTAGAAACTTAACAAAATGATAGAATTGTTAAATACTTAAGGAAAAGATAGCTTTCAGACAATGCTTTGAGAATATCAAAAGAAAAGATAGGGTCACCGTACATTTTTTCTGGCTAAAATACAAAATAGGAAAATTCCATGTAGAATCCTTCAGAAAATGCACTGTTTTAGAGTTACCTCCCCTTAAAATGGCAATTTGATTTTTTTAAAACAACCAAAAATAATCAACATTTGCAAAAATATTAATATCTATAAGTTATTTTTTTATAAATTGGTTCTGTTAAATGAAAATTTATATTAAATATCTGCATTCCTGCATCAAATTTTGCTAACTTGATAGAAAATCTGGACCTTTGGTTCACTGTTTTTTACAATCCAAGATGGAGGAAGACACCCATACCACCTTAAATGTATTTTAGCGCGAAAATTAACTTACATTTATACCCCCTTCACATACACGAATGTGTCTTACGATTCCTTACGAATGTTGTTTGTTTTATCAAATGCAAGCATTCGCAAGCAATCGTAAACCACTCGCAAGCAATCGTAAATCACTCGCAAGCAATCGTAAACCACTCTTAAACAAATCGTAGACATTCGCAGACAATCGTATCGATTCGTAAAACTATTTGGAAATTTTTGGACATGCCAAAAATTTAACACGAATGTCCACGAATCATTTCATTCGTAAAGAGCTCGCAAATCACTCGCAACAATTCGTTAATGCATCGTTAACCGATCGCAACAACTCGTAAATCATTCGCAAGAAATCGTGAACAGTTTGATTTAAGAATGTTTAACGATTCATTTACGAATAGTTGCGAGCAGTTTACGATCGCTTTGCGATGGATTAACGAATTGATACGAATTCACGCGAGTGCTTTACGAATATATCCGAATGCTTTACGAATGTATACGAATACTTTGCGACTGCTTTGCGAGTGCTTTGCGAATGTTTTACAAATAGGAATATTTAACAAATGATTTGACGATAAAATTGGGGTTTTGTTTTTATTCTAATAGTTCGTTTCAGTTGTTATAAAATCGTGGAAGAAGGAAGTCGCATTTTACTATTGAATCATGGCTCCAAAGAGAAGACCTGCTGCAAGGAAAAGGAAGACAAATCCTGCTTCACCTAGATCCCCTACACCACCACCACCATCGCCCGAAACACCAAACCCCGCCGAATTACCACCACCAGAGGCAAACCCACCAACCGTTGGTATCGAATATCCTGAGCAGCAACTTTCAGATACTGACAATGTTGATACAGCCGGCTCAAACTTTGCCTCAGATGAGGACGATTTGATAGCCACTGCCACAACCAGTGCAGCAGTAAGTGAGATTTGCTTATTCAATGTCTTTGAAAATCACCTTTATAAAGCACATAAAAAATGTATGAGTTTCATAGACAGATATTTAGTGAAATTGGCAATTGAGGAACTGCATTTTATTCAAATAAATCATCAAAATACGATACATGCAAAGAAAATCTGCATTATTTAAATCAGATTAGTTGGACAGAATAGCAATATAATAAGATTAAAGTTAAAATAATTATAACACGGAATCTATATCCAGAGGCCAGTGTATAACTGTTGTTGAACGTATTGGCAAAAATGTAATTAAAAAAGATAACAATGTTTATGATACTTTTCAAACAATTGCAATCAGCATATGAACTTCTTGAAAGACCGGTCATTATAAAAATATTTATGAGTGTATTTTATAGTAAAGTCGTTGATAGTTATCACGAAAATGGACATTGTGTATTTTCAGACTCGCAAGAAGAATAAACCCAAAACTAAAAGTGCGAGAATACTGACGATCGAAGAGGAAGACGAAGTAATTGAGTGGTTAAAGTCAAATCGTTTTCTATACGACAAGACAAGTATTGATTTCAAAAATCGCGATAAAAAAGAGCGAACATGGCATGAAATGGAACAGAGGATGAAGTTGAATCCCGGTGATCTTCAAAGATGGTATACGTCCTTAAGAACCACGTATGTGAAAGAAGTAAAGAAAAGAGAAAACACCACACGATCCGGAGCCGGTGTCGGAGATGGTTTGCTAACATCTAGAACTAGCTGGTTGTTGGAGAAATTCGAGTTTGTAAAACCCTTTGTCTGTCAGGCAAGAGGAACCAAGGGGTCACAGATCAAGAAACCTGACCGGTACTCAGACTGCAGTGAGTCATCAGTTCCATCAATAACGACCACGGAAAGTACACCACAGTCAGTGACAACATCGTCAACTACAACAAAGATATCTGACTGCCTAGAAAAAGTTTCTCAGCAGTTAGCAGTCCCAAAGAGTGACATAGAGAAGACCTGCGATTTCCTTAGTACGCTAATGGCAAAGATGACCCCTTCCTGTCTGGAGGATTTTACGAATGAAACTATCTTCAAGGCAATGGAGTATGTTAAACAGTCTAAACAGGAACAGCGTCAAACACAACAACCGCCAAGGGATGATTTTATACAGCCATCCCAGCTTTCATCTACATTCACAGACCCTTCCCAGCAAGTAAATCGCCAAACATTACCTCAATTTACCCAATTACAACCTCAACAGCAAACTGCATTTGAAATAACAGGCCTTCAATTAGACCGACAACATCATCCATGTCGTTCAGGCATCGTCAGCCGCAACAAATGTCTACTGATCGCGACTATATCATTGCACGCAACTTAGCAGCTTCGAATCCGCCAGCTGACGTCCTTCAACAATATGGTCGATACCAATGGGCAGAACTGCAACCGACTAACTTGCAACCTATCTTAATGGGTCAACAGCAACAGACAGTATACTCAACTCACACTACAAGTCAGACACCAAGTGCTATTGAATCAACTGCGACAGATACAACATCAGTACTGACGGATGCTTATGAGACAATAAACCCAGAAACACCTTTCATATAGATCTTCGACGTGAATGACTGTTTATTTTCATTTAGAAAAGATTTAGGAAAATCTTGAATAGAGAACCTTTAAATGTATAACTATTTGTAGATTGTAGAAAATTTGTAGCTTTTTTTGAGAATGAAAAGAAATAGGTTAATCCACATTTGTTTATGTTGTTTATTTTAGGAACCAAAATTTTTAAACAAAACCAATAAAAAATGACATCGCTGAAAAGTGTAATATGCAAACGGAATCTTTTGCCATTACTTGGCGCCTGTGCCCTTTTCAATGTACATTTAGTTGTAAATCAAATTCGAACACACTAAGGAGCAATCAATAATCATAAACCACAAAGAAGACAATGCCATGGCAAATACACAACAGGCAACACAAATAACAACATAACAAAAACTAAAAACAAAGCAACATGGACCCCAAACAAAAACAAAATGTGGTGAACTCAAGTACCCTGGAAGGGTTAGCAGCTCCTGCTTCAAGTGTGACAACCGTCGTTTAGCTTAAATGTCAAAATCATTCTGAAACTCATTTATTGATGCTTATCAAAGTTTGTGTTTAAACTCAACCTATTCTTTTTTGCGCGTGTTGGGTCGTTGCCTCTTTGACACATTCCACGTCTTCACTCATATTCTATCCCTTAAATACCATTCCAAGTACTAGTATTGCAACAAATTTGTATTATAAAGTGTATGTCAAACAAAGTTGGAGTGAATTATTCATTATGATAGAACCTCATTCTGAGATTTTTTATAGTCCTATCTATATCTAAATTTTTATTTTTAAACATTACATCAATTAACACAATACTGATGCATTCAAAACAATCAATGTTTCTGAACCAGTCAAATCATGTTCTCTTGCCAATCTAAGGCGCCTGCTTCCGAGTTGAAGTAATTTTTAAGATAGTTCCTTTGATCAATTCCAGCAGCGTTACCAAAATTTCTCTGATACCCTGGGTCTCCGTCGGTAAGTTGCGCACCTTGTCGCCATTGTCCCTCTATTAAATTATGATTGTTGTCTTCTTCGTCAGCAAACAGTTGTAGATCAGCACGTTTCCTTATCCGAAGTAAGTTATGAAGAGTAGTACAAGACAGTACGATTAAATCTACTGTTTCCGGCAGTTGTTGCATAGTTCCAATCAAAATCTGAAATCTCATGGCAAGAATGCCAAAAGCATTCTCCACAATTCTACGTGCACGGGACAACCTATAGTTAAAGATGCGCTCATCGTGGTCTAAACGTTTTCTTGAATAGGGTTTCATCATCCATGATCGGATCGGAGAGGAAATGCGTCATCGCCAATAAGAAAATAAGGAATATCTGTTTCACCATTTGGAAGAGGGGAGGGAGGCGGATGATCCAAAGTTCCATCTTCTAACATTGGTCGTAGTTCCGAGTCCCTAAATATCTGGCTATCAGATGCACTTCCGTATGAGCCCACACTCAGCCAAATAAACTTATAATCTGCATCAACTAGAGCCATCATCACTGTAGAGAAGAAATGTTTGTAGTTAAAAAATAACGACCCCGAGTTAGGCGGTTTTCTTATTCTAATGTGCTTCCCATCCAAAGCACCACAAACGTGTGGGAGGTTCCATATTCTTTCAAAGTCAGATGCTATACGCATCCAATCTTCCGTCGTAATCTCATCCGGCATGACTTCATCTTTGTATGCTAAGTAAATTGCTTCGCAGACTTTAGGCACAAAGAGTGATATGGAGTTCCGGGCAACACGAAAGGCATACATAAGATCAGCATACGTGGAACCGGTAGCCAAATGTCTGAGTGTAACGGCTAACTTCAGTCCTGGTTCAAGTGGTTCCCTGTAACGAGAAATATTTATCTAAACTTACAAACGCATAAAAGGTAAACTGGAAATGTGTCATACATTAGAATAACAAAAGACAAGACAGTTTAATATACCCACTTCCATATGAATACGAACGTTATTTGGGGCGTTACTAACACGTACTTTGTTCACTTTGTATTAAATTTAATTATTTAGAAGCAAAGTGCTTAAGGAAAATTTTTTAAAAGATTGTTTTGCTGACCTTTTTACTTAGATATGAATTTCTGAAAAAACAGTTAGTATGGTTTTCTAAACTGACTATATCATGCGGAAAATCCAAGCCTCGTCCTTCGGCACCGTCGGATATTCATATGATATAGTCAGCATACAAAATAAAACTAACTATTATTCTTAATGTACATTTCTGTTTTATTTTGCTTGAAAATTGAAGTACTTACCTGAAAGAGGTAGAGCTTTTTCTGATTGCAGGGGTAATTCTGTCAAGTATCTCCCCAAACAAGTCGGCATCAACTCTTAAAAAGTTTCTGTAACCAGACGCATCTTCCCGGTTAAGCTCATGCAGGAGTTGGTCATATTGTCCAAACAAAGTTCTTCTGATGAGCCATGGCCTGCACCAAAATCTACGTTGAGTCCGCCTCCTCCTCCTCCTAAAACAAAGAGGAAACAGTTGTTGATTTTCTTCCTCTGCCCTCTGTGCCAGTGGAAGAAGAAGTCGAAGGAAGTTATGGAAGAGTAATAATTTATTTCTCTCGTAAGACATGTCTTGTTACTCCGAATGTTTACATGGATAATAAATGAGACTGTATGGCCTACTATCTATATGAGTGCATGCATTTCCCATTGCAAAAAAAATAAACATTCGTAAAACACTCGTAACTCAATCGCAAATGTTCGTGGGCTATCGTAAACTATTCGTTAACCAATCGTAAAAACTTGGATCAGATCGTTACCATTCGTATTGTGCTCGCAAAACACTCGTATGCATTCGTTAATTGCTCGTATCTATTCGCAATGAATCGTCTACTGTTATCGTAAAAGCATCGCATTCATTCTTAGTAAATCGTAACCAATCGTAAAGCACTCGCAAATCACTCGTAAAAGTGGTTTATTCGCAAAAGATTCGTTAAAGTTTAACGAATCTTGTAAATTTTGGTGATTCGTTAGCATTCGTAAGAAACATTCGTGTATGTGAAGGGGTTAGGTGGATTTATTGCCGTCGTAGTTCCATCTTGTCGCCTTCGTACTTTTATTCGATGGCAACACGACGGGATTACGAGGTCTTCACGAAGTCGTATTGCCATTGTAAGGCCTTCAGGTAGCTTCGTGATACATTCGTATAAACATCGTAATGTCAAAACTGCCCGATGGAAACGATGGAAACACGAATGCAATACGATGTTCAAAGATGCATTCCCGGTGACATAGCGATGGTGAGGATGGTGATACGAATTCAATACGAACCCTAAACATCGGACACACCTTCGTGGATTTTTTAACATGTTAAAAAATTTAGAACCCTTCCCGAAGTTGTCCCCGAAGGCTAGAAAAACTGGCCGATGGCTTAAGATGGTTAAAGATGGCACTACGAATAGTCCGATCTGGATACGATCAGTCCCGATTTTGAAAATTTCCATAATCGTGTTGCCATCTGCGTAAAAATCGGGACAGTGTGACGCGGGCATAATTAGCAAATACCAACCCGAACACATTTGTATGATTTCATTGAGACAATCTTTGTTTGTGTTGCTTGGCTCTAAGCAGCATCTAAATTGTTATTTGGATTGAGAGTTGTCTCATTGGGACTCACACCACATCTTCCTTTATCTATATACCTTAAAAACTATTTAAAGACGAGTTTGATCCTACCAGGTATCGAATATACAACCCCGTCCGCACTGGATGCCTCGAATATGCTACAAAGTACAACGCGACCATCGAGTCGGTTTAAACCAAACAGGCCAACGAAAAGAGAATAATCAAGAAATTCTCAGATCAATCTTAGATTAAATAAAAGAAGAAAAAAGCAATACTAGTAATACAAATTCAAATTTAGTTATATAATTCAATAAATTATTGTGACAAAAATAAACATATTACCCATAAATTAAAGAAAGTAAAAAGTATGTATCATCGGATTGCATAATTCAATTCAGAGCACCGAAACCCGAAAAAGGGACAAAAGTAAATAGAAAATGTTTTCAAAAATATAATATGATTGAGGGATTCGGAACCTCAGTTTGAATACGAATACATTAATTGCGAAATATAAGTTTTACTAAGAATGTTTTATCTAAATCAGGCCAGTAAAAAAAAAGCAAATTACATAATGGACTAATTCTATTTCATCAAAGATACCGACCAGTCACAGATTGAATCCTACTCCATTTGAATGTCTCGTATACACAAAACTGTCCATAATGGCGCAATATATTTTTCAGTCTATGTACAATAGTTCGGTTTTTTTTTTCATTTTATGTATTATGTCGTTTTTTTAAGTTCTATGTAATTTATTTTCTGATGCACATCGTCAGAATTTTTTTATATATAATTCTTCATTTAATTTAACAATTGCGTGTTAAATGATTGGTTTACCAGCTTTCCTCTTAATATCTCCACATCTATATTATATCAGGCGAAGAAATATTTTATTCCTTATCAATCATTAAGCATCATGGGATTAGTATTGTAATATTTTATTAAAATACTTTTGATCTTAAATTTTGCTTTTATTGTATGATCTTTAAAATAGATGAAATGCTCATATCAGTGACAATACTTTAGTCGACTAATAACTTGGCAATTAAGTCTTTGTACTCCGAGTTATCTACCCGATCCCGATTAATTTCCAACATTAAGTTTATCGTAGATCATCATACTCTGTCATTCCATATTTTAGAGTGGTCTGATTTGGAAACTATGAAACAGTGTTGAAGTTGCTTTGCTAAACTAGCTTAGCAAGGAGAGCATATACAGTGTTTCGGAGGTTGAAGATTTAGTAGTATCAAAATTAATACGCCTTCGGGTGCGGGAGTTTCTCGATACATTGAAGACCCATTGGTGGCTTCGGCTGTTGACTGCTCTTTGGTCGGATTGTTGTCGCTTTGACACATTCCCCATTTCCTTTCTCAATTTTAGTATTATTTTCAAATTTTAAATTTTAAATTTGTTTGAGGCTCATATAGCTCAAATGGTAACCAGTTTTACTTCAATAACGACTGTTTATTCAAAATTACAGTTGATATTGATGTGAAAATAAGCAAATTTAACATACCAAGAAACTAACCAAAATTCAAGCATCTCGATGATATCAGCTATTTTGTTTCTGATGAACATTCTGTTTTATTTTGTTGTTCTCTTTTCGTAGGCCTTGTTTGGTTTTTCAACCGCATTGATGGTCGTGTGGTATTATGCATCATATTCGAGGCCACCTTGCGGACGGAGTCGTGATTTCGATCCCTGGTAGTGTAAACCCAGTTGGCATCAAAAATAGAAATTACTAACATTATTGAGATGTTTAATTTTATTAACAAAAAAATTGTTAAGCTGGAGGATATTTTTTTCAGCAAACAATCGACATTCTCATGAAAACCTACTGTGCTAATTTTTTTGCCGACTGAATCCTTTAAACATATGAGAATGACTTCATATTTAGGAAAAAAGTAATTTTTATCCACTAAATAGGAGAGGCGAAAGATAACAAAGAGAAGTTCAAACTCAGTCGAAATTAAATTGAAAAGGTGATGGCAAAAATGGAAACAAACCAACAGAAAAAAGCAGTATGCAAAACACAACATAGAAAACTAAAGATTGAGGACCAAAAAACATGTGGGGACCTCAAGTGCTCCGGAAAGGTTACCGGATGATAAGTAACATTGAAAAAAGTACGGGATTGTCGTTACGACAGTTGGAAAAACTCTGGATTTCGTCCGTAAAGTTTACGAAAAGAATATTTCAACTTTACACATGGAACCTTCACGTTAAAAACTGCCTTATAAGGAAATCATGGTAGGAAACGCAAGCCCTGAAATATCTTGAAAATATATACATATCATCGTAATACATTTTTGTGGAAACAATACAAGTTTTGAGTTCGATATTACCTCTTCGAAGCTGTGTGGATTTTTATTAATAAAATAATCAGATTATTGACTTTTTTTCCTCTCTTACAGATATATTATATTAAAATAAAGTTAATAAACTCATCATAGATACTAAAATTAAAATTGTGTGCGTCAGTTGCGTGTACATTAGACTCACAATTGACGCTTGCATCAAAAAAGATAAATAGGTAAAATAAAGTACGGAGTTGAAGAGCATGGAGGACCCGAAATAAAATCCAATGTGTTTACCAACAAGAACTATTTTTAAAAAAGATATCCGACGTATTTAAATTTGAGTATATGCTTAAAAAAAACGCGGATATCGCACATGCGTAGGTGCGTTCTAAAAGTCATGTACGTACAACAAAGTTTACATTAAAAAAATTATATAACTGTCCCGAATAAACACCTGTCATGGATGCAAAGAGCTATTGGAGAAACAATTATTTCAATAACAATATAAATCTGTGTAAGATCTAGTTCAAATATTTATAGTTTTTCACTTACTTTCGATCACGCTATATTAACGAGACGTTTTTTCAAACACAACCAAATCACCCACCATGACAGCATGTTGTCCAATCACAGAAAGCATTTTCGAGCATGCGTATTCTGTTGCCATAGTTAAGCGTCCTTAAGTTCAAAGGGCACAAACCGAAACTATACCGACTACGTCGGAAAAAAATAAGGTTATCTTTTCCTTGGATAGAAAATTCTTAGTATTTGGAGAAAAACATTTTGCACTGATTGAGATTGTGACATGGTGATGACTGCTGTACCCATATTTTGACAATTGTACTTATCATGTCTTGTTGTTCATGCATCGTTGTAAATAAAACGGAATCTGATGCGACTGTTATACATGTTCAATCTACCATTTCTACATTTTAAAATTACTGTATCAAGTCAGGAATATGACAGTAATTGCTCGTTTGATGTGTTTTATCCTTCGATTTTGCCATTTGATAAGGAACTTTCCGTTTTGAATTTTCCTCAGAGTATGTTTGTGATTTTACTTTTAATAATTATTTCCATATCAATGATTTTTTTTTGTCAACACTGACAGGCTGACTACTGGGGTTTTAAATAGACAAAAAATTAAGGCAAAACAGCAATAGAAGAGAGCCCCTTACTTGTATCACAGATTGAAGTCTTATAAAACATTAACATATTGCAATGTTTATTTTCATTACAATAATAGTTTACCTGTGTTATAAACATGCATAACACAAAATTACAAAGATTGCCTTTTGTTGTTATCTAGTTCGTGCTTAGTGTCATAGGATAAAATATAAAAAGAAGATGTGGTATGATTGCCAACTATCCACAAAAGACCCGAAATGACACAAAAATTAACAACTATAGTTCACCGTACGGCCTTCAACAAAAAAAAATGAGCAAAACCCATTTATATAAAAGATGAACGAAAAACAAATGTGTAACACATAAACAAACGACAACCACTGATATATAGGCTCCTGACTTGGGACAGACACATACATACCTAATGTGGCGGGGTTAAACATGTTAGCGGGATCCCCCTAACCTGGGACAGTGGTATAACAGTACACCATAAGAACGAACTATACAAATCAGTTGAAAAAGGCTTAACGCTCAGTTTGAATTCTAGAGATGAAAAGACTATATATATATAGACACTAAAGTGAGGAGCGTCTATATTTTAAATTTTTACGTTTCTTAGAAATATTCGATACACTTAAACAAGATGCTTGATTTCTTGATTGACAACATATTTGTAACGTTTGGAGGACGTGTTTTTCAACAGACTGTCGGCATCCTAATGGGAACAAACTGTGCCCCTCTTCTTGCTGACTCGTTTCTTTATTATTATGAGGCTGACTTCATGCAGGAACTTCTTAGGAAGAAAGATAAGAAGTTAGCAATATCCTTTAACTCTACTTTCCGCTATATAGATGACGTTCTTCCACTAAACAATTCAAAATTTGGTGACTATGTGGATCGCATCTATCCCATCGAATTGGAGATAAAGGATACTACAGATACAGTTAAGTTATCTTGACTTACATCTAGAAATTGACAATGAGGGTCGGTTGAAGACAAAACTTTACGACAAAAGAGATGATTTCAGCTTTCCAATTGTGAACTTTCCATTTCTAAGAAGCAACATTCCAGCAGCACCTGCATACGGGGTATATATCTCCCAATTGATACGATATTCCCGAGCTTGCATTTCCTATCATGATTTTCTTGATAGAGGGTTACTGCTCATAAGGAAGCTATTAAAACAAGAGTTCCAAATGGTGAAGATCATCTCATCGTAAATTTTACGGACGCCATCACGAGTTGGTTGACCGTTATGGAATAACCGTTTCACAAATGATATCGGATATGTTCCTTACGTCGTAACTACAATCCCCTTCCCTTTCATGAATTTGACCTACCAAATTAGACTATTTACCGGATTTGTAATCACATAAATAAAGGCAACAGTAGTATACCGCTGTTCAAAACTCATAAATCCATGGACAAAAAACAAAATCGGGGTAACAAACCAAAACCGAGCGAAACGCATTAAATATAAGAGGAGACACAACACCGAAACCTAACACACACAGAAACAGACCAATCATCAGACAAAACACCACGAGAATAACAAATGTAACATGAAAACCAAATACATGAATTTGGGATAGACAAGTACCGTGCCACGTCTTATCTCAATATCTCAAAAATAAGAGAAAACACAAACGACTCAACGTTAAAATGCAACACAAAGAGAAACGAACAATATTATAACAATGACCATCTTCCTGACTTGGTACAGGACACTTTTAAAGGGGAATAAAAGTGGTGGGTTGAACCTGGTTTTAAGGCATGCCAAACATGCATAAACATAAGCAACACGACGGGTGCCGCATGTGGAGGTGCCGCATGTGAAGCAGGATCTGCTTACCCTTCCGGAGCACCTGATATCACCCCTAGTTTTTGGTGGGGTTCGTTATGTTTATTCTTTAGTTTTCTATGTTGTGTCACGTGTACTATTGTTTTTCTGTTTGTCTTTTTCATTTTTAGCCATGGAGTTGTCAGTTTAATTTAGATTTATGAGTTTGACTGTCCCTTTGGTATCTTTCGTCCCTCTTTCAAACCCAAGGATTGTTGACCCTAAGCTTATCTGGCATAATCTTTTTGGTTCTTTTGGCTTACAATGCTCTTCTACTAAGTGTTTCATTTAGTACACACTTTTTTTGTTTGATAGCCACTAGTTTTAATTCCCCGATAGTATCACCAGCCCAGTAGTCAGCACTTCTGTGCTGACATGAATTATCATTGATATGGTCAAATTTATAAATAAACTGTTTACAAAACTTTTCAACCTCAGGAATAGATTGCCTTTGCTGTATTTGGCAAAACGTTTTGGAAGTTAGGTCCTCAATGCACTTCAACTTCGTACTTTATATCGTCTTTTTAACATGTTTGGATTTCAGCGTCACTGATGATTCTTTTGTAGACGAAACGCGCGTTTGGCGTAATACAAAATTGAATCATAGTATCTATGATGAGTTTATGAGTCGTTAAAATAAGACTAGAACTCTATCCACAGGCAAAGAATCGGCCAACTTCTTAAGAATTTATTTCTGTCAAGTGTCAGATCTATATTGGTCATACAGGTGATTACATAAAAAAAAAATACAATATATTTTACTTAGCATAGGGTATTCATGATTGGTTCGCCTATCTGTCATACTACCAAGTAACAACAGTTCATTCATAATAGTTAAGGCGGTATCAGTAATTATATATATACGAAATACCAATATGCATAAACTCATCATAGATACCAGGACTAAATTTTGTATATCCGCCAGACGCGCGTTTCGTCTACAAAAGACTCATCAGTGACGCTCGAATCCAAAAATATTAAAAAAGCCAAATAAAGTACGAAGTTGAAGAGCATTGAGGACCAAAATTCCTCATGAATTTATTGAAAAACACCTAAGAAAACAAGTGTAAAATGATCATTTAATTCAGTTACAAGGAAACACAATTTTGATTGTTTACTTTGCCTATTCTTCTACCATTGTTCACAGTGTCGGTTTTCCATCAAAGTACCATGCAATCTAGAATATTAAAAAGCAGAACGTATGGTTGTATTTTTAAAATTGATCAAATTTATTTTTTAGAATTGCAATTTACATTTGCTATTTCAGATTCTCTCGGCAAAACTATCGTCTGACGTTCAGCTGACATCACGAAAAGGGGCGAGAGATAAGAGGGACATTCAAAGTAGAAAAAAAACCTGACAACATCATGGCAAAAAAAAGGAAAAGTCCAACAGACAAACGATAGTACATTACACACAACAAAGTAAACTAAAGTCTTAGCAACACGAACCCATCAACAACTTGGGGTGATCTCAAGTAGTCTAGAATGTTAAGCAGATCATGTTCTCTTGTTTGCGAACAAATGAGTTTGGTTTGAGTCATAAACGTTCTCCTTTCTAGCCCGGTAATGGTAATCTGTTTCAAACACTTACTGCTGATATGTTTATTGTATTTTTGGTGGGTTTTTCCAAAAGCATTACTTATCTTTTAACCATTGTTGCTGTATACCATGCTGATCTCCGAAAAAACAATACCATTGCATTATATCATTTACGGTTTTAATGCAGTTATGTATTTATAGGTCGATGTTAGGAGTGTTCTAAATTCTGTGGTACGAACAGGACAGGTTTTCAATATGGTTATTTATATACCAAGTGTCTACATTATGGATCTCAGTAAAACGGAAAAACTGATATTACGATGGAAACCTTAAGGATATTCAAATCGTTTGCACTTTTTAAAAAAAATATTTGAATTCCGAATAGTTTCCTGCGACAAAAGGTTTAATTGGTCGAATCGCAGCGATAAAATGTCTTATTCGACGTTTTACATAGAAGCGTAGATTTACCTTTAAGACATAATCGGGAAACGGAATTGAAATAAGCCATGCTCAAATAAATTAGCAAATATCTAAAGAAGTCCCTTACACAAGAAATTCTAGATGTCTATGATTACGTAACATTGGAATTCTTCCGTATTTGTTATCATCTAAAAGCCGTCAAATGTGTCATGTGATGAATCGGTTTAAGTTAAATATTCCATTTGTCTCACTTTGCACAAAGCTAATGGATATCTAAAGAAAATTTATCTTCGTTCTATTATATAATGACACTTTAAAATAAAACTTATGGCCATATTTATCTGACGGCAAAAGAATCGAAGCACTCTTCGAGTAATTTGAATGACTAATCAAATGTGTACCTGAGTACATTCAAGACGGTTATATTACAAGAGTTGACCAACTTAGCAAAATCTATCACTAGCTATTGTAGTATGTGTTAATTTATTGCAACTGGACGCTCAACCAATTGCAAATAAATCGATAAGACAACTTTGGGAAGATTTGTTATCAAGGACGGACTATCATGGACAAGACAACACAGAAGATAGAGTTATTGTATCGAATAAGAACAAGTGATAATCGATGGGAAGTACAAATACAAAAAGTTTTACATACTGATTATGCACCCTACAGACACTGACTGGAGTTTTCAGCAATCGTAAACACTGATGTAATGATAAAAAATTTCCTGTGTTTCCAAAGAATTTGATGTCCATAAAATGATATTGTAAAAATTGGAAGACAGAGGACATTATCCTTTCTTCTAACGCTCGACATTAAGTTCTACCATCTTTTATCAAATGTATAGTTTATTCAAATGAAGTTAACTGCGATCGCGTGAACTCAGGCCTCATCATACACACCAGTTTTGAAAGGTCTATTGATGTTCCTCTTTCTGCCCGTTTTCTCCTGATTATAGATCGTACTGTCTCCTGTTAGAACAAAGCTGCTATCAATAGGAAGATATGTTAGTAAAACTATTTTCTGTAATTAAGTCTGCTTCCAGTATAAAGCTCTCTCCCAAAAGCTATAGGGCATAGGGTTGCGTTTTACGACGGTATTTCCAGTAATATTAATTGAATCAATATATAAACTGTTTTCTAAATGCTATTCAAATGATTCTTACTATCTAAAAAGGGAAAACAAATTAACACCCTTAGCATATATATGTTATTTGGATCCTCAATGCTCTTCAACTTTGTACCTATTTTTGGCTTTATTATATTTTGATATGAACGTCACTGATGGGTCTTATGCAGACAAAACGCGCGTCTGACGTACCAAATCATAATCCTGGTACCTTTAATAACTTTTTATACTATTGAACAAATAATACCTTATTAATGAATATCGATTTTGAAACTACGAGGAAAACATTCGGGCTGCAGATATTAATTTCCTTTAGCTATCATGCTCCAAAGAGAAGAAACTATTTTTTTCATATTAAAAGTAAACATGCTAAGAAAGGCTGTCTTCTAATACATTTGAGCAATTATACACTGATATTTTGTTTTACCATGAAACAACCTCTTAAAGCAGGGTAAGGTCTAGCAGGAAATCATATTAAAATCGAATAATACTAATAGATGTGTATGCCGCAGATTTTAAGATGGGGGAAAAAGTAATAATGAGATAGAAAATATATCTACTTCTCCTCCCGATCGCTTCTACCCATAAAATGTTGAGTGACACGAAAGCATGTTGTTTAATCAAATTAAATCGTTTATACTGCAGTAAGTAATTATGTAACGTTAACGGTTTATATGTTGTTTGAATGTTTTAACGGGCTAAAGGTTTGTTTTTGAAACTCAAAATGTGACACCCAAATTGTAGTTCCAAAGAAATATGCATTCAATGACGAACATGCCTTTAAACGAGCGACCACGTAGAATAAATAGTTTATACTTTTATTAACTAGTAAAATCATACCTGTGTATCTTATAGACAATTGTATTTACAATACGTGAACAAAATAAAGCCCAAGCAAATAGAGCTTATTTCGCGATTGTTCACACAATGAAAATTATTAACAAGAAATTTATACCCATGATTCCAATTTCTATAGAAAAAGCTCTGTTAAATGAGATGGTGGATTTTATCTTTCATTTGAATAAGGGGGATAGTAGTGTAAAGCGTAGATAAATCATAGGTCTTAATGTTGCTGCAAATTTGCAGAGATTGTGATCTAAAATTTAACAGTAGAACTTTAGAATATGTAGACACCACTGGTTAGATATATCTCATTACAATATTTTTAAAGGCCATCGTTTGAAAGGTTAACTAGCTATAAAACCATGTTTAATACACAGTTTTCTTCATAAGAAAATATCTGTACCACGTCATTGGAATATGACAGTTGTTATCCATTCGTTTAATTTGTTTGATCTTTTGATTCTGTCTTTTGATAAAGGACTTCCGTTTTGAATTTTCCTCGGAGTTCAGTATTTTTGTGATTTTACTTTTTACTGTAGAAAGAATAGTAGTCAGCACTTAATAAATATGTTTAGTCGAACATCGTGATGATCTAGAGATGTATCGTTCTTTATACAGAGTTTTTGGTATCCAGTATAATGACGGTAGATTTTCTTTGTTTTCTTTTTTAATACCAAAAAAGAAAAAAGAAAGACAGATTTGTGATCTTGTAAAATTTTATCCTTTGTAAATGATGTTAAAGAATATGTAGGATTACGATATATGCATGTGCTGTTTATTCCGACACTTGCTTTAAAGACTATCTGTATTAATTAAGCTGACATCTGTGTAATAAGACCATTTATTTTACTGTAGTGAACTTTTATAGATTGAACCTGTATTAATTAAAGGATCACCGGTCTTATATGAGACAACTGTTTAGGTCTCCTTTAAGTGGATTTCAACAGTAAAATTGAGAATGGAAATGGGGAATGTATCAAAGAGACAACAACCCGACCATAGCAAAAACAACAGCAGAAGGTCACCAACAGGTTTTCAATGTAACGAGAAATTCCCCCACCCGGAGGCGTCCTTCAGCTGGCCCCTAAACAAATATATACTAGTTCAGTGATAATGAACGCCTTACCAATTTCCAAATTGTACACAAGAAACTAAAATTAAGTATAATATCTCAAACGGTAAAAATTTCGAATAGAATTATTAACAATGTAATTGTCATACTGAATAATCTTTCGTCGGATCTTTTTCCCAATTGCATCTTCATTACTCAATACACGTATTTATACAGCAAAATCATTCGGGCGCGTGGAAGTTATAAAGTTTTTTTTAATTTTTTTTTACAAAAGTAGGTCGATACCGTTGCAAGAGGACTACTAGATTAATATCTAGTCAGTAAAAGATAATTTGATACTGATATGATTTATAACAAACCTTTCCAAAATTGTCAGTTTCTAAATTAATAAATGAAACAGATCCTAAGGGTTTAACCCTACCTGGCAAAATAAACCTTTGGTGGATTATGTTATTAATTTACTTTGTCCTTTCTGGACATATAGCTCTAGTTCTTCAATTGTTTCGGTTCTTGTGAATCCTTGGTTGTATAAAATTCGGTTAGCGTCCCAGTTGAAGATAAATTCAGAAAAGACGCTTAGAACGTATCAAATTCATTTAGTGTTGCGTTCATATCTAAACTAAAGAAGAGAAACGATTTGAGGGTTATTCATTTTAGTAAGTCATCATTCTTTATCAAGATAACTATATTTATGAAGGAGTATCTGTCATAATTCTGAGATTATTACAAAGTGGCAATCAATCCATCGCGTATAACTGAATATAAATGTCCTTGGAGCATTATATAAAAAATCCGAAATTCTTATTAAGTAAATGAATTTTGTAACATATTAATACTATTTCAATACTGTTATTAATAAATCTTTGATAAGTATCACGAATTTTTGATTGGTTAATAACTGTTGAATCACTAATATTGTACACAATACTGTTTCATGTATTTTGTTGTATCAAATGAATTAGATTTGAAGGCAAACAGTTTTATAGTTATAAAAACATTTTGGCAGTAAATTTTTATACACTAATTTTTCAGCTATATAGGCTACTGTTTCAATTTGTATAGGTTTTATTTCTTATCAATATTGTAAGAAGAAACAAAAAATGTCCATATTCTTTGTCTAGGATTTATGCAAGGTTTTGATTACAGGCAGTCAAGGTCAGCAAAAGTATGGCATGATCAGGGTCAATACTAATATCATTGGCCACAACTATTTTACTTGACCGATGAGGATGAAGTGTAAGCCAACTATTGACAAGCGTCCAGTTGCGCCCGTATTTTCACAATTGCACTGACGCTAGTTTTGTTTTGTCAGAAAAGTAAAACAAAAATATATACTAGTTCAGTGACAACGGGTGTCATACTAAACTCCGAAATATATAAAAGTAACTAAAACTTGTCTGTTGTTAGTTTTTTGGTTTGCAATGACGTTGTCAGCATATTTCGACTTATGAGTTTAATTGTTCCTTTGTTATCTGTCGCCTCTCTTTTATCCTGTCGTCTCAACCAGTTTAGCGCCTTTTGTACTTAATATGATCCTAAAGTTTTGCTAGTTGATTTTCCTTTCTCAAGTTCGATTTTATTGTCTCCCCAATGCGTAAGCCGCTGAATTAGACTTTTGTGAGGGACTCTTAACTTGATTTTATTTACATAAACAATGGATGCAGAGATATGTGGATAACATATCCACTAAAACAGGTAATAAAATCGAACACATATAAACTGTCATTACAAGACCGACAACATCATCGTAAAATATAGATATTTAGACAACAAAGGTACTTTCTAACAAAAATCGTACATGTATGAGTAGGACAATTATCCGAATGGATTACGTTACAAATCGATACAAATAAAATCCGAAAGAAGCCTTTTCAAATTTCTTAGCGGAATCATTTTGTTAAAATTTTCAACAGATATTTTGCAATTTCCTCCGCCGTAGTTGAAATTAAGTAGATTAAATTCTATTTGAAAGAAAGTAGAAATACTGCAAAACCGGAGAATACTGTGAGAAAATTCGATTACTGAAAGGGTAATTTATCTCAATTGCAAATTTCCCAGTAATTTCCTTCTTTTATTTATTTGACTGCTCCGTGCGAATGTATGCAATTGCTGCAAATTGGTGAGCCATTAAAAAGATTTGTGTAAATAAACCGCCAATACAGATAATAAACAATACCAAAATCAGAAGGTGGCTTTAAAAAGGTGAAATTCCGATGTTTAAATTAGCATCCTGCTGTAAAATTTACACTAAAGAGAGAACAAATTAAAAAATCAAAGGAATGAATGTGACAAATTGACAAGTGTTCTCAATAAACCTTGATAAAGATTAACAAAATGTATTTGTTCATTGATTGTACAATTAGTTTCAATGCTGTAAATTTGAAAGCAAAGCGAAAGACGTAAATAAATAGTTGTTTATCATCTGCGTACTATATATTTTTTTGTAAACAACTAATTGATTTATTTTTCTGAAGACATAATTTCTAATATTCTGTAACCATAATTTACTTTTATTAACCTTCCAAATTAATCTAGTAATAGGCCTAGCTCGAAAATAGTTTCAATACATTCAGTACTATTTTTTTGATTTGGCAGTACTACTGTAAGAGATTTTTTGGAATGATTTATTTACAAAATTAAGAATAAACAAGCAGGTTTTTCTAAACATGTTGCGAAATCCAGTTATACATCTTAACATATCAATAATGATTATTTTTTTTTTTCGAAATGAAGGCTTGATATATATTGCTAGTTTTATATCGGGATATTTCAAAATAGACTCGAAGTGCATGTAAATCAAATACCAATGCAAATAATTGATACGATAAACCGATATCCCGACAGTCCAATAGGTCAACACCCAAATTGCCCAACACCCGAATATCTAGACAATAGACTGTATTTCCATAAAATTACAGACAAAATTTGTGTTAAGATGTTCAAATCAGATAAATCAATTCAGATAAATCAATTCAGATAATACAAATGACTACAAGAAATTAAATCGTAAGAGCCAAGACTGATAATTAAAACAACGTTCCCGGGTTTAAGTTGTCATTATTCTTGTAGGCAAGATGTGAAAGATTTGAATTAACGGGTAGCTCTTCACAAGACAGGGTAATACACTTACATCAACCATTCAACGTTATGAATAAATAGAAATGCAATATTTGCTGTTGAACGTTAAACTGCCACAAAACAATAAACCAATCCAGATTGTTTATAGTAAAAATAGACTATCGACGGATTTGTAATAATATGAGCAACACGACGGGTGTCACTTGTGGAGTAGAAACTGCTTACACTTTCGGAGAACCTGAGATCACCCCAAGTTTTTGGTGGGGTTCGTGTTGCCCATTCTTTAGTTTTCTGTGTTATGTATTGTGTATTATTATTTGTCTGTTTGTCTTTTTTCATTTTTAGCCATGGCGTTGTCTGTTTATTTTCAATTGATGTGTTTTGCCCCTGTTCTATATCGAACACGTGTTCTTTGTAGCTAAATGTATTTAATACATAACTATTTCGTTTTCCACCATCTATTCACTGCCTCGGTTCACTGTTAACCAAAATATATTTTACAGGTGAAAACAAAAGAACAAGGAACAGAAATGTTTAACCAAGATGACCTGCATTTATAAATAAGCAGCGTGTCGGCTTATCAAATACTACGGAATAATAACTAAATAAGTTTCTTGTTAGCACAATGTATCAGGAAGGATCACTCTATTTTGATAACAAGGAAGTATTGTGTATCACGACATTTGGTAGTACTAGGTTTATCCAGATTTTCATTACTTTTAACTCTCATTTTACCTAAAACGACCTAAGATTAAACGATTTATGTAAGTATCTCAACATATTTTCTTTTTGTTTAAATATTTTTTGTTAATCATTTACAATATCGGTCGCATTATGAATAGTGATAGAATAATTTATTTTTCGGTTAGAATTTAATTGTTAATTAACAACACATAGCTATATATGTACGACGTAGATATCTTTAATTTAGTTTAGTGTGTGTGTGTGTGTGTGTGTGTGTGTACGTTGTTAATTTTGTGGTGTTTTATTTTATCTGATTTAGATTCGTAATATGAAAAATTGCATAATCTAGAATCTCGTGTTATTAACACAAATGAACAGCTCAAATAGAAAATGTATATTGAATATCCAGTTCAATTATTTTCTGTGATTTCGGTTATTAATTTAGAATAAATTTGTTCTGGGAGATTAAAATACACTTCATGGAGAATACATTAGAGCGCAATGAAATATGGTCACATTTTGTCTATGCACTTTGTATGCTGTCGTTTGATTTTGCAATCTTTTATATACACTTTTTTCAATGTAGGCACAACGTTAGTATTCACTATAGCTCTACCTGGAACAGTTTGATACAAATAAATTAAGGTATTTAATTAAATAAACACTATTGTTATGCATCTGCTCACTGTGCACAATTGGCTTTGCTTTGACTTTTTTGTTACCAAATGAAGGCGTAATGATTTTATTTGATAGCGCTTTAAGAAAACATATACACATGGCTCTGTTTAGAATATAACTGGAATATAAATTTAACAGAACAGTAATTTACATAATTGCTTGTAAGTTCCTTAAAAAAATCGCAATACAATTTTCAAAATGTTTCAAAAATAAAAATTCAAATAATAAAATCAGATTTAGACAATCAATTGAAAACATTGTTTTATTACAAGGACTTTAGATTTTCCAAGAAAAAAACTACCAGACTTGTAGATTTGTTAAAAAACCCAAACATTTAGAACATTTTGGGAGTACAAAGTATCTTCCGTGATTGCTTTTTATAGTACACTCATATTTCTGTACCTTCCCACCTGTTGACATTTGTATGACAATTTTAGATAAACACCATGAAAAGTAAATGGAAAAACTTTCTTAACCTTCAAGACAAAGAATACCATGTATTTGCCAATTATAGTGAAGATGATGGTAACTTGGTAAACGGATTGCTACAGCCCTTCGAGAATAGAAATTGTTTGTTCTACAATCCTGATCGTGATGGGCTACCAGGTCAACCAATCATGCGCGGTCATATCGAAAAAGGAATGGAACAGTCCAAGATTTCCATGCTTTTTATCACAAAGAATTTTCTGTCTGATGAATTGTGTATGTTTATGGCCAATCTTTCTATTTGGAAGTACATGAAAACGAAAGGAATTCATCGAGTATTACCAATCATCCTTCAGCCATGTAAAATACCCAGATACCTGAAAGTCTTAAACTGTATTCATGTTTGGAAATACGCAACTACTAGATCAAGTAATATGATGTACCAGACGCAAGCTATTACTCGATTAACGAAAGCCATGCTAGGTAATATTTCTAATACACTCTGTTTGAAAATATCATAATATTTAGGTCTTTCCACTTTTGTTTTTCTTCTGATTATTTTTTTTCTTCTGCCGTCTGAGATGCTTTTTTGTCTTACAACATATCGAATGGATTTTTGGCCAATGATGTTGTACAGTAATGGGGGTATCAAAACTCACCCTGTGTGACCGAACACTTATTCTTATAGGAGTTATCTTCCCGTGTCCCCTTTTTCTTGTTATCGCTATATCTCTAAAACCGTAAAATATTTTAACAAACTGTTTTTTCACAAATTGTTTGTCTGCTTTTAAGAATGATTGGTTAATTTTGACTGAAGTGATCGTAAGACATCTTATGGGAGTTATTTCCCTTTGAAAATTTAAGATAGGCGATATGTTGGATTAATTCGTACGTTATAAGTCGTAGAGGCATAGTCTTTTGATATGAAGTCCTTGGTCCATTTGAAGGGAATTGAGGTCAAGGTCAAAGGTCAAGGTTATGTTATAAATTTTGAATTTTGCTTGTTATCGTTATTCAAAAGAAACTGTTACAGTAAATGATATGATGTGTTTGCCAAATAACTGTTTACAATAAGGTGCAACTTCAAGCTATTCAAGTCGAAGAGTTTTGGTTAACCCTTATAGGAGTGTTCTCCCCTGATGTATTTGAAATCAGTATGTCTCCACAATCATACAAGTGATTGACCTGGGGTCTTTTGATTTGAGATGACTGACCTTTGACCTCAAAATCGAGGTCCAGGTCAAAGGTCAATTTTTAACGTTTTAGATTTTTACCTTTGCTAAAAAATCTTTCTGGTTCATTATTAAACAATTAAGTCTTCTGCATAAACCTATAAATCTAATTTTTTTCATATCAGTTTGATTTACCACATTACATCTACACGAAGTGACATTTTCTAACAATTTGTTTTCAATTTCTTTCTTATTATCGAGGTGGAAAGACCTTCAAATGTTCTCTGAAGAATTGGTTTTTAATTTTATTTATATTTGTATGCCCTGTCTATCATAGTGAGTGTGCGTTATATTTTCTGGTCGTTATGTCCGTTCATGTATGTCCCTTACCAGGTGAACAGTCTGATTTAAATAGAAATTATGTGTTTTTTTTTTAAGTAAGGTGGTTTCCATCGGAATTGAAATTACACCAATTTGTAACTTACAGCACATGTACATGATAATATGTGATTGGGATTCACAAAAATAATATATGACTAGTGCACACCCGTGATATCGCGGATCCGTGACTGAATTAAAGTATATAACTATGCGCAAGTCTTATTTTAGTACAATGTATTAGTATTGTCATCTGATAAAGTCATGCCGATTTTAAGATACACAGTTTTCTCTGCTTTCAAATCTTTCTGTTTGAACCCGGCGAACTGTCCAGAACTTATCAATTATTGGTAATATTAGATATTTGGAAACGCGACAAAAGGTCCTGGAATGGGGTAGTTTTTAATCAACAGATTTGTCCTATATTAGTTATAAATAAAGTTGAATTCTTTGATTCGCTGACAAATTGAAAACTGTACCTATACGCCTTATTTTTAGTCCAGATTTTAAGTATTCGTATTGTTAACCTCTTAAAAGGTCTTACTAATAAAAATACTACAATAGTTAACAATTTGACAATTTAGTAGTGTCAACCCTGTGATAATGACCCGTGTATATAGCATATTAATCCTGAATATACCGTTTGGTGATGCGCCTGTCAGATGCGGAACGTACAGATAAGGTAAAGGTAACAGGTGAATATACTATTGGTATCGGTATCGGACTCGACCCGGAACTTCTTAATTATTGGCAATATTAATTACGTGGATAACAAAAGGACCTGGAGTGATGTAATTTTTAATCTACACCTTTGCACTATATTAGTTGTATTCTTTGATTCGTCGATTTTACGTGATGACGGCTGATAAATTAGACCTCGTCTTTTTAGTATTATAGATAACTTAGGGTTGAAACCAGATTTTGCGGTTCACAGCAAATCCAGGAATCCTAAAGATCAACAAATGTGATAGGGTTGGTGTGGATGGTATCGTATAGGCACAGATTCTGGTGTATTACTTAATATATCAACACACTTATTTGTTTATTTGCTGAGATTGAGGCAGATATATTTTGGTTTTCTTTCGAGGTCGCGAGAATATCTAACCATCAATAAAGAACGATCTTTATATGGAGAGAACATACCTTTTTTCTGCAAACTTTCAATTTCATTTAAAAAATATTGCTTCTACACATAAGTAAAAATGATCTCGATAAACAATTTGCATAAACTGACGATAAAAACTGCAATTATATTATCAGGGAAATAATACCTTTCTGTGGTTGTTTAATCAAACGTAAGTATAAATATTTGGCGGGATTCGTAGTTGCGTTAAAATTATGATGAAGCGTTGAAATATTCAAATTCATATCGTTATTAATCAACTTTTTATTCTAATGTATGTTTTAAAATATGACACTGATATGACTTTATAACTTGATTTTATATTTTGTTGTTTGTCTTATTTGGTTTCTGTCTCTTTGGCATGTTCAAATCATCTTTTATTCTTTTTACTTTAAGAAGATTATTAAGTTTAAGTACACTAGAAACGGGAAGTAATTGTAGTTACATGATAAAATAGGTACTTTGCATAACAAAGTATCTACTTCGCATAACGATAAGTATACCCAATTTAAATACTATGGATTACTTCTTATACAAAAGGTTAAGCAAACAAAACAGGACAGAATTTAATTGAGTAAATACGGAAACACGAAACATAATTAAGAAACCACAGTTCATAAGTATGAGAGCACATCATGGGCCATAAAATGAATCAGCACAATTAAGCCAGATAACTGCTTATAATTAATATATTAACCAACTACATGATACAATGATATAGGCAAGTAGATTATATCAAGATGAAAGGACTAAAGGCTCAAATAGCCAAACTGGAAGAAAAAGTATGGCTTATGAAAATACTTAGTGAAATAATTAAATGAAAATAGAGAATGCGGAAGGTAAACCCATTAAAAAGGGTTGTAAACTTTGTCTGAATTTAATACGCTTTTTTTAATGTACCTACAAAATGTTGGCAGGACCCGAAAATGGGGGATATACCTCCGAACAACTTCACAGTGATAGGTACACTGTTCTATCTGTGAAGTTTGTAGGTCTGGATCTGGGTTGACAATTTTACGAGGAGTTGATTACACGAAATAGGGAACGTCTTTTGTAAATTTTTCCTGAAAAATATGCCACAATTATCCAACATTTGAGAATAATTAAAAAATTTGTCAAACAATTACATATGATCAAGTGTGCAACCTTTCTGTGGAGTTTTATGGATCTGGATTGAAAACTGTATGAATAGTAGATAACACTAAAAAGGTACCCATTTTTCTCTTCCAGCTCGACCCGGCAAAATCAAAAGGTTATTACAAACTTCACTACATGAGAAAGACAGAGCGTTCAATACAAGTTTCAAACACGTTTAGTAACTTGTTGTTATACTTAGATCTTGTTATCAAGAAGAGTCTGAGTATTGCATTTGAGCGCTTTGTTGCTTTGCGTAACTACAACTCATTGAAATAATAACTTTTTATTGTTGCTTATACGTGGTTTCGTCCAACAACACTGATCCAAAACAACTTACGTGGATATGAACAACTAAGCAACATTAGCTTCATTGGTTTCGTCGATAAAAAGACGAACATTCATTTTGGAAGTCAAATTTTGCAAAAGTTAAATGTAGATGGTTTCATTAATCTTGAAAAAATGGACGGGAATCATGTTGAATATTTTGTTGAATGATGTAGTCGTCATTTTAAAAAGGTTTTCAATTGTTTGGTGAGGGCTTGCGTTCGTCTTGCCATCTGAAACTTTCAAGCAAGTGTACGTACTAATGGAAACTATTTATACCTAACAATAAGAGTTTTAAACACTTTTGTATCACGTTTGGTGTTTCTTACAATTATAATTTTATTTGATTATAGATCCACCACCAAAATTTAGACGAATAAGATGGAATGGAATAAAAACACTGACATGGACACGTAATATTATTGAAAAAGTAAAGAAATCGGCATTAAAAGAAAAAGCTTCGAATCAGTCAATACACAACATCAATCTATTTCAACTATGGCGATTAATAGGTGTATTAAAACATTGCTTTCTAAACTGCCGGTACGGTCATTGTTCATTTGCTTGTAGTGGTAGAGAATTCACAAGATTTATAAGCCATGCAGAAGGATGCAGATATAGAACAATCAAGTGTTCAAACAAAGCTTGCCAGACTTTCCTTCCGAAATGGTGTGTCGATAAACATGTCGAGGAATGTCCACTAACCAGGATAACTTGTCCATCAGCTGGATGCGGAAAGAAAATCATAAGATGTCGAATAGAACAACACTTGTTTAAATGTCAACATCGCACTATTTTTTGTCCGAACAACCATTATGGATGTGCCCAACGACTTACACAAAAAGACGCCTTCAAACATTCAGAGATCTGTTTGTTTGCTTCATTTCTTTGCAATAAATGTGGTCAAACAATAATGAAAAAAGACATACATGAACATGAGAAGTATTGTATAAAGTCTGAAACAAAATGCAAGCTTTGTAAAAAAACGATGATTCGTGAAGAAGAGCTTTTTCACTTGGACGATTGCGAAATGGCGGTTGTCTCTTGTCCAAACATAGGTTGTGGAAAAACAATGGCCAGGCACAAAATTTCAAAACACAAGTTGATATGCTTACTCACGAATATCAGTTGTCCAAATTCTGAAAGGGGATGTAACGCCAGAGATAAAAGAATAAGTATACAAAATCATACATCATGGTGTCCATTTAGACTCTCACAATGTGAGTTTTGTGGGAGAAAATTTATTTTCAAGACACTTAATTTCCACATTAAAAACTGTCAGACGAAGAAGATATGTCAATTATGCGGATCGTCCGTTCCTAGGTAAAGATATTTAATGTAAGCTACGAAAAGGCAAATCGTCAAAATGAACAAATAAGACCATGGGCGACATAAAATTATGCACTATAATCTACAAAGCAGAAAATACACGATACAAATCGTATCAAGTATTTGGAAGGGTAAACTGTTCCTGTTTTCAAGGGTTTTATTTGATAAATTGTTGACCACAGCTGAAAGATGTATTGTAAACAAGGATTGTGTATCAAGCTGAAATACTATTTTAAGTTACATTTTACAGACTTATTGTCACTTTTTTACAATCATTTCCGGTCTAATTAAGGATACGTATACAATTTAATTACAAACATAAGATTTAAATCTCGAGGTTATGGGTCAAGGTTATAAAATTGTAAACCCTCAGCTCTTTGTGGTATTAATGTACAATTCTTTTGATATAATGAATTTATTTGTATTTTTGTATTTTTGTATTTTATTTTAGGTCAACTTGGGGAACTCACGAGCGTACATGTCAAAAGAATTACAGGTCTTCACCTGATGATGGTTGTCATGTGAGAACTGGCACATTGGAAGACAACAAAGAGTTATGTATGGAACATGATCACACTCCTCCAGTAGTAAGTCTTCTGAATTATACTTTTTGAGAGTGAAAATGTGCACAAACGGGGATAATTCTATATAAAAGGCAACCAGCCATTTTTATTTCGGGTGTGATATGTGAAATGACAAAAGTTTTATTACCTTATGTTGAGTAGGAATTTTATTGATCACAAAAATTAATTGGTTAAACCAAACATGGAATACAAATGCTTTAATGATAACTTTACATGCAGATAAACAACCTCTTCAAGTGTCAACATGCCATCATTTGAAAATATTCTTTTTGCGGACCACTAAATATATAATTATGTATTTACTTTTTTTCCGTGAAAATTTACGACTTTTTATATTACCGACACTATTAACTGATTAAATTTTGAAATGCTATTTTCGCAAGAACTATTTACTTTAATTCAAAAAGATTAATTATGAATGGAATACATCGAGCGTTCTTTCTTTATGTTGTTTTAATTTGCAGGAGCAACCTGGTTTAGATTTACCAGATGGCCCAGCACTTTCTCCCCCGCATGAAGAGCTTCCTAAAAGTAAGAACATATTTTTTTTATTTGAAAGTTTTCGTCTAATTTGTTATAAAAAAAACAAAGCAATTTTATCTTCAGTAAAATTTATTTCCAAGTCTACCACGAATTTTAAGCGTCTGGTCACTTCCGTCTAAAGGAAATTATAAGCCAGGAGCTACTCAAATGGTCGTCTTTTGTTATCAATATTCAATCTCAATTAGTTCCTGTTTGGTTTATTTTTTTATTTTAGAATTGTGTACGATTAAGAACTACACAGCGTATAGACAGTTATCTGGTTCTCACCACTTGGCGTTCGTAGTCCGTCGTCGTCGTCGTCGTCGTCGTCACTAACTTCAACCAAAAATCTTTTATTTTGACCTAACTGGTCAAATACCAGCAGTTTTCAAAATGTATACGACGACCCCTCATGCAAACCAACAAACCAAAATATCAAACATGGCCATAATCTTCCGCACTATTTTAGGTCTTCATCTTGAAAGTCCGATTAATATACATGTAAATGAAACGAAATATAGGCGTAACTTTAGATACCCAAAATCACAAAAACCAAGAGTTTATATCGTCATAATATTTTTTGATATAACTAGATTGCAATTGAATAATTTTAGGTGATCCTTTAGCCAATCATCATTCTACTCATGGAACAAGTACAGTTTCAATTCGATGGCGACCTAGAACCAGTAGTGACAGTCCAGATAATGGTGGACCGCAGACTTTGGAAGATTTTCTAAAAGAAATTCTCCGCACGAATATCAATGTCTATTCGTTCGTCGAAAAGAAACGAAAAGTTGAATTCCGACATTAAACATTTATATCTACAAGACACCTTTTTATTGTTATGATTTTTAGAAATGTCTTAGTCGCAAGAATCCCATCATGGCAACACAAAGAACTGCTTCGTATTAACTGTCCTAAAGTTTATCTTTTGATGTTATAATAAGTTTAACTGATGCCAATCAAAAAACTTATCTTGAAAGAACTGAAAAAATTGATTCAAATATATTAGTATATCGTTAACAAGTCAATTATTTCTTGTGATGCATACATCATGAACGTTTGGGATTCAATATTTGTAATCATATACATAATCATAAAATTTCGAAGCTCATAAGTAAAGGAAGCTTTTAAAATTGTGGCCAGTTAATCGCAGAGTAAATATGTATATGTACTGTGCAGTTACACCACTATCCCAGGATAGGAGGAGTTGGCGCTCATTCAAACTAGTTTTACTTCGCCACATTCTGAAAGTGCCTGTCCCAAGTCATGAGTCTCTAACTCAGTAATTATAGTTTGTTTTATATCATATTTGTTTTTCATTCATTTTTGTACATAAATAAGGCCGTTAGTTTGTCGCATTTGAATTGTTTTACATTTGCCATTTCCATGCCTTTGATAGTTGACTATGCTGTCTTAAAAATTGTTGAATGCCGTACGTATAAGTTAAATTTTGTGTCTCTTGTGAAAGGTTGACTCATTGGCATTGATACCACGTCTGCTAATTCGTATAATAGCTAAAAATTTCAGTGTACGTATTATACAAGTCATTGTTATTAAAGACCTTTTTGACCAATATTTTGCACTTTCGTTTGTTCCAATCAGGTAAAAGATTAAGAGAAGCGTCTATCATAAAAAAATACTTTCAAGGAAAATAAGTCAGTTGAGTTTTTATAGGAGTTAGAGCTCTTGACTGTTGATTTTTATCCATTTTGGAGTAAAATTCTTAATTATTTGGTAAATATAGAATAACTGATCAGCAAACTAAGATCGGCAATTCCGTCAATATGGCTAAATTGGCAGCGAATTACGTATATATGAAATTGATCTGAATCTGCACCTGTTTTACTTATAAAGACATTGTGTAATTACATGTTAGGCATAGTCAATCAGATAGCATATTGTTACTTAATGATGCATGTTTTATTATTATGTATTTTATGGTTTTCCCCGCAATTAATGCTGTTTATCATTTGTCTTAGGGAAAATATGTTTTTGTTACTACAGCGCTAGCATTTATAAAACTTTCTGCAATAAAGTATTCATGTATTCATGCAAGCATTTAATCTACTTATCGCTAGCCTGTCAACAGTTATGAGTTTGAACCAAGCTCATGATAAGATAAAACTCCGAACTTATTTGACTTAGATTGCCACTTTTTATGCTGAATGTCGGTTGTTTCTTCTGGAAACACTGACGTCTTCCATCATGCATATATTGAGTATATGGATTTAATATAAATGTAGAACATCAGCAAGTTCTTGTTTTGTTCAATGCGGGGGAAATTACATGTACAAAAAGGACCTTAAATTTACATGTTGAACATCTGTAGCTTTGAATAAAAAATCACACTGTTTGATGAGCCAGACACTTGCGCATTATAACAGCACAGAATTTCAATATTGTCAGATCATCATAGTTATGCAAATACAACATGCAATTTTAAAGGTAAACCGTTATCGGTAAATGCGTTCACAGCACCACCCATGCAATGGTTTCTACCCGAAAAGGTGTGTCAAGTGAATGTTATCAATACCAGTATAAAGATGGTGTTGCCCTGCTACAAATAAAGATATATCAAATACCATGTCCAACCTCCATTGGCTATGACCTTTTCATCAGATTGATATTGCAACTTACTACAGATTTAAAGACGCAGGGTGAAGAACTGTATCCTGACTTTCCTCAAGCTAGCCATCCTTTGCTAGTAAGGTCATACTCAAACGTTTAATTTATACATTTACTGTGGAGCTGGATCTGCTTACTGTGGAGCAGGATCTGCTTACCCTTCCGGAGCATCTGAGATCACCCCTGGTTTTTGATGGGGTTCGTGTTGTTTATTCTTTAGTTTTCTATGTTGTGTCACGTGTACTATTGTTTTTCTGTTTGTCTTTATTATTTTTAAGCCATGGCGTTGTCAGTTTGTTTTAGATTTAGGAGTTTGACTATCCCTTTGGTATCTTTCGTCCCTCTTTTACAGCTTATGAGCTTATCAAATACTACAAAATGATAAGTTCTCGTCAGCTCAACGTATCAGGAAGGATAACTCTGTACTATTTTAACAACTAGGAAGTATTCAGGATATCACGAAATTTGGTGGTTGGGTAATCCTTGAGGGATAATCTAGGTTTTCATTACTTTAATCTTCATTTTGATCTAAAAACGACCTCGGATAAAACTAGTGATGTAAGTTTGTTAATATATGTTCTTATCTTTTTTAAATATTTTTAAGTTAAATATTTGTAAAATAAGTATGGGATAATTATTTTCGGTTAGAAATAATACATGTATATCGGATGTTGATAAATATACCACAGGTAAGAAGTATGTATCTTTTGTGTGTGTATTGACTAAGTTAAAAGATGTAACGTTGTGTGTTTATCTGATTAAAATGCATAATTTCAAATATACCATAATCTAAAATCACACGACCTTTACACAGATAAACAGTTATATAAAAAAATATATTTACTTTAGAGTCCAATTTTGTTCTATGTGTTTTCGATTTTTAATTTATACAATTTTTTTTTGGAGGGGGGGATGTTAAGAGGTTTTAAGAAACACATCATTGAGCAAAAATATGATCACCTTTTTGTTTTGGAATTTCGATGAATGATTTGTCATGCCGACATATGTAATCTGTCATAAAAAAATGTTCCCAACGTAGGCACACCGTTATTATTACTCAGTATAGATTTAACAGGATCTGTTTGATAAAAAATATCAAATTGTAATAGCATGCACTTATGAGAGTACACAATTTCTTTCTGAATATGCCTTTTTAAAGAACACTTATATTTTTGTATTTCCGTATTAATTTGAGTGTTAAACAACAATTTTAGATAAACACAGACACAATGAAAAGTAAATGGAAGAGCTTTCTACAACTCCAAGACAAACAATACCATGTCTTTGCCAGTTATAGTGAAGATGATAGTGGATTGGTGAACGGCTTGTTACAGCCCTTCGAGAATAACAATTGTTTGTTCTACAACCCTGATCGAGATGGGTTACCAGGACAACCAATCATGCGCGGTCTTATCGAACAAGGAATAGAACAGTCCAAGATTACCATGCTTTTTATCACAAAGAATTTTCTGTCTGATGAGTTGTGTATGTTTATGGCCAATCTTGCTATTTGGAAGTACATGAAAACGAAAGGAATCCATCGAGTGTTACCAATCATCCTTCAGCCATGTAAAATACCCAGATATCTTAAGGTTTTAAACTGCATCTATGTCTGGAAATACGCACCTTGCAGATCAAGTCATATGATGTACCAGACGCAAGCCATTG
Organism: Mytilus trossulus; assembly: GCF_036588685.1. Taxonomy (NCBI): domain Eukaryota; kingdom Metazoa; phylum Mollusca; class Bivalvia; order Mytilida; family Mytilidae; genus Mytilus; species Mytilus trossulus. The sequence continues at coordinate 51,459,192 of NC_086373.1, forward strand.
CTCGACTTACGAAAGCCATGCTAGGTAATATTTTGTATATACTCTGTTCGTAAATACAATAATTCTCTTATTTATGTTTGTTTTATTTTATTTTGATAAGGTACATATAGTTTTCATCGAAATTGAAATCATATCAACTTGTTACCTAGAACACATGTGACACTGACTTGTAAACCTTACTTGAATCTATATGCTGGTGTAGGTGTTTGTTTTGTTTGGTTGTTGTCTCCTTTATTCATTTTATTTAAAGGATTGTTAAGTTTAAGTACATAAGGAAAAGGAAGTAATTGTAATATCATGATAAGTTAATACAACAAGTTTACGTATATATTTCACATAGAGATATTTGTACACATCGATTACTACATTTATTATTACAAAAGGTATTGCATATAAAAAAGGACATAATAATAGGGTACACAAGTATGTAAACATGAAACATAATAAACAAAAACAAAAACAGTTTCATATGGCCTACACAAACCTTTTTGAAATAAATGAAATAGAAAAAGAAGAATGGTTTAGGAAAAAAAACCTCCTTAGTGAGAGGTGGAGAAATGAAATAGGTTTGTAAATCTTTGTTTGAAGTTCGAAAGAGATAGATTGAAAACGAAATTTAATTCACATTTTATTTTTTATTATAATGTTCCTGTAAAATGTTGGGGAAATTCCCCCAAACAACTACATATTAGCAGTTGCACTGTTCTATCTGTGCTGTTTTCAGGATCTTTATTGAAAACTTTAAGGGGAGTTATCTTTACACAAAATAGGGAATAAAAATTTGAGAATGGGAAAAAATATTAATACAAGTCTATATCAACAAGTCATGAACATCATCAAGTAAGCAACCCTTCGATGATGTTTTATAGATCTGGATTGAAAACTGTAAAACACTGAAGCCCCACTAAATAGTTACCCATTTTTCTCTACCAGCTCGTCCAACTTAGTGCAATCCGGCTTAAACAACATATTATCACAAACAACACTTAGTCTACCTGAGAAAGAGACTGCGTTCAGTACAAATGCAAAACCAGATTGTAGCTTGTTATTTCATGTTTTGGTTAGATTGTGTGATCATTATGAGTTTGAGTGTGGTATTTAGACACTGTGTTGCTTTGCCTAACTACAACTCTACAACTCAATGGAAAGATAACAACTTTTTTTTTACAGCTAGTACAGGGTTTTATTGATCAAAACCAAGTCATATGGTATGAACAATCAAACAACTTTTGCCTTCGTAGACTCCATTGAGTAATTTACGAACAATAAACAATGGAATTCAAATTTTGCCATAGTTAAAAGTTCATGTTTAATTATTCTCAAAAGAAAATTGAATGTTGTGGTAGATCATAATGAGTAGTGTTTTTTTATAAAGTTTAACGTAATTGCTTGGGTATAAGTCTTACCAAATGATTTCGATCTAAAATGTGCAACCAAGTACTAACGGAAACTTTGTCAAGGAGTTTAAACCCTTTTGTATCACGTTTCGTGCTTCTTACAATTATCATTTTATTCTATTTTAGAACCACCACCAAAATTTAGACGAATAAGATGGAATGGAATAAAAACACTTACGTGGACGCGTAATATTGTCGAAAAAGTAAAGAAATCGGCATTGAAAGAAAAAGCTTCAAATCAGTTAAAACACAACATCAATCCATTTCAACTATGGCGATTAACGGGTGTATTAAAACATTGCTTTCTAAACTGCCGGTACGGCCATTGTTCGTTTGCTTGCAGTGGAAGAGAATTCACCAGATTTATAAGCCATGCAGACATATGCAGATATAGACCAATTAAGTGTCCAAACAAAAATTGTCAGACGTTTCATCCCAAATGGTGTGTCGATAAACATGTCGATGAATGTCTTCACACCTGGATAACTTGTCCATCAGTTGGATGTGGAGAGAAAATCAGAAGATATCAAATAGAACAACACTTGTTAAAATGTAAACACCGTTCCATTATTTGCCCAAACCACCATTTTGGATGTGACCAACGACTTACAGGAGAGAACGCTTCCAAACATTCAGAGAACTGTTCATTTGCTTTCATTCTTTGCAATAAATGTGGTCAAGCAATGACGGAAAAAGACTTGCATGAGCATGAAAAGTTTTGTGTAAAGTCTGAAACAAAATGCAAGCTTTGTAAAAAGACGATGCTTCGTGAAGAAGAGCCTTTTCACTTGGACGCTTGTTTACTGGCGGACGTCTCTTGTCCAAATATAGGCTGTGGTTTAACCATGAAAAGATACAAAATTTTACAACACAAGTCAATGTGCTTACATGCAAATATCAGTTGTGCAAATTCTGGAAGGGGATGTAGAACAAGAGACAAACGAATTAATATACAAATTCATATAGCATCATGCCCTTTTCGAATGTCACAGTGTGAGTTTTGTGGGAGAAAATTTCCTTTCAAAAAACTTAATTCCCACATAAAAAGATGTCAGACGATGAAGATATGTCCATTATGCGGATTGATGGTTCCAAGGTAAAATTATTTTAATTTATTTTAAGAAAAAAATTAACATCATTTAATACCAAAATAAAAAGTATACACACAATATACATGTAAAAAAGAAGATGAGGTTTGATTGTCAACTATCCACAAAAGACTAAAAAGATAAAGACATTAACAACTATAGGTCATCGTACGGCCTTCAACAATGAGCAAAGCCCATACCGCATAGTCAGCTATAAAAGGCCCCGATAAGACAATGTAAAACAATTCAAACGAGAAAACGGACTTATTTATGTAAAAACTATGAATTTCAAAGAAAACAAATATGTAACACATAAACAAACAACAATCACTGAATTACAGGCTTCTGACTTGGGACAGGCACATATATAAATAATGTGGCGGGGTTAAACACACAAGATGGCTTCTGAACAAATGTCACGATTCGATATCACATCTAGTGCTTCGGAAGGGTTAACAGTGCTATGGTTGCTTTTAATTTCATAGGTCTAATTGTTTGACCATAGCTAGGTAACTGTTGCAAACGGTCAATTGTGTGTTTATTATTGTTTATTGTTCAAAGATCATATTGAGAACAATACCTTTTTTTTATCTATCTTAAAGTCTTAGATTGCAAAGCAAATTGACGTCGATATAGTAGGTGGTATTAAGCGCGAAGCGCCAAAACGGTTCATTCTGTTATGGCAATGAAATAAGGAATAGCAAAGACAACATTAAAATCTTCACACAAGCAATAAATGCTATATGAAATGCATTCAAGTTATATATTGTATATTAAGCAGTCTTATTAATATTTTCGTATATGTCCTACAGATCAACATGGGGGACACATGAGCGCGCTTGTCCAAGGAAGAATTGGCAATCATATTGTGACGTGTGTCATAAATTGGTGAGAAATGACAAAAAGGAAGACCACAAAGAGTTATGCATGGAACATGCTCACATTTCTCAACAATACGCATCCGCAGTAAGCCATTTTCTATTACAAATGTAGTAAAAGTGAAAATGCAGTAAATCAGTTGTAGGCCCCAAACTATTTTAGGTATGGTACAGTGGTAGTATCATAAAGGGAATACTGGCAAGAGTTTACTTTATCCTATGTTCACAGTTCACCACAAATGTTGTTTTCCCAAAAGGCGCAAAAATACTTTTATCTTTTTTAAAAATCTGACAACTTACTTTGAACTATTTTTCTTTGTACTGCATTAAAAAAAGTCACGTGAAATAAAAGCTAATGTGATGTTATGTTGAGATAAAATGTTATGTACTATCAAAAATAAATATTAAGACTGACCATAATTGCGGTCACTTCCATTTTAGACAAGTGTATTTTACAATAGCAATCTACTTTAAAAAAAAAATGCTAAAACTTTCATTATCATCAACTTTGTAAAACCCTAGATTTATGCCCAAAATGTCTTACCGGGCCTACGCCTTTCAGAATTGTTTCATGTGCATGAATGTGAACATAATAGATACTTTGCATCATGTACTGATAAGGACGATCATATCAGTACTTGGAACCTAATTTTCCATTACAAATTATTTTGTATTTTGCAGACATGCGGATCTGACAGTTTAATTGTCGCTGCAGGATCTACACATTTCAATACGCATGTTACCTTAGAAACCAGAAACCAGATCGACAGTAAGTTTTCTTGGGTTTTTGATTGTGTGTTGGATAATAAACACCCAATACATGATAGTCTCCACTATAGTTAGTTTACGATAAGTGCATGAACTCGTCGGTTCAATTGGAAGATTTGCCATATTAAAGATTTAAAAATTGACATTAATTTTTGTGCTTCGACAAGAAAAACGCAACATTTAGGAGGGTGTGGATATGGTTTACAGAATATAGATTAATTATGATTATGGACAAAATGTGCAGAGCACATCCATATATAGAATAGAGAAAAAATATTGAGTGGAAAATAAGGGGGTGCTTATAGATATGGGCACAGGACGTTTGCGCTTTTTTACCTGTTAAACGATTATCATAGGACATTTGCGCTTTAAATTTTGTATCACCTGTATTAAATTGACCGGACACGTGCGCTTTTTACCTATAGTCGTCCACCTGTAATTTCAATGAGGAGTTATATTATGTAGATGAATTTAACTTATATTTCACATTTATTTATTACGACAAATGGTGCATAATCCTTCCATGGCCACTTTAAAGAACAGTTCTACTCACCCATTCTGCTACAAAAACCTTGAAGAGTATCATTTAACAACAGTCGTTGATTTACATTACGATTTGTTATATTAATGAAAAAGGCACCCTAGATGCAGAATTGAAAAACATGATTATTTATTTGAACTATGGGCGAAATACCTGTCAGATATCTTTGTTTAGTCCTTGGGCTTCAGATATCAAGCTAAAAACTGACCTGTGATGACTGTACGTGTTTCCATGTCTTTATAATGTTTTCTATTCCTAGTTTTAGCTGTATATAAACTTTTTAACATAATATCAATGTGCTAAGAGATGTTCTATGCAATGTTTTTTAAACTTAATGTACCCGGATAAAAGAGGAGGACAGTCATGAAAACCAAATATTGCAACAGCGCAAATGTCCTATGTAAAAAGCGCATATGTCCATTTTTTAAAAGCACAAATGTCCTATGATTTGAAGCGCAAGTGTCCAAAAATAAAAGCGCAAATGTCCTATGAAAAAGCGCAAACGTCCTGCATCGATAGATATAAAGAATAGCTAATAACAGACAAAATTTATAAAGAATAGAGAAAAGTTATATAAAAAATTAAAGAATACAGAAATGGAGACCCTCGTATATCAGAAGGCTAAGAAAACAATTGGTCTGCTCAAAGTTGAATCTTTTTAAAATATGAATCATGAATTATATATGCAGTGGATATTACCATTGCACGTAAATTAACCATCCTTTTTTTAAATTATTCAAATTTCTTGTTTATAGACCCTACTTTATGGAGTAGAACAGAACCATAATATTAATACAAAGAATTACTGCTTTTATAGAAAAGCATTTTGATATATACCTTTTTGTGCTTCCTTGTTACATATTTGCTTGTTTTAAGATTATAAAACAATGTTGACTGCTGTACTCCTATTATTGACATTTTTACCTATTATTTCTATATAAAAAAGAAGATGTGGTATGATTGCCAATGAAACAACTCTGCACAAGAGACCAAAAGTAGACAGAAATTAACAACTATTGGTCACCGTACGGCCTTAAACAATTAGCAAAGCCCATACCGCATTGTCAGCTATAAAAGGCCCCGAAATGTTTGTTTTGTTCATTCTTCGTTGTCATTATTATGGAATATGATGCGACTGTCATACAAGTGGGATGTTAATTAGCTAGCTATAAAACCATGGTCCACCATTGTCTACATAAGAAAATGCCTGTACCAAGTCAGGAATATAACAGTTGTTATCCATTCATTTGATATATTTGAGCTTTTGATTTTGCCATTCGATTATAAGGGATTTTCCGTTTTGAATGTTTCTCGGAGTTTAGAAGTTTTGTGATTTTACTTTTCGCTAGTCGCACAAGTTCAGGCATTTATCACCATATGCATGTTACCGTTTTCGACTGAATAAACAGTTCGTCATAAGACAAAAATAAAAAAAAATAATTATTTGTATAAAAAGTGAGATAGTGGTTTGTCTTGAACAAAATAATGCAGAGTACATAATTATGTAGTACTTAATAAATTGTATTTCCTTATTTGCATTTACTGTTGTTTTGCAAACAATATTGATATACTAGCTAATAAAACGAAAAGTGGGCTAAGCGGTAACAAAAATGCAATTCAACGAAATAAACAAAAACCTAGGGGTTCATAACTTTTATTTCATTTATTTATCTCAGGTGAGACGATATTGTACAAACGTCATTCTAATGTAAAACGAACAGATTCAGATAAACGGTATTCCAGACATAAAAGTGACAGCTCAGATGATGGCGGACCAGAGAGTATGGAAGCATACGTAGCAGCCATTATGAGCATGCGCGATATCCCAGTTAACGCAAATGGACACAAGGAAGACTTCGAAAGCTCCGAACTTATTGGAGGGAGTCATTGTGCAAAGTCAAGGAAAACTTTTACCAGCATTTTGTCAGCAGCAAGTTCTTACAGCATGAAAGATTTGGAAATACACAAAGCCTTTGATTCAGACTTCAAACATTTCCATCGTCAGAGGGACTCTTATTCGTGACGAATAACAGTCAGTATTAAGAGAAAATAACTATGTGACGAAATTAAAGTATTGGATCATCTTATGAACGAGTTATATTCAGTTTCCTGGCTATGATGGCAATTAAAATGAAAAAATGGTGATTAATAAAAAAGAGATGCTTTTTATGTGCGCATTTTCTTTTTCTCCCACGGATAATATTCCGCTTGATAGTCGAGTTTATGGTTTTTGCAATTAAATTACTGATAAGTTTTTTACGCATCAGACAAAAAAGGACAACAAAAAACCCTCAACGGACACAGTGAAAATCCAAGGTAACGTTTGGTAGGAGCAGAAGATTGGGAATATTCATTTTTCGTTCGGAATATGTGTGACACAACATCTTTATAGACTAGCAGTCATTATTAAGCAAAGGTATACTACCCTCCTTTCTAAGTAGTCTACTCTTAAAGAAGGGTAGTGTACCTAACCTAATAATGACTTCGCGATTAAGCTAACAAGCAAGCTAACCAATGATTCTACTTTTCCCTACACACTCAATGTAATCGGCTATAAATCATTATTTGTTTATAAAAAAAACCTCCGAGAGATTGGTTTATTACGAAGTAGTATTACTATAAGGTACCATAGCTATTTACAAGTTATTTCAAATAACTTGAATAGCAGCATAGTTTTCAAAAGAATAGTAAGCAGCAAGGGTTCCCCGAACTGGGTTAAAACTCACAACGATTTTCCTCAGTTTTGAGGCCTAAAGCTTTTTAAGTTTAAATTTGATTCGAATGGACAGCTTTTCCTATATGTTCTATACGATAAATCAGTACTATGATTGGATGTCTAAGCTTAAGTGGTTTTATGCAATTAGTCATAGTGATCACGGCATGTAGATAAATAAACTGGTCCGCCGTTCTATCTGCAGCTTCGCATCGTCGCAGTGTAGCGATAAGTGAACACAACAGGGGTCAAGTTTAGTAGATAAACTGCTTCGACTGACGAAACTCCTGTATTATTTCGTATATTTTTGGAATTCCACGCAAAACATATTTTAATATGTGTAGTTGTCGTTTCCTCCAATTGTTTTTGTGCATAACAAATTAGAATGAATACAAGTCTTCATTTCCATTTTTAATTTGTATGACGAATGTCATGTTTTTTTCTAATCTGTTTAAATTAAAAAATGGGCAATCTTATAAATATTAAAATGAAAATCAATACACTGTTATTGTCTATCTGTGTATTCACGGCAAAGGTACTTAGTGACTGTATGACCGGATGAAAAGCATATAGAACATTTTAAACTTGAATATCAATAATTTTTAAGAAGTGTAAAAAACAGAATATTTAAGAAATACATGTTCATTGCAATCATACCACACCTTCTTTTTCATATGTAACTACAGATTAAGCAATTATTGTCCATTGTTAAGATAATCTGATAAAACTGTCATTGACACGTAGATACGAAGTCCTTTATCGGATTAGTAGAAATATACATGTTTAACCAAAAGATAATTGTTAGGTAATATTTGAGCTAATAATCAACAATCAAAAGATGTAATTATAATTAAAGTCAGAAAGATGATAGTCCAAATAATTAACATGCTTTTCATCCAGTCAAAACTGCTCCATTTGTTTAGGCCATCCCCCGTTTTTAATCTTCTTTTACATTTCTGTTTGACGTTTTGTTTTAGATATTATAACAGGAATATTATATAAACGAAGTGTATACATTTTACAATCAATTTCTTTTGCATTATGCACAGCAGTCACTCATAAAAAATAATTGTATTTTAAGAATTAAGAAGCAACCAAACCAATGATTGTAATAAGAAGTAGGTTGGAAACATAGTCTGTTTACTGATCTTTTCCCTCAGACATTCAACGGAAGGACAACATCTGTAATGTAACATGGTCTGCTTACTGATCTTTTCCCTTAGACTTTCAACAGAAAAACAACATACCTGTATGTGAGAGCTGATTCTAGGTCTTTACATGTTAGGGGGCAGCTGTTAACAATGCCTAGGATGGTGCATGGCATTGCTGTCAATGCAAAGGCAAGCCGGGCATTGTTGTCGATGTAAAGGCAGGGCGGAAACGACTAACACCAATAATTTAAAAATTAAAACTTTAAATAAGATAAATAAAAAAAAAAACCACCAAAAAGTAGAAACAACAGTTAAAAAACCCCCAAATATTTTCAATTATTTCCCTCAGGCAATAGATAACAATAAATATTTAGAACTACATTTAGGAAAACTTTTAATTATCTTTATTTTAGTTTAACTTGTGTTAAAACATTTTACATTAAATCTAAATAATTTTAAATCATGACTTGCCTATAATTTCAAAATTCAAACTTTGAGCAGGATTTCTACTTATATATGCATAATGGTTTAATTTTCAAATTGTTATTTGGATGGAGAGTTGTCTCATTGGCACTCACACCACATCTTCCTATATCTAAAACAACATGGCGGAGTGAGTAGGTCGGTATGCAAGAGCTCCCGCAAAATTTCGACTGTATTGATTGAAAAACATGAATTTGAAACGAATTTTGTTTTCGAAAGTGATATATACTGAACATTTAATATGCATCTTGATCTAAATGGGGCAAAAGAGAACAAGGAGCACTGGTAGCCAAACAGGTTTTACACCTCCAAACAAAACAAAATCAAATATGGCGTCGCCCTTTCAACAACAACAACAAAGTTTTTCTCAAGTACTGAACCAAGCTCATGACACTCTGCATACTAGCACACCTCATAATTTATCTAACAGAAGTGTGCCCATTCCACCACAATATCAACATAATCCTATGAACCAGACGTTTGAATGTACAAGTATACCAACAGACAGTCACATTACATATCCTGCATATCACAATCCACAACCTCCGTTTGCATCCCAACCATTTTCTGTCTCAAGTGATAGTGTACGTACCCATATAACTATGGAAATGTTGTTCTCGTCAATAAATGTGATGAACCAAAGATTTGAAAGGTTTGATTTGGAATTTACTAACCGCTTCTCTCAACTTGACAAAAAATTAGATGACCGTTTCGGAGCAATAGATCAAAATTTAACAGGGATGAGGCAAGAGATAGATGAAATTAAGGAGACACAGAAAATGCATGATGACATTTTAAAAACTGAAGAAAAACATCATCACGAAATTTCTGATAGAATGCGAGTGGTAGAAAACTATACACAAGATATAGAAGTTGATTCAAACAATGTCAGGGAAGATTTCTTAAAACTTCAGAGTCACTCTATGAAGTACAACCTCATTTTTGGCGGAATTCAACAGACCCTTGATGATGATCACGAAGACACAGAAGCAGTGATTAAAAACTTTATAGAAAAAGAACTGGAAATCCCAAATGCAGATGCTATTCAATTTCAAAACGTGCACAGACTAAGAAAACGTCGTGATGGAAAACCTCGCAATATTATCGCTAGATTTACAAATTACCGTGACCACGAACGTGTACGTAAATCTGTGCCCAATAAACTTAAAACTAAACCACAATTCTCAGTGAACCAACAGTATCCAACCGAAATTAGCAATCGCCGTAAAGCGTTGATCCCTAAACTTAAAGAACTCCAGCGCCGAGGTACAAAAGCTTCCTTAATTTACGACCAAATAATGGTAGACGGACAACCTTACAATCCATCCCGTGACGAGCCTCCTAACCCAATACACAACGGTAGAGGAAATTACAGTTAGGACAACACATCAGACAATCATGGACCTTTAAATTGGACAGTTGACAACTTAAAATTTACCTATCTTAACGTTTGTGGTATTAATTCTAAATTGTTGAATCCAGATTTTGCTACATTAATAAAGAGTTATGACATTCTTATATTTACTGAAACTAAAACTGATGATTTAGATGACTTGAAATTACCACACGATTATACTTTTTATGCAAAACATAGAAAAAAATGTAAAAAGAAATCAGGTGGTATTGTTGTTGTTTATAGAAAACACCTGTCGAAATTTTTAAATTTTATAAATTCTGAATCTGAATTTGTTCAGTGGGTAGAAATTTCAAAGAATATATCAAACCTGCGAGAAAACATTTTGCTAGGTTGTATTTATATACCCCCCGAAAATACACGATATACTTCTGAAGAGTCGTTTTTGGAAATTGAAGATGAATTAATTAAATACTCAACTGATACAAAAAATATTGTATTAATTGGTGATTTTAACGCCAGAACTTCTACTGTCTCAGATTACATTATTCCTGACGAAAACTTATTAGAAATTTTAGATGTCAATGATTTTTATGATAATGATGATAATATTTTTTCATACCTTCATCTTATAGATAAAGATATCCCTCTTGAGAGGTGTAGTAAAGATCGTGGTAGAGTAAATAAATATGGTAATATGTTAATAGAACTTTGTAAAAGAAGTGGTATTTATATTTGTAATGGCAGATTATTTGCTGATAAACATATTGGTTGTACAACTTGTAAAGATGCAAGTTTAGTAGATTATTTAATTATGTCTCCATGTATGTTTGATATAACATCAGATTTCGGTATTGTTGATTTTAATCCTATGTTTTCTGATGTTCACAATAGATTAAATTTTTCATTTTCGTTTCCCTCGAGCAATTCATTAAACAATTCGCATAATCATACAATAAACAGTAATACTTACATCAGGTGGGACAGTACAAAAACAGACGATTTCACTCAGGTGTTGACAAACGATACAGGTAGCTCATTACAACAGTTAAATGATATTTTGAGTAGTATTGAAATTGACACAGCCACCAGTGAAAGTGTTAACGGTCTAGTTAATGACCTAGGTCGTGTACTTTTAGACACGGCTGAGACTGTATTTGGTAAATCAAAAAAGAAACTACACAACCCCGACCATGAAAACAAACCATGGTTCAATAAAGAATGTGGAATCAAACGAGATGCATTTCATAAAAGCAAGAGTACATACAATAAAGCAAAATCAGATGCAAACAAAACCGTATTAAATCACACAGCTCGAGAATATAAAAAAATTCTACAAGTTAATTATCACAAATATAAAGACAAATGTTCAAATGAGCTGAGAACATTGTCAAAGCATGACACAAAAGGATTTTGGAAAACACTAAAAAAAATGTCTTACACTAAAAAAGAATCTCCACCAATAGATATAAATACATTTTACGATTATTTTAAGGATTTAAACGCGGGTGAAGAAGAAGATATACATGCACCCGATCTTGACATTAATCAGATATCTAGTAACCCCATTTATGATGAAATATTGAATGGAAGTATTACTGAACTGGAAGTCTTGGAAGCCATGAAAAATTTAAAAAATAACAAGGCACCTGGTTCTGATAAAATACTTAATGAATTTTTGAAAAATTCACCACCTGTTTTTATGTCACTGTATTGTAAATTATTTAATATTGTATTAGATACTGGAATTATTCCAGACTCTTGGACAAATGGCATTATTAAACCTGTGTTCAAAAATAAAGGCAATCCTACAGATCCTGATAATTTTAGAGCTATTACTCTTATCAGCTGTTTGGGAAAATTATTCACTTCTATTATTAATACTAGACTAAATTTTTTTGCGAATGAAATTGCGCTTATATCAGAAAATCAAGCTGGTTTTAGGAAAGGATATGCAACAACAGATAATATTTTTGTGTTACATGCACTTGTAGAATTATATTTTTCTTTTGGAAAAAAACTTTTTTGTACATTTATTGACTTTAGAAAAGCTTTTGACACTGTTTTAAGAACTGGATTATGGCAAAAACTACACCTTAGTGAAATCAAGGGGAAATGTTTCAAAGTTATCTTTAATATGTATCAAGGTATTAAATCTTGTGTTCAATATAATGGTGAACAATCAGAATTTTTTCCATGTCTGATTGGTGTTAGGCAAGGGGAAAACTTGTCTCCTTTTTTATTTTCTATTTTCTTGAACGATTTGGAACAATATTTTAGAAATTTAGATGGTATTCCTTTAGAACTTTTAAAGGAAAAATTTGAAAACGAACTTCATATATTTTTTGAATTGTTCGTAATTCTGTATGCTGATGATACAGTAATCTTTTCAGAAACTAAAGAAGGCTTGCAACATTCCTTGGATATTTTCCAGTTGTACTGTGAAAATTGGAAACTGAAGGTGAATGTTAAGAAAACCAAAGTTATGGTATTTAGCAAGAGGAAAACTAAACAAAATCTGAAATTTACACTGCAGAATGATTTACTTGAAATTGTTGATACATATTCGTATTTGGGTGTCATTTTCAAATATAATGGTACATTTTTTGATACCAAGAAGAAACTTGTAGATCAAGCCCAAAAGGCACTGTTTTATATTTACAAAATTATACGGAATGAATCTTTACCAATTGATCTACAATTTAAACTCTTTGATTCTATGATAGAACCTATCTTACTGTATGGTTCTGAAGTTTGGGGCTTTGAAAACCTGAAAATTATCGAAAAAACTCACTTGAAATTCTGCAAAAGGGCGCTGAAAGTTAGAAACACTACGCCTAATTTTATGGTGTACGGAGAATTGGGTAGATTTCCTCTTGAAATAAAGGTGAAAATTAGAATGATTATATATTGGTGTAAAATTGTAAATAATGAATCAAAACTATGCAGTTTATTGTATAGACTGATGCTTGGTTTAAGGCCTAAATCTAAATACAACTTTAAATGGGTAAATTGTATAGAAGCAATATTAAACGATACTGGCATTGGATATATTTTTGCCAATCAAACAGGCTACTGTGATAAAATGTACTTAAAACAGATACTTTGTGATCAATTTGTACAACAGTGGTTTAGTAATATTGAAAATTCATCACGAGGTCAATTCTACTCAATATTTAAAAAAGATTTTACTTTAGAAACATATCTGCTAAAACTTCCCGAATATTGCAGGCTTTGGATCACACACTTTAGGTGTTCAAATCTGCGTCTGCCTATAGAAACAGGCAGATGGCAAAATATCCCGAGGCATGATAGAATATGTACTTTGTGTAAGAGTAATATTGGTGATGAATTTCATTTGCTATTTAAGTGTACTTATCAAAATATTGTTGTATTAAGGGAAAAGTTTCTGCCAAGCTATTACACAGTGAACCCTAATTATAAAAAAATGGAAGGTCTTCTTTCAATATGTAATGTACAACTGTATAAACGTCTTTCTGTATTTATCAAAAACATTGCAAATATGTTCTGAAAATGTTAAAAAACACATGTTGTATGTTATTGTTATATCTTTATACTATGTCATTGATACCACATAATTACTTCGTCATGTTTATATAATGCTATTATGTATGACCTCATGTTACACATGTATCTGTGTCTGAGTGTTCAAATAAAATCTTGAATCTATTCATTTATTTAATAGTATGCACACATCACTTTCTTTGCCAAATTACCAAATACGGTTATTGTCCGAAATAAGCCGGTCAAAATGTTGTATAAGTGACCTCTCTATTATTAATGTTTGTTGATATTTGCACACGGATTTTCACTCGAACATCACAACAAAAATATTTAATAGAGAGGTCACTTTGACATTTGTGACAATAAATAATATCTATGTTCTTCTTCGCTATACTCATACGAACATAATGATTGTCTTAATTATACGTAAATAAAACAAAAAGCAATGTGGGACGAGAAATTGTACTGATCAGTTTAATATGATAAATTGTGACAACCCTCACGGTTCTGACATGTAAATCATGGTCTCCGGATCTCCGAATATTGGTAGGAAATCTACAAATTATGAAATTGTTCAAAGAGATAACTCTGTCAAATAAATAAAATATCATGAATGCAAAATATACGTGTCGATCTGATCGGTGAAGAGAAAAGGCGCGAAATCTAGATATATATTCGTGTATATGTGTGTGAAAACCGAATTACCGAGTCTAAGCGTATGAATTAAAATTACCGGATAACTGTTTGTATTCAGTACATAGGCGGATCCAGGAGGGCGCCTAGGGGGCCGGCCCCCCTTTCGATGGAAAAATTTTGTTGATTATATTGGGAATCATTGAAGCATGACTGGAGCGCCCTGGTCAGTCAGCGGGCCCCTCCTTGTGAAAAGTTCTGGATCCGCCACTTGCACGGTATACATACATAAACAAAATCATTACCTTTCTTATTAACATAAAATTTAAATAATAATCTAAGAAATAATTCGTGGGGGCTTGAATATATCGTGATTTTACCATGCACGGGTTGTCCCTTTATGACACATATTTTACCCTGAGCGATAATGACACTTATAATTTAAAAATTCAAACTTAAATTTAATACTGAAATAAATAAAAACAAAAAGAATACAAAAAGTAGCACAGTAAATCAAATATGTTTTATTATTATTTCCTTATACATAGATAACAATTATAAATATTTTGATAAAATTTCATTTACCAAAACTTTTAATTATCCTTATTTTAGTTTAACTTGTTTAAAAATATTTTACATTATATCTTAATAATTTAAAATCATGACAATTTATATGCATTAATTTATTTGATAGTAAGAACACATCACTTGGTCAAATTACCAAATATGGTTATTGTCCGAAATATTGTCAAAATGTTGTATATATAAGTGACCTCTCTTATAAATATTTGTTGATTTTGCACACGGATTTTCACACGAACATACCAACAAAAATATTTATGACATCAGGTCACTTCGACAGTGGCGACAATAAATTAAATGACCGGATAACTGTTTGCATTAACCCACGGTATACATGATACATGAATGATAAACATTTGACCTTAACACGTAAACAATCCTTTCAAAACGATATGTTGGTACAAGCCTAGGTAATCATATAATAGTCCAATGGCTATTATTATCTATCATGGTACACGCGTCAATAAAATAGGTAAACGGAAAAAAAGTCACAGGAAAAAAAAATCACGGAAAGAAAAAGTCACAATATCCCTAGGAAAAAAAGTCACAGGAAAAAAAGGTCACGGAAAAAAAGTCACAGGAAAAAAGTCACAAGAAAAAAAGTCACAGAAAAAAAGTCACAAAATATTTAAGAAAAAATAATTATCAGAAGTCACTATGTACATGTATGCAATAATTAAACATTTAACTGCATGGTGTTTTTTTAATGCATAGAAAAAACTGAGTCATAATATACTTGTACCAGATTACTTATCATAATGGTAAATTTTTAATTTTTAAAAATGATAAAGGAAATATATATAAATTAATAAAAGCGCATGTTCTTTTTTTCAAAATGCACTTTTGAACAAACAGGGAAAGCTGATTGTTTCCTTTTATATAATATTGAGCATACCTTGTATTTCATTGTCCTTCCTATGAAGACAGGAAGTGAAAGCTTCACAAAAGGGGGAATGCGCCACAAGAAGCCACACGTCAATATCAACAGTCCCAAATTAAATACTAAAGCTATAATTATTAATGGCAATAAGTTATTTGTTTAGCACTAAATTGAAGGATACTTCTCTTCAAAATCAAAATTACTTCTAACTTGAATTCAAATTGAATGAAAGTGTTGCTGTTGAACTCACGTTTCTTTCACAAGAGATATAAAACAAAAACAATTACAACAAATCCACTAGAAACTCCACAAAAACATAAAAAAACCAAAACCATTAACTTTCTTTTTAACAAAAAAAATAATAAATGTAACGTCATCTAGTAAATAAATACATGAAGCATTTCAGAATTTATATCGAATTTCATTATCTGACACAATATAATACCTTCCATAGTATTTTCATGATAAACAGATGGAGGGATGCTTTTGTTTATATTTCGTTCGACGAAATCAACCGTGTCGTAACACGTGTCCCCTTGATGTTTCAATTTCAACAAACCTATTCAACTAAATTGTACAAATTGCAATGTAAAGCCGAGTTTCGCATTTCTTTACCTATATCCGTACCGTTATTCAAACAAGTAAAACCACTTTTATTGTCCATCATTAATTTTTCAATTCACGGCATAGCTACATGTACTTGGGGACATTGAGGCCGGGCCATTTCTTTTTCAGTCCTCCCCCTTTTTCAAAATATTTCTTTTATAATTTGAATACTTTTTTTGCGTTTGTGTGTGTGTGATATTTTAACAAATATACTAGAAATAACGTGTTACTGTATACTATATAAAAAAAAAATGTATGTTCAACTATATGTCCCCATTCAAATGCATTGGTCGTCCATAAAAAGGGGGAGTTCTAACCCGCGGAACCCTCCAATGTTTCACTTACACAATTAATATGCCCTGACCGAGCAACCATTTGATTTTCGAAAGGGGGGGGCTATGTTTTTTTTTCTGTACAAACGTTTTTTTCGCCTTCGGCGAAGAACAATCTATTTTTTTCACGATACGTCGAAAACATTTTTTTTCGATCAATTTTAGCATTACATATAGTGGCAGCTGAGGATGAAACTAACTTTTTTTTTCTCAGGGTCAAAAACAAATTATTTTTTCCCCTAAAACTGGAAACAAACTTTTTTTCCAAAAAAAAACATAGCCCCCTCCCAGAAAAGCAAATGGTTGCTGCCTAAACCAAGAGATGACAACACCAGTAGGGATGATGATGTTATGACGAAAATCATCATGTCGGAGCGCAAATTTGCACACGATCAGATTTGTTCACACGATCGCATTTTCAGGGAGATGCTATGACGCAACAAATTATGGCGAACCTCATATTTGCACACGATCGGATTTTCACACGATCGAATTTTCACACGAACATATCAACAAACACATGTTTTGCACACGGATCACATCATATATATCAGAAAGCGCCAATTAATATTATTTAAACTTATTAGAATACTACGACTACTGAGACCACTACGAATTAAAAATGCCTGCACCTTGTAACTGTATCGAAAGTAAGTACATGTTTTAATGTATACTTTATGGTGATTTTAGTTTATATGTTTCATTTAACGATTTTACTATACTTAGTGTTCGTTTTCTTGTGAGATAATATTAACATGATAAATACGAGAAGTTGAAATCAATGTTCACGTTTAAACTTTACAACGAGATTCACTATACAATCGCTCTCCCATTTTTTTCAAATCATTGCTTGTTATTTTGAACTTTAAACTTTTAACTGTGTGTATTATCTACACCATTGTATCCATTATGTAATGCTACATGACAGCTTGTACTTTAGAAGAGGACCTGCTAAAAGTTTTACTCTATCTCAAACACAAGCAGAATGTCAAATTACACTTTACTGGTGTATAATATTAAATGTTTAAATTACTATTATTGATTTAGATAATTATGAAATCTTTTCTGAACATAATTATATTACTTCTATTCCCTAAATTTTATTTATAACGAGGTAGTGTCTATTCATAGCTCAATGATGTTCATTTTGACAACTAATCAAGTTGATTTAATTAATAGTTAAATCTCCATTGAACATTATATTTTATCTACATCGATGCAATATTATGATACATAGCTCAACGAGTATGTTCTTTTTGACATGTAACTAGAATGAAACGAATAATTATGCTTAAAAAATGATTCATACCGACGATGGGAAATACTGTGAATTATGACGGAACCCCAAATAACAGAAGAACAATAATTACTTGCATGGTCTATGTAGCTGATATCGTTTATCGTTTATAATAACAAAACTCTAAATTGGTTTTATAAAATAGTGATGTTTTCATGATTATTAAAAATATCAAAATATATTGTATTTATATATTTTTTTATTTTTAGCAAAAGTGTGTATCTGTGAAACTGGCTGCAGCGGTGACGGTTGTCGTTGTGGTGAATGTAAATGTTCCGGTTGTAAAGTAGCTTGCACGTGTTCAGGTATGTTTGCCTTCATTTTATTCTAGACGCACATAGTTTAATTTTAGATTGGAAGACCAATAAGATAATAGTAAAATAACGAACAATTTAAACTATTAAATTATTATCATTGTTATTTATATTAAGTGTTTATAACAGTGCATCACATGATATAAAAATTGCCATTAGCGCTTTCAAACATAGATCGTCATATTACATTGTATATATTCATTTTTTTGTATCAACTGTAAAATATGAAAGCCCATGTTATAAAATCCTAAAAAAAAACCACAAGTATTATGAAATATTTCACATAAAACTATGCGTTAAAATTTACCGATATAAACAATTAACATTTATATGAATTGGGCATAACAAACCCCTTAAGTATTAAATGTAGATTGCTTTTTATGTGGGCGAGTGATTTAAGGAATGGATGAAATTGTTTCTTAAGATTTAAATTTTATAAATTGACCTGAACTATTTTCACAACAAAACTTGTGAATCTACAGGCCCGAAGCTGAATGTTACGATTCGTTTTACCAAGATTCTAAATTAATTGGCTGTAGATATGATTTTTACAGGCCTACACCATTTTAACCAAGGGATAGGGGATGTGGCTGCAGTGTAATGCGAAAATACATTTTATCCGTTCAAGTTAAATTATACTGCAGATAGAACACTAGTAGTCGTTACCTACTGAATACACTGAGTATCGGAAAGATTTTTCGTACAATGTGGAGTTTGTAAGACGTCATTCTCAATGACTATTCTTCACACTTTGGTGTTCGTTAAATAAGGAATTAGATGTACGTTTTAATTTGTTGTGTGTGTAAAAATCTACACAACTCTGTTCTACAGTTTCAAATCAATATTAGGGCAATGTCAGAAATTATCTTTTTTGCATTCAGCACAAAACTCGAAGTTTCTAATAAAAAAACTTTGATATTTTTCTCGCAATGATATATATATATATATACAACTCGTCTAAACATCAAACCAACAATCTGTTGTAGGGTTGTCACTGACTCAGACGTACTTATATATATATATATATATATAGGAATAGACCAGAATCCCCCCTGTTGTTGAAGTGTCAATTAAATAATTAAATAGAGTAAAACTGTCGTATTAATGAAAACTGTCTTACTTTCAGGAGGCTGTGCGTGTGAAGGAGGATGTACTTCAAATTGTAAATGTGAACCTGGCTGTTCCTGCAAGTGAATCAAAAAGACAATATACTCGAACTTATTCCATTCATCAAATCATCCATTATGTATTAAAATTTCATGTCCAACTACTTCCTAGCTTATTGATCAGTAATCTAAGCCAGAGTTATTCCGCTTAGAGTATTGTGCTGCTCTTTTCCTTGAATGTGACCTGCCAAATTTTATATATTATTAAATCTGTACCAACATGACCAAAACGACTGGTGTCAGATGTAGAGCACTTTAAAAATTACCTGGTAGTTGGGTTAAAGTTGCTGATGATTTGTCTTTCGTTGTGCTATGGCGTTGTCAATACTAAATAGAAGATGTGGTATGTTTGCCAATGAGACTAACCTCCACAAGAGACCAAAGTGGCACCGACATTAACAACTATAGGTCACCGTACGGCCTTAAAAAAATGTATAATCAGATATTAAAGGCCCAAAATAATGACAATGCAAAACAATTCAAACGAGAAAATCAACGGCCTAACTTATGTACAAAAAAAGAACGAAAAACAACGCTTAAACAAACAACAAATGATTTACAGGCCCCTGACTTGAGACGGGCACATGTATAGAAAATGTGGCGGGGTTAAACATGTCAGTTTGTTGTCGACTTACTATATTGTATATCCCGTTGCCAGTTGGTATCTCCCGTCTTTCATTTGTTGCATTTGTTAATCGCCAATGGCACTTTTCTTTTTTTGTGGTAAATGTTGGATATTCACTACAATTTATTTTGTTTGATATTGTGATATTCGAATACAGTATACAGTATAGATTGCTAGAGGTTATAGTTAGGTTATTTAATTCTAAACATCTACAAAATATTTAAAGCAGTGATCAAAATTCACATTAAACAATGAAAAGAACCAATTTCATCTACTTGCAAAAAGACATATTACATTAAATTACAACATGTTCATCAAATATCCGAACTGCCTACATGTATATAGTATCTTGAAGAGGTACATTCCCCGAATGTATGGTTTTATTGGTTTTATCCCCGAATACCTGTTGTATACATTTGATCATTGGTCAAACCAAAGGCTGTATAATTGTTATAAGCAGCTATTAGCAGGCACGCAGTTTTAAAAAGTAGGAATACTGTGTCTTAATATGATATATTAGGGTTCGTATGATGCTATGATGTCGTCGTCGTCAGAAGACTCATTTGGTTTCCAGACTTTTACCAGAATGTTCAATACAACCATCGAAGTGTAATATGGTACAACAAAAGAAAGGACGGGATTGATTTTGGGGGCAAAGTATCAACTGTTATAGTTTGCTGTTAAGGAAATTGGGGCCAAAAACAAGAATTTGTATAGTTTCCGTAGTACAATACATACAACTTGTGTATAATTGTATGGATCTATCTGACTTTGTACCACAAGGTTCCATACCAGAAAGGGTAGGCTGGGATTGAGTTTTGGGATAATTACTCCAAAAGGGGGTCAACAATATTGGAGGGATTTTCCTCCAATTTATTTATAGAGGTTTTAAAATCTGTGACCAACTTCTTTTGGTGTCAGAAAGTATATTATATCCAAAATTTGATAAAAATCAAAATTCAGACAGTTTCAAGCCTATAATATTGTTTCTTAATTTGTACCAACTATTCAGGGTTCGACTTCTGTGGTCGTATAGGCTGCGCTCAGCGGGGCATTTTATTTTTTTTGCTTTAGTCAATTGTGCACCGAGGGTCTATGGAAGCTTCGTTCGTCGCTACTAAAAAATATTTAGGGTGTCCTTGTTCAAGTTGCACTGGTGGTAAGCGAATGGTCGTAAAGTTACGACCACCCTTAGATGGGAGACAACTCTAGAGATAAGTTTTTCTTTTCCGATTTTCGTGCACTAAAAGGTTCATTTGAACCAAACCGCTGGTTTCGTACACATTATTCGGCAGTCCGGTGATATTAAAACCAAATTTGATGCATTAAAACATTCCAATTTTCGTAAAATAGTCATTCAAAAATTCAAGCATGATGGTCGTAACTTCAATTATAGTATTTTGAATGATGGTCGTAACCGACACAAGATGGTAATTGCAGTTACGATTATCTCTTTAATACCTAGTGATTATGAACATTCATTACTATACAAATAAAGTTTCAATTCTAAGTTTACTAATCGATCCATGGTGGTCATTGATATAGTATACAAACCTTCTCTATTTAATAAACTCTGTTACCGGGGGGTCCGCTGTGGATAGTAAACTTGAAAAAACATTATACACGTAGTATACATGTATACTCAAATATACAGAAAAACACAAACCGTAAGTCTAATCTGACTTAAATTTCGTCCAATGACGGGACAATATCCGGATGCCTTTTTTCTCCCAAAATAACTCAATCTGAATAATCATATGAAGGGATGACAAATGCGACTATGCACTGTACAATGTACCTATAGGACACAGAGGCGTGTTGATTAATTCATTGTGGAAAGAAGAGAAGCGACACACAAATTGAGGTCTTATCGTTTAAAAGTATAGAAGATGTCCTACTAAAAGACAACCATTTTTTTTTTATCTCAACTGTATGCTGCGGCAGTGCCTGTTACTATCGATATAATCCGTTTAGGACTGCGTAACACACCACTTCTTAGCTTTAATAATGGTGTTATGCACAAGTACATGTAGCACACAACAAAATACATGTATTCAAACTACTGTTATTGCAAAATCACTTCAATAAGAGCAAAGTAAAACACATAAGATGAGTGAAAAGATATTTAAAAAAATCAAAAATGTTTTTTTAAAAACAATAAAAAAATTAAAAATCAAACAAAAACATATAGAAAAAAATTGTTTTAAGTGCTTCAATCAGTAACCTTAATTATATTTTTACGTTAGTTTTCAAATTCATCAACCTATTTAAACATTTAACTATAAACCATAAGTCGCAACTACTATCTTTGTACCGAAAAGTGATTATTGGCCATACATAAAACTATTATATATAGCATGCATGTCTGTTCTGGTATGAACTTATTACATTCCTACTATCAAATGCCATAGTGACATTTTTATACATGCCAAGAAATCTTAGCTAAAAATTCCGGTGGACCTCCTACGGCACCCATCAGTAGATACAGATTTAATTATTCAACAAATTAATTTATGACCTTTATGTACGTCTCGCTAAGAACACGACCATATACCAAATGGTCGATATTAATCATCCATGTAATTTGCTCTTTGGGATATAACAGTCTCCGGGACAAGTTTGCAATTCCGCTGAGTGCAAAAGTTGTCACCTTAATTTTTAGAGTTAAGTCAAAACAAAGTTGATAACTTGGTTGGTATTGGTTCCCTGATATTTGTCCTAAAAAATTTTGGCTCTAGCACCACTGTTGAAAAAGTTATGCCCCTTTTTTCAACAATTTCCTCAGAGGAAAAGTACTTTTCCTCAAGGGAAATCAAATTTCCCTGAAGGAAAAAGATTTTTCCTCAAGGGAAATTGTTTTTTCCTCAAGGGAAAAAGATTTCCCTTAGGGAATTTGCTGCATAATTATTTCCTTTGAGGAAATTCTATTTCCTTAAAGGAAATTCTTTTTCCTTAGAGGAAATTCTTTTTCCTTAGAGGAAATTCTTTTTCCTTTGAGGAAATTTGCAGCTTCAAATTTTCCTTTGAGGAAATACTTTTTCCTGTGAGGAAATTTGTAGCTTCACATTTTCCTTTGAGGAAATACTTTTTCCTGTGAGGAAATTTTTGACAAACACTTTTCCTTGGAGGAAAATTCAAGACAACAAATTTCCTCTGAGGAAATCATTGTTCTTCAAATTTCCTCTAAGGAAATTTCTGAACATCAAATTTCCCTTAAGTAAATGTTTTTCCTTATTTTTACTTGTTAAACATTTCTTCATTACACCATGTATACAAACAGTATGAATATAATTATTAAAAGACTGTAGAATTGATGCAAATGATATTTAAAAATTTAATAATAAATGTTTGACTCAAAATTTTAATGACATTGAAAATAATACAGTCTGACTGTTTAGATCTAGGTATTGTTTATACTTTTTATATAAATTTAACTTTGATTTATAATTTTTTTGGAGCAAATGCTTCTGTTTTCTTTGTAATTGTTTCAATGCGATACAATAATAAGCAACCAATTTGAATGTCATTATATCATTTGTGGTGTTCTAAAAATTTTTTTTATATATTTGCAGATTAAATAATAAAATAAACACTTTTCGTGTTATTTTAAATTAGAATTTCTTCTGTTTCAGCTTGTGTACAGTTATTCAATCCACTATGTAAGAATTCAGTGAATACATTATTCCATTCACTAAACAATTCCCTTCAATTCTAAGAGAAATCATTTTTGTAAATTGTTCTTCAATGATCTTCTTCTGTATATTTGATATGAAGGAGCGATGTAAATGAGTGGATAAAACTGGTGTTCCTTTTTTGTTCTGCATTCTCCTTTGTTTTGATTAAGATATGTTGTTGCTTTTATGCAATAGTGTTTTCGGGTATCTATGATAGAACTCCATTTTGTTTTATATGGTCATTATCACATGTTGAAATTTCCTATTTCTTTTTTGCAGGAAAGCACACATTCCATTTCAAATTAATCCAATTATGCACTATGTAAATAAATTTCAACTTTAAGTTTCCTCTTCAGTAATGACCTATTGATCATGAAAACCGAGATGTCTGATCACCTATAAATACACAAAAAAAGCAAATAAAATGTTATAAATGGAGAGAGAAACAGCAATAAATGTTTTTCATGTGTATCTTTCCTTATCAAAATACATTAAGTAAACTTGAACTCGAGAAAAATAAATAACTGCGATGTAGACTAGAAAGTATAAAATGCAAGATAAAGTATTCACGAAAAATTAGTTGATTTACAGTAGTCAAGTCCATGTTTGCAGGAAATTTACATCATTGGTTGTCTGGTGGAGAGTTGTCTTATTGGTAATCATACCACATCTTATTTTTATATAACCTTGCCATATTCCTATTGTGCCTGTCCAAAGTTCAGAGCCTGTAGCTTTTATCAGTTTAGTCTGACACTAAAATTTAGTGGTTGTTGTTGTTGTTGTTTCATACCGGTCATATTTATTTTTTGTAATTTATTTTGTTATAAACTAGGCAATTAGCATGATTAGTTTTACAGTTTGAATTGTTTCAATGTTTCATCTTTAGGTCTTTTATACTTTGACTATAGTATAGGGTATTGATTTTCTCATTAGTGAAGGTCGTAACAGGCCTACAATTTCTTTCTCAAAGCCATGATAGTTTTCATAATTAATATACCACATCTTTGAATTTTTATAGTAATCATGATACTAGTAATCATCTTTCAAGTTCAATAACTTTTTAAAATTAAAAGGTCCCTTACCATTTAGGTTTAGTTGGCTTCTGCAAATTTTACATTGCCTATCATTTCTGCTGTATATTTTTTCTCTGTAGCTTCTATAGTTCTTGTCCTATACATAAAAGAGTAAAAGTTGAATGACATCTTGCATCAATATTTTTTCTGTTTAATGTACATTTATATGTATATTAATGTGTGTTTAATAAAAATCTAAACCATGAGTGCTTGATAAGCTTCTTGCCCTTATAGCTGGTCTGTAAGCTTTAAATGAATTTTATTGATCGACTAAAAAACTATGAGCACTGCGCAAATAAGACCCCCGCCCTCCAAAAAAAACAAAACATGCACAAACAGTGGTATTCATTGACATAAAACATGTATATAATTTGGCTCAATTTATAGATCTCTCAAGTGACTATAAGTTTAAGGCTGCGATTTTTTTAACAAATACATTTCTAAAACCTTTCAAAGAATTTGAAAATGGACAAATTTTAAATAACTTTGCAACAACTAAAGTTCCTTAACTCTGCATCTTATAAAAAAAAATATACATGATAAATAGGGAATGATACTCCAGCTTGCATATTATTCAAAGTTTTAAAGGAACATAACTGAAGAACGGTTAAAGTTTTACTACAAAAATTTGAAATTGATCTGATTAAAATTGTGATAAAAAGTATTGTTTTAAAGTTTAATAAAATTTGGTTGAGGGAAACTTAAGTTAGAAGGCTGAAACAATTTTTTCCATTTTTAAAGAACATAACTATAGAATTTAGTAAAAGAGACACTACCAAAATTCAAACTTAATCTGTATTTTGTGGTTATAAGCATTGTGTATTGATTTCATAACATTTGGTTGAGACAAACTAAAGTTTAGAAAACAGGAAACCAAAAATTCAGCATATTTTCCCCATTTCTAAAGGGGCATAACTCTGATACTCTAGTACAGTAACACTGACATCACCAAAATTCAAACTTGATCTGAGTATTGTGATAACAAGCTTTTGTAAAAGTTTAATTGAATTTGTTTGAGGCAAACTAAAGTAATGTAAGAGAACAAAAAACAACTTTGGGACAGACAGACAAACGATCAAGTGTTAAACATTATGCCCTCCACTTTGGGTCATAATAATAAAAAGGGTGTTTATGTCAAGATATAAAAACAATTCACCAAAGTTTCATAAAAATTTGTGAAAGCATTCTTGAGACTATCCTAATCCCAAGTCATGATAGTACAATGACATAAATCAGATTTTTTTTTTTAAATTAAAAGGAAAATTATCATGTTTATGTTATACAAAAATAATTCACCAAGTTTCATTAAAATTGCTCAAAGCATTATTAATAGTATATGTATTGGAAAATCCCACCTTTTATGAATAAAATCCCTAACTTTAAATTAAAAATTTAAAATCCCTAAAAATTAAAAAGGACCTTAATTATCATGATTATATGTGACTTGTTATTTAACATAACAAAAAAACCAAAGGCAATGAAAGAGAAACTGACAATGCCAAGGCAAAACATAAGATGCAGAAAAGAAAAACAAAACAAAACAAAACACTAAGCAACACCAAAAAACTAGTGGTGAATTTATGTGCTCAGTCAGTCAGTGAGAGTTGGCAGAAACCGACCTACTATATCTATGCTTAAAAACATAAAATCATATAGTTCTAAACATATTTTGTAAATTTATACTTTATTAACAAGTGAAACTGCAAGCTACTGCTCACTGATGATACCCCCGCCGCAAGTGGATAATATAAATAGTGTAAAAATATGCAAGTGTTCGGTAAACAGGAAGTTGTCGAGTGATGAATCTGAAAATGCATCACACGGTAGCTGACTTATATAAATCCTAAAACCAAATTTAAGAAATCCTTGTATTGTAGTTCCTGAGAAAAATGTGACGAAAAATTTTCAACTTGGCTCAGTATCATGTGTAAAATCATACAAGTGTTCGGTTAACAGGAAGTTGACAAGTGATCAATCTGAAAACGCATCACACGGTATAAATGACTTTGATAAACCCTGAAACCAAATTTCAGAAATCCTTGTATTGTAGTTCCTGCGAAAAATGCGAAGAAAAATATTCATGGGACGGACTGACAGACAGACTGACTGACGGACGAACGGACTGACAGACAGAGGTAAAACAGTATACCCCCCTTTTTTTAAAGCGGGGGTATAAAAGTTGTCATAAATAGCATAGACACCTTTGAGTTTTGAGAACCACATGTGTTAATTGTGTGAGTATAATCATTGATAATCATGCACAAGATTGACTTTTTAAAAAAAAGCCTATATATTGAAATTTTCTGAAAATATTGCATGCATTTATTAATATGACCAATTTCAAGAAATGCACAAAGATGCGAGATGATTTATATAATTGTAATTTCAGGAATTTACAGTAAAGGCTTTTATCCCCACTGCATTTTGCACTTTTTCTTATTCAGGAGCCAGAAGTTATGGCCTTTGTGACCTTTGTATGATTTTTATTTTAGTTTCTTTTTCTTTGTATTGAAAAGTTTAGTATGACGTCCATTATCACTCAACTAGTATACATTTTTGTTTAATGGCAAGCTAAAGCATGCCTCACAGGCACGGATCCAGGGGGCTGAGGGTTGGACATGTTGGAACCCCCCCTTTCTTTACTGGACGATCAATGCATTTGAATGGGGACATGTAGTTTAACACCCCCCCCCCCCCCCCCCCCCCCCAAATTTGTCCTGGGTTAGGAACCCCTTTATACGACTCAGGATCCACCCAAGTCTCATGTTTTGGGAATTTCTCGTTGCAATGAAGACCCATTGGTGACCTATGGCTGTTATCTGCTCTTTGGTCATGTTGTTATCACTTTGATACATTCCCCATAATGGCCCATTTCCATTTCAATTTTCTTTTCAGTTCTATTATAAATATTAGAAACGAGTTTGGCGCGTTTACAAAAATATAATTGTCTGTGCTGACAGGGGAGTATGTGTGCATACCAATATTTAAATTTTCTAGGCCTTCTTTTTGAATATTTTGTGCATTTCTTGGTAAAATACTGTCAGACCTCGAGTGCTGTTGTTTTACAAAAACGGTCAAGTAATGTAGGGGAAAGAAACGAACTAAAAAGAACCAAAATAAGCCACAAC
This sequence comes from Mytilus trossulus, assembly GCF_036588685.1. Classification (NCBI taxonomy): domain Eukaryota; kingdom Metazoa; phylum Mollusca; class Bivalvia; order Mytilida; family Mytilidae; genus Mytilus; species Mytilus trossulus. The sequence continues at coordinate 51,487,400 of NC_086373.1, forward strand.
TAATGGGGGTCTCATTGGGGGTTCTGTTCACGGATCCCGCTTAGTTACTTTTTATTTTTTTAGATTCCCGCATGATGCCATTACGCTTACACTATATAAGTAAACAATTCTGATATTTTTGTAATTTCCCATGTCCCGCTAAACTTCATTTCGCTTTTTCACGGCACAACAAAAAATACGCCTCGACAATCCCGAGTCCCGCTCAGACCCCCTTATACATACATAATGAATAGTTTACTATGTAGTCAGTAGTCAGGTCAAATACACATGTATATACTTTTAGACGACCTTAGATTCATTTCACAGCGAAAATACTCATTAATATTGAACATTTTAGATCACTTCACATTTAGATTTTATAACTTTTAAAATGAAGACCTGGCATATAGATTGAAGATCATTTAATCGAAAGATGATAATTTCTCAATGAGCAACTGTAACCAGGTACTGCATTTTTTTTTGCATGCGTCAAGAAACAGTTAAAAGTTAAACTTCTCATCTGGACTTTTTAATTAGTCTGTATACCGGACCTCTTCTCTATTTTGGGATTGAAAAAAAAAATCTAAAGTTAAAAATGCGGTTTTGAGCCTATTTCTTCTTCTTAATTTGGTAACACGTTGAGCCATTAGTGACACTAATATGGTATATTACCAATAATAAGGCCATATATTTCGGTGTGAAGAAATACTGCAAAAGACTTCTTAGTGCACTAAGAAGAAAGTTTTTGCATTAAGGACACTAAAACGATGTTTTAAGATCACAGCGAGCATGAATATAAGAGGGTATGATTAAAAACCTCATATCTATAAAGTTAGGTATCAATAGATTTTGTAATTTTGAAGTTAAATGACTTTTTAATAAACGCGTGCCACTCGCCACGTGACCAACGGTTTATTGCAGATTCCCGAATCATCATGTTCAATCAACCTAATCCAATAAACAATTGTCTTTTGATCGTTACTTATTGATTAATCAATGGTTGTTAACCTAACGGTTTAGCGTGGTATAATTTCAAGTTTATGAAAGAAAAATAAAAAATATATTTTGTGTTTTAAAACTTTGCCTTTGTTATATATATTTAGTTTTTAAGGAAATTGCTATAAAGCAAGCTTTTTTTTAATTAACAAACTCTATTATTATTACAAATTGAGAAACAAAGGCTTTTGATATTTTATTTCCTTACTAACAACACAAGAGTTTACATACTATCATTATTCCTTGAAAGATATTTGAGAGTATGTGGTGTCCATGGGGTTCTTCAAAATCCGATTACAGAAGTAATATAGAAAAACTCCAAGAGGTAAAATTATTTGACGTTTTAAAAAGAGAATTATAGAATAAATCATAACTGTCTTCTATGAACGATAACTTTAAACTGGTGTCAATGCTTTTTTTTAACAATTCATCTTTATTTCAACAATTGAAGACGAATACCATTTTATTTTATAATGTAATAAGCACTATGGGCAAGCGCGGATCCAGAGCTTGAAGTGGGGATTTGGAGGGAGGGGTTATGTGAGAAATGTTTAGAACACTAGAGAAGTTTTCTTGTTATACCAAACCATATGTTTTTCAATAAATGGCACACTTTTTGTTCATCCGGTATATGGTTACTCTAAATAAACTTTTAAGTGTATATATATATATAATTCTATAAGTTTAATTATTTAATCGAAATATTGATAAATGGCATAGTTCCTGACATTAGAAAAATGAATGAAGTATTGGCAACCAAATATCAATCCTCACTTTTCCGTGAAGTGTTCATTATTATTTGTCTTTATAAAATTAAAAGGATGAAAAAATCCCAAACTGAAAAGAGTTGAAAATACGGTATTACTTTAGAAGTAAAAAATATAGCAGACAGAATAAATACGACAGAAACAAACAAATGAAAAAAAAATAGAGAACAATTTGAAATACCATATACTAGTACATGTTTAATCAGTATACTAGCAGATTATTCATGGTTCAAGGTTGAGCGAACATGAATTTCTACCGATTATACTAAAGGTGACAATCAACTTTTTGAGGTACGTGTCGAGAAAACATTATAGAAAAGATATAATTTAAAATTATGAAAGGAGTAGGTCCGGTTAGAACCGATTTTGGCCTCAAATTTCAGGTTCATCTGACGAAAGATTTTGACCACTTTTGAAACACTTAAGTGTCTATTTTATTTTATTTATTAGTGTATGTGGAAGATTTTCCCTGATTTTGTCATTAAAAACGATCCGATTCAAGCTCAAATATGAAAAATCCAGCAAATATGCCGGAAAATGTCACTTTTCAGATGGTTTTTGCCATTTAGCATGACTTTATGGTGCCAGTACCCGATATATGTGCCATGCATGTATTGTCAAAAAAAAGCCCTTATTTATGAAGCTGAAGCATTCTACTGTCCAAAAATAACTAAAAGTTTACTTTTAACAATTTTGTAAAGCTGCTATATTTTGGGGTCTAAAAGGTGTCTTACCGGACCTTCTCCTTTTACAAAGTCTATTTCTATATGCCATATCCTTTTGACAGTTGTATCATTCCATCAGGTCCTTAGTGCACATTTTTGTTCTTAGTGCACTAAGGAGGTCCTTTGCGGTGTTTCTACGGACCCCATATATTTGAAGCTGTTCAAAATTCTGTACATTATAGGTACGTGTATCAGATCGGACAATTATTGTCATATATATAAAAAGAATTACTGTATAAGTTATCTAGTATGAAATATGTCCACTGGACCGACCGTGCAAGGGCTATATATATTATATCATGTATATAACCAGTCAATATTAAAAAAAAAGATGTGGTATGATTGCCAATGAGACAACTATCCACAACAGACCAAAATGACACAAACATCAACAACTATAGGTCACACAAGGTCGTTAAAAACTTCCATTTATTGTTGTCCACTGAAAATAAGCTCATAAAAACACGAATCCCCGTTTACTCAATTTCACCTTTATTTGTTAATATTTCTTTATCTTTTTCTTTTGATTTTATCATATCTTTTTTTGTGAAATATTTTGTGTGGTCGGCGAACATGAAATTGCCTCCGATGCTACAAAGAAAATTTGTTTAATGTCATCTGTTGCAATGTATGCTAAGTACTACACGTGGACAGGATGTTCCCCAGAAAATAAGTTATACACACCCCGATATAACCCCGAGGGCACACGCTACTGTCATATGGAAAATTACTGGGTCACCTGTAAGATGGTAATCAGCCATGCAACTAATTAGGTTACTGACCATGTCACTTCAAGTTAAAAAGTTTATCGTTAGATATCAAAATGATAAATTCATTTTTAATCAAAAATTTAAGAACTAAAAGATTTATCATTATAATGAAGTGAAATAATTCAACCAAACTCGTATAAAGATTATATACATATTTTTTTAATCTATGCCGGAAAGAATTGAAAAACTGTATTTATAATTTTTAATTTGTTTTATAGACATCTGTGTAGGTCTCATGAAATGGAACTCACGCATGCCTAATTAAGATTTTTAAATTTATTGAAAAATATAACAAAAATTTAGGTTTGATATTAAATTAAAGTTTATACCTTTCCGCGCTGTAATTTATTTGATATGACATGAATCAAGCAAATTGTTTGAGGGATTTATGGGTTTGTCCATACAACGTATAAAAAAAAGAAGTGTATGTTATTATAGTATTTCACATGCCTTGTTTTCGCCTTAAAGCTCATTATTCAGAGTGTTTCAGACAAGATGTTAAAATAACGTGCAAGATACTTTTTTCGATTATCGTGAAGAGACAATTTTAATTCCCATTCCTCCATGCACTCTACCCCTGTTGAATTGTATATTTATAATTCCTCGTTCTTTTAATTAGCCCTCCCCCTTTCGTGGTTACCGTTATGCCAACAAATACCCGAGGCTTGATTTACATGTAAAAATCATGGGCGGATCTAGTCATGATAAAGGGGGTTCCAACTACATGTCTCCATTAAATAAGGGGTGTCATTTTCGCTGGGTTTCTGTTACCTCACCCTTTTCATATAATTTAGATTTCAAAAGTGTATACCTTATTCATATATTGTGTAGGTTAAAACGTTATCTTTTCACATATTGTTAGCGTTTTGATTGGTGTTCAATGCAACAGTGCACTACCTATGTGTCAAAAGAGAGTTTTTACCGACCTGTTCACATATATTTAAGGTTCTTATATTAAAACTTTTCCTGATGCACAGGTAACCTATTCCAATGGAACGTCCTATCACCTTGTATATAGATATAGGAAGATGTGGTGTGAGTGCCAATGAGACAACTCTCCATCCAAATAACAATTTTAAAATTAAACCATTATAGGTTAAAGTACGGCCTTCAACACGGAGCCTTGGCTCACACCGAACAACAAGCTATAAAGGGCCCCAAAATTACTAGTGTAAAACCATTCAAACGGGAAAACCAACGGTCTAATCTATATAAACAAAACGAGAAACGAGAAACACGTATATATAACATAAACAAACGACAACTACTGTACATCAGATTCCTGACTTAGGACAGGTGCAAACATTTGCAGCGGGATTAAACGTTTTAATGGATCCAAACCTTCTTCCTTTTTCTGTAGGAACTTGAGAGGATTCCCGAGATTATCATTTATGCAATGAATGCTCACAAAAAGCTAGGGGAGTCCAATCCCGGATTCCATCCCCTTCGACCCGCCACAGAATACAGATATAATTGATAATTGTTATTTAAAAGTCATATACTATAGCCACTATATAGTACCAGAGACATATAATACAAGAGATTGGCAACTCGGCGAAATCCCGTGATGTCACTCGGCCAGATTTAAATCTCGCGAGAATTCTGTGGTTAATAGAGTCTTTATCAAAGTATTAAAGGTACTCGAAGAAATGGTGAAGTTGAAGCATGAATTAACTGTTTCAGTGTTAAATTTAACATGATAATTAATTGAATAATTTTAGTTCATACGTAATTATGTATTTCAATGTCATTTTAATTTTGATTATTTGTATTTTTGAAAAAGAGACATTATTTGATATTGTATTAAAAATACGATATTAAATAATTAATACGTAATAAATTGCATGTCTTGTATCAGAGTTAATTTTATTTGATTGTTTCATAATGGATTTCTATTAAATATACACCTGTCTCGGAGACATAATGTCACAGTGTGACATGTATATTCGGCTTGAATTATCCGATGGTCAGGTAAATCACAACCTGTTAAAATGAGTTTTATTTGACACCTGGTACACACGAAGTAGTTACACCACAGGTGTACACACTCCTTCCGAAAATATTTACAAATTATAAAATTAAATAATGTGTAGAAAAAAAAAAATTGTTTGAAAAATATCGTTTATCATGATCGACTGTGTCTTATATTAATAATTTGTATAGATCATTAAAAAATTATTACTTTCTGGGTTCATTATTAATTTGGCTTGTATTGGGTTGATTTTTAATGATTGTCTGTAAATTGTTTTCTAATTGTGTTTTTCGAAATATTATGAGCTTGCATTCAGTTGTTTTTATGATTGTCGGTAAATTTATGGTTTCTCCTTTTCACGGATTGTGTATTTAGTTAGGACTAATTACATTTAATGATCATTTAATAGAAAATTGCAATATGAGTCTTTTGACCTCGAATAGAAAGCGGTACGTCTAAACACTGCTAAGGACTCCTTAGTGCACTAAGGACTATACAATGCCACTAAGGACTAGAAGGACTACTGTTATACGTGTTATTTTTACATATTATGTTAAATATTGATATTTAATGCATAAATTTAAAATTTTATAGAAAAATAATCATAAATAAAAAAGATATTCAACATTTTCTAGGCACGTGCCCATTTTTCTTTGATATACCGAAAATCAATGAACCGATTGACACGTGCCAAATAATATAACAACTGATTAAACAATCATTTATTCTTTAATTTAAGCAATTAACAATTGTATCAAAAAGATTAATACTTGATTATCATAATAAAATGTGTTCTTCTTATTCAAAAGTTAAAATGATTAAAAGGACAAATAAATTTGCTTTTGTTTCATTTATTACCCGAAATAGTTATTTGCCATAGGTTTTAATGTTGATGTGCGCCAACTAATAAGTAAGAGTGTCCTTGGGATTTATCAAAACCACTAGTTTTCAACCAGTTTGATATCAGTTTACAAAGGCGGTACTTATTAATTTGAAATTGTTTGACATTTGGTTGTTTTTTCTTCTAAAAGTAAAAGAAGTTTAAAATAATCATTTAACGAATTTTAGTCAAATTAGATTTTATTTCAAATATATGAAAGATATATATGTTTTTCAAAATGTTCCTAAGTGTTTAGTACATTATTTACGAATAATTTCCTGCATTTTTAATTTAAAGTTAAAGATATAATGTTGACAGAAAAAGAGAGTGCTTTGTAAAAATTACTCACTGTTGGAGGCCGTATGGGTAACACAAAGTTATTAATTTCCAGGGGCGGATTTAGGCGGGGGCGTGGCGGGCGTGCGCCCCCCCCCTAAAATTTGCAAAGCATGGGTTTACTCCAACATATTTAAGTATCAGAAGAGACCATTACATCTTTTTTAACATTCAAAGTATATAAAACAGTCAGTTGAACAGAATCAACGTGATTACTTATCAACTGCCCTACGCTTTATTAAAGTTCTATAAATTATTTCAAAGGAAAGTGTCAAATGCGGAGCTGCGTTTGATGACAAATATAATTGTTTTTTTTTAGCAGCTAAAGTAAAAACTAATGTTACATTGTATTTCCGGTTTTTATAATAAATTTCTTTGATAATCGAAGTTCCAAAACATCCCTTACTCAATTTCAAAATGTCATCATGACACGGTCAAGAAACTATCGGCAGGTGAGAATCTTTCATAATATCCGTTTCAATAATACTGTTTCAAGCGAAAAGTTAGTTTATTAATTTGTATCTCTGTGTCTATATTTATTTCTCACTTGCAAACCTAAATATTTAGCCGAATACTGTACCGAATTACATGCTTTGAATCCCAAGAAAATAAAGATAACTGCGTAAATGCATCTCATTCTGATTTTAGTTGTTTTGTTGCGAACACAGTTAAGTCTGGCACAACCTCCGAAAAATAAAAAAAGTAAAAAAACCCAGATATTATGAAAGGACAATTAAAAATCGCTGGTAAAAGTAGAAATTTTCGCTTGCAAAATATATTGGTCAGGTGAGCAATTGTGATCTGTCTCGTCTCACTTTGCGTCCGTGACGTCTGTCTGCCCGTCTATCTGTAGATTGTTGTCGGGTGTGGATTAGGGCGGTTTCAACTTGAAACTTTAACTTTTTTTTATCATTTTACCACACAATAGTTAGAGATATCTACATTTCACCCCTTTGAAAGAATATTTCAATAATTTTACCAAAAAATAACTCCAAAAATTTTTCGCCTCGCTCTGCTCGGCCAAAATTTATTTTGCGCTCCCCCTAACTGGAAATCATGGATCCGCCCCTGATTTCCGTGTCATTTTGTCTCTTGTGAATAGTTGTCTCATCACCAACCCTACCACATCATTTTTTATATTGGTTGCAAAAAATTATTATCGTATTGAACTCGTTTTTGTCCAGAAATATATTGCTCAAACGTGTTCTTCGTTTGATAATAAATTTTGAAAATGAACCATAGCATACGCACAAAAAAATAATTTCTGTCTGTTTACTTGTAGCTTGCATTAAATAAGTTTGGTAACATCAGAGACATATAGAGACATATATGTCTCTGGTTACATGTAGTAAATATTTTTTATCAGGTGGATTTTTTTTTGTCCTCAAATACATTGCTCAAACGTCTTCATATGTAAATTTTAAAAAAAAGATAAAATTTTGCAAAATTACCATCGCAAACGCACAAGGGTGGTTGCATGTAGTAAAAAGTTTATTATCTTATTGATTACGTGTTGTCCAGTAATACATTGCTTAACGTCTCCATATAAGAAAATAAATTTTGAAAAGTGCACCACAAGAAACAAAATAATGTGTTTCGGCTCCATACCTGTTCGAACGCATGTCCGTCGTCGCCCATATTCTGTCATTTATTAATATGAACATCAAATTAAAAAACCTCCATTAGATATAATATATTGTTCTGGAAACAAATTTATTATTTACAAGAAATAATTACAAAATACACTTGAAAAAAATACTTCTTCATTTTGAAAAATACACATTAATAGTATTTCAACAACAATTCATTTTTTTTTTAAATGTATCCAACTTTGTCAATCTTTTTCATTAAACACAACAAATAGCATGATTCCCGTGTAATCAGTTATGTAATTTGACACGTGTCAAATGGTTCATTGATTTTCGGCACATCAAAGAAATACGGGCACGTGTCTAAATAATGTTTAATATCTTATTCATCTATGATATTTTTTCTACAAAAATTGAAATTTATGCATTAAATATCATTCTCTACCATAATATGAAAAGAAATTGCATGTAACAGCACGCCATCTAGTCCTTAGTGGCATGTTATACGTCCTTAGTGCACTAAGGACTCCTTAGCAGTGTTTAGACGAACCCAATAGAAAGGGATTAACCATATTGTAAGCGTAATGTACATGTTTCCCTTCTTTTTTTTTACTTTTAGACTAGTTAAAATCTCCTTTTAATTTTGAAACAGACATGGACATGTGTGAATAGTTAAACAACATTTTGACTTGATTGTTAGTTAAAACCCTTTTTTTTTACTTTATACAAACTGCACGAAAATGTGTCTTCCTTTGTTGTTGATCAGGCTGATTTAATTGATGTTTGCTTAACGTCAAGTGGCAAATATTTCATTTTTTTGTTGTTGATCAGGTTGATTTAATTGATGGTTGCTTAACGTCCAGTGGCAACTATTTCATATTCTTTTTTACATATTGATGTACAGTATATGCAATATAATGTCTAACTCTCCACAAGAAACCAAATGATACAGACATCAACATTTTAAGGTGACCAAAAGGCTCTAAGCAATGCATAAAATTCATATTGCACTGTCAACTATACAAGGTCTATTTAAGAAAAAGGTTTAACACATCAAACAAGAAAACTCACTGTCTTATTTATGAACAAAATAATAAGAAAAAAAATCCAAATATGATATATACAGCAACACACCAGTGAATTACAGGCTCCTTACTTTGGGAAAGCACATGACATACATAATAAAGGCATGATAATAGATTTAACCATAATCACAAGCCGTACAATTTTATGTTCTTGTTTGTTGTTTTTTCCCCACAGTAATCATATTAATAAAACCTATAAACCAATTAATGTGGTGTGGTGTTTGAATAAACCAAATTACATCTGTAAAAAAAACACCTACATACATCCCACTATTCTGAAATGAAAAGGACCAGTCAGACTGAGAATCAGAACATGTACATGTATTTATGTATACAATATATCTTGAATATCACTACACATTATTCCATCCTTTTTCAATAACTAAACCAAAATGTGAGAGAACAAAAACAATTCCAGGTATAAATAATATTTTTATTATCAAACGTTTATTCATAATGTTACTGTCAATGATAACTGAGAGTTTTATGATCATTTTTTATATGTCTCTGATAGTACTAGAACCGAACACCTGTTTTGTGTTATATATATACATACACCACATCTTCCTATGTCTATATAGCTGATTTACCGTAAATAACTGCGAGAAAATTAATAAAACACAAGTTGATAATTGTCTCTTCTCTGCTAATTTTAATGTGCATGCAATATTCACTCTGATTTACTTGTGAGACCACCGACACTAATAATAATTACGTACAAAATAATAGGTGCTCCTTCACTGGGAAGGGCATTTCGGATCTGATCAATTTATTGGTTCCATTCCCCCATTCTACACTTCTCCTCAGAAAAAATGCCTTGCAATGCGACCATAATGCGTCATATTTATCTGGGCTACTAGTCCAAATAATTATGACATCTTGAAAGGCTATTATATTTTTTTTCTTTGACGCCTAACATCGACGTAGAAAAAAAATATAATAGCCTTTCAAGACGTCATAATTATTTGGAAAAGGGGGGGGGGGGGGTTCAGATGGGGGATGGTTGCCTCAGTCATGTTTCTGTATCAACAAAATTTTTCACACAAAAAGGGGGGCAGGGATTTCTCCTTAATAAGAAATCTCTATTTTCAGCATAAGCTCATATAAATTTGCCTTTTGAAGAACTGAAATTAATATGAGACGGCTATAATGATTTTTCAGATGCTTTACATTAAAATACACCCATGTGACTTACACAATTATATATAACGTTAGATCCAAATTTAAAAAGCTATTTTTTTTCAATATTCAAATAATGTAGGATCAAATCTTGATACTTGTATGTAGTTGAAATTGTTAGCTTTAAACATTAAAAAATGAACACCCAAAATTTAAACATAAGAGTGACCATGTAGTCTTTATTAATGTATGCTATTGTTATGAAACTAGGTCATTGTAGGTAAACTGGCATCTATTCCCTTAAATCTTTGTTCCCAGTCACCCCAAGTTTGATTTAAATTAGTCAAGTATATCTACTCTATTAGCATGATTAGGTCTCTAGTTTGGATAGTTAATAACTTGCAAATTAAAATCATACTACTCCCAAATTTATATTTCTTTAAATATTATGGATGAAATAGCAAGTAAGAGATGAAATTAAATTGGATGAAATGTGGCATTTATTTTTGTTAATGTAGTATGTCTGATGTTGTCAAACTTAATTATAGACCCTTAAGGGGTGGATCCAGTCATTTTAAAAAGAGGTGGGGTGGGATTCTAACCCAGGACAAAAGGGGAAAGGGGGGGGGGGGGGGTCCAATTACATGTCCCAATTCAAATGCATTGATAATCCAAAAAAAGGGGGGTTCCAATCCCTTGAACCCCCCTCTGGATCTGTGCCTGCCCTTTAAAAATAAAATGATCCTTATTTTGAGTTAAAGCTTATAGATTTTTCTATAATGCTTCTCAGGGGCGGATCCAGCCATTTTCAAAGGGGGGTCCCAACCATGAGTAAAGAGGGGTTCCAACTATATCTCCCATTCAAATGCATTGGTCGGTAAAAGAAAAGGATTCCAACCCTTGAATCTATGGTCAGGTTGTTGTCTCTTTGACACATTCCCTTTTTCCATTCTCAATTTTATCATGTAGTCGTCGTTGTCCCAGGACATTTAGTTTCCGCTTAATTACTTTAGTACAAGTTAATAGAAATCTGTGAAATTCAAACACAAGGTTTGTAACCAGAGTTTTTGTTCAGAGTTTAGGAATAACATGAATTAGGGGCCAAAAGGGGCCAATATTAAACTTTGTTTGATTTTATATAAAATTGAATTATTGGAGTTCTTTGATATGCCAAATCTAACTGTGTATTAAGATTCCTAGTTGTTTTGGTCCTGTTTAAATTGGTCTACCTTAAGGTCCAAAGGGTCCAAAATTAAACTTATTTTGATTTTAACAAGATTTAAATTCTTGGTGTTCTGATTAATATGCTGAATCTGAATATTTACTTAGATTTTTTTATTATGGGCCCAAATTTCAAGTTGGTCCAAATCGGGGTCCAAAATTTTACTTTGTTTGATTTCAACAAAAATTGATTATATGGGGCTCTTTGATATGCTGAATCTAACCATTCGTTAAGATTTTTTATATTTTGTCCCATTATCAAATTGGTCCACATTGAGTTCTAAAGGGTCCAAAATTTAACTTTATTTGATTTCATCAAAAAATGAATTATTGGGTTTCTTTGATCATGTTGATATGCTGCATCTAACCATGTATTGAGATTTTGAATATTGGACCATTTTGGAGGTTAATTGTCAATTTAAATTTTTTTAAGTACTTGGACCACATTCATTCTGTGTCAGAAACCTATGCTGCATCAACTATTGAATCACAATAAAAATTTAAAATTCAGAGTTGTATCGAGGTTGAATGTTGTGTCCATACTTGCCCAAACTGTTCTGGGTTCAACCTGTACGTTTGTATCGAGCTGAGCCATGCATAGCATTTTTATTGGTTATTTATATATTAATTTGAAATTTTGACGAGTGAGACACATACTGATTATACTGTTAACAATATTTCAGAGTTTAACGTAGTCAAGCGAAACAAATTATAGAAGAATAGTTGAATCATGTCTTTTTTGTCAAATGAAAAATTAGTACGAACACAAAGAAAAAGTATGGGAATGTTTGTTTTTAAACTATTGACCAGGGTGAAAGTCTGCGAAAGTCATGACTGGCAAAAAGTTTGTGAAATGAAAAAGCACAAATATTCCATTCTTTTTAAATATAACTGCATATAAAGAAAAACACAAACTGATGTTTAATAATAGTTTTTACCCTTTTTATGTTTTATAGGACAAGAAATATAGAAAAATAATGAAAAATATAAACAGTTACAATAGAAATGAGCGCAAAACAAGAATACAACAAGGCCTAAATGGTAAGACCACTTCTATATACTGTAAATTCAGATTTTTCAGGGAATGGACAACTTATTGTGATTACAAAAAAAAACTGCATAAAGATATATATATATGTTTCTGTTATCAAAATATGATTTCTTATTTTTGCGATACTCACCCAGTCACATTATTCGCATTACTAAAAAGTTTGGATAATTTCTGAATTACAGTAATAAAAGAAATTGCCTTTGAATGATGAATCATATAAAAATAAGAAAATGTGGTATGGTAAATGAGTGACTTATCCACCAGAGTTCAATGAAGCGGATGCAAGAAATTAAAGGTCAATCATGGGCCTGCCTTCAATAATGAGAAAACACTTCCTTTATAGGTCATTCATTAAAGATCCCAACATATAAAGATTTAAACAATCCAATTTATTTCAACATGTTCTGTTCAAAGGCAATAACAATTAATAAAAAAAAATCATGCCTAATATAAAATATTGTTTGTTTCTCCAATCTCGACCGACCCTGCAAAAATGGTCCTACTCATAAAATTTTATTGTCAAAACTAAGCCAAATATTATTATATTCATTTCTGATTTTTCGGGCTTACCGGATCATCAGATAATATTCAGGCTTTTGGGAAAAATAAAATTATTTACCTACCTACCTACCCACACCTGGCTTGTCAGAATAGGGATTAGGGAAACAAACAATATATTAATTTAGGCCTCATGTCTGTGAGCACTCAACCTGACCATAATATAGGACAGTGGTTCAAATATTAACACAACATATGAACATTCTATAACAACTATTGCAAGTGGCTCAACTTTAAATATCCCTGCAAGGCACTAAACAAAGAATATTAAATCTTTTACACAAAGCACTGAAATAAGAGAACTCATAAGCATGACAAGTAAGAATATCAAATGAAAGTTTCTCAAAATGTTCATTAAAAGTTGATAAAATAAGCTTATTTATATTGCTGTTTTTTTCTCAATTTATAACATTTTTTTTTTATTTTGTGTATTTATAGGTCAGATATCTTGGTTTTTATGATCATCAACAGGTCCTGCAGGTCTATACTGAAGAGGAATTTTAATTGTTAATACTTTTCTACATAATGTGCTAATTGGATTACTAATGTGAAATGAACTCAACTGTGTGTTTTTCTGGAAAAAGAAATAGAAAAAAATCCTATAAAATTGCTATAAACAAAATGGAGTACTATCAAAGAACACAATTGTGTAAAATGTAACAACCTACATTCATATTCACTGATGGATTATGGAGAAATTAAGAAAAATAATAGTGTCTTTGTCATGTTTGTTGTCGAAATAAACACCTGCTTTATCCATTCATGTACATGGCTCCATCATATCAAATATACAAAGAAGATGTTTGAAGAACATGTTGCAAAAAATTTATTCAACAAATTGAAGGAAGATGTCTTGTGGATTGAATTATTTATGCACTGAACTGTTATGTAGGGGGTTGAATACACAGCAGCTGTAACAGAAGACAAGCTAATTTGACATGAAAAGTGTTTATTTTATTTAACATTCAAATATGAGCACAATATTAATAACATCACAAATGGTATGCTATTCATAGCGTTTTGCTTATTATTGTATGGTCTTAAACATGCTAAACATTCAGCCTTTTGTTTTTGTATGTTAAATACTCACCATGAAAATTTGTATTACAGTATTAAAGTTTTAATTATCTTTTGTATCAATAATTCAGTCTAGCAGAAAATATATTAATACTGTTTGTACTGTTATGAGATTTCCATAGAGGAAAAACATTTCCTTAAGGGAAATTTGATGTTCAGAAATTTCCCTAGAGGAAATTTGAAATACAATGATTTCCTCAGAGGAAATTTGTTGTCTTGAATTTTCCTCCAAGGAAAAGTGTTTGTCAAAAATTTCCTCACAGGAAAAAGTATTTCCTCCAAGGAAAATTTGAAGCTACAAATTTCCTCACAGGAAAAAGTATTTCCTCAAAGGAAAATTTAAAGCTGCAAATTTCCTCGAAGGAAAATTTGAAGCTGCAAATTTCCTCAAAGGAAAAAGAATTTCCTCTAAGGAAAAAGAATTTCCTCTAAGGAAATAGAATTTCCTCAAAGGAAATAATTATGCAGCAAATTCCCTAAGGGAAATCTTTTTCCCTTGAGGAAAAAACAATTTCCCTTGAGGAAAAATCTTTTTCCTTCAGGGAAATTTGATTTCCCTTGAGGAAAAGTACTTTTCCTCTGAGGAAATTGTTGAAAAAAGGGGCATAACTTTTTCAACAGTGGTGCTAGAGCCAAATTTTTTTAGGACAAATATCAGGGAACCAATACCAACCAAGTTATCAACTTTGTTTTGACTAAACTCCAAAAATTAAGGTGACAACTTTTGCACTCAGCGGAATTGCAAACTTGTCCCGGAGACTGTTATATATGCAGAGTTTCAACGGAGGCAATTTCTTGGCATGACATATCTTAATATACATGTAATTCATAAATATGTCAGAAAAGTATATTTATATTGTTAGTATCAAGTAACGGTCTGTTATTCATTCAAACATCAGAATTATAAGCGACCTGCTAAACACCTTAATTTTGTTGGAAATATCTAGTATACATGTGGGCGAGTTTTTTTCGGAGGGGTAAACTTGTATTTTTTTTTAATGAAATCTTAAGTGCCGTGTGAAGATGACCTTGTATTACTTCTTAAAGATATATATTCTTTGTTGAAAGCCGCACAGTGACATATACTAGTTGTTAATGTGTGTGTCATTTTGGTCTCTTGTGGACAGTTGTCTCATAGGCAATCATACCACATCTCAAGTTCTTTTTTTAGCCTGTAATTCAGTGGTTGTCGTTGGTTTATGTGTTACATACTTGATTTTTGTTCGATTTGTTTATATATAAATAAGGCCGTTAGTTTTCTCGTTTGAATTGTTTTACATTGTCTTATCGGGGCTTTTTATAGCTGACTATATGCGGTATGGGCTTTGCTCATTGTTGAAGGCCGTACGGTGACCTATAGTTGTTAACGTCTGTGTCATTTTGGTCTATTGTGGACAGTTGTCTCATTGGCAATCGTAACACATATTCTTTTATAAAAAGGTTCTTGGGGAGGGGTTGGGGTGGGTGGGGATCTGGAAGGCTATGGATATTTTTTAGTTTCTAGTTTTTTGAGAAAAAAATGTAATTTGTTTTTAAGCCTGAGAAAAAAATGTGTGTTTCACCTTCGGCTGCCACTATATGTTATTATATAATTGAAAGAAGTTTTCGTCTTGTCGCCAAAACATAGATTTTCCCGAAAAAAGTCCATAGCCAACCACCTACCCCTCCCCCTTTTTAGAAAATCAAAAGAAGTTACTGCATATAGAGATAGAAAACATTTAATGAGTGAAATCGTGTAAGAATATTAAAAAATATTACCTAAAAAAATAAAAAAAAAACAAAAAAAATACTCAAAATATATATTAAAAGGGTAAGGCATATCCATAGCACCTGTAGTTATATTTAGGTCAGAAATGCTGAAATGATTCAATCATTTTATATTAAACTCTTATTTTCATTACCAAATATTATTACTGAAAACAGATAACGGCTATGTCAGTGTAGTACTAATTGACACTTTGACATAATTTAACATAGCTGATTTATAAATATGTATGGCAACATGCCAGAAACTATAAAAATAAAAATATTTTGCTTTGTGCAAAACATCACCTGACATAAACCGTCTGCAAAATCCCGGTTCAATCTACTTACTATGTTATGACGCAGTAAAGTATGGATTTTGACATGAGGCTCTCGAGAAGGGTTTATATGCTGTTTGACATACATTGTTTATAAAATGTAAAAAAAACATACAGAATTGAGTACAAATAAACTGCAAAATGATGTAATTCGATTATGTGTTTTATTCTTATTTAAACCAAGTCTTTGTTAAGTTAAGCTAGACAGAAATGTTGATTTTAACATATGAAATAGTATACACTATGTCGGCCCTCAGATAACATAGTTTTTGCACACGAAATTATATCGACATACTACAAGACAAAACACCACGTGACATAATCCGTGTGCAAACTTCTTGATCAATCTAATTACTATGTTATGACGCAGTAAAATATAAATATTGACATGAGGCTCTCGAGAAGGGTTTATATGTTGTTCGACATACATCGTAGTAATAAAATGTAAATATGCATTAAGAAAAAAAATACAAATAAAATATAGAATGATGTAAGTCGAACATATGTTTTTCACTAATTTAAGCGTAGCCTCTGTTATGTTTAGCTAGACATAAAATGATGATAATGACATACGACATAACATGCACTGTGTTGAACCTCAAATAAAATAGTTTTGCACACGAAATTTTCTCAGATTGTTATATAAAATGGGAATACTACTAGAATACAACCATTCTATTTTATATCATTTTAAGCAGAACAACTTCTACGAATAAAATGGCTGGACCTTGTAACTGCATTGCAAGTAAGTAGATTACATAATAGTTTACAATATTTTATAGAAATTTTACATGACATATAATATTTGGTGATTATTGAATAATCAAAGATTTATTCAAAATTGGTGCTTTAATTACTGCCGGGTAGAGGGGATATTGATATATATTTTTTTGATAATCCAGGATTAAGATTTTTTTTGTTATTAGTATGAAATGTGAGTATTATCCATTAGAAGTTCACTTTTTTATTGATTTTGTCCTCTGTTTCGCCTTCCTCACTTATTAGTTACTGATGAACATAATCGAAACTTTTCATTATTCATGGGGAGGCCAGAATGGTTCTTAAGGACTGTTTCCCATTGTCTTACCAGGGTAGAATATTCATTTTCAAAAGCACTTGGCTCCTTCCGAAAATCAAATGATCGTTCAACTTACCTGGATTTTCTTTAATTATTTGCGTGCAATTATCGTTATCTTGAATATCAAGGTACTGCTCAGGCCCGTAGCCAGGAATTTCCAAAAGGGGAGGGGGGGGGGGGGGTCGTTGGACTCATAAACTCGACTTTAACAGTCACAATTCGAACAGAACATTGACTTTAACAGTGCTTATTTGTTTTCAAGGGGGGTCTTCCCCCTGGCTACGGGTATGCTGCTAAAGATAATCGAATGTTTGCCATTTATGAAATTTAAGTGAAAGTTTAAAGAATGATTGTGAGTCTCTGAAATCACTTACATTGTTGTTTTACTTTATGTGTAGCAAACGTGTGTATCTGTGGAACAGGATGCAGCGAGAAATGTTGTCGATGTGGAGACGCCTGTAAATGTGCAAGTGGATGCGGATGTTCCGGATGTGCAGTTGTTTGCAGATGTCCAGGTTTGTTCCTATTTACAACTTTTTTGTAAATGTAGATATCCATTTTATTTACATAAAATTGAATTTTAACATGAAAATTAAATAAGAAGATGTCGTACGTCGTGATACGTGTGTGTTACAAGATCCGAATGGATACAGTATTTGGCCGTATTATAATTTTGATTTGTTTGCATTTTTTGTACCTATGATATTGTTTCGAAATCGTCCTGATACAAAATATATTTCATTACTTTTGCAAATGTCCTGATTAAGGAAAAAGTGTTGGCAAGGTTTGAAATATGGGCGTGGGGTGGTCAGGGGCGGATCCAGCTATTTCAAAAAGGGGGGTTTTAACCCAGGACAAAAGGGGGGAGGGTTCCAATTACATATCCCCATTCAAATGCATTGATCGTTCAAAAAAAGGGGGGCAACCCCTGGATCCGCGCCTGGGGGTGGGGTTGTTTTGTTATTGAAAAAAGTCTATTTTGAATTTCCTTAACTAAAAATCGTTTCAGAAGGAAAGATAAAGAAATAATTTGCTGTATGTTTTTCTCAAATTTATTTAGCCTCTTTTTTTCTTAATTCAAATCAATACATATGTTCATTTATTTGTATAAAATATACAATGACTCCAACAAAGTATGAAGTATCGGTGCTTAAGGTTTTATTATGTACAAAGTACTTAAAACTGTCCTTATACACGAAATTAGTATTTGATGCGATTGCACAGCAACACATTTAGCAAAAGCATCGAAAGAAGATTTGTCTTCTATAGTTTGTGCATAGAAGTATCGTGTTAGAATTTAACAGTTTTGGACTACTTTTCAACATAACGTGATGCCGTATGACCAATTACATAAAACTCCTACAGCGAACAAATGACACGGAGGCTAGGTCGACAATGAGCAAAACCGATACCGCATAGCAGCCAATGTATAAAAGACCTCGAAATCACAATTAAAAAAATAAATTAAGACTAGAAAACTAACGGCCTGATTTATGCACAGCACAATAAACAGCATGATTCGCCGTGGTACAACACAATGAGATGATTTCGTTAAGTAAGTTAGTGCGATATTTAGTTACATATAGCTATATATGAGGTATATAAACCAAATTACTTTTTCATAAGAGTTTAATGTGCAATTTGCACAAACATAATTCTTCTTTTAAAAAATATGAACACTTTTGGAGATTTCATTTTGAAGGTCTATATTCATATTGATATTTATTATGTTTCAGGTACGTGTGAGTGTGGATGTGATTGTACTGGTCCGACAGACTGCAAATGTAAACCTGGATGCTCCTGCAATTGAAACAAAGACAACAACAACGTTAACGTGCATAATCGTTTCATTCTTAGTCTAGTCATTCCTATCATGCATACGTACATTTTAATTCGTTAAATTCACTAGTATCAAATACACAACTGTTATAAATCTTTTTTGTTGAAAATATTTATTTTGTATTTAAAATGTTTTTAGTACATAAATGTCAATTCAATTTAATAAATGATTGTCGTTTAAACAGCTTTCGTTGATCAGTGCAGGAGTATCTGGTAATCTCAAATATGCAAAAAATATTTGTAGTAATCACATTATTGAGGTGATCAAGACAGGATTGTTCTCCATACATAGAAGGAAAACAATTTCATCTACTTGCTATACACATTAAATCTTAACATTTCATTTAAATTATATATAAGGGTACATAATGTATGTAATGTACAGCAAAGCGTAGACACCGGAGCTGTATTTCCATCAGATTGTCGTCAAAAAGTCAAACTGCTTCGATTGTCTCTAATAGAAAAGGAACGAAAGATACCAGAGGAACAGCCAACTCATAGATTAAAAATAAACTGGAAAAGCCATGGCTAAAAAATAAAGAGAGAAAAAGCAGACAAATAAAAGTATCTAAGACACACCACAAAAACGAAAGACTAAGCAACATTAACCCAACCAAAAAACTGGGGGTGATCTCAGATGCTCTGGAAGGTTAAGCAGATCCTAATCCACATGTGGCACTTATGATATTTAGTAGTAGTAAGCTATTCGTGGATGCATGTGGTCATTGTTTACCCCCAGGCCGGGTTAAGCATTGTTCTGGCTCCTTATTCAAATAAAAGACTTGAAAATTGATATTTGTTGGTCACACCAAGCACGCACCATTCAAAAGTACACATACTTCTATTCAATTACTAGTATTATGTCAATGCCCAGCTGAATATCATCCAATACTAGCCGTTTGCCGTTCAGCTGATATTAATCAATCAAAAATACACCAATCACGCGAAGGTATTTTCATTCCTCAATCGAAGTAGTTCTCTGGATCAAGGAATTGCAATGTGTGTGTGTGTGTGCGACTAGTTCTGAGTACTGTCAAGACTAGACCAGACGTGTCTCACCACAAAAAAAAACATCGCCTCTTCATTAAAGTATAATTATTCCTTTTACTCTAGTTTTCCCGTCTTTTCTTTTATGTTTGTTTGTGTTTTTGATTTGTAAATGTTGCACCTAGGGAAACAGATGTCTTACTGATCTTCATTTTAGGTCTCAATGAAAGCTTCGATCGTGTTACAACTGAATAATTTAATGAAATATTGTAAGTTGTTCTCACTATGAACTTCTCAATTACATGTTTGAAGAACGCCATTTCTGCTGAAACATAGTAGTGAGTGGCAGAAATTACATTCAAGTGATACATGTACAGAGGATTTGTTATTTTAGCCTTTTCATCACCTGTCAAATACAGGTATTCACCAATTAAAAATATGTTATGGGTATTTCAAAAATTATATTACCCTAGTCTGTTATAGCATATTTAAGTAACATTAATACATACATTTATTTATACTAGTACCCCAATCAAACTGTATTGTAGTGATGACTACGTGTGTATAACCAGACATGTACATATAAGGCGATGCTTGTGAAGTGTTTAAAATCGTGAAGATGAATGTGCAACTACAACGATTATTTTTTCAATTCTCAACTGTCTGCTTTAACTTGTCCCCTCATTTTCATTGGTTCGGTGTAGCTTGGTTGTAATGTTTGTGGCGTACCAGACTAATTATCAGATTAAAAAGAATGTATGCCCAATTAGCACAAACCGACACATATAAACTACTGTTATTGAAACATAGTAAGCAAGAACACGTTTAATGTACGAAATTAAGTTTATACTATTATAAAAAAAAAAATAACAGCACAAAAAAAAGTTCACACATTTAAAAATAGGGAGGACCAAGCGCATGTGCAGTCATATTGAAGTCTTTGATACTGAAATTAGAAATATTCCTTTATTTTTTTATGTCAACAATTAAAATAATCGGCTTATTGAAACATTTGAATTAAAACAGTGAGCCACAAGGCTAATGTCAATACCGAAAAGAGATTACAACTTGTGCTTGATATTAATGTTTGTCAGTTATATTAGTGTAAAATTGAAATTAATCTTTCTTACTATGAAATGTCATTGTGACATAGTTTTACATATCTCATTCATAAATATGTATGAAAACTTACTAGAAAGAATTAATCTACAATATAAATAGTATAGTATTTATGGTCAGTTTGTGTTCATTCAAACACTTAAACGGATGCGATAGATATCATACAGGACATTAAAACACAAAAGTAGAACACAAATGGAAGACAAAAGAGAAAAGCGTGTCTATTTTCTAGTTAAACTGATTAACTGCGCCAAATTCAAAGCCATCACTCGAAAATAAGACAAAGAACTGATAAAAACACGTTCTCTAAATTCCCTCGGGCTTTTGAGCTTTTGGTATACATGTATATTGGCGAGTTATTTACGCGAGTGACGAAGTTATTCTTTTTTAAAGTCATATTTAGGTTTTTGATACTAAGCTTATTAGAAATACTCTCGTATAAATTTATGTTAGGTATCAGTATCAGATCTTCAACTGATTGAACCACTTTATATTAAACTATTATTCTCATGGCCAATTTAATTAAAGAACAGATAGCGGCTCGTACATATTTCAGTGTAGGATCGATATTTTAATCATTCCTATTATCAAATATCATTTTGACATAATTAAACATAACAAATCATAAACATGTATACGGCAACGTGCCAGAAAGTATAAAAATAATAATATTTTGATGTTTACAAAACATCACCTGACATAAACCGTGTGCAAAATTCCGGTTCAATCTAATTACTATGTCATGACGCAGAAAAATATAGATTTTAACATGAGGCTCTCGAGAAGGGTTTATATGTTGTTCGACGTACATCGTGTTTATAAAATGTATACATACATTAAGAATTGAGTACACATAAAATGTAGAATGATGTAATTCGATGAGATTATATATTTTTATAGTAATTTAAACTAAGTCGTTGTTAAGTTAAGCTATACAGAAATATTGATTATGACATATGACGTAATATACACTATGTCGGCCCTCAGATGACATAGTTTTGCACACGAAATGTTTTCATATAATATAGATATCGGCATAGAGGCAAAACATCACGTGACATAAACCGTGTGCAAAACTCTTGATCAATGTTATTACTATGTTATGACGCAGTTAGATATAAATATGGACATGAGGCTCTCGGGAAGGGTTTATATGTTGTTCAACTTACATTGTAGTTATTAAATGTAAATATGCCTTAAGGAAAAAAGTACAAATAAAATATAGAATGATATTAGTCGATCATATGTTTTTCACTAATTTAAGCCTAGTCTCTGTTAAGTTAAGCTAGACTAAAAATGATGATAATGACATACGACATAGTATGTACTATGTTGAACATCAGATGACATAGTTTTGCACACGAAATTTTCTATGTTGAACCTCAGATGACATAGTTTTGCACACGAAATCTTCTCAGATTGTTATATAAAAATGGACATACTACCAGAATACAACCATTCTATTTTATATCATTAAGCAGACAAACCTCAACGAATAAAATGGCTGGACCTTGTAACTGCATTGCAAGTAAGTACTTTACATATATAAACTATTTTATAGAAATTTTACATAACATATATTATTTGGTAATAATTAAAACAAATAGATGCTATGTATCTTGTGTCTAACAAAATGTTAAACAGTAAATTTTGGATAATTGAAAAATTAAAGACTTTAATCAAAATTGGTGCTATAATACCTACCAGTAGAGATATTGATAGATGTGTTATTTTTGTAATCCAGGATAGAGAATGAATTGTTATCAATATGAAATGTAAGATATTAAAGTATTATGCATAAGTTGTACACTCTTCTATTTATTTTGTCCTGCGTTCCCTCCCCTGTTACATGCCCGCCTTACTTATTAGTTACTGATAAGTATAAAGGACAACATTGCATTATCCATGGGTAGGGCAGACGGGTAACTAAGGACTGAATATCTATTTTATATATTGCTATCCACACTAAGTGTTTCCCATTGTCTTACCAAGGTAGAATATTTATTTTCAAAATGCTCATCGCTGGCTCTATCCGAAAATCAGATATTCATTAAACTTTCTTGGGTTTTGTTGATTTATTTCATGCAATTATTATAATCTTGAATATCAAGGTACTGCTAAAGATAATCCAATGTTTGCCATTTATTATACGACCGCAAATTTTGAAAAAATTTTCGTTGTATATTGCTATCACGTTCGCGTCGTCGTCTGCGTCGTCGTCGTCGTCGTCGTCGTCGTCGTCCGAATACTTTTAGTTTTCGCACTCTAACTTTAGTAAAAGTGAATATAAATCTATAAAATTTTATAACAAGGTTTATGACCACAAAAGGAAGGTTGGTATTGATTTTGGGAGTTTTGGTCCCAACATTTTAGGAATTAGGGGCCAAAAAGGGCCCAAATAAGCATTTTCTTGGTTTTCGCACTATAACTTTAGTTTAAGTTAATAGAAATCTATGAAATTTTGACACAAGGTTTATGACCACAAAAGAAAGGTTGGGATTGATTTTGGGAGTTTTGGTTTCAACAGTGTAGGAATTAGGGGCCAAAAAAGGGCCCAAATAAGCATTATTCTTGGTTTTCGCACAATAACTTTAGTTTAAGTAAGTAGAAAATAATGAAATTTAAACATAATGTTTATGACCACAAAAGGAAGGTTGGTATTGATTTTGGGAGATTAGGTCCCAACAGTTTAGGAATTAGGGCCCAAAAAGGACCCAAATAAGCATTTTTCTTGGTTTTCGCACCATAACTTTAGTATAAGTAAATAGAAATCTATGAAATTTAAACACAAGGTTTATGACCATAAAAGGAAGGTTGGTAATGCTTTTGGGAGTTTTGGTCCCATCAGTTTAGGAATAAGGGGCCCAAAGGGTCCAAAATTAGACTTTGTTTGATTTCATCAAAATTGAATAATTGGGGTTTTTTGATATGCCGAACTTAACTGTGTATGTAGATTTTTAACTTTTGGTCCCGTTTTCAAATTGGTCTACATTAACCCCTTCCTGTTCCCATCGGTACTCTGGTACCGATGGGCTATATTTTTTGGTAACTAACTTGCGCAAAGTATTGAATCTTTGACATTTGTAGACGTACAGAAGTGGTTGATGGCTCAAATCAATCCCCTATATCACAGCTGTGTGATTAGTGGTGCCTAAAACTTCTTCCGAGTACGGTTTGGTATCACATCGCCCCTAACGGACAACGTTTTCTCCTGTAAAAACCGTGTTTTTTTTTTTGATTTGAACCTAATATTTCCGTCGAGTATGGGAAAATAAACTGTTGATTTTAGGGGCAATATGACTTTTTTTATTAACTTCGCCGTGTATTTTTGAAGGAAACTATTCAAAGTATGATTAAAACTTGTACTTAAGTGAAAAAAGTGATTGAAAGTGTACCAACGCAATCATTTACTTGAAATGCACTCTCAATTTGTGGTCATTTCTTTCCAAATTAATTGAAAAAAAGACAAAAAAGACAAAAAGTCATGAATTTTTTTTTTTCGAAGTTGAAATAGATGTAACAGATCATTGTTTCTGGTGTGCCTGGTTATGGAAATGTCGAAAACACTTTTGTTCAAATAAAGAAACCGGTAAACATCTAGAAAAAAATGGCAGACTAAAGTATGATATCATCCTATATTTGCTCAAAATAATGGGTTTTACAACAATTCTATGTTATATCGAGACTTAATTTCTAAACGAAAACAGTAAACAGGCTGATTATTTGATTACTTTCACTTCGTTGCTTTATGAAAGAGTTAAGTATTAAAATTTCGATGTATTAAACTGTAACTCCCGTGGTCCAGTGGGAAGCTGCACTAGCCCATAGCAGGAAGATTGCATGTTCGAACCTCAAAGCCGGAGGTGAAAAAATAATTTCCTATATTAATTGAAACTTAACTTAACTTTACTTTCAATTTCAAAAAGAGGGTCATGAATACATACAAAAGTCAACTTAAAAACAATGTTTGTATGTTTTTAAAAAATGTGTGTCCTAATTGCACCACAACCCCCCCCCCCCCCCCCCGCCCCCCCCCCCCCTTAAACTAAAACCTCATAGGCCCAAAACACCAAAGTTATTATTGGTAATTCATTGAATCTTTACTTTCAAAGTCAAAATTCCATGTGCTGCTTGGAAAAACATAATTTAAGCTAAAATTTGTGTCAAGTATAAGATTTTGACGAAAAAACGGCTGAAAACCGTTATTTTGCATGTTGCGGGCATCCACGTTTGGGGGGCATATAGCACGTATTTCCTCCAACTATACCATAATGGTAACTTTCCGGTGTCTATCAGACTTAGGACATTGCTTTGACACTTAAACTTTATCCTATTAGCCCTTATAAAAGTCTCCACACGACCTTTTTCGGAAGACTTTTGTATTTATTTACTTTTTTTTCGCAAGTCACGTGACTTTTGGACAGATAACACGTGACTTCAAAAGACAAAACTTCTGATATATTATATTTTTTGAAATATTTTATCATTTATCTCTCAAATGGACCTAAAACGACCTTTATGTAAGCCTCAGTGCGAATGCTATATGCGATTGAACTTTGATAGTGTCTTTCCATAAGTTTACGTCCAATTTGGCGGAACGTGAAAGGGTTAAGGTCCAACGGGTCCAAAATTAAACTTCGTTTGATTTTGACAAAAAAATTATCGGTCGGGTTCTTTGATATGCTGAATCTAAAAATGTACTTAGATTCTTGATAATCGGCCCAGTTTTCAAGTTGGTCCAAATCGGGGTCCAAAATTAAACTTTGTTTGATTTCATCAAAAATTGAATAAATGGGGTTCTTTGATATGCCAAATCTAACTGTGTATGTAGATTCCTCATTTTTGGTTTTGTTTTCAAATTGGTCTACATTAAAGTCCAAAGGGTCCAGAATTAAACTTAGTTTGATTTTAACAAAAATTGAAATCTTGGGGTTCTTTGATATGCTGAATCCAAACATGTACTTAGATTTTTGATTATGGGACCAGTTTTCAAGTTGGTCCAAATCAGGATCTAAAATTATTTTATTAAGTATTGCGCAATAGCAAGTCTTTTCAATTGCACAGTATTGTGCAATGGCAAGAAATATCTAATTTCACAGTATTGTGAAATAGCAATTTTGTTTTTAATAAGAGTTATCTTTCTTTGTCCAGAATAGAAAGCAAGAAATATCTAATTGTAAGATTTTTTTTTATTTGGAGTTATCTTTCTTTGTCCAGAATCAACTTAAATCTTTGTTATTATATATACAATATACAATGTATATTCACTTTTTACTACCAACTGATAAATTAAAATAATCCTTACCATTCAGTGATAACAAGCAGTTTTTTTTACATCTTAATATTTTATGATGTATTTAAATGAGTAGTAATTGTTGCAAACTCCATCAGAAATTTTAATTGAGATTAGTTTTGGAATAAGGGATAGGGGGATGTGATTAAAAAACTTGGGTTCAATTTTCTCATTTGAAATTTCATAAATAAAAAGAAAATTTCTTCAAACATTTTTTTGAGAGGAATAATATTCAACAGCATAGTGAATTGCTCTAAGAGAAAACAAAAATTTTAATTTCATTAGAACACATTCATTCTGTGTCAGAAACCTATGCTGTGTCAACTATTTAATCACAAT
Organism: Mytilus trossulus; assembly: GCF_036588685.1. Classification (NCBI taxonomy): domain Eukaryota; kingdom Metazoa; phylum Mollusca; class Bivalvia; order Mytilida; family Mytilidae; genus Mytilus; species Mytilus trossulus. The sequence goes on from NC_086373.1 coordinate 51,514,261, forward strand.
CCAAATTTAGAGCTGAATCCAGCTTGAATGTTATGTCCATACTTGCCCCAACCGTTCAGGGTTCAACCTCTGCGGTCGTATAAAGCTACGCCCTGCGGAGCATCTGGTGTAATTTAAGTGAAAATTTAAAGAATAATTTTGAGTCCCTAAAAATCACTTATATTGTTGTTTTACTTTATGTGTAGCAAACGTGTGTATCTGTGGTACCGGATGCAGCGAGAAATGTTGTCGATGTGGAGACCTCTGCAAATGTGCAGGACTTAATGGATGCGCATGTTCCGGATGTACAGTTGTTTGCAGATGTTCAGGTTTGTTTATATTTACAACTTTTTAGTAGATTTTCATTTTATTTACATAATTTGATTTTTTACATACAATATAATAAGAAGATGTGCGAGGTCTTGTTCTTCTAGATTAAAGTATCAATAAGTACACATGGAACTGATTCAGTGTTGAGACGCCGTAAACAGTCTCTAAACGGCACGACCGTGGCCAATTTCTTAAAATCAACAAAACGAATAGATATGATGTCGAATTAATGTACCTATAATTGTACATATATAACAACTTATAATTTATCATGTTGATATTTTACAAAGACAATAGTATTTTCAGTGTTTTCCTTTTGCAGAACCAGTAACTGCCTTAAATTGTATACATATGTGTTAAAAATCCGAATGGATAAAGTATTTGACTGTATTATGATTTTTATTTGTTTGCATTTGTTTGTACCTATGAAATTGTTTCGAAAATGTCCTGATACTAAATAGGTTTTATTACTTGTGCAAATGTCCTGATTAAGGAAAAAGTGTTTGAAATGTTGGAGATGGAGTCGTGGGGTGGGGTCGGTGTGTTATTTAAAAAAGGGTATATTCTTAATTTCCGGAACTAAAAAATCGTTTCAGAAGGGAAGTTAAAGAAATAACTTGCTGTATGTATTCGTTTAACATTGTTTAGCTTCTTTTTTCTTTTCTAAATTAAAAGGAAAACATATGTTCATTTATTCAAAAACAAATATCAATGTTCGAAAAAAATATAAACTATTGGTGATTAAGATTATTATTATGGACTTTAAACTGTCCTTATACACGAAATTGAAATTCGATTCAAACGCATAAAACATTTAGCAGAAAGATTCGAAGAACATTCGTTTGCTATAGTTTGTTCATAGAAGTCCCATGTTAGATTAAAGCAGTTTTGACTGACCTTTCAACACAATAAGATGCCCTATGATCACATGCATAAAACTCAAAAAGCGAACAAATGACATGGAGGCTACGTCAACAATGAGCAAAAACCGATACCGTATATAGTATGGTATAAAATGAGATGATTGGGTTTAGTAAGTTCATGCGATATTGAGTTTTATATATACGGTATGCGGACAAAACAACTTTTTCATAACAGTTTAATGTGCAATTTGCACACATATAATTCTTCCTTTAAAAAGGATTGACACCTTAATATGGAAATTTCATTTTAAATGTCTATATATTTATATTGATATATAAATATATATTATTTTAGGTATCTGTGAATGTGGATGTGATTGCACTGGTCCAACAGACTGCAACTGTGAATCTGGGTGCTCCTGCAATTGAAGCAAAGACAGCCACAACGTTAACGTGCATAATCGTTTCATTCTTAGTCTAGTCATTCATATCATTCATACGTACATTTTAATTTGTTATGTTCACTAGAATCAAATACACAATTTTTATAAATCTTTTTTGTTGTAAATATTTATTTTGTATTTAAAATGTTTTTAGTCCATCAATGTCAATTCAATTTAATAAATGATTGTCGTTTAAAAAGCCTTTGTTGTTCGGTACAGGATTATATAGTTATCCCAAACATGCAAAATACATTTTAGTTATCACATAACTCATGAGAACAACGCAGGAAAGTTCTCCAGACATACAATCGAAACAATTTCATCTACTTGCTATACACATAAAATCTAAACATTTCATTTCAACTCGTCCATCGAACCAATTGATTAGGGTACGTAATGCATGAAATGTACAGCAACGCGTAGACAACGGAGTTGTATCAGATTGTCGTCAAAAAGTCGACCTGCTTCGATTGTTTCTAATAGAAAAGGAACGAAAGATACCAGAGATAACAGCCAGAACATAGATTAAAAATCAACTGAAACCCAGTAACAGGTAGAAAAATTAAGGGTTTGAATTCATAGAACAAAAAAGGGGCAGTGGCAAATATTTCATGTATTTTGTTTTGAAATGTAGTTTTACTTTCCATATTCGGTATTTATTCTGATGTAAGCTCCACGTGGTAAAAATCACGTTTCACGTTGAAAATAGAGAGCACCAAAATATGGGGTGTTCCACAGGGAATATTTTTATCTTATGAACTCTACATTTGAAAGGGTTATTATTATTTTTATTTATTTAAAAGAGAAAAACGAATGTAAAACAAATTGTGAATGGTCTTTCTACCTTTCTCCCGGCCATGGCTAAAAAATAAAAAAGGAAAAGCAGACAAATGATAGTACACAAAACACACCACAAAAAAGAAATTCTAAGCAACATTAACACTACCAATAACCTGTTGTGATCTCAGATGCGTCGGATGGTTAAACAGATCCTAATTCACATGTGGCACTTATGTTATTTAGTAGTAGTAAACTCTTTGTGGATGTATGTGGTCAATGTTACAACCAGGGCTTCATTAAGCATTGATCTGATTCCCAATTCAAACAAAAAAACTTGAAAGTTGAATTTTGTTGGTCACACCAAGCACGCACCATTCAGAAGTACACATACTTTTATTCAATTACTAGTATTATGTCAATGCCCAGCTGAATATCATCCAATATTAGCCGTTTGCCGTTCGGCTGATATTTATCAATCAAAATTAAATCACTCATACGAAAGAATTTTCATTCCTCAATCGAAGAAGTTTTCTGGATCAAGGAAATGCAATGTGTGTGTTTGTGCGTGTGTGTGTGTGTGTGTGTGTAAGGATAGTTCTGATTACTGTCAGGACTAGATCAGTCGTGTCTTACAACAAATAATATTTCCTCTTTCTTAAGTATACTTATTCCTTTAACTCTAATTTTCCCGTTGTTATGGGGTTCGTGTTGTTTATTCTTTAGTTTTCTATGTTGTGTCATGTGTGCTATTGTTTTTCTGTTTGTCTTTTTCATTTTTAGCCATGGCGTTGTCGGTTTGTTTTAGATTTACGAGTTTGACTGTCCCTTTGGTGTCTTTCGTCCCTCTTTTATGTTCGTGAATGTTTTTGATTTGTAAATGTTGCACCTGGGGAAACAGATGTCTCAATGATCTTCTTATGATGTCTCAATGGAAGTTTCGATCGTGTTGCAACTGAATAATTTATTTAAATAAATATTGCAAGTTGTTCTCACTATTAACTTCTCAATTACATGTTTGAGGAACGCCATTTCTGAAGACAAATAGTAGTAAGTGGTAGACATTACATTCAACTGATACATGTAAAGAGGATTTGTTATTTTAGCCTTTTCATCCCTTGTCAAATACAGGTATTCATCAATTAAAAATGTGTTATGGGTACTTAAAAAAATAGCATACCCTAGTCTGTTATGGCACATTTAAGTAATATTAATAAATACATTTGTGTGTATTAGTACCCCAATCAAACTGTGTTTTAGTGATGACTACGATTGATAACCAGACATATAAGGCCGTATTCACATTGACCTAAATTCGGTGTTGTGTTAGTGTAACTCACACGTAAACTAAACACAATTGCGTTCCCATTGATAAAACTCAATGTTTACATGTAGTTTAAATCATGTTTTATCTACACACAGTCGATAGTCAATGTAGGCCTTGTGTAGGTTAAGTGTACACAAAACTAGTTATTTAGGACATTAGTTTTACCGTGTATATATTTAAGGAGGAAACTATTTTTGAGTAAAATTGATATTGTTGATAATTATTAGTATAGTTCTTTACAGAAATTGTTGTCTAAATTTTACAGATGTTTTTTGTTAAAAAAAAATAACGTACTTTATTAACCCCTGATCAAGATTAAAAGCAGCATCATTGCCGAACCCATAAGGCAGCAACCAATTGATTTTCGGGGAGGGGGGGCTTTTATAGTTGAGTATAAAACATAAAGAAAAAGGGGTGGGGGTGTGGAGCTATGGCTTTTGTTTTGGAAACAAGAAATGTAACCAGTTTTTGGCCCTGAAAAAAAATTGTTTGTTTCACCCTCAGCTGCCACTATATATGATGCTAAAATTGATTTCGACTTGTCACCAAAGTTTGTCCTGAAAAAAATCAATAGCTCACGCCCCCTACCTCCACTCTCCAACCCCCTCCACAAAAAATGAAGTAAATAGTTGCTGCCTAATTCATTTGAAAAGGTCTTCCCGAATCGACTTGACGTACTTAGAAATATTCGCCACTGGTCTTTACTAAAACAACGAATCACTCAAAAATGCACGAATAAAAAAAAGTGTGAGGTAAATGATATGTTTGTCTAGTATCTCAGATCCGTTAAATAACACTGAAAATAAATAAAAAAAACGTTACCCAATTCCCTTACCAAATACTCCTTGGAGAAGAAATACCATTTGAAACGAACATAAAAGATACATTCTGTAAAAATGTAGTGATCCCTTATATCTCAATCCTCTTTTTCGGCTGTAAGCACGCTGCAGAAGCTAACGTTTTCTGATGCGTAATCGAGACATCTCTAGTATATTCAAACTACTGCAAATTATAAAAATGGCTTTCTTAAAGTAGCAACCCACTTAACTTTAAAAAAAGGGGGAGGGTTATTATTTTATGTGAGTCAGATTTTTTTTCACGCGTACGTTTTTATTCCATTTTTTTCGATGCTGGTGATCAAATACTTTTTTTTCAATATTTAATACTATTATGTATAGGGAAACTCTTGATTCAGAATATTTTTTTTATCATCTGTATGACAATTTTTTTTTTAATCAAATTGGGGATCGGAATATTTCCATTCCCACCCCAAATGGTTGTTCCCTTACCGCTAGAAAAATTGTCCAAAAATTTTGAATTCAGTTCTACGTAATGAACAGTTAAATGACATATAGTTTACAAGTGGGAACAAATCTTATGTACAGGTAGCTAAACAAGGTGTATAGATGTGAACAGATGAAATGTGAAACCAGTGTACACTACACCAAATTAATTGTAAACATGTTTACTCTACACGGAGTTTGGTGTGAACACGGCCTAAGACGACGCTTGTGGATTGTTTAAAATCGTGAAGATTAATGTGCAACTACAACGATTTTTTTTTCAATTTTCAACTGTCTGCTTTAACTTGTCCCCTCATGTTCATTGGTTCGGTGTAGCTTGGTAGTAATGTCGGTGGCGTACCAGACTAATAAGCAGATTAAACAAGAACTATCTTTAAAAAAGATATCCGACGTATTTAGATTTGAGTACTAGTATATGTTTAAAACTATCATTTCGATAACCCTCAGAAGCACAAAGACTTAATGATGCAGGACCTCTTTAATAAAGTCTCCATCTGAATGTAACTGAAAGAAAGTTTTACTAAGTCTGGTTATATTAGAAAGACAATAATATATAAGAATATTGTGATGACACCTAAAATTTTTATTTGTCAAAAAATCTAGTGCAAATAAAAAGAATCAAATATACATTTTCTACTGTTAACATTAAACTTAATTCATGGTTAACAAAGCTAGAAACTATTGGTAGTGTAAGTAGTATCTTTCTGTTTACATTCACCAAAACCCCGCGGAAATCTCACATGCGTAGGTGCGTTCAAAAAGTCATGTACGTTCGTACAACAAAGTTTACATTAAAAATCATATAATTATATAATTGTCCCGAATAAACAGCTGTCATGGATGCAAAGAGCTATTGGAGAAACAATTATTTCAATAAAAATGAAAATCTTTGTTAAATCTAGTTCAAATATTTATAGTTTTTCACTTGCTTTCCATCACGATATAATTTTCGAGACGTTTTTTCAAACACAAACAAATCACCCAACATGACAACATTTTGTCCAATCACAGTAAGGATTTTCGAGCATGCGTGTTACCATAGTGAAGCGTCCTTTAGGTGTCAGACCACCAATTACTCCCTCAAATTTAGAACGTATGTAAAAGTAGGCCTACTCGGGACAAAAAATAGTGCATTTGATGTCATTGTTTACTTAAACTACCCAACAAATTTGCAGAAATGAAACTTTTGGTGAAAGAGAAATATATTTAGACCATTTTGAGCCCAAATTTACTTGTCTATGACTTGAAATTAAAAATTGAGGATTAATGCGCTCCATAGTATACTAATTTAAGATTTCAAGAAAACCAGAGGTTATTTTTAGTGGTACATCCATTCGGAAGGTCTCTTCTTTCTTATATGGCTTTAAAGGTATGTCGAAAATTGGCATGAAGAAAGGTGATATCTGTACAATTCAGGACATACCTGGTTTGTAAGAGGTTAAACTTAAGATAAAAAATTTAGAAAGCTATGAAAATTGCAAAATTTGGTTGAACAGATAGGGACTTTTAATTGGTGGTCTGACACCTTTAAAGAAAATGCGGTGAAACCTCAAATTCAGAAAACAATTGATTTTTTTTACTTAACTGATCATATGAAGTGATAGTAGTCACATTTCAATCTTTTTGGGGTCAAAAAGTCACATATTGCAAACTTAGAGCCTTAAACTTGAATTTGTGCTATTTTTAGCTTTTCCCACCCTGACAATATGCTTTACATAAAAAAAATTGTCCCAAATTGTTATAAATGCACAGTAAGTTGTTTCTGTGGTATCAACATTAAAACATGGTTATTTTACTACCAAAAAAAGTTGTTGTCATCAAGATTTAATGAAATTATTTGATTTTTATCCCTTATATCATTGCGTCATATCATGTATTTGGGAGATAACATAGCCTGATGTAAACATTGCAAAAACTCACAAAAATCCCATTTTTTTTTTTTATCTCAAATGAAAGTTTTATACCTTAAGTTGTATCAACTTATAGTAAATAAAACAGTTAAATGACCATGACTGCACTTTTGATCATTTAATAGTTCCATTACTTACACCAGGTGTAAAAAAGGGGGGTCAATATTCCTTGACTCTTCAATACCTTGGATTTTTTACTTAACCCATGTTAAAAATTGTGGAAAGTCTTTTAAGTAGTAGAACAAACAAGAAAAAAATCAACAAAACTGATCTTGATATTGAAAGTTTATGTTCCTGTAGCCCAAAATGAAATTTTCAAGTATTTTCTATCAAAGTCATATATTACAGTCAGTTTAAATTGAGCTGTGAAATTTGTAATATAAGTCACATTATGCTCAGATAAGCTGTTTCTGACTTCAAATTGACTAAGGATTAAGAATAAAGCAAAGCAAAGATTTCTGAGCAACTTTTTTGGCTCTTTAGGTGTCAGACCACCAATTACTCCCTCAAATTTAGAACGTATGTAAAAGTAGGCCTACTCGGGACAAAAAATAGTGCATTTGATGTCATTGTTTACTTAAACTACCCAACAAATTTGCAGAAATGAAACTTTTGGTGAAAGAGAAATATATTTAGACCATTTTGAGCCCAAATTTACTTGTCTATGACTTGAAATTAAAAATTGAGGATTAATGCGCTCCATAGTATACTAATTTAAGATTTCAAGAAAACCAGAGGTTATTTTTAGTGGTACATCCATTCGGAAGGTCTCTTCTTTCTTATATGGCTTTAAAGGTATGTCGAAAATTGGCATGAAGAAAGGTGATATCTGTACGATTCAGGACATACCTGGTTTGTAAGAGGTTAAACTTAAGATAAAAAATTTAGAAAGCTATGAAAATTGCAAAATTTGGTTGAACAGATAGGGACTTTTAATTGGTGGTCTGACACCTTAAGTTAAAAGTGCACAAACCGAAACTATACCGACCACGTCGGAATAAAAATGTATGCCCAATTAGCACAAACCGACACATATAAACTACTGTTATTGAAACATAGTAAGCAAGAACACGTTTAATGCACGAAATTAAGTTAATACAATTATAAAAAAAAATTACAGCTCATAAAAAAGTTCACACATATAAAAATAGGGAGGACCATGCGCATGTGCATTCATATTGAGGTCTTTGATACTTAAATTAGAAATATTCCTTTATTTTGTTATGTCAACAATTGAAATAATCGGCTTATTAAAACATTTGAATTAAAACAGTTAGCCAAAAGGCTAATGTCAATACTGAAAAGAGATAACAACTTGTACTTGATATTAATGTTTGTCAGTTATATTAGTGTAAGATTAAAGTTAATCTTTCTTACTATAAAATGTCATTGTGACATAATTTTACATATCTCATTCTTAAATATGTATCAAAACTTACCAAAAAATATAAATCTACAATATATATAGTATAGTGTTTATAGTCAGTTTGTTTCCATTCAAACACTTAAAGGGATGCGATAGATATCATAGGTGATATTAAAACACAAAAGAAGAACATAAACTACATTAAACTATTATTCTCATGGCCAATATTATTAACGAACAGATAGCAGCTTGTACATATGTCAGTGTAGGATCGATATTCTATTCATTCCTATCATCAAATAACCCGAATAATCCAGTCGTTATATTACGCTCCCTATCGATCACTACATTAACGCCTGAATGCATCCACGATAAAAATGCGTCAGACCGGAAAATTGTGACGCGTTGCATTATGGGTATTTTCTAAACATACACAATGGCGCCAAAATAAGGAGGAGCATAGTAATCCCACAACAAAAGATGTGCAATGGAGTGGGAAAGTAGTGTTTGTTTACATTGTTCACACGTGTTTGACAAGAATTTGAAAAGTGAAAGAAGAAGAAAGGTTTCTAACATCTGTGATTTGGATTTTATAGACATTATAGCCAAAACTTATAGCCTTGATTTTGATCTGTTGAAAAAATTTCTCGACGCGAATGAAGATTTATTTATATGTGCAAAATGTTATAATTCTGTTAAATCAGTTTCAACAAACAGTAAAAAATATGATCAGTCAAAAACATCTTTAACAGATTCTGCCTCCAATGACTTTAAGAACTTGTCTATACAGATAGAATACCGTTCTATTCCCAGTAACAATGTCAATGACAGAAGTGCACTAAAAAGAAACAGGAGTAGCCTTACTCCCACCAAGTCTGGATGTACGCCTAGAGCTAAGAAACAAGATAAAAATGTCTCAACAACGAAAACACCAAAGAATAATAGACGACGTCTCTGCTTCTCTGACAAGAAATCAACACAGTCTCCAGGCCCTAAAGTAAAGGTAAGCATCTGCAACTGAAATTATGATTCAGCCATATATGCATGAAAAAAGGATTTTCTTTTTCTTCTTGAGTGTTTGATTAACACAGGATATACATAAAACTGACAAACAAGATTATGTATGATTGCCAATTATACAGCTCTTAATCCAAGACCCAATGATATGTCATAAATGTAGTAGAACTTTAAAATATGTTACCAGGTTACAGTATGGGTTTATGACTCAGATTCTTGGTACATTATTGGAACTACATGTACATAGGTAAAATGTAATTTCAATGTTTTAAATGTAAAAATGTATAAAGTCTACATTTTTTCTAAAGCAAACAGACAGAAAACGATTACATGTATACAAAATATATATACATGTACATGTATATAAGCACTCGTATATAAGTACTCATTTATATTTAATGCATGCGCATCAACCTGCATAATGTTGTCATGGTTGTACAATGCATGTGTACACAATACATTTATTTGTGCAATAAAAGTAACTGTTGAGATTTATCTTTCAGGTGAACATAGGGTATCGTGGAAGTTCAAGGAACACAGTTTTGAAAGGACATGAGAAGTTGGCATGTCGTGCCTTAGTACATGAAGCAGTACAAAACAGCTGTAAATCACATGTTCGCATTAGATGCAAAGAAAGAAATTGGCATTGTCATCAAAAAGAAAATCAATAAAGAAATAACAGAAATAGTAAAAAACAAAGACTCCTTATTAAGGTGATCAAATCTTTCTTCCTTCTCCTGGAAATCCGCCTACAGACAATTAGAGAATAAATGTCCTTTGACAATGGACCTCCTTCAGACAATATGTGGGGAGAAGAAAAAAAATGAACCGAGACTTGTCACCAGCATGGCCGTCCTTCTGTTTACCAGAAATCAGCAAATGAACACTATTCAATCTATAAACAGTGTGTTAATGTTCTGAGGACATGTTAGAACAAAGGTAAGCATTTTAAGAATTAATTATATAAATATAAATCATGTACAGTACTTCATTTAAATACCAATTCAGTCTTTCCTAGAGGGCCTTTCAGCATTTCTTTATTATTTTCAGTTCATTGAGATATACATTGTATATGTACTAGGTAATTTGAAATCAAAATAATTCTTCATATATATATATATATATGTAATAAGAAAAAATCTGTTCGGCACACATTGATCTTCTTCACATGCAACTAGTTGATGTGGTACTTATATTTGTTGGGAGCATTTGTATAAGAGTTTGCACTTTATAAAATATTTCTGTTCTTAGGTTGTGTTTTGAATTGACTCTTTGACACAATCCCTTTGTCCATTCGCAACAACATGGTGTTTCAAAAAAATATTTATGCAACATTTTTTGGTTCACCTTCAGTTCTCAAATATTATTTGCTTTCCACCGTGATTGAGTTTTAATTATCACAACATCTGCAGTTGTACTGTACATTATTAGATATACATTACATGACCAGCAAATCTCAATGGTTTATTTTATTTCTTCAGGTTTATACTACCTTCAACCGAGCAGGACTTAGTAGTTCCTACAAGTCCACACTGAATACAATTGATAAGCTATGTGAGAAATTTGATGAGCCTGTGAAGAGATGGACAGAGAAACTCAGCAGTGAAACAATAGATCAGAACACTTCATTAGGTATACTTAATTATTAATTATAATTATATATAAGGCATGTTCATTTTTACCTACATGTACATGATGTCCATGTACATGCAATATAAAAAGATATGGTATGATTGACAATGAGACAACTCTCCACAAGAGGCCAAAATGACACAGAAATTAACAACTACAAATGTAAAGGTCACCCTATGGCCGTCAACAATGAGCAAAACCCATACCGCATAGTCAGCTATAAAATGCCCCTAAATGAGCCAAAAACAAATATGTAACACATTAACAAAGGACAACCACTGAATTACAGGCCTGTAACTATTTAATGAAAGTGTAAAAGGGAGACAAATTCTCTTAATAAAGATGCTTAAATGCTTTTATATCCATGATATCTATTTATTATATGATACATTACTTAAGTGAAAATATATATACACGAAAACTATTATATATAGTACATGAACGTTAGTAAGAAAATGTGATATGGATGCCAAACAAAGGTTACAAGAAGTGTATATACTAGTATACATGTATAAATCGTTTTATTATATTAAAATCTTGATATCATTTGTATTATTTTGTTTTTAAGGTGATCATACATATTCAGCAACCAGTGATGAAAGTAATGTAGAGAACATTGCCACAGATGATAACATTCTACACATCCAAAGTCCACCAGTAATGTACATAGCAGAACCTATAACAGATGCATGTACCACTTCAGATTTTACCTCATTAGATACATGTCAAGAGACAGTTCCAAATACAGACTCTCCTATGGAAAAGCAGTATGACTTTGTGGATAATGGTAAGCACATGTAATGTGTATTTTCTGTGTGGCTTCCTTATTTTTTTAGAGTAACTCACACTACCGGTAATCTAGAACCACTGAAGTGTTTAAGAAGAACAAGGAAATAGCTGTCAAAAATAACTTCAAAGCTGTCACTGTCAGTATTGTAATTTTGTTAATATGAGGGTCTAAGTGTGGTGTATATTTATATTGGTTCTTTTCCTTTATCTAAAACTGAATTGGGGAAATGCTGAGACTTATAAGAGAAAACAGCTTATTTTTGATTCATGGCGTCTCGATGAGACACTAATATTTTGTATACATGTGTATCTTGCCAAGTTGTAATTTACCTATCTAATTCTTATATATGTTCTGTGTATCAAATTTGAATTTATTTTACAGGTACATCTGTTCCACCTGGAACTACTTTATGTAGCATAGAAAACAACACATCTTATTACACACCAATGCAACCATCAGTACCATGTGAAGAAGATTCTCCATATACAACTAAGTCGTCAGAAGCAATTCAGGAAACAGGTTCTTTCCAAATCATTATGGACAACTTGAATATGAACCAAAAGACTAGACACAAGACTGAAGATACCAGCAACAAGGTGCACAACTTGGTCCATTCAATGGCAGTTAATGATAGAGCAACACCAACCGACCCGCTAGACGAGATACACCCTCAAGCTGACATTCTATCACTATCTAATGAATTGTTCATTCCAAGTGACAATGACATACACAATCTGAATGAAGATTTTAAAATTTTGATCCAAAGAGCTTTAGTAGACAACATCCCAGGACTATCTGAGTACCGACAAGTTGTGCAGTACCATATACTACATGAGTTTTCACAACAGGCTGAAAAGAAGAGCACAGTTGTGAGTCTTAAATAATTGTAACATTTTGCATGTAACATCGTATAACAATCTCACCCTTTCTTTTTTGGATGATCAATGCATATGAATGGAGACGTGTCTTTATCCTGTGTTAAGACCCCCCTCCCCTTTTTTTTTAAATGGCTGGATCTGCCCCTGCACCCTGCCATCAATGTAATTAATAATTCGATATATATGGTGTAAATAATAATCATGTTCAGACAATAAGAAAATGCATTAAATAAAAGGGAGAAATATTGCTGAAGAAAAAAGATATTATATTAACATTGAAAATTGTTCAACTTAAAAATGAGAGAGAAAAAATACTGCCAATGTGTTCTGCATAAATTTTAATTTTAATCAAAACAAGTTCTTGGTGTTTTCTGTAAAAAAATTTAACATATTATTCTTTTTTATAATTATATTATGTTGCTTTTATTTCCAGATACCATTAGGAATTCTTGAGAAGGATGAAAACATCACAGAACAAATGATTGATGTAATTACACATTTACAACAGTATGTGCCAAAGAGGGACAAGAAATTAAAGCCATTATTGTTGGGTGGCGATGCCTTGAGTGTTGAGAGGGGTGAAGCTGCACAGAAAGCCAGAATTGATGCAGTGACATGTGAAGACAGATTAGATGGCTTTATATGGAAAAGTGAAGATTGGCATGGCCATGTTATATCACTACAGGTATATATATATCTATTTTTCCTAGTTCCTCTATACAGTTGTAAGTGCTACTAAATTAAGGAAATTAATATGGAATTTTAAACTCTCATTTATCATCATATTACTATTATAGTGGAATTTCGCTAAATCCCAAGTCTAGTTGTTGTATCTGATATTCTCATCGATGAACAAAATCCGAAAATAGTATCATGTATACAACTTGAAAATGAACCTCTTATATATTTATCATACGAAAAGCCTTTGCATCATTATTATTTATACATTTCCATGAGTCGTATGAATTTATTTGTTCTATTTCAAACAATGCTTAAACAATTATGTATACATGTACATGTAACAAATAAATTTATTTGTTCTAAATATTTTTTATTATTTTCAGGATACCTTCAACCTCCATTTCAAGGGTTCTTCATCTGGTGAAATGGGAACATTGTTCCAATTGAAAAATAAATTTGACAGAAGAGGTGTGAAATCAGAGGTACATATACATAAATTTCTTTCCATTTACAAATGTTAGTTTTGTGAAACATTAACAAACATGATAAGAAAAGAGCAAATTATCTAACATTGCAAAAATTACAGTGGGAATGTATTGAAACGGTGAAGATTGTTTCATGATTATCATAATTATTTACATGACAGTTTACAACTGGTTTTGATATATTTTATCTTCATAAAGATTCTTTTCTGTTGAATGTTATATGCATGTATTTGGTATGAAGACTGGGTAATGAGACAACTATTCGCCCAAATGAAGTTGATGTATATTGTATAACTTTCAAATAAAATGTAATTTTTATATTTCAACCTTAATTTTTTTCTTTTCTCTTCTTTATAGGTGAAAGATGCAGTAAATGATTGTAGAGAATTTTTAAGATTTGTAACAAGAGGATATATAATTCTTGGAGCCATGCACTTGTTAGGTTTTGATTCTTTAGATAAATTTAAAGACCTCAATCATACTTCCGACACTCAAAAGAAGGAATTCCTGGAAAAACTTTCACAAGACATAGTAGACAAGTACATTGCTACAGAAAAATTTGATTTAGAAGCATTTAAACAAACCAATACACAAGAAGAAGGAAGACATATGTGTGGATATCCGGGGTGCAAGAAAAGTTTTGCTGTAGATGGGAAATGTAGATCCAAACACAGGTTTCGGTGTCCGTATAAAGAGTTTGAAGGTGTTATACAGCCAAATAATGAGAATGACCAACAAGTCCAAAGCACCATTGAGGTCGAAAAAGATAAGAAGGAAGACTTTAAACGCAACTACAGCTGCAGTTTGTTGAGGGATGGGCTTTTTGACTGGTGTAGAGAAGATGCTGCAAGAGAAAATGATGGTGAACGTTTAGTTAGAATGTGGCGATTTGACATTCTAAAATTCGCTTTAAACAATCATGTAAAATACAGACTATTAGCTTTTAAATTACATGCACAACTGTTAGCAATATTGCCTCCGAAACAAGCCTTTCAATTGAAAAACAATCGAACTGTTAACATACACGGTGGAAAGGGTGCTAATGTTCCAGGAGACCTTGCTCTCGAGTTTATGAACATGAGGGCAAAAGATGCGTTAAACTCTCTCAGAGGCAACATGACAAGTGCTTCAATTGAAAGGTGCGGGAGAAGTCTCCAAGGCTGCAATGACATCATAGATTCCTATACAACAGGATTAAACCAATTTTTTGGAAAGCCTTCAAACACCAAGCCATCAATTCAGAAAGATATTGACATTCTTGTAAAACATTTACAACCAGAAGAACTTTTTCAAGACATTCCAGGAAGATGTCACAGGACATTTGACAGTATAAGCTCAAATTGCTTAACCAAGTTGGATGGACAAAAATTGAACTCTTGGCTCACCAGCAAAAAAGAAGAATTTTCAAAGACACAAAGACTACGGTCTTATTTAGTTTAATTACAAATTTAGTGCTTTGATTTATAAATAGTATGATGGTGCTACATATTTTACCGAACATGTACATTTTTTATTTCTTGTTTGATGAGCTTCATATTTTTTAGTAGTGCTTTTAATGTGTCCTTCTTTTGAGTTTAAATTGATGTGTGCTTCTTTTGTTCGTACATATGTGCTGTTAGTGCTTTTAGTGTATCGATGTGTCCTGCTTTGTGTTCAAGTTAATGTTCTGGTTGTTTATATTGATAAAAGTGGCTGTTGTCTGTACATATTTACCTTTTTTTTGTCTATTATTTTGTGTTTTTTTTTTGTACATATTGAAGTGTGCTACATGTATATATTGATGTGTGTCCTACATGTTTATATTGATGTGTGTCCTACATGTTTATATTGATTTGTGTGCTGCTTTTGATTGTACATATTGAAGAGTGCTGTCTGCTGAGTCTGTTTGTATTGTGTTGTTTGTTTATAATGATGTATACTACTTGTGTTTTGATGTGAGCTGCTTTTGTTCGTACATATTTGCTGTTATCATGGTTATATGCTATTTTTTTCCAATCAACTTGGTAATTGATTTCTGGAGTACTTAACTAGTTTCTAAAAAATAATATTAATTTGAATAGAAATTAAAATCATGAATTTGAATTGTTTGAAATTAAGTTGGTACATTTGAATTTATATTAAATTCAGTATCTGATACATGTACTCATTTTTTGGTTGGATAATTGTTATTTTAAATGTTTATTTTTAATGATGTTTACTTTGAGGCAACACTAGTCTTTTTGTTTGTTAAACTTAGGTATTAAAGAAATTTTGATAAGGTCTTTCTAGTAATGAAGAAAATCTGTTTTAAGTAAATATAAATGCCTCCTATCATATATACATGTACATGTGTGTGTTTAGTTTTATTTATGATACATTTTAATTTATTTTGATCTATTCAGATCTTAAATAAAATTTGAATACAACTTGCATTGTTTTGATTCTATATACTTGTCAGTTTCAGTTATCAAATAAAAGTCTTTAATGATTGTTAATTCAGAAACTTGTTATTCTTTGTGTTGTGGTTGATGATCCAGTGAGTACAGCTAATTTCCACTGTTGGTTTTCTCCATACCCTTTGTTGGTGTACCATAACAAAATTTACAAACCTCTAGCTTAAAGAAAGTAGAAACATACCAAATGGGACAATTCAAGGTTAGGTTGGTGCCATCAATTTTAAACCTGTTAAAATCCACCAAATTCAATACAATGAAATACATGTCTCTTGGTGGCAATCATACCACAATATATGTTTAAAACCATTGAGAAATTAAACAAGACAAACAGCAGACATAATAACACTAAAAACTCTGAAATACAACAAATAACTGGAGTTATCCTAGAAGAAGTTACTGTACCATGTGTAATGTCTGGACTAATTGATAACTTATTTATGTATGTGCCTGTTCCAAGTCATGAGCCTGTTATTCAGTGGTTGTCGTTTGTTTATGTGTTACATATTTGTTTTTCGTTAATGAATTGTTTTACATTGTCTTATCTGGGCCTTTTATAGCTGACTATGCGGTATGGGCTTTGCTCATTGTTGAAGGCTGTACGGTGACCGTTGTTAATGTCTGTGTCATTTTTGTCTTTTGTGGATAGTTGTCTCATTGGCAATCATACCACATCTTCTTTTTTATATCATTTTATATTCTTGAATTAATGTTTACTATTGTACACCTTGTACCCATCAAACAAACAAGCACACAACAAATTTTGGCAATGAAAAGTCAGTGCAAATAAATAACTATAATATTTCTATTTATTTTAAAAGTACACAAGACAATCATGACATTGTGGATATGTTATGTATGAGAAATATTTATGTTACATTGTACTCAAAAAAATACTTATCAACTCAGTATTGTCAGAAATCCCACACATACCATGCATACAGTTGTACGTATCTTTATCTGAGCATTAAAAATTGAACATCTACAGACATGTAGATTACACGATAAAAAAAATAGAACTTGGATGAGTTTATGAAATCCCACACATACCATGCAAACAGTTGTACGTATCTTTATCTGAGCATTTAAAATTGAACATCCATAGACCTGTAGGTTTACACGATAAAAAAAAACTGAACTTGGTTGAGTTTATGAAAATACATTGTAAATATTGTATGTTGCATTTCAAAAACAAAATTCATGCAATATTTGGACACAAAAAATTTAGAACTTTTGAAAATACATTGTACATATTGTATGACCCTACATCACTGTATGTACTTAGACTTCTTCAATAAGTGTTAAAATATCTGCAGCAAGCTCAGGGCTAACAAGTCCTAGAGATATCACATCATCTTCACATAACAAATATGGTGCATTTTTTACAATGTGGTCTAAAGCAAAGTCCTCTAACTCACATGAAAGTTCACTTTCTTCCTCAATAAGACATTCTTTGTAGTCTAATAAGTTTTCACGAAGTAATCGTCGTTGTTCAAGAGAAAGATCTCTTTTAATACCAGTGTTAAAGTCTTCATCAAGAACCGATGAGTTATTTAATTCCCTACCTAGAAATTGGCTTTCACTACAGAATCCACAGACACACTTTAATTTGCAGTTACTACAGCATGTACAAGGAGGATCAGGCTTTATAACACTATAACCACTAGTATCTAATTGAAAGTACGCACACAAAGTATTCCTTAAACAGTCTTCAGTCTTAAAAAATTCTCGCACTTCTTCTGAACAGTTTCCCTTAGCCAAGTCATATCCACTGAAGTAGATAATTGAAACGGCTGAGCAACCATCTCTGCCTGCCCTGCCACTTTCTTGTGAGAATTGCTCTAGACCTCGTGGCCCTCCCCAGTGAATGACACGCTTAATGTCAGGAATGTCTATACCCATTCCAAACGCAATGGTAGCAAAAACAACACGCAGAGAACTGTCAAGTTTCTGAAACTCATCCAACACATGACTTTTATTGATATCAGCAGTCGAACGGTGAAACATTCCTATCAATCTATTATCTAGAGATACACTTCTGTCATGTAATGAAATTCTGAAATACTCATACAAATTGGAACAAGATACAATATTTCTGCAATATATGATTGTCTTTTTGGTTGATTTTTCAAATTTAAGTAGGTCGTTAATCAACCAGTCTAAATCTGCCAAATTCTTACTACTTTTTTGCACATAATATGATAAATTTGGTCTTTCTGGTATCACGGAAATAATGCACGTTTTTTTCATGTCCATATCAAGAGTTTTCATAATGTCTTTCTTTATTGATCTTGTTGCAGTTGCTGTTAAAGTCACAAAAGTAGTTTTTTTTGGAACAACAGATCGAAGTTCTCCAAGATGACTATACTCCTTGCGAAATTCACCACCCCTGAAATAGCAAAAAAGAAATATATAATGTACAGAAATAAACTGACAATCTTCTTAATGCATTAAATGAAGCATACACACAACTCCTTCTTTCCATTTTGAGGCAACCCAATCTATTGGGAAGCATTTTAATCATTTGTTTTTCAATGAAATTTTATAGTTTTAAAACCAAAAAATAAATCTGTTAACCCTTTTGCTGCCAGGTGTTTTTCAGGGTTGCATTTCATATGCCAGAAAATACTACATTGTACCACTCAACATTAATGACGTTACATGCCAAACAGTGACTTCATACCGTATAAATGACCGTTACATTGAAAGCCAATGTTTTAATAAATTAAAACATGGACATAAATGTCCCTCCAGCAGTCGGTGTGGACATGTCCATGTCTGTCATATGATATTTGTTTTTCATAATTGTTATGTTAAAGTTTAGTTGTTGTCTCAACTGAATTGTTCAGATGAAGCTGTCTTTTAAACATCTAATATCCATATCATCTGAACTTTTGTGGATAGCTATAGTTGTCTCGTTGGCCAACATACCATACCCACATCTCCTTTTTCATTTTGTGACATACAAAATTGTTGCCTTCATATAACATGTATAAATTTAATCAGTTAACCTTTAACTGTTCATAAAAAAAATAATAGATAAATACACATTATATAAATTATATCGTAAAAATTACCATTGTGTTATACAGTGAGCCTCATCTATAACAACTGCCTTCAAATTGTCGTGGAAAACACCCTGTGTAATACATCTCCGCCATGGACCTTTATTCAATACTGCTTCAGGAGAGGAAAACACAATGGAGAATTCACCCTCGATAATTCGTGCCGGAAAACTTTTGTCTGTTTGCTTTTCCCCAAGGAATGTAGCACTAACACCATTGTTTTCAAGTTTGGTAACCTGGTCAATCATTAGGGCTTGGATAGGTGATATAACAAGCACTGTCCCTTTGGCGTGGGTTACAAGTTCGTACAATTCTGGCAAATGTGAGTAAATTTTGGACTTGCCGTAACCAGTTGGCAGAACAACGAAGGTATCCTGACAGTTAAATATGGATGTAATAGCGAGCTTTTGTTTTTCTTTAAATATAAAGTCATATTTAGCTTCTAAATCTTGTGGGGCTTCAACGATGTCCATGTTTTTGTTTTGAATTCAACAACCGGAAACTACGGAAGTGAGTTCTGCGCAAAATCATGCATAATTATAATGACCTGCGATCTGATTGGGCCCTCTCAGCGACAGGGCTGCTGACGCGTCCAATGATCATGAAGAATTCAAGCCCTCGAAAGGTGGAGAGAATCGGAGACGGTAAGGGCTTGAATTATTCGAGTTAATCATCAAATATCATTTGATATAATTTAACATAGCAAATCATAAACATTTATACGGCAACGTGCCAGAACATATAAAAATAATAATATTATGATGTTTACAAATCATCACCTGACATAAACCGTGTGCAAAATTCCGGTTCAATCTAATTACTATGTCATGACGCAGAAATATATAGATTTTAACATGAGGCTCTCGAGAAGGGTTTATATGTTGTTCGACGTACATCTTGTTTATAAAACGTAAATATACATTAAGAATTGAGTACACATAAAATGTAGAATGATGTGATTCGATGAGATTATATTTTTTATAGTAATTTAAACTAAGTCGTTGTTAAGTTAAGCTAGACAGAAATATTGATTATGACATATGACGTAGTATACACTATGTCGGCCCTCAGATGGCATAGTTTTGCACACGAAATGTTTTAATATAATATAGATATCGGCATAGAGGCAAAACATCACGTGACATACACCGTGTGCAAAACTCTTGACCAATGTTATTACTATGTTCTGACGCAGTAAGATATAAATATGGACATGAGGCTCTCGGGAAGGATTTATATGTTGTTCAACATACATTGTAGTTATTAAATGTAAATATGCCTTAGGGAAAAAAGTACAAATAAATTATAGAATGATGTTAGTCGATCATATGTTTTTCACTAATTTAAGCCTAGTCTCTGTTAAGTTAAGCTAGACTAAAAATGATGATAATGACATACGACATAGTATGCACTATGTTGAACCTCAGATGACATAGTTTTGCACACGAAATTTTCTATGTTAAACCTCAGATGACATAGTTTTGCACACGAAATCTTCTCAGATTGTTATATAAAAATGGACATACTACCAGAATACAACAATTCTATTTTATATCATTCAACAGACAAACCTCGACGAATAAAATGGCTGGACCTTGTAACTGCATTGCAAGTAAGTACTTTACATATATAAACTATTTTATAGAAATTTTACCTAACATATAATATTTGGTA
Source organism: Mytilus trossulus (assembly GCF_036588685.1). Taxonomy (NCBI): domain Eukaryota; kingdom Metazoa; phylum Mollusca; class Bivalvia; order Mytilida; family Mytilidae; genus Mytilus; species Mytilus trossulus. Next base: position 51,535,214 of record NC_086373.1, read on the forward strand.
ATAATTAAAACAAATAGATGCTATGTATCTTGTTTCTAACAAAATGTTAAACAGTAAATTTTGGATAATTGAAAAATTAAAGACTTTAATCAAAATTGGTGCTATAATACCTACCAGTAGAGATATTGATAGATGTGTTATTTTTGTAATCCAGGATAGAGAATGAATTGTTATCAATATGAATTGTAAGATATTAAAGTATTATGCATAAGTTGTACACTCTTCTATTTATTTTGTCCTGCGTTCCCTCCCCTGTTACATGCCCGCCTTACTTATTAGTTACTGATAAGTGTAAAGGACAACATTTCATTATCCATGGGTAGGGCAGACGGGTTACTAAGGACTGAATATCTATTTAATATGTTGCTATCCACACTAAGTGTTTCCCATTGTCTTACCAGGGTAGAATATTTATTTTCAAAATGCTCATCGCTGGCTCTATCCGAAAATCAGATATTCATTAAACTTTCTTGGGTTTTGTTGATTTTTTTCATGCAATTATTATAATCTTGAATATCAAGGTACTGCTAAAGATAATCCAAAGTTTGCCATTTATGTAATTTAAGTGAAAATTTAAAGAATAATTGTGAGTCCCTAAAAATCACTTATATTGTTGTTTTACTTTATGTGTAGCAAACGTGTGTATCTGTGGTACCGGATGCAGCAAGAAATGTTGTCGATGTGGAGACCTCTGCAAATGTGCAGGACTTAATGGATGCGCATGTTCCGGATGTACAGTCGTTTGCAGATGTTCAGGTTTGTTTATATTTACAACTTTTAAGTAGATTTTCATTTTATTTACATAATTTGATTTTTTACATACAATATAATAAGAAGATGTGCGAGGTCTTGTTCTTCTAGATTAAAGTATCAATAAGTACACATGGAAATGATTCAGTGTTGAGACGCCATAAACAATCTCTAAACGGCACGACCGTGGTCAATTTCTTAAAATCAACAAAACGGATAGATATGATGTCGAATTAATGTACCTATAATTGTACATATATAACAACTTATAATTTATCATGTTGATATTTTACAAAGACAATAGTATTTTCAGTGTTTTCCTTTTGCAGAACCAGTTAATGCCTTAAATTGTATACATATGTGTTAAAAATCCGAATGGATAAAGTATTTGACTGTATTATGATTTTTATTTGTTTGCATTTGTTTGTACCTATGAAATTGTTTCGAAAATGTCCTGATACAAAATAGGTTTTATTACTTGTGCAAATGTCCTGATTAAGGAAAAAGTGTTTGAAATATTGGAGATGGGGTCGTGGGGTGGGGTCGGTGTGTTATTTAAAAAAAGGTTATATTCTTAATTTCCGGAACTAAAAAATCGTTTCAGAAGGGAAGTTAAAGAAATAACTTGCTGTATGTATTCGTTTAACATTGTTTAGATTCTTTTTTCATTTCTAAATTAAAAGGAAAACATATGTTCATTTATTCAAAAAAAAAATATCAATGTTCGAAAAAAATATAAACTATTGGTGATTAAGAATTTTATTATGGACTTTAAACTGTCCTTATACACGACATTGAAATTTGATACAAACGCATAAAAACATTTAGCAGAAAGATTCGAAGAACATTTGTTTGCTAAAGTTTGTTCATAGAAGTCCCATGTTAGATTAAAGCAGTTTTGACTGACCTTTCAACACAATAAAATACCCTATGATCACATGCATAAAACTCAAACAGCGAACAAATGACATGGAGGCTACGTCGACAATGAGCAAAACCCGATATCGTATATAGCAAGGAATAAAATGAGATGATTGGGTTTAGTAAGTTCATGCGATATTGAGTTTTATATATACGGTATGCGGACAAAACAACTTTTTCATAACAGTTTAATGTGCAATTTGCACACATATAATTCTTCCATTAAAAAGGATTATCACCTTAATATGGAAATTTCATTTTAAACGTCTATATATTAATATTGATATATAAATAATATATATATATATGTATTATTTTAGGTACCTGTGAATGTGGATGTGATTGCACTGGTCCGACAGACTGCAATTGTGAATCTGGGTGCTCCTGCAATTGAAACAAAGACAGCCACAACGTTAACGTGCATAATCGTTTCATTCTTAGTCTAGTCATTCATATCATTCATACGTACATTTTAATTCGTTATGTTCACTTATATCAAATACACAATTTTTATAAATCTTTTTTGTTGTAAATATTTATTTTGTATTTAAAATGTTTTTAGTCAATAAATGTCAATTCAATTTAGTAAATGATTGTCGTTTTTGTAAAGCTTTTGTTGTTCAGTACAGTAGTATCTGGTTATCCCAAACATGCAAAAGACATTGTAGTTGTAACATAACTGATGAGAACAACGCAAGAAAGTTCTCCGAACATAGATGAAAAAAATTTCATCTACTTGCTATACACATAAAATGTAAAAATTTCATTTCAACTCGTCCATCGAACCAATTGATTAGGGTACGTAATGCATGAAATGTACAGCAACGCGTAGACAACGGAGCTGTATCAGATTGTCGTCAAAAAGTCGACCTGTTTCGATTGTTTCTAAAAGAAAAGGAACGAAAGATACCAGAGATAACAGCCAGAACATAGATTAAAAATCAACTGAAACCCAGTAACAGGTTGAAAAATTTAGGGTGAGAATTCAAAGAACTAAAAAGGGGCAGTGACAAATATTTCATGTAAAATAACCTTCTTTTTCTTATTTTTGACTTTGGACTTTGTTTTGAAATGTAGTTTCACTTTTCAAATTCGGTATTTATTCTGATGTAAGATCCATGTGGTAAAAATCACGTTTCACGTTGAAAATAGAGAGCACCAAAAAAGGGTTGTTCCACAGGGAATATTTTTATCTTATGAACTCTACATTTGAAAGGGTTATTATTATTTTTATTTATTTAAAAGAGAAAAACGAATGTAAAACAAATTGTGAATGGTCTTTCTACCTTTCTCCGGCCATGGCTAAAAAATGAAAAAGGAAAAGCAGACAAATAATAGTACACAAAACACACCACAAAAAAGAAATACTAAGCAACATTAACACTACTAATAACCTGGGGTGATCTCAGATGCGTCGGATGGTTAAACAGATCCTAATTCACATGTGGCACTTATGTTATTTAGTAGTAGTAAACTCTTTGTGGATGTATGTGGTCAATGTTACAACCAGGGCTTCATTAAGCATTGATCTGATTCCCAATTCAAACAAAAAAACTTGAAAGTTGAGTTTTGTTGGTCACACCAAGCACGCACCATTCAAAAGTACACATACTTCTATTCAATTACTAGTATTATGTCAATGCCCAGTTGCATATCATCCAATATTAGCCGTTTGCCGTTCGACTGATATTTATCAATCAAAATTACATCACTCATACGAAAGAATTATCATTCCTCAATCGAAGTAGTTCTCTGGATCAAGGAATTGCAATGTGTGTGTGTGTGTGTGTGTACGGATAGTTCTGATTACTGTCAGGACTAGATCAGTCGTGTCTTACAACAAATAATATTTCCTCTTTATTAAGTATAATTGTTCCTTTAACTCTAATTTTCCCGTCTTTTATGTTCGTTAATGTTTTTGATTTGTAAATGTTGCACCTGGGCAAACAGATGTCTCACTGATCTTCTTTTGATGTTTTAATGAAAGCTTCGATCGTGTTGCAACTGAATAATTTATTTAATTAAATATTGCAAGTTGTTCCCACTATGAACTTCTCAATTACATGTTTGAGGAACGCCATTTATGAAGACAAATAGTAGAAAGAGGTAGACATTACATTCAACTGATACATGTAAAGAGGATTTGTTATTTTAGCCTTTTCATCCCTTGTCATATACAGGTATTCATCAATCAAAAATGTGTTATGGGTACTTAAAAAATTAGTATACCCTAGTCTGTTATGGCATATTTAAGTAACATTAATAAATACATTTGTTTGTATTAGTACCCCAATCAAACTGTGTTGTAGTGATGACTACGATTGATAACCAGACATGTACATATAAGACGACGCTTGTGGAGTGTTTAAAATTGTGAAGAATATGTGAAACTACAACGATTTTTTTTTCAATTTTCAACTGTCTGCTTTAACTTGTCCCCTCATGTTCATTGGTTCGGTGTAGCTTGGTTGTAATGTTTGCGGCGTACCAGACTAATAATCAGATAAAAAAAGAATGTATGCCCAATTAGCACAAACCGACACATATAGACTAATGTTATTGAAACATAGTAAGCAAGAACACGTTTAATGCACGAAATTAAGTTTATACAATTATAAAAAAAAAAAAAAAAAAAGCTCATAAAAAAGTTCACACATATAAAAATAGGCAGGACCATGCGCATGTGCAGTCAAATTGAAGTCTTTTATACTGAATTTAGAAATATTCCTTTATTTTGTTGTGTCAACATTTGAAATAATCGGCTTATTGAAACATTTGAATTAAAACAGTTAGCCACAAGGCTAATGTCAATAACGACTTGTACTTGATATTAATGTTTGTCAGTTATATTAGTGTAAGATTAAAATTAATCTTTCTTACTATGAAATGTCATTGTGACATAATTTTACATATATCATTCTTAAATATGTATCAAAACTTACCAAAATTATTAATCTACAATATATATAGTATAGTATTTGTGGTCCGTTTGTTTCCATTCAAACACTTAAGAGCAATTCTCTGTAATCACCAAAATATTTCGGCACGCACTAAAATATATTTGTTTTAAACTTTATTAGTTCAATAGAGCCACATGAGCTTAGCAAAAAATATTACTACACTTAGCCTCTTATGTTTACCGTTTCCATGGTAACAGGACTTAAAGTGGCAAAAAAGGGGGAAAATGAGGTGTTTACAAATTATGATCAATTATGACCTATAAAAAGAAAATAATATAAATATTCAGACATTTAACCTTTTTTCCGTTAAAATAAAACAAATGAAAATTGTTTTTAGCAGTAAACTCTCTTTAAAAAAAATCTATTTAGCTTAAATAGGGTAAAAAGTGCAATAAAAGGGGGGATTTTAGAGCCTATTTTGATCAGGTGTTGTAAAAAAAGGCAGCCATTTCTTATATTGTTGATTATAAAAATAGAGAGAATGAATTCAGGTTAAACAAGAAAAGAAAAAAAATCAGTGGGCAAATTGACTGTGTTAAAATAAATTGACCATGAAAAGTCGAGTTGTCCTGTATTTACCTAATCAAATTACCTCCCTTTGCGGAGTTCTCTTTAGAGAAACACATTAAAAACAGGAGGGAAATGTAAACAAATGCAGACAACAAGGTTATTTTACGATTTTGTTCATGTTTTATATTCAAGCATAATGGGAAATGGATTTTTTTCACAGTGATGTTAGCCTACACTTTTATATATTGTTAAGTTGGTATGATGTCCTCATATTATGAAAATATTGTCTGAACAATGGAACTATGTCTGTCTATAGACAGTGTATAAAAAAACTTTGCTTGCCATAACTAGCTTGTTTAGCGTATTTATTCATCAATGTAGAATCTGTAATCTTCGATTTATAAAATGAGTGGCATAAAAGATTTCCTACGCAATTGTGACAAGTGCAGTGATGACAGGTATTTTTGAAACCGCTATCATTTGAAAGAGACATGTATAATTTTTTGTCAGAAATTTCTTTACTTGAATCTGACATACCTTTCCATTGTACACCACAACTGAGGACCTGTAACATTCATAGAAATGTTATAATTCAAACAACTTACAAGAAACATAGATGGAAAAATTGTGGTGTGCCTTCAGTAAATGCTACAAAAGCTGGGGATCGACATGTTGCACCCAAGATGTTTCAAAGACTTGTTACAGAGACACAGACGTGTTCATTCCTATTGGGACAAGTAAGTAGACAATATTTAGCTAATGATTTGTTTCTGTAAAAAAGATACAGTGATCATAATTGCACTTATAAGACCAAAAAGTAAACAAATGCAGCTGTCAGATACCCCTCCAAAAATAAAAAAATAAAACACAAAAAACCATGAAAACACAAAAACAACAAATCTTACAGTTTATCTACATTGTACCATATAAATGTGAACTTCTTTAATCAATCAGGGGCATTACTTAAACAAGTAACAATTAAAATAACTTATACAAGTAATGTTGAAAACGAGGCTATTTTAAATATAACTTATATAAGTAACTTTTTCTGAATAATATTTTTATAGGTGTCCAATAATACAGATTTTACTAACTTTCACAAATTTTCACAGTCATCTGTTTTTTTTCCCCATGAAATGTAAAATCTAATTCTTCTGAAACACTAATTAACTTTCTGACGCATTTATATTTAATACCGACGCTTCTTGGTCAAAGATTGGTCTCTTGGGACTATTAAATTATCATTTTCCTCCAAAATCTTGAAGATAGACTGATATAAATAGATATATACTTGAGAATTAATTAAAACTTGAAGTTATTTATAATTTGTAATCAAAATCAATCACATATGTTCCTAAAATATGTGTAATAACTAATTTTTTATCAAAAATGTATAAAATAACTAATTCAAGTCATATTTCTGTCATTATTTTTAAAATCAACCCTTTATTTGTGAACTCCTCTCAAATCGAATAAATTCGTTGTTTTATGATATAAAGTGGTGTAAAAATTCATGAAAACTACATTTAGTCTGTGTTTCTCCTAAAAATTAAAATAACTCTATTAAGTAATTTTATTATTTTTAGAAACAGAAATTACTTATATAAGTTACCTTAAAAAAATAACTTGTTCAAGTAACGCCCCTGACTGTTAATATCCCCTTTTTAAACTATTTAACATAAAATAATGTGAAGTTTTTTAATCTTGTTTTTGAGAGAGAAAAAAATAACATAAATACTGTTTCATGTCTCCTTACCATATTTGTAAGGTTTTGTACATGATAATCACATCATTTCATGCAAGTCCTTATGAAATAAAAAATGTTGCGGCAAGAATGCTGCAAAATTGTGACTTTAAAGCAGCAAACTGATGAGGGTGTCAGAACATTGATGCTTCTACTGACATCATTCTGGCTTCTTTGCAGTGCTATTTCAATCCATGACAAAAAGCGCCGCAATGTCCATAAAGCAAACATATAATTTTCTCATTTCTCATTCTAAATATTATATATACTAAAAATTAATGATGCCAGAATAAGCCCAATAAGAGCAATTATGATTTGAGTGAGGAATTGGGTGTTCAATTATTGTGAAGACTTGTATGTATTTATGTAGATTAACATGATTAAAGTAAATGCATGATATTAAAGTTCAATCTCTCATGTAGTTAAATCAAGGAAATTGTCTTATCCTGATAGACCTGAAAAGCATTTTCAAAAAAGTTGTAATTTTCTCCAGGGACGAATTATCATGTAATGGGGCGAATTGGTACCTTCTGGTACATTGGTCGGCGTTTCCCTTCCCTTTCTTAATTTAACCGTCACTAAATTTTGAAGTTTATGCAGAAAGAAGTTTGGTCAACTGTGTATTTGTTTCCCTCTATAGTCAGTTTGAAAGTGTTATTTGTTTGAAAAAAAATGTAGTATAATCACAAAACACAACACCTTTGACTGAAGAGAGGGGGCTCCTGTTGGGATCATGGAAATTATGTTGGTATTATTGAAGGTAAATGGATCAGGTATGGATGTTGCATATTGACAGTTCATGAGTTACACATTTTAACTTTCCTTTCTTTTAATGTAGGAATATTAAGTTCATTACTCGGTACATAAATATTGTACATATAGGAATAACCTCTGAGGATAGAACTTTGCTTTCTGTAACAGAAAAAGTTATCATAATAAGTGCACAAAAAATTCATGATGTAATTTAAAAAGGAGTAAAAACCTTTCCTCAGGGAATACTCACCACTATACGTATGTATTTGGTAAGACATAACTTGACCTTAGTCACTTAGCATCATTTAAGCAACAAAACATCAATATAGCTGTAATGTTGCCACAACTATGATTATAAGGGCGGACGACCTTCTTTCCCTCATGTTTACTTGAGATAGGTTTTAAAATTTATGTTTTTATGTACATACAAGTAAAAATAGTAAATACATGTTGTTCTGATAGTTATACACAGAATGAGATCAATTGTGTATCTTTTTTCTTTAATATTACAGCATTTTGTAGACTGTGTAGAGAAAACTACTTGGAACTAAAAGTATTGAACTTGTTGAGGAGGTATGTCTTTTAATATACATGTATATATAATTTTCCCTGTACACATGTACGGTATACTCAATAGTCAATAATGAGTTTATTAACTACATGTCAAACTTCTGTACTCATAGGTAGTTTAACTATGACAAGAAAGAAGGTCTTTTAATTCAAAAATAACAAAAAATTAAACTTTCCAATTTGGTTTTCATATTCCATGTATTCCATGCTTTTACTTGGCTGAAGCACATTTTATTTGCATTTTGAATTGGTAATCTGGTTTCATTATTTAAAAAAGGGGGGTATACTGTTTTACCTCTGTCTGTCCGTCAGTCCGTCAGTCTGTCAGTCAGTCCGTCCCATGAAACTTTCGTCACATTTTTCTCAGGAACTACATATCCACCCTTTCTGTAATTTGGTATCAACATTTATATATGTCAACCATACCATGTGATGCGTTTTCAGATTCATCATTCATCGACTTCCTGTTTACCGAACACTTGTATGATTTTACACATGATAGCCATGTTGAAAATTTTCGTCACATTTTTCTCAGGAACTACAATACAAGGATTTCTTAAATTTGGTTTCAGGGTTTATCTAAGTCAGCTATACTGTGTGATGCGTTTTCAGATTGATCACTTGACAACTTCCTGTTTACCGAACACTTGTATGATTTTACACATGATAGCCAAGTTGAAATTTTTTTTCACATTTTTCTCAGGAACTTCAATACAAGGATTTCTGAAATTTGGTTTCAGGATTTATATATATAAGTCAGCTTTACCGTGTGATGCGTTTTCAGATTCATCACTCGACAACTTCCTGTTTACCGAACACTTGCATATTTTTACACTATTAATATTATCCACTTGCGACGGGGGTATCATCAGTGAGCAGTAGCTCACAGTTTCACTTGTTATTAACGCATTAGTTAAAATCTATTAAAATAAAAAAAACAAGGTTTTAATTTCAGGATAAATTTCTATATCTTTTTTGTATAAACATGATAAAACATATTACCTCAACTGAACCCTTATATAGATATAGGAAGATGTGGAATGAGTGCTAATGAGACAACTCTCCATCCAAATAAAAATTTAAAAAAAGTAAACCATTATAGGTCAATGTACGGCCTTCAACACGGAGCCTTGGCTCACACCAAACAACAAGCTATAAAGGGCCCCAAAATGACTAGTGTAAAACCATTCAAACGGGAAAACCAACAGTCTAATAATATTAAAAAAAAACAAGAAATGAGAGACACATATATATTACATAAACAAATGACAACTACTGTATCTCAGATTCCTGACTTAAGACATGTGCAAACCCTTATAACCCATTCATGTACATGTATTACTAACTCCTCTAAGATAGGTGACTAAAGTTGTTGTTTCTTTCAATTTAATTATGTGTATTCCAGAATTTATTACTGTTTCAGTTTCAATTAGTACTACTAGTACCTTGTTTAAAATACTCTTAAAAAGTTTTCTTTTCTTTTAATTCAGAAGAACACTACTGAGGACAAATACAAAGATGCCGAAGCTGAAATACTACCGCCTAAAAGAAAAAGGGTATGTATAACTGTATAGAAAACAGTGTCATACAATTTATAGAATGTCTCATAAACTTGACTTTTTAGCTCACCAGGCCCAAAGTGACAAGTGAGGTTTCCTGTTTGGTATCAATCATCTTCATAGTCCGTCGTGGTCTGTTAACTTTTACAAAAATCTTCTCCTCTGAAACTACTGGGTCAAATTAAACCAAACATAGCCACAATAATCATTGGGTAATCTAGTTTTAAATATTTAGTTTTTATATCTCTGAAACCAAAGCATTTAGAGCAAATCTGACATGGGTAAAATTATTTATCAGGTCAAGATCTATCTGCCCTGAAATTTTCAGATGAATTGGACAACCCGTTGTTGGGTTGCTGCCCCTGAATTAGTAATTTTAAGGAAATTTTGCTGTTTTGGGTCATTATCTTGAATATTATTATAGATAGAGGTAAACTATAAACAACAATAATGTTCAGCAAAGTAAGATTTACATATAAGTCAAATGAAGGAAATGATCAGTTGAGCCCTTTATTGCCATTTATAGTCAATTTTTAACCATTTTAGGAAATCTTAGTAATCTTTTAGAAAAATCTTATCCTCTGAAATTACTGGGCCAAATAAATCAAAACTTGGCAACAACCATATTTGGGGTATCTAATTTAAAAAAAGTGTCCAGTGCCACAGCCATCCAACCAAGATGGCCGCCACCGCTAAAAATAAAACATAGGGGTAAAATGCAGTTTTGGGCTTATAATTCACAAGCCAAAGCATTCAGAGAACATGTGATGGGGTTAAATTGTTTATCAGGTCAAGATCTATCTGCCCCGAAATGTTTCAAATGAATCTGACAACCCATTGTTAGGTTGCTGCCCTTGAATCGGTAATTTTAAGGAAATATTGCCGTTTTTTTTTTATTATCTTGAATATTATTATAGAAAGAGATAAACCATAAACAGCTATAATGTTCAGCAAAGTAAGACCTAAAAATAAGTCAACATGAGCAAAATTGACAGTTGACAGCCTAAGGAGCAAGAATGTTCAAACACATCACCATCACTGAAACACAATTTTGTCATGAATCCATCGTCATCCTTTGTTTTATATTCACATAGTCCAAAATGAGCGACACTGGCTCTTTAGAGCCTCTAGTTTAAGTCACCTGGCCTATTTTGATTTCATCTGGCACAAACTTTTTGAAAAAAAATCTTCTGATGCAACTGGGCCAATTAGAACTAAACTACATCATGTACATGTATATATAGTAAATTTGTATTTCACTGGACTTTATTTTTACTTATTTATTTTCAGGAACAGAACAGGCTCCAAAACAACAGAATCAAACATTCATTTGTTTTATGGATGACTGCATTTGAGAGTTCAAGAACCAGATCAGTTTTGATCAACATCTCCTTCAAGGCAGATGTGAATATAAGCTAGAGAGAGGACCATTTAAAGATCAGACATATGTATGCCCAAAAGCTGTCAAATAATGTACATTATTGTCCTGATATGCAAGCAGTTTTATTAGAAAATGCATGTACTACAGACTTCAGTGCCAACAAAATGGGATGAGCATTGAAAGTGAAAAAAAGCGTCAAACAGAAAGAATTGTTGATATATTTATTTAAATATGGGGAAAAACTAGCTCTAAATTGACCCTTACACAGCTGCAGAAAGTATGAGATGGCGTGTATATACCTTTAGGAAAGATGAATTCTTAACTGACCAGCAGATAAATGGGTTCTTTACTCGATTGACACAACAACAGACAAAAAAGATAAGCATAACTATAAATCAGCTGAGTCTGAAATTCTTAGGGCACAATGGAAAACACAGATTTTTGAGACAATTGAAGATTGAATTTGAACACCACTAAAATGAATATTGCAATGTGCTATGATCCTAACAAGATATGGCCGTACAATATGTTTTCTCAAACACAATGCTACAAGTTTTTATGAAATTTGTGAAACGCATCATGGAGATGTATATTTTTGATATTTTATTTGTTACACATTTGAATGTATGAACTTTTCATTTGCATACCGTTACATCTTCTTTTGGTCAATATGTTCAGACTTGATTAGGTGATATTTCTGTAACCATAGCAGTTTTAACTTATTTTTGAGAATTGCTAAGTCTCTTGAAAGTTTTGTAATCCCTGTACAATGTCTTTGATATCTTGTTGATTTTATGTTTTTCTGTAAAATGCAGACATGTTGGCATAGTTAGCCGATTAGTTTTAAGTGAACAGATTTACCATTTTTATAAAGCTATGTACTTTTTCTATTGATAACTCTTCAAACTTGGAAAAGGAATATTCTGATACAATTTGTTTGTATCATTGAATTTTATTGGTTACCACTCTGTGTAAATTCCACAATCTAACTACCATAACTAAGGCTCTTCTTGAAATGATGCAAGAAACAGTCATACATGTTTTGGATTTAACCACATCATATTTACCCCAAAAAATTAGAAAAAAAACCCTGCATACCTTAAACTACTTTTTCATCAGCTTATATTCAAATGTGAAGCGTTAACGAAGCCCCAAAACAAAAGATATTAGCCTTTGAACTCAAAGTATTCATATGACGTCATGATGTTGCTACAGAAGTAAGCAACATTTGCTGGAATTTTTAGTTTATGCATCTTTATTTCAAAATAAAAAACAGAAACAATATTTTTATTGTCTATTGCATTAGAATGGATAAAACTGTATTGTATTTTAACATTTGTGAACATAAATCTAGATTTTCTGTTGCATATATCTGTTTTAACTAGCTCTGCTACATATCACTAAGTCAACTCAATTTACGACAGTAATAAATGTACCTACTTTTTATGTATGTATAGGTTAAAATACAAATACAGTTATCTCCTAAACTATATGCACATGATTGAACCAATATGAGTTTAATATAATGAAATTTGAATGTACTGAGAAGGTGTTTTACTCGATTTAATTATTTTTATGATGGACAAGCATTTACTCAAATTGCTTTATAAATAGCAAACTATGTTTATCTGTATCAGTTAAAAACTAATATGCACAATCAGTTCTTCCTTCTCTCTGTAGTCAATTACAAATATAAATCTTAAAAAATGAAGAAAAAAACATACTAAATTTGAAAAAAAAATTGTAAAATTTTGGAAATTTGGTTACCATAGCAACCATTTTTATTAAATTTCATTAAGCAAAAATATTTCTTAGGACTGAAAAAATGTACTGATTGATTTTGTTATATTGTAAGGAATTTAATGCCTTGTTTGTATAGAGTAAATATGTAAATTACTATGATTATTATTGACTTGTAGAAAAATATAATTTACGGAATTTTCAAAATCTTGTGTTTTTCATTCATTAAAAATATTTTTTACAATTATTTGCCCATTGATTTTTTTTTATAATTTGAAAGGCCTTTATCTGTTCTTTCTAAATATACCTCACATTTAACTGGGAGACGCTGCATTTACGAAAAAAATACACTTGAATATCATGTATTTACGCATTTTTCACTGAAATCCAAATTTGCCATTTGACCATATCTTTACTAGCTGGTAGCAGAATAATTGATAAAGGTAAATGTAAATCATATGTGAATTTTAAACAGCTTAAAGGTCATTTGTATTATATTATTCAGAAAAAAAGGATATGTTATACATGAAAAAAGTACTAAACAGTGCAAAATGTCGTTTTTTCACTTTTTTAGAGTTAAAATATAACCTTTTTTTGTGTGGTTTCCATGGCAACCGGAATATTCCGGAACAATTTGTTGCCTGTTATTGCCTTTATGTAAGGTACTGACTATTACATATAAGTTTCATCAAAATCTGAGACCATGTGTGCCAGACCCTATTAGAATTTCTTTGGTGGTTACAGAGAATTGCTTGTCTGTTATGGCATATTTAAGTAACATTAATAAATACATTTGTTTGTATTAGTACCCCAATCAAACTGTGTTGTAGTGATGACTACGATTGATAACCAGACATGTACATATAAGACGACGCTTGTGGAGTGTTTAAAATCGTGAAGAATATGTGAAACTACAACGATTTTTTTTTCAATTTTCAACTGTCTGCTTTAACTTGTCCCCTCATGTTCATTGGTTCGGTGTAGCTTGGTTGTAATGTTTGCGGCGTACCAGACTAATAATCAGATAAAAAAGAATGTATGCCCAATTAGCACAAACCGACACATATAGACTAATGTTATTGAAACATAGTAAGCAAGAACACGTTTAATGCACGAAATTAAGTTTATACAATTATAAAAAAAAAAAAAAAAACAGCTCATAAAAAAGTTCACACATATAAAAATAGGCAGGACCATGCGCATGTGCAGTCAAATTGAAGTCTTTTATACTGAATTTAGAAATATTCCTTTATTTTGTTGTGTCAACATTTGAAATAATCGGCTTATTGAAACATTTGAATTAAAACAGTTAGCCACAAGGCTAATGTCAATAACGACTTGTACTTGATATTAATGTTTGTCAGTTATATTAGTGTAAGATTAAAATTAATCTTTCTTACTATGAAATGTCATTGTGACATAATTTTACATATATCATTCTTAAATATGTATCAAAACTTACCAAAATTATTAATCTACAATATATATAGTATAGTATTTGTGGTCCGTTTGTTTCCATTCAAACACTTAAAGGGATGCGATAGATATTATAGAGGACATTAAAACACAAAAGAAGAACAGAAATGGGAGACAAAAGAGAAAAGCGTGTCTATTTTGTAGTTAAACTGATTAACTGATAAAACCCCGTTGTCTAAATTCCCTTAGGGTTTGAACTTTTGGTATACATGTATATTGGCGAGTTATTTACGCGAGTGACGAAGTTAATTTTTTTTTAAAAGTCATATTTAGGTTTTTGATACTTAGCTTTATTAGAAAAACTCCCGTATAAATTTATGTTAGGTATCAGTATCAGATCTTCAACTGATTCAACCATTTTAAATTCAACTATTATTCTCATGGCCAATATTATTAACAAACAGATAGCGGCTCGTACAAATTTCAGTGTAGGATCGATATTTTAATAATTCCTATTATCAAATATCACTTTGACATAATTTAACATAACTAATTCTTAAATATGTATATGGCATTGTGCCAGAAAGTATAAAAATAATAATATTTTGATGTTTGCAATACAGCACCTTACATAAACCGTGTGCAAAATTCCGGTTCAATCTAAGTACTATGTCATGACACAGTAACATATGGATTTTGACATGAGGCTCTCGAGAAGGGTTTATATGTTGTTCGACATACATTGTGTTTATAAAATGTAAACATACATTAAGAATTAAGTACAAATAAAATGTAGAATGATGTAATTCGATATTTTTTTTTATAGTTATTTAAACTAAGTCGTTGTTAAGTTCAGCTAGACATAAATATTGATTATGACATATGACGTAGTATACACTATGTCGGCCTTCAGATGACATAGTTTTGCACACGAAATGTATTCATATAATATAGATATCGACATACAAGGCAAAACATCACGTGACATAAACCGTGTGCAAAATTCTGGATCAATGTAATTACTATGTTATGACGTAGTAAAATATGAATATTGACATGAGTCTCTCGGGAAGGGTTTATATGTTGTTCAACATACATTGTGGTTATTAAATGTAAATATGCATTAAGAAAAAAAGTACAAATAAAATATAGAATGATGTTAGTCGATCATATGTTTTTTCACTAATTTAAGCCTAGTCTCTGTTAAGTAAAGCTAAACTAAAAATGATGATAATGACATACGACATAATATGCACTATGTTGAACCTCAAATAAAATAGTTTTGCACACGAAATTTTCACAGATTGTTATATAAAATGGGAATACTACTAGAATACAACCATTCTATTTTATATCATTTATAAGCAGAACAACTTCTACGAATAAAATGGCTGGACCTTGTAACTGCATTGCAAGTAAGTAGATTACATAATAGTTTACAATATTTTATAGAAATTTTACATGACATATAATATTTGGTGATTATTGAAAACAGATACTATATGTATCTGGTGTTTAACAAAAGGTTAACCATATAATTTAGGTTATTATTGATAAATCAAACATTTATTCAAAATTGGTGCTTTAATTACTGCCGGGTAGAGGGGATATTGATAATCCAGGATTAAGAAATTTTTTGTTATTAGTATGAAATGTGAGTATTATCCATTAGAAGTTCACTTTTTTTTTTATTGATTTTGTCCTCTGTTTCGCCTTCCTCACTTATTAGTTACTGATAAACATAATCGAAACTTTTCATTATTCATGGGGAGGCCAGAATGGTTATTAAGGACTGTTTCCCATTGTCTTACCAGGGTAGAATATTCATTTTCAAAAGTACTTGGCTCCTTCCGAAAATCAAATGATCGTTCAACTTACCTGGATTTTCTTTAATTATTTGCGTGCAATTATCGTTATCTTGAATATCAAGGTACTGCTCAGGCCCGTAGCCAGGAATTTCCAAAGGGGGGGGGGGGGGGGCGTCGATGGACTCATAAACTCGACTTTAACAGTCACAATTCGAACAGAACATTGACTTTAACAGTGCTTATTTGTTTTCAAGGGGGGTCTTCCCCCTGGCTACGGGTATGATGCTAAAGATAATCGAATGTTTGCCATTTATGTAATTTAAGTGAAAGTTTAAAGAATGATTGTGAGTCCCTGAAATCACTTACATTGTTATTTTTTTTTATGTGTAGCAAACGTGTGTATCTGTGGAACCGGATGCAGCGAGAAATGTTGTCGATGTGGAGACGCCTGTAAATGTGCAAGTGGATGCGGATGTTCCGGATGTGCAGTTGTTTGCAGATGTCCAGGTTTGTTCCTATTTACAACTTTTTTGTAAACATGGTAAATGTAGATAGCCATTTTATTTACATAAAATTGAATTTTAACATGAAAATTAAATAAGAAGATGTCGTACGTCGTGATACGTGTGTGTTACAATGGATACAGTATTTGGCCGTATTATAATTTTGATTTGTTTGCATTTTTTGTACCTATGATATTGTTTCGAAATCGTCCTGATACAAAATATATTTCATTACTTTTGCAAATGTCCTGATTAAGGAAAAAGTGTTGGAAAGGTTTGAAATATGGGCGTGGGGTGGTCAGGGGCGGATCCAGCTATTTCAAAAAGGGGGGTTTTAACTAAGGACAAAGGGGAGGGGGAGGGTTCCAATTACATATCCCCATTTAAATGCATTGATCGTTCAAAAAAAATGGGGGGGGGGGGCAACCCCTGGATCCGCGCCTGGGGGTGGGGTTGTTTTGTTATTGAAAAAAGTCTATTTTGAATTTCCTTAACTAAAAATCGTTTCAGAAGGAAATATTAAGAAATAACTTGCTGTATGTTTTTCTCAAATTAATTTAGCCTCTTTTTTTCTTAATTCAAATCAATACATATGTTCATTTATTTGTATAAAATATACAATGACTCCAACAAAAGATGAAGTATCGGTGTTAAAGATTTTATTATGTACTAAGTTCTTAAAACTGTCCTTATACACGAACTTAAAATTTGATGCGATTGTACAGCAACACATTCAGCAAAAGCATCGGAAGAAGATTTGTCTTCTATAGTTTGTGCATAGAAGTATCGTGTTAGAATTTAACAGTTTTGACCTACTTATCAACATAACGTGATGCCGTATGACCAATTACATAAAACTCCTACAGCCAACAAATGACACGGAGGCTAGGTTAACAATGAGCAAAACCAATACCGTATAGCATCTAAGGTATAAAAAACCTTGAAATCACAATAGAAAAATAAATTCAGACTAGAAAACTAACGGCCTGATTTTTGCACAGCACAATAAACAGCATGATTCGCCGTGGTACACCAATAAAATGATTGCGTTAAATAAGTTCGTGCGATATTTATATATATATAAGGTATGTGGACCAAATTACTTTTTCATAGGAGTTTAATGTGAAATTTGCACAAACATAATTCTTCTTTTAAAAAAATATGAATACTTTTGGAGATATCATGTTGGATGTCTATATTCATATTGATATATATCATTTTTTTAGGTACCTGTGTGTGTGGATGCGATTGCACTGGTCCGACAAACTGCAACTGTAAACCTGGGTGCTCCTGCAATTGAAACAAAGATAACAACAACGTTAACGTGCATAATGTTTTCATTCTTATTCTAGTCATTCCTATCATGCATAAGTAATTCGTTATATTCACTAGTATCAAATACACATTTTTTATAAATCTTATTTATTGAAATTATTTATTTTGTATTTAAAATGTTTTTAGTCCATAAATGTCAATTCAATTTAATAAATGATTGTCGTTTTAAAAGTTTTTGTTTTTCAGTACAGGAATCTGGTAATCCCATACATGCAAACGACATTTGTAGTAATCACATAACTGATGAGAACAACACAGGAAAGTTCTCAAGACATAGAAAGAAACGATTTCATCTACTTGCTATACACATTAAATCTAAACATTTCATTTAAACTCGTCCATCAAACCAATTGATTAGGGTACATAATGCATGCAGCCATGGCCATGGTACAGCAACGAGTAGACACCGGAGCTGTATCAGTTTGTCGTCAAAAAGTCGAACTGCTTCGATTAATTCTCATAGAAAAGGACGAAAGATACCAGAGATAACAGCCAACAAATAGATTAAAATTAAATTTAAAACAAGTTACAGGTAGAAAAATTCAGGGTAAGAATTCATAGAACAAAAAAGGGGCAGTGGCAAATATTTCATGTAAATAACCTTCTTTTTCTTATTTTTGCCTTCGGATTTGTTTTGAAATGTAGTTTCGCTTTCCATATTCGGTATCTATTCTGATGTAAGCTCCACGTGGTAAAAATCACGTTTCGCGTTGAAAATAGAGAGCACCAAAAAAGGGGGTGTTCCACAGGCACAGGGAATATTTTTATCTTATGAACTCTACATTTGAAAGGATTTTTATGAATTTTATTTAATTAAAAGAGAAAACGAATGTAAAACAAATTGTGAATGGCCTATCTGCCTTTCTCCCGGCCATGGCTAAAAAAAGAGGAAAAACAGACAAATAATAGTACACAAAACACACCACAAAAAACGAAAGACTACGCAACATTAACACCACCAATAACCTGGGGTTATCTCAGATGCTCCGGATGGTTTAGCAGATCCTTATCCACATGTGGCACTTATGTTATTTAGGAGTAGTAAACTCTTCGTGGGTGCATGTGGTCATTGTAACATCCCCAGGCTTCGTTAAGCATTGCTCTAAACCCCAATTAAAACAAAAAACTTGAAAGTTGATATTTGTTGGCCACATCAAGCACGCACCTTTCAGAAGTACGCATACTCCTATTCAATTACTAGTATTATGTCAATGTTCAGCTGAATAATATATCATACAATTTTAGCCGCTTGACGTCCAGCTGATATCAATCAATCAAAATTACACTACTCACACGAAGGAATTTTCATTCCTCAATCGAAGTAGTTCTCTGGATCAAGGAGTTGCAAGGTGTGTGTGTAATGTGTGTAGGTGTGCGATTAGTTCTAATTACTGTCATGACTAGACCAGACGTGTCTCACCACAAAAAATATCGCCTCTTCATTAAAGTATAATTATTCCTTTTACTCTAGTTTTTCCGTCTTTTATGTTTGTTTGTGTTTGTGATTTGTAAATGTTGCACCTTGGGAAACAGATGTCTCACTGATCCTCTTTTTAGGTCTCAATGGAAGCTGCGTGTTGCAACTGAATAATTTAATGAAATATTGTAAGTTGTCTTCATTCGGAACATCTTAATTAAATGTTTGAGGGACGCCATTTCTGATGACACATAGTAGTTAGTGACAGAAACTACACTCGAGTGATACATAGAAAGAGGATTTGTTATTTTAGTCTTTTCATCACCTGTGAAATACAGGTATTCATCAATTGAAAATATGTTATGGGTACTTAAAAAATTGTCATACCCTAGTCTGTTAAAGCATAGTTAAGTAACATTAATAAATACATTTGTTTGTACTGATATCCCAATCAAACTGTATTGTTGTGATGACTACTAGTGTAAAACCAGACATGCACATACAAGGCGACGCTTTTGGAGTGTTTAAATCATGAAGATGAATGTGGAACTTCAACGAAATTTTTTTTTCAATTCTCAACCGTTTGCTTAAACTGGTACCCTCATGTTCATTGGTTCGGTGTATCTTGGTTGTTATGTTTGTGGCGTACCAGACTAATAATCAGATTAAAAAAGAATGTATGCCCAATTGGCACAAACCTACACATATAAACTTCTGTTATTGAAACATAGTAAGCAAGAACACGTTTAATGCACGAAATTAAGTTTATACAATTATATAAAAAAAAATAACATCACAAAAAAAAATCAACCCATATAGAAATAGGGAGGACCATGCGCATTTGCAGTCATATTAAAGTCTTTGATACTGAAATTAGAAATATTCCTTAAATATTTGATGTCAACAATTGAAATCATCGGCTTATTGAAAATTTGAATTAAAACAGTTAGCCACAAGGCTAATGTCAATACCGAAAAGAGATTACAACTTGTACTTGATATTAATGTTTGTCAGTTATATTAGTGTAAGATTGAAGTTAATCTTTCTTACTTAAAAATGTCATTGTGACAAAGTTTTACATATCTAATTCATAAATATGTATGAAAACTTACCAAAAAGTATTAATCTACAATATATATAGTATAGTATTTATGGTCAGTTTGTTTCCATTCAAACACTTAAACAGATGCGATAGTTATCATAGAGGACATTAAAACACGAAAGAAGAACATAAATGGAAGACAAAAGAGAAAAGCGTGTCCTTTTTCTAGTTAAACTGATTAACTGCGCCTAATTCAAAGTCATCACTCGAAAATAAGACAAAGAACTGATAAAAACCCGTTCTCTAAATTCCCTCGGGTTTTGAACTTTTGGTATACATGTATATTGGCGAGTTATTTACGCGAGTGACGAAGTTATTCTTTTTTAAAGTCATATTTGAGTTTTTGACACTAAACTTAATTAGAAATACTCTCGTATAAATTTATGTTAGGTATCAGTATCAGATCTTCAACGGATTCAACCATTTTATATTAGACTATTATTCTCATGCCCAATATTATCAACGAACAGATAGCGGCTGTTACATTTTTCAGTGGAGGATCGATATTTTAATCATTCCTAATATCAAGTATGACTTTGACATAATTTTACATAGCTAATTTATAAATATGTATATGGCAACGTGTCAGAAAGTATAAAAATAATAATATTTTGATGTTTGCAAAACATCACCTGACATAAACCGTGTGCAAAATTCCGGTTCAATCTAATTACTTTGTCATGATGGTTTTTGACATGAGGTTCTCGAACGAGGTTTATATGTTGTTCGACATACATTGTGTTTATAAAATGTAAACATACATTAAGAATTTTAAAGTACAAATAAAATGTAGAATGATGTCATTCGATAATATATTTTATAGTAATTTAAACTAAGTCGTTGTTAAGTTAAGCTAGACAGAAATATTGATTATGACATATGACGTAGTATACACTATGTCGGTCCTCAGATGACATAGTTTTGCACACGAAATGTTTTCATATAATATAGATATCGGCATACAAGGCAAAAAATCATGTGACATAAACCGTGTGCAAAATTCTTGAACATTGAATTACTATGTTATGACGCAGTAAAATATGGATATTGACATGAGGCTCTCGGGAAGGGTTTATATGTTGTTCAACATACATTGTGGTTATTAAATGTAAATATGCCTTAAGAAAAAAAGTACAAATAAAATAAAGAATGATGTTAGTCGATCATATGTTTTTCACAAATTTATGCCTAGTCTCTGTTAAGTTAAGCTAGACTAAAAATAACGATAATGACATACGACATAGCATGCACTATGTTGAACCTCAGATGACATAGTTTTGCACACGACATTTTCTATGTTGAACCTCAGATGACATAGTTTTGCACACGAAATTTTCTCAGATTGTTATATAAAAATGGGCATACTACTAGAATACAACCATTCTATTTTATATCATTAAGCAGACAAACCTGAACGAATAAAATGGCTGGCCCTTGTAACTGCATTGCAAGTAAGTACTTAACATATATAAAAGTATTTAATAGAAATTTTACATGACATACAATATTTGGTAATAATTGAAACAAACAGATACTATGTATCTTGTGTCTAACAAGATGTTAAACAGTAAATTTTAGATAATTGAAAAATCAAAGATTTTTTTCAAAATTGGTGCTATAATAACTGCCGGGTAGAGCTATTGATTGATGTTTTTGTTTTTATAAACCAGGATAGAGAAACATTTTGTTATCCATATGAAATGTGAGATAAGTATTATGCATAAGTTGTACACTCTTCTATTTATTTTGTCCTCCGTTCCCTCCCCTGTTACATGCCTGTCTCACTTAGTAGTTACTGATAAGCATAAGGAACAACATTTCATTATCCATGGGTAGGGCAGACGGGTTATTAAGGACTGAATATCCATTTTAAATGTTGCTATCCACACTAAGTGTTTCCCATTGTCTTACCAGGGTAGAATATTCATTTTCAAAATGCTCCTAGCTGGCTCATTCCGAAAATCAAATGATCGTTCAACTTATATGGGTTTTGTTGATTACTAGCATGCAGTTATTGTACTCTTGAATATCAAGGTACTGCTAAAGATAATCCAATATTTGCAATTATATGGTCATTTTTATGAATTTTCTGTTTACAAAACTTTGAATTTTTCGAAAAACTAAGGATTTTCTTACCCCAGGAGTAGATTACCTTAGCTGTATTTGGCACAACTTTTTGGAATTTTGGGTCCTCAATGCTCTTCAACTTTGTATTTGTTTTGCTTTTTAACTATTTTGATCTGAGCGTCACTGATGAGTCTTATGTAGACGAAACTCGCGTCTGGCGTATAAAATTATAATCCTGGTACTTTTGATAACTATTTGCCATTTATGTAATTTAAGTGCAAGTTTAAAGAATGATTGTACATGTGAGTCCCTGAAATCACTAATATTGTTGTTTATTTTATGTGTAGCAAACGTGTGTATCTGTGGTACAGGATGCAGCGAGAAATGTTGTCGATGTGGAGACGTCTGCAAATGTGCAGGACTTAGTGGATGCGCATGTTCCGGATGTACAGTTGTTTGCAGATGTTCAGGTTTGTTCATATTTACAACTTTTTAGTAGATATCTATTTTATTTACATAATTTAATTTTATACATACAAATATAATAAGAAGATGTGATATGTCTTGTTCTTCGAAATAAAAGTACACATTCAACTGATTCAGTGTTGATACGCCATAAACAATCTGTAAAAGGCACGACCTTGGCCAATTCCTTAAAATCACCAAAACGTATATACATGTATATAGCAACTTACAATTCATCATGTTGATATTTTACAAAGACAATAGTAGTTTCAGTTTTTCCCCTTTTGCAGAAACAGTTACTGCTTTAAAATTTATACATATGTGTAAAAAAATCCGAATGGATAAAGTATTTGACTGTATTATAATTTTCATTTGTTCGCATCTGTTTGTACCTATGAAATTGTTTCGAAAATGTCCTGATACAAAATATAATTTATCACTTTTGCAAATGTCCTGATTAAGGAAAAAGTGTTTGAAAGGTTGGAGATGGGGTCGTGGGGTGGGGTCCGTGTGTTATTGTATGTATTCGTTTAATTTGTTTAGCTTCTTTACTCTTTTCTAAATTAAAATCAAAACACATGTTCATTTATTCGAAAAATATATTCAATGTTCCCAACAAAATATAAAATATCGGTGATTAAGATTTTATTATGGACTTTAAACTGTCCTTACACATGAAACTAAAATTTGATCCAATCACATAAAAACATTCAGATCCAAACAACATTTGTTTGCTATAGTTTATGCATAGAAGTCCCGTGTTTCAACACAATAAGATGCCCAATGATCAATTACATAAATCTCAAACAGCGAACAAATGACATGGAGACTAGGTCGACAATGAGCAAAACCGATACCGTATATAGCAAGGTATAAAATGAGATGATTGCGTTTAGTAAGTTTGTGCGATATTTAGTTTTATATATACGATATGCGGACCTAACGGAGATTTAATTTGAATGTCTATATTCATATTAATGATACTTATCATATTTTAGGTACCTGTGATTGTGGATGTGATTGCACTGGTCCGACAAACTGCAACTGTGAATCTGGGTGCTCATGCAATTGAAACAAAGATAGTCACAACGTTAACGTACATAATCTATTCAGTCTTCGTCTAGTCATTCATATCATTCATCCGTACATCCAATTGGTTATATTCACTAATATCAAAAACACAACTTTTATTATTTTATCTTTTTTGTTGAAAATATTTATTTTGTATCAAAAATGTTTTGAGTCCATAAATGTCAATTAAATGATTGTCGTTTTGCAGCTATTGTTTCTCAGTACAAGATTATTTGTTAATCATAAACATGTACAACATATTTGTGGGAATCATATAATTCAGGTAAACACCGCAGGAATGTTCTCCAGACATAGAAGGAAAAAAATCATCTTCTTGCTATACACATTAAACCTTAACATTACATTTTAACTCATTCATCAAACCAATCTGATTGACGTATAGAGAATGTACGTCAACAATCAGAATAGCTACGCGTGGACACCGAAACTGTATTTCCACCAGATAGTCATCAAATTGTCAAACTGCTTCAATTGTTTCTAGTAGAAGAAGGGCGAAAAATACCAGAGGAACACCCAAACTCATAGATTGAAAATAGGCCGACAACGCCATGGCTAACGAATAAAAAAGACTAAAAGATAAATATAAGTACACAAGACACACAATGGAAAACGAAAGATAAAGCAATACGAACCCCACCAAAAACCGGGGAACATGTAAGGTGTTCTGGAAGGGTATGCATATCCTAATCTACATGTGGCACTTATGTTATTTAGATCTTAGCGGATGCATGTGGTCATTTTTTCAACCCCAAGCTAGGTCACGCCTTGCGCGATCCCTAGTTCAAACAAAAGACTTGAAATTTGGCACACCAAGCACGCACCATTCAGAAATACACATACTCCTATTCAATTAGTAATATTATGTCAATGCCCAGCTGAAAATCATCCAATATAAGCCATCGACGTCCAGCTGATATCAATCAATCAAATTTACACCACTCACACGAAGGAATTTCCATTTCCCAATCGAAGTAGTTCTCTAGATCTGGATTCAGTAATTGGAATGTGTGTGTGTGTGTGCGACTAGTTCTGATTACTTTCAGGAATTGTACTCTAGTTTTCCCGTCTTTTATGTTTGTTTGTGCATTTGATTTTGTAAATGTAAACCTGGGGAAAACATATATCTCGCTGACCTTCTTTTTAGGTCTCAATGCAAGCTTCGATCGTGTTGCTACTGAACAATTTCATGAAATATTGTAAGTTGTCCTGCGTCAGATTTTCACGTTCTAAAACTAGTGGACACTTTGATATCTCATTTTAAATATCTCAATTACAATTAAGTAGAACACCAATTCTGCTGACACATAGGGGAAAATACCTTTAAGTGAAATATGTGAAGAGGCCTTTTTTCTTTACCTGTCACATATATTACAGGTGTTCATTAATTATAAATATGTAACTGGTACATCTAAGATATATTTGACTCTAGTTTTCATTTTATAATTATTTAAGTAGCATAAATAAATACTAGTACCCCATTCAAACTATATGGTTGTGATGACTAAGAGTGTATATCGAGGCAGTAAACCATAAATGGTGACGCTTTTTGGTCGTTTAAATAGTGTAGAAGAATGTGCAATTAAAACAACCATTTGTTTTTCAATTTTCGACTGTATCCTGCTTGTCACATTTAAAACTTGTCCCCTCATGTTCATTGGGTCGGTGTAGCTTGGTTGTTATGTTTGTGGCTTACCAGACTATTAATCCGATTAAAAAAAATGTATGCCCTATTAGCACAAAACGACACATATAAACTTCTGTTATTGAAACATTGTATTAATAAGAGCCAGAACACAATTTATTTGTGAAATTGATAAAATATCAATACAACAAATAAACACGATAAAAGCACGAAATAATCAACTGTCATAGAAATATAAAGAAAAAGTGGGAAATTTCCATAGCGTATGTGTAGTGATATTAAAGTTTTTGATACTGAAATTAGGAACAGGCCTTTGTAATTTGATGTCAACAATATATTCTTCGACTAACTTAAACATTTAAATTGAAACAATGAGTCACAGGGCCATTATAATTACCGAAAACAGTGTAAGGTGGATATTAATCTTTCTTGCTATGAAATGTCATTGTGACATAGTTTTATGTATCTCATTCATAAATTTATATGGAAACTTGTTATGAAAGTATACATCTACATAGATGTAATACACGTACTAATGGTAAGTTTTTCATTCAAACACTTGCAAATTATATACATGGACATATTAAAAGCAATGTTTTGCAATCTTAAATTGTTGGGTATTAATCTTGTTACTGGTAATTGAAATTGTTGTTTCATTTATATATCATAGTCCAATGTGGACAACGTATAATTAAAAAAAAAGTAATATTTTGTTCTTCATTTATCCGTTATTTATGCCATCAAACTGTTAAAATAGTTATCAAAGGTAACAGGATTATAATTAAGAAGAGTGAGGACATTACTTGCAAAACAAAGTTTGGTAATTTGTGATTGCAATTTGACTCGTGCAAGTTAAAATGAGGATTTAGTCAAGTTGAAAAAGGACCAACATCATTACGTCTGAAGATGTTAACTTGACATAGTTACAGATCCATAGTTTTAACATTTAGTTGTCCATATTTGAGAGAGAAGTGGAATATTTGTTTATGAATAAACTCATCATAGATATCAAGACTAAACTTTGCATATACGTTAGACGCGCGTTTCGTCAACATTAAACTCGTCATACAGATACCAGGACTAAATTTAAAAGACTCATAAGATACGCTCGAATCCAAAAATGTTAAAAAGTCCAAATAAAGTACGAAGTTGAAGAGCATAAATTTATCGCATACATTTATATCCCAGTTTTCAGTCATGATCACAAAATTGGAAATTATTGATCGAATTACACGCAATCCCCTTGTGCTGCTCAAGATGATATTACATGCACTTCCGTACGCACAAAAATGACATGCGCATTCAAATATTTTACCTTAGTTTTAACTATATAGAAACTAGGTATATCCTGAATCGCACATGTATCAGCTTTCTACATGCCAAATTTCAAATGCACTTTTTTTTGTACGAGTAGGCCTACTTTCACATACGTTCTAAATTTGAGGCAGTAATTGGTGGCATGACACCTAAAGCCACTCCGATTTGATTAGCGTCACGTTTACTTCTCTTGAGTTAAGTCCCTAAAAATTTACAGATCGAGAAACTGTCGAATTTTTTGTTTCCGTTCTCCTACTCAAGTTGTTTTCTCGCTTTCTAAATCAAGTTATATGTTCTATTATAATTTTTTATGGAAGCTTAGGCATCATTTCTGTCCCATGAACACATTACACATTTATTTTTAGATATTTGACCTAAAGATTTCAAACCATAAATCATCATTATAGATAACCGCGTGCTTTTGTGAAAATAACTATTTATACTTTTATATAAATGTATTACAAAAATATGTGTTCACTTATATTAAGAGAAGAAATGCAAACTATTTCTGCTGTGAAGCTGATTTTTCTATTACATAATTAGTTAGGAGCAACTCAAAACTAACAAAGAAAGCTAAAAAACTAACGATAGTACGGTGACGGAATAGTAAAAAGGCGATTATTAACAGAGTTTAATTTCACTTTAGGGTATACGGCTAAAAATCGATGTACGTCTAGAGAAATGATTTTACTTTAATTTTAGACTGGTCGTCAAAAAGTCGAACGGTGCAGTTTTTTAATTTGCCGTTTTGTTAGCAAAAATGACATGAAATGTGGACTCTACAAGGCATGTAATTTCGGTATTTTTTTTTTTAAATCGTTACCAAATATATGTATTCCGTATAGGATTTAAATAACACATATAATATGTTATTCATTAAGCAATAAGAGTAACATTATAAGTTTTTTGTTAAATAAATATGAAGATACAAAGTTCTTAAACTTTGGACATTTTGTCGCTTCACCGGATTTCAATACTTTGCAAGAACGCACGCATCTTTAAATTATGAACTAATTTATACAACGTGAAAATTCAGCAAATACTCTTTTCAGTGACATAATTTTTTATCATAATAAATTTCACAAAAAGATGTAAAATAGAATTAAAAATATTCACTATTAAAATACAATCTTACTTAATTTCCGGAAAGTCGTGTCAGGTACGGGTGATCTGATATTATAAACCTTATTGATTTTGAACTTCGAGCGCACCATATGTTCGATTACTATATAGCAATTATCACTTGATATTACTTGTATTTGGTCAAAGTTTTTGGTATTAGATATTTTTGTTTGTTGTTTGTTCAATTTTGAGGTTGTGTTAGTTAGGTTTGATTTATTTTAGAAGAATATGAATTATTTAGTTGAAAGTTATTTTTAGAAATTGAGGTCTGGCCTAACCCCAAAAAGAAGGCACAACAGGGAAGTCCGTTGAAATTTGGCCCAAGTACTGCAAAGCGGCTGAAACCAAGTTTAATATTAGAAAAATGTGTAATTTGCCAGAAAAGCAGTAACAGTAGTTTTATTTACACATAAAGCTGGTAGCGTAAAGATGATATTTACTTAAAGGATTCCTTTTTGGACAAGTTACAATAGTCTCTTGTCTAAAAAGGGCGCCGATGTTACAGTTGTAGCATATCCTCCAATTATAGACTAAACCGAATGATATGACCACAGCGTATACTGCCATGAAGAAATGTCTTGACATGGGGAATGATGCTGGACAGGATTACGCTATTCAAACATTTGACCAGCAACTCTATGCAATCCCACAAGTCAAATGGTCGAATCCTTACATTTTTAATCGCCATATTCTCAGGCTTGGTGGTTTCCATAGTTTGTCGTGTTTCTTAGTCTCTATCGGGATACTTTGGGTCGAGGGCGGTCTTCGCAATTTGTTTGTACAATGTAGATTATGGTGTGTATGCTGGAAATACAGCCGAACTAATGTTGAATGCTAAAGAGTTTAACAGGGCTGTCAGAGGGTTCACGCTTGTGTTTGAAGCCCTACAAGTTCTTTTTATCGCATTTATACACTGGTGTAGGACCTTTGATTACTTCGATCAGATACCATCTGCGTTCTGGAATGTTTTGTTAGAGTTCCATAAAAGTATATGTGATCAAACGGACCAAGACTCAGACATTAAAACTAGACTGGAAAATTTGTTTGAAGATCATGTACAGCCTCATATTGGTCTGTTCAAATAATGAGGTCACGATGCATCACCTACTTTCAAATGAGGACACGTTCCTCGTTGCCGTTCAAATTATGTTGTCAAATGTACGAGCAGAACGACAAGGTAATTGGTCGGCAGATTTGATGTCTTCGTCCAAAATGCTGCCCTTTTTTTACCTTACCAACCGTACAAATAAAAAAAAAAATTAATTACTCTAGATGGATGCCTGTATATATTCTTGATATGCTCGAACTACCAGCAGAGATCGAATCAGCTTTTAAACTAGGGGAGTTTTCTATCAGACAAAAGCAAGGCATATTCAATGGCACATTTGGAGTGGTATGGGCACTGAAAAAAACATCATAAAAGATTCAAAGGGTTCCGGTGGTATCGTTTGAATTACAAATCAGAATTCTGCTCTTATAAGGTGGACTCTGACTCGTCATTTATTAGCGTCCTTTAGTAATGAAATGAATGAAAGAGCAGGTATTACATGCAAAAGTGACAATTCAAGAGGTAATCAAACAGACAGCTTTGAAGCGAGACGAAGAGCAAGTACAAGCAATAATTACTCATTTGAACCAAACCATGACTGACCCCTTTTATATAGATGCCGACCCTCCTTGTCTCATTAATATCTCTACAGGCATGCATGCTACTAGAGAAGTTCAGGATTCTTGCTTTCTGTAGTAGATGAAGGAGAAAATATGTGCAGAAAATTACTTAAGAGTGCGCTTTCTTTATACCAATCCGGAAGCGTCTACAGTCCTATTACCAAGTTCAAATGGAAAACATTTGAACATATAAACGCTAAGACAACCCTTAAGTGTTAATCTGGCGAAATTATAACCGGCCATATAAATCCAGAAATTGTTTTTAGACGTGCTCTGGTTTGAGCTAACATCAGAGATGATGTTACTATTGAAATTATTCTCTCACTTCCACTTGGGCCTATCCCGGTTTCTTTGTTCCATGAAGATGGAACAATGAGAAGATCGTGTAAATCTGATCTAGTTAACCAGTTTGAAAATGAAGTCTCGCCGGTTCTTTCTTTGCCAGATTTTGATCCTTCGTTGACAATTTACATGAGAGACGGTATGGGTATAGTTCAGTGCATGGATGCAAAGAAACATAAAACCTTTGGAGATCTTGCTCTTGCCTATTGCAATTATTTAGCAAGTTGTTTTACAAAAAGTATACGTAGCTGATGTTTTTGATCGGTTTGATGTAAAACACTCCATTAAGTCAGCTGAAAGAGAGCGTCGTACCAAAGTCACTGCTCATGCAAATGTGTTTCAAGTAATTGAAGTTAGAAATGTTCCCGACTGGAAGAAATTTCTTTCTGTTAAAATAGATAAGCCGGCTCTCATTAATTTGTTTGGTGACTTCCTGGTCTAGTTTATTAAAAGAAATCCTCTATTAGTGCTCCCTGGACATACTTATTATATGGCAGGTTCCTTTGAAGATCCTGAAATTGCTAAAGTTATTTCTGACTAGGAAGTCGTTGAATGTCCTGAATTGTTCAGTACTCAGACACCCGCATGATCCTTCAGGCTTTACATGCAGACAAAAGAATGAAAGAGATTGGAAAGAAAGGCAGGATCGTTATCAAAACATCTGATACAGATGTCATTGTTCTCTGTATTCATTTTTTCAAGCAGATGACCATCACGAGTGAATTCTGGATCCAAAATGGGAAATGTTGGTACTTTAAAAGATAATAGAAGGTTTTTGACAATTCACCAACTGTGATCTTCACTCCCTGCAATCATTTGTAGAGTTCTTCATGCCGTACATGCTCTCTCTGGGTGTGACACTACCTCTTTCTTATTTGGAATTGGTCAAAAGTCAGTGTATAAAGTGTTGAAATATGCAGTACTGGATTTCAGTGATCTGTACAATTTAGGAGATTCCGACACAGAGACTGCCATATTATGCTCTAGACGGTTTGTGGCAAGACTTAACGACCAAAAGCAGGAATATGCATCCTGCCATCAGGACATTAACAAACTTCGAGTTAAGCTTGCTACAAGCAAGGATTCAAGTCTGATCAGATTGACACCCTCTGAAGCGGCGCTTCGACAGCATATCCGTAGTACCTCATTTCAGACTAAAATTTGGCATGCTTCTTGTCTTGCAAAACCACCCCTGCCTTCACTATTAGAATAGGGATGGAAATCATTCAAAGATTCATTGCACCCTGTCTACTTTGAAGGAAACATGTCAGCAGATTTTCTTCATGACCTCGTGTGTTCGTGTAAGGGAAAGTCACAATGTAAAAAGTCGTGTGTTTGCGTCGACCAAAACCTTGTATGTACCGACTTATGATCCTGCCAAGGATCAGAATCATGCAAGACCGTTCATACACATACCCTAACAGAAGAGGTTTGAGAATAAATTTTATTTGACAGTAAGGCTAGCGCATTTGGTGCGATTTGCAAATTGAATGTGTATTTCTGATACCTTTATTAAAAATCTAAAGTTTTCACACAGTTAAATGCAGTTCTAGTAATCCAAAATACTTTTTGCAATTGTGTATATGATCTGCGCTGGTTAGTGTTCCTTGTAATGCATAGTAGAACATATAAAATGTTTTTGAAAGCCACATATCAGTCTGTCTTATTAGAGTTTGTTGTCAATTTGGCGTGTACCAACCCTAATCTAAGTGTACAAAACTTAATTGTTTAACTTATATTGGGTAATAAAAGATATTTATCTTAAAGGAGACATGTTTTTTCGTATTTTATATTCATTTATTATAGTTTTGATGCTTGTAATAATGATTGTTTCGAAAAAATACTTCTTTTTTAGTTAAAAATCATCCCTCTTTTTTAAAAGTGTTTCACTTTATCGAAACAGTTTATTTAAGAATGATTTTTTAATTTTTGGGTGATAATTGAATGAAAAAACAGAACCCATGCGGTTTTGCTAAAAAAAAATATGCGATAAGGTATTTTAGTTGCTATCTAATATCCTTTGCAATTATGTATGGAAAATGGTGGTTGACCTTTGATCTCGATTTCTGAAAAACTGCACCATATTTAGTTTTGACGACCAAATTAATTTTAAAGTACATAAATTTTCGATTCGAATGATATATGATACAGCCGTATACCATTTTTGACGATTACATTTTTAAAATGTTCACTCTGGTCACCGTACTACGACAATCAACTGTCATTCTTTGTACAGACATTTCCTTCTATTGCAAATGGTGAATATTATAGCAGCGAAACCCTCTCACTTGTATGACAGTCGCTTATATTAAACCAAAAAGACTTAATACTAGAAGTTAAAATGTCAAAAAATTTACATAAAGCAGTCAATATTGTGGTATTTTTTTTAATCACTATGAAAAACAAAATAAAATATAGAAGTTAACAAGTGCATCAGCAAAAATGAAAGTATACATACAAAGTACACAAACATCATCATATTTGGTGGAAATCAGAAGTTTTCAGACGCGCCAAAAGAAAATTACCAAATATGGACTAAACATTTGATGTTATTATTTTTACAAAGACAGATATAAGAACACCATAACACGCAATTGATATGATAAGGAAAAAAGGACGATACCGTACGTTCTTAAACATTAAAAACTTAAAGGAGGGGGTGTCAATGTCGCCTGTATGGTCGTATTTAAAAATTAATTATTGTAGTCAGTAACCCTTCCTTATAGTGTCATTATATTATATATTAAAATGAACTCCTTATTTTAACATTCAACTACAAACTATAGTAATATAAGTCGGATGGTCAATATCAGTTCTGAATAGATTTAGCTTTGCCAAGTAAGGATGGATATTTTAATAATTTCAAGTTTCAAATGTCATTGTGACGTTATTTTACATATCTTATTTATTAGTGTATTTGGCAATGGTAACGTGTGAAAATCTCTATCTGTGTGCAAATTATCACCCGACATAATGTAAAGCGTGTGCAAAAATACGGTTCAAACCTATTGCTATGTTATTACGCAGTAAAATATGGATTTTGGAATGAGGCTCCCAAGAAGGGTCAGTATGTTGTTCGACGTATACTGTGGTTTTTTTTTACATCTAAATATAAAAAAATATCTTAAGAAATAAAATACAAATCAAATGTAAAAAGATGGAAGTCGATGATTTTTTCTCACAAATTAAAACCACGTATTTATTAACTAAAGCTGAACTAAATGTGTAAATTATGACAAATGGCATACTATTCACTATGTCGGACCTCAGATAACATAGATTTTGCACACGAAACTTTCTTAAATGAATATATAAAAAACGGCATACTACCAGACAACAACCATTCTATTTTATAGCATATTAAGCAGACCAGTTTAAACGGAAGAAATGCCTGGACCTTGTAATTGCATTGAAAGTAAGTAGCTATCATATATTTAAACTTTTAATTGAAAATCTAACTTGAAGCATAATTAGGTTGATTATTAAACATAAATTTTACGCATTTTAAAAAAAATCGATGAATGTATTTTGTTATTAAAAAAACAAAATTAGAAAAGATTCTCGCAGAAATCTATTGTACACTATAAGGCCGGGAATTATTTATATGAATTGTAACATAAGTGTTATGCGTAAGAAATTGGACGGTAGAGATTAGAATACAAATGGACAGTCTTCTATTTACTTTGTTTCCCTGCCTTCTACTTCTACAACCCCCGCCTCACTTATCATAACTGCTTTGCAGAAAGGGTCGATTGAAGCGGTCCATTTGGACGATCGATGCATTTTAATTGAAACTTATAGAATAGAAGGAAAACCTCCTTAAATTTTTCCTTGGTGAGAACACTACTTTAATAAATGAATCGATCCATGCATCCCTTACCTGTATGTCGTTGTGTGTTTGCCTGCATTTATCAGAATCTTGAATATAAAGGTAAACTGCCTGTTAAATTTTTTTTTTTGCAATTTATATAATACAAGTGACAGTTAAAAGATTGATTTTGAGTCAAATGAGACCACTTATATGGATTCTTTTTTCTTTGTGTGTAGCAAACGTGTGTATCTGTGGTACAGGATGCAGCGGAAAATGTTGCCAATGTGGAGACGCCTGTAAATGTGCAAGTGGCTGTGGATGTTCTGGATGTAAAGTTGTTTGCAAATGTTCAGGTTTGTTCATATATACAGTTTTGTTTTTGTAGATATCCATTTTATCTACATAATTTGAATTTTAACTAAAATATAGTAAGAATATTTAGTTTGCCTTGTTCTTCTAGACTTAATTATCAATAATTACACGTTCAACTGAATAAGTGTTCAAGACGTAATTAACAATTTGGGATATGACTTGTTCTTCTAGACTAAAGTATCAATGAGAACACGTTCAACTGATTAAGTGTCCAAGACGGAATAAACAATTTGGGAGAGGCATGATCTTGTTCAAAGCCATCAAACAAGCAAAGAGTATCGATATGATGTACGACTACTACTTATGATTAAACCAAAAAGTATTAATCATTTTTCAGGTACCTGTGTGTGTGGATGTGATTGCACTGGCCCGGCGAACTGCAAATGTGAATATGGGTGCTCCTGCAAGTGAAACAAAGACAGCCACACCATTAACGTGCATAATCTATTCATACTTGTAACTTATATCATTCATAATTAATTGTTGTTATCAATTCATATGAAAAACTCAAACTTTTATTTTGTTGTTGTTGAAAAATATTTATTTTGTATATAAAATGTTTTACGTCCATAAATGTCAATTGAATTTTAATAAATGATTGTCGTTTTTACAGCTATCATTTTCAGTACAGGATAATCTGGTTATCCCAAATATGTACAAAATATTTGTAGTAATCACAAAATTAAGGTAAACAATCCATGAAGGTCATCCAGACAGTGAAACCCACCAATTTCGACTACTAAAGTACTTTCTATACTTATTACATCTAAACATTACATTTACACTTGTTCATAAAACCTTTCTGATTGAAGTACAGTGTGTATATCCACGCTTAGAACAGCAACGCTAGGACACTATATCTGTTAAATGATCAAACTGTTTCGATTGTTTCTTGTAGTGAGCTCTTCGTTAATGCATGTGATCCTAATGTCAATCCCAGATTAGTTCAAGCATTGTTCTGGTCCCTTGGACTTGGTATTTTGTGCGAAAACGCACCATTCAGGCAAAATCATACTGAAAATTATGCATTATTAGCCTTTGACGTTCAGCAGATATCAATCAATCAATAATACACCACTTACAGGAAGGTATTTTGATTTTGATTCCTCAGACGAAGTAGACCTTTGGATTCAGTTATTGTAATTTGTGTAATTTGTGTGTGTGTGCATATAGTTCTCATTACTTTCAGGCCTACACCAGACATGTTTCCCCACAAATAATGTTGCCTCTTTATTAAAGAACAATTATTCCTTTAACTCTAGTTTTTCCGTCTTTGTGTTTGTTTGTTTTTGATGTTGTAAATGTTGCACTTTAAGAAAACAGATGTATTGCTGATCTTCTTTTTAGGTCTCAATGGATGCTTCGAACGTGTTGCCAATGATTAATTTAATGCGTGATATTACATGTTTTGAAACAGTGTGAGTGTCAATGAGACAACTCGCCATCCAAATAACAATTTATAAAAATAACCCCATTTCTGCTGACACATAGTAGTAAGTATCGGAAATTACATTGAAGATGTAAATGTAAAGAAGATTTGTTATTACAGTTTGTTCATCACTTGTCTAATACAGGTGTTCATCAATTAAAAATGTTATGGATAATTCAGAAATATATCATACCCTAGTCAGTTATAGCATATTTAAGTAACATAAATAAATACCAGTACCCCAATCAAACTGTATTGTAGTGATGACTATGTATATCCAGACAGGTACATAAAAGGCGACGTTTGTGGAGTGTTTATAATCGTGACGATGAATGTGCAACTACAAAGAACAATTTTACTTAATTCTCGACTGCATGCTTACACCTGTCCCCTCATATTCATCGGTTTGGTGTAGCTTGGCTGTTATGTGTGTGACGTGTCAGACTAATAATCAGATTTAAAAAGAATGTATGCCCAATCAAAAATATTTTATAATTAACAAGAAAACATTCAATTCGTGAAATTGAGTTAATATAATTGAAAAAATAACAGCACGAGAGAAAAAAAAACAAATATAGAAACATATATATATATTATATGGAAAAAATTATGACGTATCTATAGTGCATGTGCAGTCATATTAATGTGTTTGATACTGAAATTAGAAACATTTCTTTATAATTTGATGTTAACAATTAAAGTTATCGACTAATTTAAACATTTTAACTCAAACAATGAGTCACAAGGCTGTTGATAACTCGTACTTGATATAATTGTTTGTCTGTTATTGAAGTTAATCTTTCTTACTATGGAATGCCATTGTGACATAGTTTTACATATTTCATTCATAAATATATATGGAAATTTGCCAGAAAGTATAAATCTACATAGGTATAGTATTGGAAACTTGCCAGAAAGTATAAATCTACATAGGTCAAGTATAAATGGCCAGTTTTTCATCCAAACACTAATAGGGAGGAGATAGATACCACAAAGGACATTGAAAATCATAAGTAGAAAGAACAAAAATCGAAGACAAAAGTCTAAAGCGTATTTATTTTCCAGATAAACTTTTATGTCTCATTCAAAATCATCAGTCGAAAATAAAAAAAGAACTTTTAAATACCCGTTCTTTAAATCATCTTGAAGTTTGAATAGTTTGGTATTTATAGGCGAGTTGTTTACCCGAGGGATGAGTTTTTTCTATTCCCGACCAATAGCGGAGGGACACAAAGTTTCACCATTGTTTGCCTGTATGTCCCGAAATATGTTTCCGTTATAACTTTTATTTCTCTCACCAAAATATTAGAAACTTATACACAATGCTTATTACTGCAAGACACAGATCAAGTTTAAATTTGAGTGGCGTCACGTTTACCCATTTAGAGTTATGTCCCTTTCAACGAAACAAAAGTTGAAATTTTCGTTTCCGTTTTGTAGATAGTTTGCCTCAACCAAAACATGTAAACTTACACACGATGCTTATTATCACTTACACATTCCAATCTTGTATTTGATTAGGCAGTTGCTATATAGTACATGGACTAATTGACCGGTCAATACTATGTGTGCCTGAAATATTATTTTCTGCAGCACTAGGGGGTCGGACATTATATGCATGTGCACATAAAAGAAATGTTTTGCAATTTATCAATCTTGTTACTGGTAATTGAAATTGTTGTTTCGTTTAAATATCATCGTCCAATGTGGACAACGTCTAATTAGAAAAAAATGGCATATATGTTCCATATTTATTCAAGAAATAATTGATGCAAGCTATACTTTATTGTAGTTTTAACATAGGTATGCATTATATTCGTGACTATTTTCCCCCTACCGATTGTGAGGGCTAAAAGAACACAAATATAATGCTAACACTACCGGGAAAATATCCCTAGCACTACTCCGATTTGATTAGCGTCACGTTAACTTTTCCTGAGTTAAGTTCCTACTGACTTTTCTAATTCCGTTCGCTTACTCAAGTTTGCCCGAACCAAATATAATGAAACGTTTACACAGTGCTTACTGCAACAAAACACAGTTCATGTTTAAATTAAGGAGGCGTCACTTTCTCTTTTCTAGAGTTATTTCTCTTAACCGTTCTCCGTTTTCTAAGTCAAGTTATTTTTTTTTTTATTATAATGTTAAATGCAAACAGGGGCGGCATCATCTTTATTTCTAAAATATATGGATACTTTTTTTAAAGAGAAGGGCGCATTTAGTTTCCAGAAGTAGCTTAGTTTTAGTAAATTGATCTATATGAATGTTTACCAGACGGTTCCATGCCACTAAAGGAATGTTGGAATTATTTTTGGGGGTTAAAGAATTAGGGGCAAAAAAAGTGCCCAAATAAGCCTTTTTGGAGTTTTTAAACAATAACTTGTGTTTTTAAAAGTGTATGAATCCCTCTGAAATTATACCACAAGTGTCCATACCATGAATGGATGGTTAGTTTTGACTTTGGAGAGTTATGACTCAAAGAGTGTTGGAATTACGGGCAGAAAAAGGGGAAAACTAGGGTTTTCAGGACATTAGACAATTTAGACAATTTATAAAAATGCAGTGTAAGGGAAGCAATTCATAACCATTAAAAATACAATGTTGGGTATGTTAGGATTAACCTCCCTTACACTACTTGTATATTATGCATAAAGAAATGTCAGGTTTGGACTTATTGCAAAAAAAGTTTGAAGAAGAAATCTATTATTGCACAATATTGCGCAATAGATTAGTAAGATCTTGTCATTTGTTCTGCGTCAGAAACCCATATTACTAGTATATCAATTTTTTTATCACAATCCAAATTCAGATCTGAATCCAGCAAAACGAAAGACAAATCTAAGTTTATTAAAAAAGTATACAAATATCATCATATTGGCGGAATGCATAAGTTCCCAGACGTGCCAAATGGATATCACCAAAAATGAACTTAATATGTAAGATTTATAATTTACATAGACAGATGAAAGAACACTATTACACGTAATCAAGATTATAAACAATATCAGTTCCTGTAATCTATATTTCAAGGCAATCATGTATCATTTGTGAAGTTGATATGAAATATTATCAACAATGTCTTCGTACCTTCCGATGAACTCCTTTAAAAAAAGGGCGATACTTATAGATTATTACATGGCATTTTTCATATGGCCCTGGTATCAGCCCTAGACTCCCATAGCAAGCCAAAGGGCTTTCGCCCGAGGGCTTGATATGGGTCGTGGGCTGATACCAGGGACCATATGAAAAATGACATGTAATAATATATTTATCACATATTTTTTTAAGCAATAGAAAACCAATAGCTTACACCAAATTATGTTTGATATTTCATCAAAAACCAAAAAGATATTTAACGAGAAAAAAAATAAAAATGTATCACTGTGAGTTAAAAAAAGTTTGTATCATAAATTTTCTAAATTCTTTATGACGTCAAAATTTTACGGGAACTTTTGTGATTTTCACTGTTGATTTCTACTTTTTTCGTCTACAGTAGATTCGTAACTTTATAAATTTCTTTTCATTGTGTTCAACTTGTTTACAAATAGTCTTTGATTGACAGTTT
Organism: Mytilus trossulus; assembly: GCF_036588685.1. Classification (NCBI taxonomy): domain Eukaryota; kingdom Metazoa; phylum Mollusca; class Bivalvia; order Mytilida; family Mytilidae; genus Mytilus; species Mytilus trossulus. The sequence goes on from NC_086373.1 coordinate 51,574,575, forward strand.
ACTGGAAGTTAAACTCTGGGGCTTGATATGGATTTCGAGGGCTGATATCGATATCGGCCCCGAAGGCTGATAACCAACCTTGACTTCCGGCTATTATTGGCCATGCAAAAACGTACATATCAGTACAAAATATGTGATAAAGTACGTTCTTGTACATTAAATCTGAATGGAGGGGATGTCTATATCGCCAGTATAGTCGTATTAAAAATACTAATTACTGTAGTCAGTAATTCTCCCTTATCCTGGGTCGATACCTCTGCTGGTGAATAATCAGTTCCCGAGGGTATCATCAGCTCAGTAGTCAGTGCTTCGGTACTGACATAATTTAACAAAATTGTCCGTTTATTAATTTTGAAATTATTACAAAATTAAGGTTTCAACTCCCTCATGCAAAGTTGACTTGAGATGAATTTGGCTATTTATTGTATGTATTTTTGACATATAGCTCTTCAACGATGTTCTATATTTATCTATCTTCGGTTTTCAAATATTAGGCTTTGACCGTTCCTGGTGAAGGTCAATACAGAAAAGCGCTTCGGACGCAATAAATTATTAAACTTGTTGTTTCCCAAATTTTTAATATTTTCATATCAGATATTAAAATAAACTCTTTATTTTTACATTAAAATACTATAATATAATAGTATAAGCGGTTGGTCAATATCAGTTCTGAAAAGATTTATTGACCCGTACTTAAATCAATAGCATGTTTGCCATGTCAGTGTAGGATATATATTTAAATGATTCTTATTAGTTAGTGTGTTTGGTAACGTGTGAAAATCTCTATCTGTGTGCAAAACACCACCTGAAATAAAGCGTGTGCAAAAGTCCGGTTAATCTAATTGCTATGTTATTACGCAGTAGTATAATGTGGATTTTGACATGAGGCTCTCAAGAAGGGTCAGTATGTTGTTCGACATACAATGTTGTTATAAAATCTAAATATATCTTAGGAAATAAAATATAAATAAAATTTAAAATGATGGAAGTCAAATATATGTTTTTTCTCGCAATTTTCAGCCATGTCTTTATGAAAACTATATATGTATAAAATGACATATGACATACTATATACACTATGTCGGACCTCAGATAACATAGTTTTTGCACACGAAACTTTCGCAAATGATTATATAAAAATCAGCATACTACCAGACAACAACAATTCTATTTTATAGCATATTGAGCAAACCACTTAAAACGAAAAAAGAATGCCTGGACCTTGTAACTGCATTGAAAGTTAGTAACTTACATGTATAAAATAGAAACTCTAATCTGAACTATAATGTGTGATGATAATTTTAAACAAATTTGATGTACATTGTGACTGCACATGTCTAAAAAATTGTTTAAGTGTGCATTAAGGTTATTATAAATATATCAAACATTCTCCTCAAATTGATGTATAAGTTAAACGTTAAAAGAGTAATCACTAACATGTCTTCTTTTACTTTATGTGTAGCAAACGTGTGTATCTGTGGCACAGGATGCAGCGGGAAATGTTGTCAATGTGGAGACGCATGTAAATGTGCAAGTGGATGCGGATGTTCCGAATGTCAAGTTGTTTGCAGATGTCCAGGTTTGTTCATATTTATAGAATTTAGAAAAGAACTTGAAAGATCATTTCAGTTTTAACAAACTCATGATTTCTTTCTCTGTGTAAGAACTTCTAAAGCCATGCATCCTAACCTGCCCTTATACTTTTCTATAGTTTGCGCATTGAACCTGGATCCCAAGCTAAGTACATGTTACTGGTTAAGATTGCACATGTATAAAACAATTATAAAAACAATGAAAGATTGGATGACTCATTTTGCAGGAGATTATATTTTTTTGTTATATGAATATGAAAAAAAAGTTTTTCGTGTTCCTGTTTACATAATTGGAAATGAATAATAAAAAAAAATATATTTAGTTTCGTGTGACAAAAGAATGAAGATAAAACCATCTCCCGACAAAGTATTTACCTGTTTTATTTTTCATGTAATATAAACCTTTTTGATGTACAGGGAATATTGGCAATATGGAGCTTCTTAGAAACATAGATTCAATTGACTGAGGCATAGTCGATACCAGCTGAATTTTGTTACTAGTATACTATTTATTTTGCTCTTTGTCATATAGGGAAAACGGTACTATTTATTCTGCCATAGGCGACAATACTAACATTTTCTAAGTTTACAGTTTTTATAATAAAAACCTGGATACAACAGTTATGTATGGTGTTAGTACTTTATTACTGTATTCTAAAAATCGAAGCCAAATAGTATCATGACCAATTTTCAACGGAGCTTGTTTATGTTATCCATGCCCACCGTTATTTTGGAAGCCTTTTCGAATAATTCTTTAGAAAATATTTCTATAGGTTATAACATTTATATTGTAAATTTACAAACTGCAGGTATTCATAAATAAATTAAAAAAAATGTATTGTACCCTTACATCCGATCACAGCGCTCCTAAGTTGACTTCCTTCACCTGCCTTGGGTACACAAAAGGCCAACCTAATGCTTGGAAAATGTAATACTACCGTTTTCCCGATAGTCTATTACGTTCGTAATTTTTCATGTATTCTTAGTACGAAATATTTTAGCTTTTAGCATTTATAATGAATATAAATAAAGAAAAGCGATTTTGATAATTTCAATTCATAAATAGTTTTTTTTCATCTTATAAAACATTTGCACATTATATTGAAACGTCTATTTAATTAGTGTTTATTATATTTCAGGTACATGTGCATGTGGATGTGACTGCACTGGTCCGACCAACTGCAAATGTGAATCTGGGTGCTCCTGCAAGTGACATAAAGACAATCACATCACGATCAATATAGTCATACTTGTAACTCATATCATTCATAAAAGAATTCGTGATGTTCACTGATATCAAATAAAATAACTTTTAATTATCTTTTTGTTGATAAATATTTATTCCAATTTACATATATACTTAATCATTAGCACATTTAGGAACTAATTGACACTAACGGTAGACATTTGCATATTGTCGAAATATGTTTCCTAAATGCTACAGTATTAGGTCTTACATTTCTTATTTAACTTATCAACATAATCATTGTGCTTGATCCGCTGAATTTCTTATACCAAAAAGGTTTGCTGGAGATATTGTCATCGTTTGATTTCTTTGAGTCGGAGGTAAAACACTTGGTAAAATTATTTGTAAGTTAGGTTGTTCGGGTTGCATGCTGGAAGAATGTCATGAACTGAACATTGAGGAAACCATGCATCAAATCTTTAAGGAGTACATTTCTAGTGTCAATCATTATCTGGCCGACCTGCATTACGGAATTCATAATTGCACTTGAGTATTTGTTCTCGTCAGGATGAAATAGTTGCTGTTGTAAGTAAAGCAGACTACTTCTGTAATCAGATCTAGATCTACCCGACATAGACTAAAATATAATGTTAATTTGGTAAGATACGAAAGTATGCGACATTCTAACATGACGTCCTTCTAACGCTTTGAGTACACACCCGTGGTAAAATATGAATATATTGTAAGCGCTGTTCCGATTGTTTTCCCACGTCATATGTTTTTTTTATGAATAAGCTACTCGACGTCATAGAACAATGACGTCAGAATATAAGCAACTTACGGGAAAATACACGCTTGTGAAACGGAAAATCATCACAACAAGGAAACGTAAACAAATGATGCTAAAATGAGTTATATTAGCCATTTTTGTATACATATGAGACATATAAGTACAATTATGATTAGATTCATCTAAAATTATCTAAACATGTTATTATAAATAGTTTAAGCATCATTATTTATCCAGTTTGCTCCGTTATTTTACGTCAATTTAGTAGTGCGTTTATTTATTGGAACGACAAAAAATGCCATCACCTAGAGCGCTTTGATCCAAAAGAATTGCCGTATTTGTCCTATTAGAATCGATATAACTCATGGGAGCTTGAATATATCTAGATTTTACCACGGGTTGTCACTTTATGCCGATATTTTACCCGTCGCTATCGCTCAGGGTAAAATATTTGTCATAAAGGGCAAACCCGTGGTAAAATCACGATATATTCAAGCCCCCATGAATTATTTCTTAATTATACCATGAGCCTTTGAAGATATCTCTAGTTTAACAATAGACTGCGGCCTTTTGGTCATATATTTTTCACCAGAACATCTTCTCAAAGTTAGTTTCATGTATATTCCTATTTATCTGCGTTGGAAAATAATGTAAGTTTGCCTTCACCTTCATACTTTGTTTACATTTTGACGATTTGATAAAATGTGTTTATCAAACGATGGAAGGGAATAAGAGTGGTACCCCCTCTAGCACCCTTTAAGACGTCACTGAATAAAGTATTTATTTTCATAATGTACTATTGATGGAATTGACTAGGACATTTATAATGACTGAGCCGTAGCCAAGGTCACTTTTGCTGTCACAGGCAATACCGATGGACATTTTATTTTAGAGAATACAGAATATCATTGTTATCCAAGAAGAGAAGCTTATTCTTAACCGATATGAAATAATGGACATGCACTGTAACTACATAATAGTACTTAATTGAAAAACTGGACACTATCGTAATTACCTCATAAATAAGAGAAAAGAGCCTCTATTTTCCAACTTATTACGCCTTATTCAAACTCATCATTCAACAAAAAATCAAGAACAAAAAATACCTGTTTTCTAAATCATCTTTGGAGGTTAGAACTTTTGGTATAAATGGGCGAGTGTTTAAAGGGAGGGATGAAATTGTTCTGTTTACGCCCCAACCAAGTGTCACCATTAACAGTATGTACGTACGGACGTCCCAACATTGGTTTCCACATACTAACTTTAGTTTAAAAATCATTTACATAATGCTTCTATATTTATAACCACAGAACAACTTTGAATGTGATCTAGCGTCACTTTTAACTCTTCAGAATTATGCTTTTTTACAAATGGTAAATAGTTGAACAATATCAGTACCAATAGAGAGATAACGACTGTGTGTTGTCAGCGTGTTAGGTATTTGTTGTCCTTTTTTAAATGTCATCGTGACAAAGTTTAACATTGCTGACTTATTCCTAAATATGTATGGAAACTTACCGGAAACTATGAATTTATATTGGTGTAGTTTCAAAAGACAGTTAATCATTCAAACGTTAAATTTCGAATAAAAAATACCAGCACTGTATGAGAGGGGCTTACGATACCAGAGGGACAGTTAAACTCATTAATCAAAATAAATTGACAACGCCATGGCTAAAAAATAAAAAGACAAACAGATAAATAATAGTAAACAAGACAAAACATAGAAAACTAAAGACTAAGAGACACGAACGTCACCAAAAACTGGGTGTGAGCTCAGGTGCTCCGAAAGAGTAACCTACTTCACATGTGGCAGCCCGGCCTCTGGTTGCTGATGTTATTACAAACCTGGTAAAATTGTCTAATTCGGGAGGTCACATTCGTGGTGAAAAGAGAAGTTGTTTGTAGTTACATAAGGAACATATCCGATTTCATCCTTGAAACGGTTATTCAATAACGGTCATCCAACTCGTGATGTCGTCCATAGAATTAACGAAAGTATGATTTCAACTTCACCATTGAAACTCTTGTTTAATAGCTTCCTTGTGAGTAGCAACCTCTATCAAAGAAATAATAATTGAAAATAAAAGCCCGGGGACTATCGTATTAATTGTGGAATACATGTTGTATATAATCCGTAAATTATGTTTCGGATTGTCTAGAAGATGTGGGCAGAGTTTTTTGGAAAATGGTTTAATTTGTTCTTTTCAAAATATAATAATGAGATTGACCTGTAGTTTTCGAAAACCAATTTAACATTATAGATAACCAGGGTCTTGCAAAAATCACATTTTAAACTCTAATGAATAAATTAATAGTTTTTCCCTACACTACAAAACAATGTGGATCATTACACTGATTTTTTTGTCAAAAAGAGGTATTGTAGTCATTATTGTGTTTTAATCTATATTACTATAAAACAAAAAACTATGCCAACAGTTTAAAAACAAAATGGCATATAGACAAGGTAAATTAGCATAATTGAAAGACAAGAATAAAAACTAGAGGCTCTAAAGAGCCTGTGTCGCTCACCTTGGTCTATGTGAATATTCAACAAAGGACACAGATGGATTCATGACAAAATTGTGTTTTGGTGATGGTGATGTGTTTGTAGATCTTACTTTACTAAACATTTTTGCTGTGTACAACTATCCCTTTCTATAATAATTGGCCCAGTAGTTTCAGTGGAAAATGTTAGTAAAAATTTTATGAAAATTGTTAAAAATTTACTATAAAGGGCAATAACTCCTTATGGGGTCAACTGACCATTTTGGTTATGTTGACTTATTTTAAGGTCTTACTTTGCTGTAAATTATCGCTGTTTTCAGTTTATCTCTATCTATAATATTATTCAAGATAATAACCAAAAACAGTAAAATTTCCTTAAAATTACCAATTCAGGGGCAGCAACCAAACAAAGGGTTGTTCGATTCATCTGAAAAGTGCAGGGCAGATAGATCTTGACCTGATAAACAATATCAACACCCATCAGATTTGCTCTTAATGCTTTGGTTTTTAAGTTATAAGCCTAAACTGCATTTCACCCCTATGTTCTACTTTTAGCCATGGCGGCCATCTTGGTTAGTTGGCCGGGTCACCAGACACAATTTTCAAACTAGATACCCAAATGATGATTATGGCCAAGTTTGATTTGATTTGGCCTAGTAGTTTCAGAGAGTAAGATTTTTGTAAAAGATAACGAAGATTTACAAAAAATGGTTAAAAATTGACTATGAAGGACAATAACTCCTAAAGAGATGAACTGACCATTTTGATCCTGTTGAATTATTTGTAAATCTTACTGAGCTGAACATTTTTGCGTTTTACAGTTTATCTCTATCTATAATAATATTCAAGATAAAAACAAAAAACAGCAAAATTTCATTAAAATTACCAATTAAGGGGCAGCAACCCAACAAAGGGTAGTCGGATTCATCTGAAAAATTCAGGGCAGATAGATCTTGACCTGATGAACAATATCAACGTCAATCAGATTTGCTCCAAATGTTTTGGTTTTTGAGTTATAAGCCAAAAACTGCATTTCACCCTATTTTCTATTTTTAGCCATGGCGGCCATCTTGGTTGGTTAGCCGGGTCACCGGACAAAATTGTAAAACTAGATATCCCAATAATGATTGTGGCCAAGTTTGACTTTATCTGGCTCTGTAGTTTCAGAGAAGATTTTTGTAAAAGATAACTAAGATTTACGAAAAATAGTTAAAAATTGACTATAAAGGGCAATAACTCCTATAGGGGTCAACTGACCATTTTGGTCCTGTTGACCTATTTGTAAATCTTACTTTGCTGAACATTCTGGCAGTTTACAGTTGATCTCTATCTATTATAATATTCAAGATGATAACCAAAAACAGCAAAATTTCCTTAAAATTACCAATTCAGGGGCAGCAACCTAGCAACCAGTTGTCGAATTCCTCTGAAAATTCAGATAGATTTTGACCTTGTTAACAATTTTACCCCATGTCAGATTTGCTCTAAATGCTTTGGTTTTTGAGTTATAAGCCAAAAACTGCATTTTACCTCTATGTTCTATTTTTAGCCATGGTGGCCATCTTGGTTGGTTGGCCGGGTCACCGGACACAATTTTTAAACTAGATACCCCAATGATGATTGTGGCCAAGTTTGATTTTATTTGTCCCAGTAGTTTCAGGGGAGAAGATTTTTGTAAAAGTTCACGACGACAGACGACAGACGACGGACGACGACGGACGACGGACGCCAAGTGATGAGAAAAGCTCACTTGGCCCTTCGGGCCAGGTTAGCTAAAAAAGAAATACTGAAAACAATATGTTAGCGGGATGCATTAGTACCCAGGCACGACAAAAGGAAATTAACAAAAAAATATAAAACAGTAAAGGATAAAAAAGATAAATAAAAGAACACTATAACACATAATTATGATGATAGACAATTGCAGTACCTATAATCTATATTTCAAGGCCACCACGTATTCTTTGTAAAATTGATCCGTAATAATTATCATCAAGGTATGGGTGACTTCTGATGAACTTTAAAAATGGACGAGACGCTATGATCAAATTAAAATATAACAACTTCTAAATATAAAAAAATGTTCATTTCGCCAGAAAAGTCATATATAAGAATTAATTACTTTAATCAGTAATATTTTCGAATTGTTCATGTTATATATTAGAACCAACTTCGTATTATAACATTTTACCTTAAAATATAGTATAAGTCGGAAAGTCAATATCATATCTTCCCGTTAACGTTTTTTTTCTCGAAAAAGTATGAAATGTTCTTAAGAATCAAAATATTAGAACTCTAATATACAGAAAAAAGGTGGCATGTCCATATCGCTTGTATAGTCATTTTGACTTTTTTTTTTTAATTTAATCAGTAATTTTCCGTAATATTTTTTTTTGTTTGAGATATTAAACTTATCTAATGATTTAAACATTAAACTTTTAACTATAGGTTTAGTCATGCATAGGGTCAATATCAATTCCAAAAAAAGATATGTTGACCCGAATTTAAAATTACAACGTTTGCTATGTCAGTGTAGGATGGTTATTTTTATCTTTACACGTATTAAATGTAATTGTGACATAGGTTTACATATCTAATTATTAAACATGTTTTGGAACGTGACATAATATCTATCTGTGTGCAAAACAACTGTGTGCAAAACATCATCTGACATAAAGCGTGTGCAAAAATCCATATCAATCTAATTACTATGTTATTACGCAGTAACGTATTGATTTTATCATGAGGCCATCGAGAAGGGTCAGTATATTGTTCGACATACGTACACTCTGGTTATACAAATTATGTAGTGATACCACAGAAATAAGTACAAATAAAATTTAGAATGATGAAAATTAATTATACATTATTTTCTGATTTTAACCATGTCTTCATTAAGTTAAGCGAAACTGAATATTTAAATAATGACATATGGCATACTATTCACTATGTCGGACCTCAGATAACATAGATTTTGCACACGAAACTTTCGCAAATGGTTATATAAAAATCGGCATATTACTAAACAACAACTTTTCTATTTTATAGCACATTAAGCAGACCAATTTAAACGAACAAAATGCCTGGACCTTGTAATTGCATTGAAAGTAAGTAGCTAACATATATCTTAACTTTTAATTGGAAATCTAACTTGAAATATAATGTGATTGATTATTGAACATAAATGTTATGTATATTAAAAAAATTTGATAAGTGCATTTGAAAAACAAAAATGAAAAACAGAGGTCATAATATAAATGTACATTCGACTTCTTACTTTGAGAACCTCCCGCTTCATCTACTAATTACTGCTATGCAACTTTTAATTTTTTTGGGGGTGACCAGAAATATTAGTAGCTTTTGCGGATTAAATATTCATTTTCATGTGTTGCTTCGCACGCAATTTTTCTTGCAGCCTTACCGAGGCAAATTATTCATTTTTAAAAATCTTTTGTCCCCTTCCGTTGATCAAATGATCGCTGTCCTACCTTGATGTCGTTGATGGTAGGCGTGCAGAACATGTAATTATACCCTTGAATAGTAAGGTAAACTGACTGGTAAAAATTTTCAAATGTTTTCCATTTATGGTGTATTCATTATTATTCGTTGGATACCAATTTAAATGGATTTGGTGGGTACAGGTAAATTACGAAATTAAATGTTCAACAAATGACAAACTTTGTACAGGCTTGTTTGCATACATCGGCAGTACTACGAAATTAAGTGTTCACGAACATGCTAGTTTTCCTTTAACCATGAAAATTGGTTTCCACAAAAAAAGTACAATATATAATACAGGTGAAAGTTAAAAGATTGAGTGTGAGTCAATTGAAATCACTAATAGAGTTTTTTTACTTTATGTGTAGCAAACGTGTGTATCTGTGGTACTGGATGCAGCGGGAAATGTTGTCAATGTGGAGACGCCTGTAAATGTGCCAGTGGCTGTGGATGTTCCGGATGTAAAGTTGTTTGCAGATGTCCTGGTTTGTTCATTTTTACAGTCCACATTTTTAAATATTCATTTTATTTAGATAATTTTAATTTTAACCAACGTTTTTTTTTTCATTCTCAGTAACTGCTTTAAATTGGATATGTGTAGAAAGTAAAAAAAATGATGATAAACTGAAACATTTCCCGTGTTATCGTTTTATTTAGTGCATGTTTGCTTGTGTCTGGACCTTTATTTCAGTTTGGAAATCGTCATATTACAAAATCCTACTCTATTAACTAACGAACCTGTAAAGGAAAAAATTACAATTTTACTAATATCAAAAAACAATTTTCAGAAAGGAAGTTGAAAATGTTTTTTTTGTACATGCTTCTGTTTATATATGAATCTTTTATAATTATAAAAATACATCGATCCATCGCTCTTGATAACATCAATCATTGATTTCTTCAATAAAACATATACACATTATATTGAAATGCCTTTTCAAATGATTTTTTTAAATTATATTTTAGGAACCTGTGCGTGTGGATGTGACTGTACTGGTCCGACAAACTGCAAATGTGAATCTGGGTGCTCCTGCAAGTGACATAAAACCAATTACATCACGATCAATATAGACATACTTGTAACTCATATCATTCATAAAAGATTGCGTGATGTTCATTGATATCAAATAAACAAATTTTTAATAATCCTTTTGGTTAATAAATAGAATCATATTCAAAACAGTGTGGTCCTGGCCATCGATTGACGACCTAAATTATCCCATTGACTGGGACAGATTAGGTGAACGTTTTTCTGTAACGACCATTGCTCACTTCTTACTAATTATAGAATTTAAACTGTGGGGTCACCAAAGGTTCTTAACGCCTTTAATAATAAAATTATTCGAAAAATTATTCAGGAATAGCCTTTATGTTTTGATTAATATTATTGATATAAATCAACACATCGTATTATTCCGGATTCGTTTTTCGAATTGCTTTATTTAGGTGTTGAGAACCTTTGGTGACCCCACAGATTCAGTGTCTTTAACAAGTACATAGTGAGCAGTGATTGTTACCGACAAACGTTCACCTAATCTGTTCCAGTCAAAGGGATAATTTAGGTCGTCAATCAAAGGCCAGGACCACACTGTTTTGAATATGATTCTATATATTCATATTAACATAAAATTAAGAATGAAAATGGGGAATGTGATAACTGAGACAAAAAACCAACTAAAGTGCAGAAAACAACTTAAGACCACAAATGGGTCTTCAATACAGCTATAAAATCCTGCACCCGAGGGACTCTTTCAGCTGGCCTTTAACAAAAATGTGTACTAGTTTAGTGATAATGGACGTCATTCTAGATCCAAATATATAAATGAACTAAAATTAAAAATCATGCAAGACTAACAAAGGCCAGAGGCTCCTGACTTGGGAGAGGCGTAAACATGTGGCGTATAGTTTAACAGGATTTGTTAAGATCTCAACCGTCCCAACTAGTAGCAAGAGTAGAAAAAACAAACACACAGCATATACATATAAATTAAGAATTAGCACAGTTGAAAACTAATTGACACCGGCGGTAGACATTTGCATGTCCGAAATTTGTTTCCTATATGCAACGGTATTATGTCTTACATTTCTTATTCAACTTCATTTGCCACTGGACGTTAAGCAACCAACAATCAATCAATCAATCTTATTCAACTTCATTAACATAATCAATTTGTATGTTCTCCTGAATTTCTTATACCAAAAAGGTTAACTGGATATATTGTCTTCGTTTGACTTCTTTCGATCGGCAGTAAAACTTTTGGTAAAATGAGTTGTAAGTTAGATTATTTGGGTTGTATAAATACACAGTCATGTGCAATCGAAAAAGTATCGTTGAATACAGGAAAATTGCTATGCTCTAAGCATTGAGTCTCTATTTACCAACTTATTACGCCTTATTTAAACTCACAATTCGAAAATAAATCATTAAGTAATAAATACTCGTTCTCAAAATCATCTTCGGAGTTTGATACATTTGGTATATACTCACGGTGGGTATGGTTGTCCTGCGAGAGAACGTTCTGTGCTGGTGATTTGGTCCTGACGGGTGCTGGTGGGTCCTTGCAAGTTCGTTAAACGGAATTGCCCTGACGCTGTGCTGGTGATAAGAAAAAAGGTTCTAGTTCTGTACTTTTATATTTTAGTTAAAAGTGGCATATATTCGAGATCATCGATGCTGTACTGTTATTGACTTATAAGCTGTTGTCTGCTTTCTTGAAATTGACATTGTTGTGAATCTGTTTACTGTTTATATGAGAGAAAAAATACCCCTATTTGTTTTATTTTTTTTTAAATTAACTGTGATCTTAAAAAATTGGCCTGTTAATGGAACCCTTCTTGCCCCCTTTTAAGATAAGAAAAATGCTTACGATTTTCGGGATTACGATCATTTTGCAAGATCACCAAAATACGTTGTAATTTATACAATACTTATATAAAGTAGATGATGTGGTATGTTTGTTGTCAATAGACAAATTTCCATAAGAAACCGAAGGAAGTATGTGTTAACAACCATACGTCATCGTACGACCTTCAACAATAACCCATAAAATAAAAATGTAAAAGGTGTTGCATAATAAAAATGGAGAGCAAAACTATAGAACAAAGGACTTTCTGGGCGTTTGAATCATGTCTTTAGCAGCTTAAAACACATTTGTTTGTGAACAATTGAGTGCTGACTATAAGACTGACTACAGTATTGCGGGTTTGTTTGTTTGGTGTTTTATTTTATTTATTTTTTTTTGGGGGGGGGGGAGGGATGGGGATAAGTTAGAGCGAGGTTTCAGTGAAAACTAAACGGTTATTTTTTTCGAAAGTTCGATAAAACACTACACAAAATCACTATTTTATGAATGGGCAGGCTAGAATATGTCAGAGAATGAAGACGAGATAACATAGAGAACACTAACAAAACTAAGATTTCTAAGCTTTTTCATTTCAAAATAAATATTTTTGATAAAGAATTACGGGGGAGGAAGTGAACAATGTGTCCTACTTTTCTATATTTAAATATTTTTCATGAATAAAAATCAAATGTGCCTTGATTATAATAGAAAATGAGTAAATGGAAAAAATACCCAACTAAAATACACTTTTATTCAAATATTGGAAATATCACTAAGCTTTTAAGTTTTGTGTGTCAAACACACCATCTCTGTAGTAATGACTCCTTACTAAGATATTTCACTTCATTTTTTTTTTCTGCATTTCATTATATTGTGAATTCATAGAATTATTATATTAGAAATTGTACTCCACTCGTTCTATTTGAGCAGTCAAAATGCGTTGACTGTATATTTCTATATCATATACAGTCACTGACCTGATATCACTTTTCCTCATGAATATTTAAATAGAAATTGCCGAAAATGTAATTAATTATTCATGCGACCTATTCAACCTGTTCTTGTTTCCAATGTATATGTCGTGTACATTTTATTATTTTGTACAGGTTATTACTTGTACAAAAACTTTGTATGAGTAATTACTTGTATGATGCCATCATACAAGTAAATACCTGTACAAATGTAATTGTACCAGTAATTACTTGTACAATTTTTGTTGAGAAAAAGAAAATAACTCGTACAACACAATATACTTGAGTTTTATTTGCTTCTCCTTTAATCTATTATGTTTAACCTTTAGTTAAAATGTATGACATTGCAAATAGGTTGTAGAAGGGTTTTATTTTATTTTTGCTTTAAAGACTTTGTCACTTTGAATCAGTCGTCAGTATTTAAGTGGCAACAAGCTGTTAAGCTAAATTTGCTCAATGTCTCATGCTAGGTTATGTTGTTACTCAGCGTTCATCGTGTGTCTGAATTCTTCTAACATTTCAAAAATAATACAAAAATAATAAAGAAGATGTGATAAAATTGCCAATGAGACATCTCTCCACAGGAACCCAAAAAGAAACAGAAATTAAAAACTATAGATCACCACACAGCCTTCAACAATGAGCAAAGCACATACCGCATAGTCAGCTTTAAAAGATCCCAAAAATGGCAAATGTGAAACAATTCAAACGAGAAAACTAACGACCTTATTCGTGTACAAAAGTGAACAAAAAAAAAATATATAACACATCTACAATCGACAACCATTGACAAGCTTGGGACAGGCACATACTTAATGTGGCAGGTTTTACATGCTAGCAGGATTACATCCCTCCCCTAACCTGGGACAGTGGTGTAAATTGTTTATGGGTCCTTTCATTGTGCTGGTGGGTCCTGGTACGGTGCTGGTGATTTTGGATAAGAAGTTGGTCATATTTGAAATAAATGTTACAAAATCGATAAAATTGGGCAGATAATTGTTGCCAACAGGATCTATGACTCCTATTTTAGCAACATCATATTATCAAGAGTACGAACACATTAGATGAGTGAACTTGAGTAAAATAATAAAACATATTTACTAAAAAAAATATCTCAAAAACACCGAACTTTTAATGAAAATTCAAATTGGAAAGATTCTTAACAAATGGTAAAATCAAAACATCAAACGAATGAAAAGCCACTGGCATGCATACAGGAATGTCCCTCTGTAGAAATATAGACGATTTAACCTGGTTTTACAGCTAGTTAAAACTCAGTCTAACTTATACATGTATGCGAGTCGCATACACATAAAATTATATTGACAATAATGTGTGAATAAAATAATCAGACATAAAACTAGAAGGTAAAAAAGTCAAAAATAGAGGTATAACAGTTAACATAGTGTAAAATTTGTTATTTCTATTAAAAACAAAACAAATGTGTATACATAATACAACGAAAACAAGAATGGCATATAGACACTTCTCATCAGGAAATATGAAAGTCAAGAATACAAACAATGACACACAGACAACAACATATTAATGGGATGCATAAGTACCGAGACAGGCCAAATGGAAATACCTAAACTGGATTAGTAAGTAACGGTTAATAATCTACAAAGACAAATAGATTTAAAGAAACACTAAAGCAAGTAATAAAGATGATAAAAAAAACCTTCAAACTGAGTGCATATATAGATATAGGAATATGTGGTATGAGTGCAAATGAGACAACTCTCTATCCATGTAACAATTTATAAAAGTAAACCATTATAGGTCAAGGTATGACCTTCAAGACGGAGCCTTGGTTTACATCGAACAACATGCTATAAAGAGCCCAGAAAATAACTAGTGGAAAACCATTCAATCGGGCGGCAAACCAACACTCTTATCTAATCATTTTAAAAACGAGAAACGAGAAACTTGTATGAACTTCATACACAGACAACATCTGTACATCAGATTCCTGACTTAGGACAGGCGCAAACAGAATCTATATTTCAAGACAAAAATTTATAATTTGTGATCTTGATACGGAATATATATCAACAGGTCTTGGTATCTTTTTTTTTATAGGACGAAACGTTCTAAACACATAAATAAAATTAAAATTAAAACTCAAACAAAATAGAGCTAGAGGCGGCGAATATACTTAATTTGACTTGGTATGTATGATGAGTTTATTTACAACCACTGGGTAGATGCCACTGCTGGTGGAAATTTATTTCCCCGAGGGTATCACAAGCCCAGTAGTCAGCACTTTTGTGCTGACATGAACTGTCATTGATATGGATATATTTATAAATTTACTGTTTACAATTTTTGAAAATTTTGAAATACTAAGGCTTTTTTTTTTTACCTCAGGCATAGATAACCTTAGCTGTATTTGGCAAATCTTTTAGGAATTTGGGTCCTCAATGCTTTTCAACTTCGTACTTTATTTGGATTCGAGCGTCACTGATGAGTCTTTTGTAGACAAAACGCGCGTCTGACGTGTATTCTTAATTTAGTCCTGGTATCTATGATGAGTTTTTCTCAAGAGCCTTTGTCGCTCACCTGTATTTATTAATGCTTTGAAATCATATAAAAAGTGTTAAAATCATAATTTATAGTATAAGATATTGCATATCATTATTGACTATAATGATATCTAAGATATCCAAAAACTGCAAAAGTTCCGTAAAAATTAATAACTCAGGGGCAGCAACCCAACAACGCTTGTCGGATTCGTCTGAAAATTTCATGGCAGATCTAAATCTGATGAACATGCTTTAGTTTCAGATATATAAACCAAAAACTGCATTTTATCCCTATGTTCTATTTTAGCTGTTGATTGGAAGGCAGGATCATTGGACACAAATTTTAACCTAGATACCCTAATGATGAGTATGGCCAAGTTTGGTTAAATTTGTCTCAGTGGTTTCAGAGAAGAAGACTTTTGAACAAGATGACAAAAATGACGATACATTATTGAAATATTTACTAGAACAGGGTTATAACTCCTTACGAGACCAACTGGCATTTAGGTCCTGTTGACTTATCTGTAGATATAACTCTGCTGAACATTATTCCTGTTAACAGTATTCAAGATAATAACTAAAATTGGCAAAATTTCCTTAAAATAACAAATTTTAGATCTTAATCTGATGAATATTTTACCCCATGTTAGATTTTCTCTAAACGCTTTAGTTTCAGAGATATAAACTAAACACTGTATTTTACCACTATGTTCGTTTTTTAGCAATGTCGGCATGCTGTTTGACAGTCGGCGTCATCGGATTCATTTTACCCTAGTGATTAATGTGGCCAAGTTCGGTTAAATTTGGCCCCGTTAGTTTTAGAGGGGAAGACTTTTGTAAAATTTAACAGACGACGACGATGACGACGATGGACGGACGACGGACCCCAATTGATGAGAAACGTTAACTTGACGATTCAGGTCAAGTGAGCTTAAAAGGGGGCATGCCAAAATCTCCTGTTGTCATATCTAAGAACTAATTACATTAATCAGTAATACTCCATAAAAAGTTTCATGTTAGATATTACAATTACCTACAATAATTGATTTTTCAGTTAGCTGTAAACTATATATATATAGTATAAGTCGGAAGGTCAATATCAATACCGAAAGAAATAATCGACCCGTACTATTATCTTTTTTCTCGTTACCAAATGCATAGGAACAGAGAAGTTAAAATTACAGCGTAATTGCTATGTCATTTGTAGGATGGATATTTTTATCATTCCAAGTATTAAATATTATTACGACATAATTTAACATATCTTATTTATTAGTGTGTTTGGTAACGTGTTAAAATATCTCTGTGTGCAAAACATCACCTGACATGAAGCGTGTGCAAAAATTCAATTGCTATGTTATTATGCAGGAAAATATTGATTTTGACATGGGGCTCTGAAGAAGGGTCAGTATGTTGTTTGACATACATTGTGGTTATAAATGTAAATATGCCTTAAAAAATATAGTATTCAGAAAATTTACAATGATGAAAATCGATAACATTTTTCACTAGTTTCAACCTTGTCTATTATAATCTAAGCTAGACTGAAAACGTTGATAATGATATGGCATAGCATGTATACTATGTCGGACCTCAGTTAACATAGTTTTTGTACACGGGATTGTCTCAAATGAATATATAAAATCGGCATACTACCAGACAACACCCATTCTTTTTTTTTTAAATCATATTACTAAGCAAACCAACTTAAACGAACAAAATGCCTGGACCTTGTAATTGCATTGAAAGTAAGTAGCTTACATTTATATCATTAAATAATGTGTATAGATTATTGAGAACTATCTGTTTATATATTGTGATTGTACATAGACGGATCCAAGTCGGGGAGGGGTTTATTCAGGAAATCACTGAAGCATGACTGAAGCCCCCCCCCCCCCCCCCATTTTCGGTCAGTCAGCGAGCTCCCCCTAATGAAAAGTTCTGAATCAGCCACCGCCGGATATATCTTTTAACAAATGTTGATGCTCGCATTAAGGTTATTATTAAAGACTCATTCTCTTCAAAATTATTGTTAAATTGATGCCGGGTAAAGGGCATATTTTAATTCATAATGTTGTAAAAAAAAACGTTGCAAAATATTGATATTTGTTTTCATAAATTGAGGAAATAATAAAATCGATCAATATAAGCTACATGTACGCATAAGGAACGATTATTCATTTTAAAATATTTTTGGGCCAGAAGGAGCTTTTGCGGATTGAATATCCATTTTTATATGTTGATACGCATGGTTTTTTTTCGCGGTGATACCAGAGTTACTAGAGAAGAACATTTTTCAAAATGCTCTTGCAATCCCCTGAAAAACAAATGGCCACCACCTTACCTAGATGTCGTTGATGGTTTGCATGCAATAATCATAATCTTAAAAACTAAAGTAAACCGCATTGTAACACAATGATAAAATGTTTGTCATGTAATGCAATTGAAAGTTATAAGATTGGGTACGTCATAGTCAGTTGAAATTATTTATAATATGTCTGCTTTAACTTTGTAGCAAACGTGTGTATCTGTGGTACCGGATGCAGCGGGAAATGTTGTCGATGTGGAGACGCCTGTAAATGTGCCAGTGGCTGTGGATGTTCCGGATGTAAAGTTGTGTGCAAATGTTCAGGTTTGTTTATTTAACAATGTTTTAATGACTCATTTTACAGGAGGTTGTATTTTTGGTCAGTATATTTCCTTGTTCATTACCAAAGTCATAAGGATACAAAATATGTCTACTTCATTTTCCAATGCACCGACCATTCTTTGAAAAGAAAAGAAGGGGGAGTAAATTTAAAATTAAAATGTTTGGTTTTTAATTTACTGAGAAAAAACCACTTCAGAAGGTATTATATATACAAAGTTGAAAATTAAATAGTTTACCGTTTTCTTATACATGTATATATATTTTTTATTTAAAAATTAGTAAAATTTATATGGCTTGGTAACACCGAGAGACAGAATTTAGCGACAAAGTATAACCTTTTTTTATCATGTACTAACAGTTTTGATATATGGAAAGTTGAATGATAATCCAATGAGGATGTGAGTGCTCCTTTTTGCAATTCGTTTTAAAGCATAGAAGTCCCGTCTTAGAAAATAGCAATTTTGGATCACATAGCAGGATTCAATGGTGGTGCGATTATGTTTGATGTGTATAGTTGATTTTAAATTGTATTTTATCAAATAAAATATCGATCATTATTTAAATCCGGGAACTTCTAAGACATATAGGTTCAATTCACTCGGGCATATAGTCAATCCCAGGCTAATCTAATAGTATTTCATTTGTTTCACTCTTGGTGAATTACAATTTTGTACTTGTTTGGCTTGATAAATATTTTGATATGAGCGTCACTGGTGAGTCTTATATAGACGAAACGCGCGTCTGGCGTACTAAATTATAATCCTGGTACCTTTGATAACTATTGGTCATAGAATTCATCACGTTTCTACGTATTTATGAATCTCTAGCAAAGATTTATTTTGTTCTTTACATTCCTAATGAAGATGAATCTAGAAAAGCACTTTTGATAATATCAATTAATAAAATGATTTTTCCATCAAATAACAAATATACACATTATATTGAAATGCCTTTTCAAATGAGTTTTATTATGTTTTAGGTACCTGTGCGTGTGGATGTGACTGCACTGGCCCGTCAAACTGCAAATGTGAATCTGGGTGCTCCTGCAAGTGACATAAAGACAATCACATCACGTTCAATATAGTCATACTCGTAACTTATATCATTCATAAAAGATTGCGTGATGTTCATTGATATCAAATAAACAAATTTTGAATAATATAAATATTTTTGTTGATAAATATTTTATCATATTTACTTATATACTTATTAGCACATATAGAAACCGGTTGACACTGACGGGAAACATTTGCAGGGCCGAACTATGTTTCCTTTATGCAACAGTACATTTGTATTTATTTACATCTTGCATAGCTTATGCGGCTGCATTAATTCATAAAGTTGTATTTTCCCTTGAATTTATGATACTAAATGTTTAAGTGGGGTACATGCATCATTAGTCTTCTCTCGTCCGGAATGAAAACTATTGATAAATAAGTCGTCAGTAATGTATGCTGTACAGGTTGTATAAAACACAGTTTTTTTCCCGATCGGAATAGTTAATTCTCATTGCGAGTACAGCTGATGAGTGTTATACTCCGTACGTTATAGAAATCTTGCATCAGTCCTCTCAGGGGTTCATGTCCGGTTGCAATAGTCATCCTGGTCGGCCTGCATTGTGAAATTTATTATTGTATTTGTGTTTTCTCGTCCTGAATATGAATGAAATAGGACATAAAGCAACTGCTGAAATAAGAGCTAGAGTTATCCCGCTTAGACTCGAGGTTTTTGGCTAAATAAATACGATGTGTTTTACTAAAAGTATGCGACATTATATCATAAACCTTTAACAGTACATTGTATCCTTCATATTGACGTCTCCCTTTTTTTATTATTTGTTCACCAGAACATCGTCTCAAAGTTTTGTTTTCATGTATATTTCTATATATCTGCGTTGCAAAATATTTTCTGTACCTTTACGTTACAACCCTCTTTTTAATTACCTTTAATGTAGCAGATTCTTTATTATATCCCATTACCGCATGCTCAAAGTTGTTATTAGATTATTAATTTAAAGGATGAATGTATCAAAAAATTTTATCTTTTGATGACAATTGTTGATTTTCATGTAGCAAATTTGGTTTTAGCGAAGCGAGCGTCAAAAAATATTTGCGAGCGCAAATTATTCATATAAAATTGAGAGAAGGAAGGAAATGGGGAATGTGTCAAAGAGACAACAACCTGATTTAAGAGCAGAAAACAGCCGAAGGCCACCAATGGGTCCTCAATACAGTGAGAAAATCCAGCAACCTGCAGCTTGCTTCAGCTGGCCCCTAAAGAAAAAATTGTATAAGTTAAGCGATAATGAGCGTCATAATAAACGCCGAAATATACAAATGAACTTATAAAAAATCAAACAAGATTAACAAAGGGCAGAGGTTCCTGACTTTGGACAGGCGCAAAAATGCGCTGAGGTTAAGCATCTCAACCATTCCCCTATGCCTCTAGTCAATGTAGAAAAAAACAAAAATATACAGCAGTTTAAAAGAAGTCCGAGTCCGATGTCAGAATAGGTAACAAAGGAAACTAAACAAAATGACAATAACAAAGGACTACTAGCAGTTACTGACATGCCAGCTCGAGACCTGAATTAAACTGATTTAAAGATTATGTTATCATCATATGAATATCAATCACAATCCCTCCCGTTAGGGGTTTAGTATCATACCATCATAAAATATATGAGAAGAAAATAACCCGTATCACGCCCACACTATTTGACAAAAATTGGTATGCCATCACGTGATTCTTTTATTTTCCAGTAATGCAACGGCTTCATCATACCTTATGATATAAAATATCATCTATACTATCATTGCAAAAATTATGCGTCACGTTATTTGTATTTTCCACCCAAAGTATGTTTGGTTTTAAGTGTCAAGACAAAATATAATGGGAGGATCTATGGAAAAGGTAGAAATTGTCCGTAGGTAACATCGCCGAGCGTAGTCGCTTTTTTTTAACGAATTGTTGCAAAAAGTAAAATAAAGGATTATTGAACGGGGGCTAAAGGGGTTCCCTCTAGGAGTCTTTAATCCGTCACTGAAAAAAAAAGTTCTGTTGAACTTAACAATTGATATTATATTTTTAATGGTACCAGTTTCGAATGGAATGTAAGAGAAGGAGATAACGGCAACTACTGGATGTTAAAGTATGTCTGTTATGTCAGTGTAAGATGAATGTTTATTACTATGAAATGTCATTTTGACATAGTTTTACAAGTCCTATTCATTAATATGTATGGACACCAGAAAGATTTAGTTGACATTGTTATAGTATTTTGTATCGGTCAGCTCTTCATTCACTCATTTAAAGAAAGACAAAAGATACCAGAAGGGATATTAAAACTCAGAAGTAGACAAAAATAGAAGACAAGAGAGAGAGGAGTGTTTATTGTCCAACCAACTTATTATTCAAACTCATCGATCAAAACAACAAAATGAAGAAAAAAGAACTACTCTTTCTAATTATCATTTTTGAAGTTTAACACATTTTCAATGAATAAGCCATTGGTTTAAGGGAGGAATGACATTGGTCCTTTTTATGCCCGTGTCATATCGGAGGGAGCAAAACGGTTCATCCTTGTTCGTCTGTACGTCTATCCGTACGCCCCAAACTTTATTTTTATTCTCTAACTATAGTTTGCCTCAACCAAAAATATGAAACTGATACACAATGCTTATTAACACTGAAGATTGTTCAAGTTCAATGTGGGTAGCGTCACTTTTACTTTTCTAGATTAATGCCCCTTTACAGATAGAAAACAGTGTCGAATATTTCGTTTCCGTTTTCTAAAACAAGTTTGCCTGAACAAAATGTTGAAAAAACTTATTCACAATGCTTATTACAAATAAAACGCAGATGAAGTACGAATTTGAGTAGCGTATTTGTTTTAATGTACTTGAATTATGTACATTTATAATGGTATATGCAAGCTGCATTTTCTATAACATTATACTGATTATAGAATAGAAAAAAACTGTCAGATCAATAACAACTATGTTCTTACTCTCAGGAAGCTGTCTGTGTAAAACAGGATGTACTTGACAAACAACGTGTAATAACATTAACGGTACCAATTTTCTTGCACCAGGTGCGCATTTCGACAATACATGTCTCTTGAGTGATGCTTGTGGCCAAAATATTTGAAATCCAAAGCTTATATAAAAGATGAAGAGCTATAATCCAAAAGCTCCAAAAAGTATAGCCAAATCCGTGAAAGGAATCAGAGCTTTGCATGAGGGAAATACATTCCTTAATTTAATGTATTCTGCTTGTAACATGCAAAACTTGTACCTTCAAGTTCATCGTTTCAAGATAGCCGCTTTAATGTGTGCTGTTGGAGCGTTACATACTAATACTCAGCTGTAATCAAGGGTTTATGTTTTCTCGTTTGCATTGCTTTACATTTCTTATTGTGTTGACTATTTCAGCCGACTATGCATAAAAAATACATAACTGTTTTTGTAACGTCGTATTGATCAGAGTAAGAACGAACCCATAAAATGAGTTAAATTAAGTTGAGATTGTATTTCAAATAATTAAAAAAAAAGATAACAAAAAAAAAACTTTTTTTCTATTACATAATTAAGTTCTGGAAGAGCACTGTCAATCCAATTTCAAAGAAGAAGGTGTATTTATTGTCAGGTAGCTGTGCACGTGAAGCAGAATGTAACCGACCTACACCGTGTTTATATATGCTGTTTGTCACATTCAAAACATGTTGAACGGTTCAATTTGTATGGGACTAAGTGAGGGCCTAAGACACTTGAAATCATCTGCAATAAGGCTTTTATGCCCAGCAGCACAAAACGCCATATATAAACTACTGTCATTGCAACATAGAGTTGATAGGAGTAAAAGAAATTAAATTAAGTAAAATATCAAAATGTTACCTAAAACGTAAAATAACAAATTATCGAACTACAAGGAAAATTTAAATTGGGGATTCCCTTAACAAATAGCTAACTCAAAAGCGCAAACTCATCAAACTCATGAAAACAACTATTATAATCCGGACTTGGTACATGCATTTCCTTCGGTAGAAAATGGTGAATTTCACATGGTTTTACAGCTAGCTAACCCTCTCACTTGTTTGATAGTTGCTAATAAAATATATATTGATAACGATGTGTGAACAATAGTTATCAAAGGTACCAGGATTTTAATTTAGTACGCCAGACGCGCGTTTCGTCCACATAAGATTCATCCGTGACGCTCATATCAAAATATTTATAAAGCCAAATAAGTACAAAGTTGAAGAGCATTTAGGATCCAAAATTCCAAAAAGTTGTGCCAAATACGGCTAAGGTAATCTATGCCTGGGATAAGAACATCCTTAGTTTTCGAAACATTCAACAAGACATAAAAATAGAAGCCAAAAAAGTTAAAAATAGAGTTATAGCAGTCAGCATGGTGTTAATATATTCCTCATCACTATAACAAAAAACAAATAATTTTTATGCCAAAAATGAAAAAAAAAAAATGGAATAAAGATAAAGGAAACCAGCGAATATGAAAGACAGGTATAAAAATAAAAAAAACAAAACACAGACAACAGCATATTGGCGGACTGCACAAGTGCCCCGATACGTCAAAAGGAAATTTAAAAAAAGAAAAAGAATATACAGTAAAGGTTTATAATTTACAAAGATAAATAAAAGAACACTATAACACGTAAATAAGATGACAAATAATGTCACATATTGCAACGTGTTTTCGTGTGTAAACGTATTTTTCCTTCATTATCTGTCTCATGACATTATACCCCGCTCGGTCGTTTACGTTACTGGTAGAGAGGGTTCGGCCTGTGCTTTCGCTCCAGGACTTCTGACAGCATACTGATTGTACAACGAAACAGTAAATTCAATAAATGACAGGTATAAGAAACCTAAAAATGACCAGTGATGACGATTTGCCAAGCAATGTATTTGCTCATATAACAAATGACCATAATTCATAAAACAGTTTCATATTTAATAGATAAAGACAAAATAAATACATAAATATCGCGGTATCTCCGTGTGAAAATATCAATTCATCATTCCAATACATTTTCGTACTTCCCCTTTTTGGACAAACGATGCGGTGAAAATTACCCATTACAAGTTTACAAATTCAAAGAAGCGTTTGGCCTTAGTGCTATCTAATTAAATAAAATAACATGATACTAGCATTTTGAGGTGTCTACTTAAAATATTGAGAGTACTTAATAGTCTAGTCGTCTTTAACTAAAATATTATTATTTAATCAATCAAGTTGTGACGTCAAACTTCCGAGACAAAATAAATATACCCACTGGTTCCCATCGACTTTGTAAGACAAGATCATGAAGCTCATTATTCTATGATTAGGAAACAAAAATAGGTCCAGTAAAAAACCCATCGCATTTATCTATACCCGTTTAATTTTAAGTCCAACCAGAGCAATGTCTGAAAACGTTTTTCAATATCAGTGACCCAAAACTAAAACATGCGATAATACAAAATTCTATTTTAGAGTAAGGCACGAACAATTTAGTAGATTGACGACCGTTACTCCAAAATACCCCTCGGATTAACCATCTGTCTAAATATCGCTTTCAAACTGAACTCCATCTCTTTATAAACCCGAAATCATAAAATATCAAGCTTAGTGTACAATTCCCTCTATTTATTCTGGAACGTACAACTTACCATAACGAAAGTTTTCCCCAATCTAAAGAAATACTGCCCTGACGAACTTTAAATATTTAAGTCTGGACATTGCGTCTCAAGCACGAGAAAAACGATCCCCGCGAAAAAGTGACCGGACAACTATAGTTATATATAGTATCTAAAAATAGAAATAGGGGAATTTACGATGACCCATAAACGTTACAATATATAATCTATATTTAAGACCGTCATGTATTTTTGTGAATTTGACACGGAAGATATGTAAACAAGGTCTTAGTATCTTCTTAATAAAAATGTTTTTTTAGAAAACAAGGACGAGACGTTATAAAAAATACTAATGTATCGAAAAAGGTGTCTAATTTCAACATTAACTTATCATAAAACTATAATATAAATTGGAGGATAAATATCAATCCTGAAAAGATTTATCGATCCGTACTTAAAAGTACAGCATGTTTGCTATGTCAGTGTAGGAAAGATATTTTTATCCTTCCTTGTATTAAATATCATTGTGACATAGTTTTATATATCTTATTTATTAGTGTGTTAGGTAACGTGTTAAAATATCTATCTGTGTGCAAAACATCACCAGTCATACAGCGTGTGCAAAAAATCCGGTTGAAACTTATTGATATG
This sequence comes from Mytilus trossulus, assembly GCF_036588685.1. Lineage (NCBI taxonomy): Eukaryota > Metazoa > Mollusca > Bivalvia > Mytilida > Mytilidae > Mytilus > Mytilus trossulus. Next base: position 51,600,430 of record NC_086373.1, read on the forward strand.
TTATGACGCAGTAGAATATGGATTTTGACATGAGGCTCTCCAGAAGGATCAGTATGTTGTTCGACATACATGCTTGTTATTAAATGTAGTAATACCTTAAGAATAAAGTACAAATAAAATGTAGAATAATGTAAATCGATTTAATTATTTTCGCTAATTTGAACCATGTCTTTGTTAAGTAATGATATATGGCATAATATACACTATGTCTGACCTCCGATAACATAGGTTTTGCACACGGAATTTTCTGAAATAGCTATATAAAAATCGACATACTACCAGACACCACCCATACTAGTAAAAGCATATTAATAAGATCTACTAAGCAGACCAGCTTCAACGAATAAAATGCCTGGACCTTGTAACTGCATTGAAAGTAAGTAGCTTACAATTTTATCTTTAAATAATGTAAAATTGAGAATGGAAATGGGGAATGTGTTAAAGAGACAACAACCCGATCTTGCGTCTTGAAAACAAAACAAATGTTGATGAGTTCACTTATGTTATAATTTCTAAAAAATCATTCTCGTTAAAATTATTGTAAAAGTAAGGCAGGATATAGGGCCTATTTGTATTCATGATGTTGTAAAACAGTTCTTTGCAGAATATTGATATTTGTTTTGATATATTAAAGAAACAAGAAAATCGATCAATGTATGTTGTGAGATAATTATGCGTAAGAAGTTGGCAAATGAAATTAAAATACAAATGTACACTATCCTATTTATATGTGTTCTGTTGTCTCCCCTTTATTCCCTGGTCTCGCTTATTTATTACTGCTGCGCATAAGGAACGACTGTTTATTATTATTTTAGGGGAGGCCAGAACGAATTTTTGCAGAATGAACATTTATTTGTTGCTACCCACGCTTACTTTCCCAATGGCCTTAGCGAGGCAGAATATTCATTTTCATAATCATAATCTTAAAAACTAACTTTAGGGGAAACCGCTTTCTAACAATTTTCAAATATTTCTCATTGATGTAATACAATTGAAAGTTATAAGATTCGGTATGCCATAGTCAGTTGACTTCACTTATTATATGTCTGCTTTTACTTTGCAGCAAACGTGTGTATCTGTGGAACCGGATGCAGCGGGAAATGTTGTCGATGTGGAGACGCCTGCAAATGTGACAGTGGCTGTGGATGTTCCGGATGTAAAGTTGTTTGCAAATGCTCAGGTTTGTTCATTTTACAGATTTTAAAAGAATTAATATTTTAAGAAGTAAACTTTTAAACAACCGCATGTTTTTTTCTCTTTCTGTGCAGTAACTGCTTAAGATGTATAATTTATGATGGATTTTATGACTCATTTTACAGAAGGTTGTAATTTTTTTCGGTATATTTCCTTGTTAAATGACCAGAATCATCATGATACAAAAATACGTCTACTTCATTTTATAGAAAAGCGCTTATGATAATATAAATCAATCAGAAGAAAAATAATCTGATAAAACATATACACATTATATTAGATATGCCTATTAAAATGAGGTTTTATTATGTTTTAGGTACCTGTGCATGTGGATGCGACTGTACTGGTCCAACAACCTGCAAATGTGACTCTGGGTGCTCCTGCAAGTGACATAAAAACAATCACATCACGATCAATATAGACATAATTGTAACTCACATCATTCATAAAAGAATTCGTGATGTTCACTGATATCAAATAAACATTTTTTTGATAATTTGTCTGTTGATAAATATGTATTCATAGATATAAGAAGAAGTGGTATGAGTGCCAATGATACAATTTTAGGGAAAAGTACGATCTTTAACACAGAGCACCGAAGAGCAAGCTATAAAGGGCCTTAAAAAAGTGTTAAACCATTCAAACTGTCTAATATATTTCAAAGACCGGTAAACGAGAAACACTTATAAACTGCATCCACCAACGACAACTACTACATACAACTGATTTAGGACATGTGCAAACACATGAGGGTTTAAACGTTTTAATAAGAACCAACCTTCACTCTTATCTGAAACAACATCACAACATAGAAAGATGCACTATAAAATATCAACTGAAATAACTGAAGTCAATCAAAAGTCAAAACACAAGTGAACATGCACTGAAAAAATAAATATGATCAATGAAAATAAAAAATCAGTTAAAAAAAAAGGTGACTTATTAAAGGCAACAGTAGTTTAGCGCTGTGAGATGTTAAACAATTTCAGTAAAATGACAATAACCTTGAAAAAATCCACCAATTGCAATTACAATAATATAAACAGATAATGAAAATAATTGTTCTGTAAGGTATACAGTTTAAATGGAGAATGGATTTAACAAAATAAATAATATTCATAGTACGAAGAATTAAAAATTTATATACATTGTATATAGTATATTTACCTATATACTTATCAGCACATTTGGAAACCGATTGATACAAGCAAACATTTGCATGACTGAAGTATGTTTTCTTGATTTGATAGTTGTAATTTGTCATTAAACTTGTCTCGTTCATAAAAACACAGTTCTGTCCAATCGGAATAGTTAATTATAATATCCAGTGTAGGATGATGCCTTGATCTACACATATTAGGAACCTTGTTTCAGGGCTGCATCCTAGTCGACATGCATTACGGAACTTATTATTGTATTTATATATTTTGTTCTCGTCCTGAATATGAAATGAAATAGTTGTCAATGGACGTTAAGCAAGTAACTACTAAAAAAAGAGCTGGAGTTATCCCGCTTTGGCTAAATGGTAATTTGTTAAATGTAAAATACGATGTTTTTAAAAAGAGTGCGACATTATATCATGAATCTTTAAACATATCTTTGTTTTCAAATAAGGACCCAATGGCGTCCACCTTTTTATAATATATTTTTCACAAGAACATTGTCTCAAAAGTTTTTTTTATGTATTATTATTCCTATATCTACGTTAGAATTATTTTTTACCTCTTTTTATTTACATGTACCTTTTACTTTGCAGGATAACAGTGGTTATTACGAGTTTTGCTTTTAAATTGAAATGTATCAATTGATTCTTTTTCTAATGCAATTGCTTAATCGGACCTTACAATAGAAAATGTTATCTTTACTACATTTCCTTCCTGAGTTAAAAAGTATATTTGTTTTCTTGTTGACATTATTTGATGTCAAGTAGGCAAGAAAAAATAAACATAAGGGAAGGATCGAAATTGTCCGTCAGAGTGACATCAACGATCGTAGCCAATCGAATTTTTAACGATGTGATACCAAAAAGAGGTACCCACTACGACCCTTAAATTATCAGCTGAAAAGGGTAGGATTGTTAGTCTTAATAAATGTGTTGACGAATAAAAATCTTAAAAATATATATCGTCAAAAATTCAAAGTATAAATTATAGATCCTCAATGTATGAAGTAACTGAAATAAGCATTGGATCTTTGTTGATGCATTGTAATTTGAGATCATAATTGCTACATGTAAACTCTCATTAGCGTCGAAGAAACAAACTATTAACCTCAGGACCTGAACTCCCTGTTAAATAAACATCGAAAATGAAGTTCTTTCAAACGGTTGATTTTCAAATAGAATTTAAACTCTTTAAAACTTTACCGAAGAATAAAAATGTCTGTAAATCAATAATATTCCAATATTCCTTTCAATATAGTGTACACAAACGATTAGATAAGCACTTCTAAATATTGACATAGCAAAACAGCACTGCATTTTAGGCTTAATATTATCATCAATCAACAAATATTAACAAATAATCTTAGGTTTCATGTTACTATAATAAAGACTTCTGGTAAATTGACTTCGTAAGACACGTTCCGTATATTTCAAGAGATACATGTACGTCTCATTTTATTTCAAAGCATTTACGTTTATTTTATTCCCAGAATGCAGGAATTAAGATTGAGAATGGGATTGTTAGGTGACAGTATGGACAATGATGTAAGTACATGTATTTTTGTATGTCGTCTGCTCTTTGTTTTAAAAGATTTTTTTACAAAAACTTCCATGTTCACTGAATTAGTACACATTTTTATTTAGGGGCCATGGCAGATGACGCCCGCCTCCGGGTGCGTTTTTTTTTTTCAGTGTTGAAGACCCATTGGAGGCCTTCGACTGCCGCTCTATGGTCGGGTTGTTCGCTCTTTGACACATTCATGATTTCCATTCTCAATTTTATGATTGGTCGATTGATTGAATTTTGCTTGCTAAACGTCCAGTGACGAATGTTTCATACATACTCATGATATTTCCAAACCTATCTTTAAGTTAATATTAAAGATAATGGGAAATAATATTTGACTACAATAGTGTGCATTGTTAGAGCCTTATGTATAGATGGGAATCTCAACACTTGAGATTGAATAAAAGAATCCCAAAAAGAGTCAATTTCAACTGACGCAAATTTGGACCTCAACTTTACTTTAAGTTTTAAAATCTGTTGTTTCAGTTAAGTGACAATGTTTTGTTGTACTAAAACTAGAGAGGACCGTGCCATACACATTGATTGACATCAACACACTTTTCAAACGTTGTATGATGCATTTAAATTCGTGCAGCATGTGTGGATTAAAATTAACTTTTGTTAAAAGCTCTTTATTATAAAGTAAAAATAACTAAGCAAGAAAAATGGCAGACAGTGCCAAAGACAGTGCTATAAAGTTGAATTCGCGCAAATTGATGTTTACAGTGATATTTGTTTCAAGCGCTTAATTTACAAGTTGAATTAAACTGCCATTGACAAAGTTGACCATACTAGAGTAATAGATATAAAAAGATGTGGTATAAGTGAAAATAAGAAAATTCTCCATCCTAGTCACAAGTTGTAAAAGTAAACCGTTATAGGTCAAAGTACGGTCTTCAACACGGAGATTTGGTTAACAAGAACATCAAGCTATAAAGGGCCCCAATAAAATGACTAATGTAAAACCATTCAAATGGGAAAACCAACGGTATATTCTATATTAAAACGAGAAACAAGAAACACGTTTGAACCACATCAACAAACGACAACCCCTGATCATGTTCCTAACGGGTTCAAACAAATGCAGTGGGTTTAAACGTTTTAATACTTTATAAACTTATATTGTATAAAATTGAAGTAAACCTGAATGCAGCTCAATTTTATTCATATTCTTTGGAGTCCCATGCGCGAGTAATGAAATACATTTCCAAATGTGAATTATAACATGCTTTTTCCTTTTTTTTATAAATTTCGATTCAGATACATGTATTCTTATTGAATTGATTAAAAAGATCTTGAGACCATATCCGAATCAAAACCACAGCTTTAATTTTAACTTGGCAATGTTTATGTTTTACAAATTAAAATTAGATTAATTTAAAATATAATCGCTTTAAACTGACCATTCTCACGTATTAAAGTATTGAAAAATATTAATTTGATTAAACTATATAGTAATCTCTTTGTTTCAACTAAAATGTTTTGAACGTATATCATCTTTATAGGAAATATAAATAGTAAAACCGAAAATGAGAAAATTTGCATGCGGTAAGAATATTTATTTTACTGTAAAAAAAACTTGAAATTAGTGTTGACATACCTTAATGTCCTAAATTCATTTGTAGATCTTCTTTTAACCAGCTTTTATTAATATGTTAGCATGTAATGTTGCTCAGATAAAAGTCTGTCATGCTTTGCAGTTTTGAGGCCTAGGCTTACATGTGTATCCTAAGATATGAAGATTGTATAAATATCAAATAGGTCAATAAACTTGCATTTAAAAATTCATTTCGATCATCAAATAACTCTCGAACTTAAAATCTCGAGCCAAACTCTACATTAGTCATTTGAAAGCACATGTGATACAGTTTCTCTTTTATATCCATATTTGTTCAAGCAGTAATAGCAAAACATGATTTTCAACAACTTAACAAACATCAACTAACAAACATACTTACACCTATTTCTCGAACCCCAACGTTAACATGAAGCTTGGTTTTGATCGTACACACTTTCAGTATTATAGCATGACACTCAATTTGGAGGTCTGAATGTTTCCTCATAGTCGAAACAAAAAACTTAAATGGTATCAAAACTCTGAATGTTGCATTTTTATTTCTCAAAGTCTATCATTATATATTATGGTCAAATCTCTTTTCTTAAAACAAACTTATGGTAAACGGAGTGTTGTGGTGTTGTTTTATTTTTACTGAAGGCTAAATATAAGAAGATTTAGTTAAGTATGACCGCCAATGAGACAACTATCCGTTCAAGTCACAGTATGGGCAACGGTGGCTGAGTTAATTAAGAAGTTACTAGCCAGTCAACATTTAGATATATGCGTCTGGGTAATCGAGACTAGTCAACACTGAGGTTGTTAGTTTGAATCCCGTTCAAACGGGTGCACTCGACTCCAATCTTAATTGAGGGGGGGGGGCAAGGGGGTCCCCATTAACAGCAAAACAGTGAATTGATTTGGTGAAAAACAGATAACAAGGAATTGAAAAGGGATAATAACAGATAACAGTGAATGAAATATAAAAGTAAATCTGTCCAGGACCAATCCAGTAGATGACTCGTAGATCTTAGTATATAACTTGTGGTATGGACCTAGAAAATTGTAATTTGTGAAAACAAGACGTTTCGGCCAATGAGGCAGTTCTGCCTTGTTGATTTTTCCCCGTAACTTGTACAATAAGTTATAGTATGGATTATGAATTTTCAGAACAAAATTAAAAGATTCTGTTTTTGATATAGGGATATTTTTAATCTAGGGCATTTGAGGGATCAATTTTTAATGATTTAGTGTTTTTTTATTTAATTTTTGAAAATAGTGCAGCCAGTGACACTTTATTATCAATTTGATTTTTAGTTTTTTTTTCTTCTCGAAAAGCAATATATTTACTTAACAAGTTATAAAAAAACCATCTTCCCCTTTTCTGCCAGGCTCCATCCACACTCACAATCAATTCATCCCTATCAGATTTACTGAAAAAACAAAACAAAGATAATAAAAACTAGAGCTGTAATAGAAACATCCAATTTTATAATTTTCTCGCTAAATATTGATTTGTCTCAACTTAAAGAATTCAAACAAAATGCAAAATCAGTTATGGCCTACATGTACTACCCTTATGTTTGATGAACTCCCTTTTACTATTTGGAATTGACAGGGTTTATCTTGTTTCCTTAACATTGTACGGTAGAAACCTTTTTTTAAATGACATGCATGTCTTACCTTTCTTTAAGAGAGGGTAGATTATTGTCAAGGGCGATAATAGTGTTCGAAATCACACACAGAATATAACGTTACTGAAACACGGCATAATTGTATTCTTATACTTTTAAGTCTTATACTTATGACATTACATGTACCTTCAATCTTCAATACAAATTTGAATTGTTTACACGTCATTGTTTATATACATGCAGTATAATCACAAGCATTATACGATAAAAAGATTTCAGCTAGATCATATATGCACCTACTTCTTGGTAATATCTAGTTCTTCAGATAGACATACAGCCATGGTGCTCTCTGCAACAGTCTCTATAGCACCCCCCGATTCCTTCTGCCTTGCACTGAGTAATGTATTACTCACAGGTGGTATATTGAGAGCTGTGAGGAATGTGTTGACTTGTCTCCCTCCAATTCCAGTATGTACCATAGCTAAAATTAAAAAGAGAAAATTTAACTTTGAAAGGCTTAATTTGTAATAGCAGCATATAAAATAAACAATTCTGAATATTGACAAATTACTTAGCAGGTTTAATTTCAGAAATTTTAATCAATATTATGTATTACTATAACAGGATAAGTTGCATTTTGTGACAAAAATATAGTGTAAAAGTTTTTTTATACATGTACTGCAATAATAACTCAATTATTGAATTATTCAATATAATTATTATAATGAATAATTCAATTGAGTTATTATATTAATTAAAATCTTGCATAATTTTTTGAATTTACAGACAGTTACGGTTCCAGAAATTGTCATGCTCCAGTAGTTCTCTATATAATAAACCACTCGACCCCATTTAAATCAGCATCTCACAGTTAAAGGGAAAATTCACGATTTTTTACTTATGGTTTAAATATGTTCATTATGACATAATATATATATTCACAAAGTTTTATCGCTATATGTGCAGTAATAAAGGAGAAATTTAATATTTAATGAAAAAATATTAACTACTTCCTGTAGGTCGTGACGTTTTCTCCTGGTTTTTGCATGCCGGGATTTAAAATACAATCATTAAAAGTCTTGGTTTTTAATCATATTTTAACGTAATCTTAAGCGCGCCGATAACTTATGCTTTATCTAAATAACCACCCGATAATAAGAAGATAAAACGCACAGGCGTTCAATTGTACATATTCATGAGATAAATTTTCTATGTTAAACGTATATATTCTAATTATTTTTGTAGACAACACAAAAAGTTATAAATTTGTTTTTAATTAATATATTTTCGGACTGATAAGGTGAACAAAGTGAAGTACAATAATCTGTAAAGACAATATGTTGGTGTACTCTTAATGACCTTTTACTATCTCTGCTATGACTTGGTTGATACGATGTGTGTATTCACGGTTCTGTGGCAATACTCGTAGATGGCTTGTTGAAAGGTAAATTGTTATTTGCACTTCGGTATTTAACCACGCCTCTCGGGCACACCTTGCCAGGTGTGACTATCTATTCGGATCAGTGAATTATAAGACAAGGGAGCATTCAATACACATATTTAAAATATATATTCAAGTTGGTGACAAATAAAAATTGATCGCCGTGGAATTATTTAATTATGTTTGGTGCTATTATTTATTTGAATTCAAATAAGTTAATTTACTAAGAAATACACAATTTTCGGTTAAAGACGGGAAACTTAAATCATATGTCCGATTGAAATGATTTACACCTTTTGTCCTTGATTGATGTCTAATAAAAAGGAGAACTTAGAAATTATAAATAGCTTTACCAAAGTATTTTTATTTGTCTTTATTAGGCAAATAAATGAATGAGAACACTTAGATTTAGACTTTTTAAAAGCCACGTATAAATTAATAACTGGAACTCACTGAAGATAACTCTACCGAAGCGGAATATAATATGAACGAATAAAGAAAAAATATTTTTCTACTTGAGAAGTTTTAAAAAATTGACAGCAAATTTAAGGTCTTCTTGAAATTACGAATAGATATTCTTTATCAAGTGTGAAAAACGTCAACCAAATTTAATCATAATCGGTCTATTAAAATAGTCTTCGTCTCACAACGTATAATACTTAATAACTATTTGACCAAAGATGTTTAAAAACAAAAGACAACGAATTTAATGTCATCTTTCCCTATTTTTGAATGTAATTATAAGTCTGTTCAACTGGCAAGAATACCCCTAAAGCGGACAAATATCTGACAAGCAGTTTATTCTTTAAATTTGCTGTCATTGAATATCAAGAAAGAAAATAAATCCCGAAAATGATTTGAAACTTTAATACTCAATAGCTTTCCTAGAAAATATTCACATCCCTCGGGGATTATTAGTGTACGTCCAGTTGCATATGTCGGAACAATTGTGGTGATGACGAATTTCTTTCTTTATTCGAGAACAATCTAATTGATATATAAATCTGTGATTTTACTATGTTCATAACTTCGATGAACCAAAGCAAGTTATAGATCAACCTGTATTTAAATCAAATTGGTCCTCTTCTTCTCCTTCTTTTGGTATACAATAGTCTATCGAATTGGATGATTACATACTGTTGGTATACGTGGACTAGTCTATTTACAAAACCTTTACCCCAATTTGCACAAAATGTATGTTTCTTTCTTATGTTCAATGTATACATGTATATATTTTAAATTGCGCTGTAGTTCCGTAACTTTCTATCCGGGCGTATAAACGAATCGTCGACAAATGCGCACATTTTTTTAATCAACATTTCTGGAATGATCCAACTATGTCCTTTACTATTGACAACGAGTAAATATTACATTTTCCCAGAGACATATAATACAATTATATGTCTCTGATTTTCCCAAATTAACTCTTGGAAAAAATACGTATATTTGTATATCTTCAATTTTTTTTTTTTTTTTCTTTTTGTATCATTTTTTTTTTATAAATAATATTCTTTAGACCAGAAATTTTATTTATAATCAAGCGTATGAGTTAAGTAATGACTAGTATATTATATCACTTTCGGACACGCAAGACAGAGATGTATATTATACATGCACCTGATAGTTCAAAATGGAAAGTTATAAGTTATCGGCCGTGTACACTGATCAATACCTACAGAAGTGAAACGATGCATGAACTTGCAAGCCCGACAGGAAATCGCTTGAATACCTGGACGTGTCACCTTACACCCCTCACAATACCTTTGGGAGTAATACCTTAAGCCATGCGGGTGATCAGTGGAGCGAAGATCCTAATTTATTTGAATAAAGACTAAGTATATTACTTTAAAGAATTATGAACGAATTAGATTTTCGAAAACAATTTTCACGGAACACTTATTTATGATTTGAACTTTGACTTTTTAACTAATTCCAATATTAACAGTTTAAAAATAACAGACTATATGGTTATTAAAAAAATAAGAACATTTTCCGTATCAAGTTAGTTAGTCAGATAAAACAACCGTACGATTGACAAGATATCGACACATAATTAAGACTACATCGGTTACTGAAGTTTTGTTTCTTTGTGGTTTATAGACATATCGTGATTTTTATTTGGACAAGATAACAAAATGGCGGAAGGCAGAGAACTGATACTCAAAATTTAAAATCGATGGTGATCTCTTATCTAGCGGAATAAAACTTTAATATTTATAAATTTGAGCATTTTTATACAGAATGGACATAATATCAATTTTTGATTTTTTTGCGAAGTTTCCCTTTAAGTAAGCATATAAATATTCAATATAAACATTATGTACATATCCCAAGTCATGATCACCCTGTAATTAAAGTGGTTGTCATCAGATACTGCACGCATATTTGTGTGCCTCTAGACATTTTTACAAGGGGGAATGATAATTTGCTCTAGTTATCATTTGCAAGATTGTATTTAGACTTTAGACACAGTGGTTCAACTGGTTGTTCACTAAAAATACCTGTAGCTAATTTGGTGTTGGCATCCCATATCTTGTTATGTCTTTTCCCAGATGCAACATTGTTTATGTGAAGACATCTGGTATTATAACATGGTATCTAAAATGTCAAGAAAAAATATTCTTAAAAATTCATTACAATTTAATGTAATGCAATATGTACTTACTACATGCAGTGTGTTTTATACATTATCAACAGTAAAAACAATGTTTGCCTATGCAGATTGTGTATACTATTGGGTTTTAAATGATTGTTATTACTTTTTACTTGTAAGCTTTATAGAATAAAGCAATTGACAAAGAGTCATTTTATTTTTATTACCTGACCTGAGCCCCCATAAGCTGTGTTTGTTCATTTTCAACTAAGCACCATCTTTAATAGTTTTAATGTATCTTTAACCCAAATGATTTGTTTTATGTTACAAGTCTTTTTTGTACATCAATATATAAGTATACAAAAATTAAGTGACTGCAAAAAAAGATTAATAATAGTTTTCAAAATTATTACCATTAGCTTGTGTCATTTTGGTCTTTTGTGGATAGTTGTCTCATTGGCAATCATACCACATCTTCTTTTTTATATTTACTGTATGTATTAAATACAAAACAAAACAAAATTTACTGTAAAGATACTGTGTTTGGTAGAGTTGTTGATTTTTTACAAGTATTAAATCCTGATGCAGTCCATTTGTCAGACACATGCATTGAATAGATGCATTATTTTAGTCACAGACCCAACCTTTATAGAAGGTCACTTAAAAAGATGAGATTCCACCATAACCAAGTATTAGGAAGCTACCATTTGATTTTTAGGATATAATTTGAAAAAAGGTAAGACAAGTGTCTTGACTAAAAAATTCAGAATGAACAACTGGATAAAAAAGGAAGGATGAAAATCTATAAAAAAGGAGAAGGATATGAACAAATGAAAAAAACCCAAAATCATGAGAATTGTTTTGTAAACAATAACAAGGCTAGTCATACTTCTCCTAAAAAAAATCAAATTCTTGTCCAAAAAAGAGGGGGTTGCTATGCTGAAAAATTCTAAAGATAAGTGGTTCAACATTAATAAAAATGGGCACCATAACCACTAGAAAAACACATTTTTCATGATCACTTAAAGGTTGGTTGTTTAAAGTTTATGAATTTGAAGAGAAAGAGCATGTGCAAAAGAAGGTGGGCAGTTCCCCTTATCCTTAAGGAACATCTTCTTCATACAAAGAGAAAGAATATAAATGTCTGTGAATTTTTACCTTGATAATAGCTGACAATCCATATGTCAAAATACCAGATGCATGCGTCAACTGCAGAGGTAGTCCACACTTTTTGCAACCGGACAGACCCTCTGCAAGTACACCAAGTTCCACTATGCGTCTGCCCATAGACCAGGAAGTTTCTGTAGAAGTTGAAAACAACTGCTCCGCGACGTTTACCATTAAGAATGGTCCTTGAAAACGGAAAGATACTTCCCATCTGTTGTATATCTTTCCCTTCTCCGATCTACTAGACCCTGTAGGACCTTCCGTAACCGCTCCGTCTGCTTTTTACTCTTAAAACCTTTCACTTTGCGTACCATAATCAATGTAAACAATATCTACCGGCAGACGATTGTTTACATTGCCGACTGACATCCAGGACTTTGAGTAAGTCCTTATATTTTATACAACCATTTCTATTCAACTTTTATTAATTCATTTTTAACTAAATGAAAATATGGAAACAATTAATCTACATTTAAACGATAATTTTTATCTTCTGGGAAATATGACTTTTCAGCCATTTTGCGACATCGAAGTCAATCGCCAAAAAGTAAACAGATGTTTAGAATAATATAACTGAGGAGGGTTTTAAGTTTTAAGCAAAAATCATTAACAGTTTTTGAGATACATGTACAAAAAATGTACAGTGCGACATGTGACCCCCCTTTTTTTTTTACAAAACACTCAATACCTCTTTACTTAAATTTTGAATCATCACCAAAAAGTATACAGATCTTAATATTAATATAACTTAGAAGTGTGTAAAGTTTTAATCAATATTCATTAATTGTTTTTCAGATAATATTGGGCGACATATGAACCCCCCTCTTTTTCTTTTTAAAACACTAAATACTCAGTCTGCATTGTAAATGCCATTTGTGAATTGTCTAATTCTGACATTCATATTACAACTGCTTTATCTCCCACTTTAAATTTAATTTTGACATTGGAGAAAACTCAAAACAGGATTTTTTTACCTCATGTATTGTATGATGACGTACTTGTCACTCTACAGCAGCTAGTCTTTCACTTTCACTTTAAAGTGTATGATTAGCATGCATGCCGGGTAGTCTAGCATGCCTCACTTTCAATCGTAACTACTCGGCCATTCTCGCTATGCAGTACAATCCAGAAAGGCCGAGTAGTTCCGATTGGCCTCACTTTCACTTTAAAGTGTATGATTAGCATGCATGCCGGGTAGTATGTAGTCTTCTTCTCTCCGTATAAGCTTCCTTTATCAGGAACACCAAGTAAAAGTACTATATAAAAAGACAAAGCAGTGATACAACAATTGATTCAAGGGGAAAGAGTCTATTAGATCTCTGTATTCTAAACCAGTTAAGGATACTAAATGGTCGAGTCCTAGGGGATGTTTTTGGAAAGTACACATGTTATACGCCAAACGGCAGTAGTGTGGTTGACTATGTGATGGTGTCGGAGAGTATTCTGGATCAAATTTTATATTTTTATGTTCACAACTTTTATGCCTACCATTTCAGATTGTCATTGTATACTGGAATGGGAAATGTCAAGTAAATTTACTGTTGATGATAATGATTGTAATATTAATATGTTTGATAAATCTCCAAATTTCATATGGTCAGATGAATCACCTACAAACTTTCAGACAGCTCTATTATTACCAGATATACAAACACAAATTAATACATTTAATAAAAGTATAATTAAAGAGTCTCAATCCTCTGTCGATGAGGCTGCAGCAGAATTATCACATATTTTCTTGTCTGCTGCTACTGATTCTTTAAAAAGAAATAAACTAAGAAATAAGAAAATAAAGACAAAAAAATGGTTTGATGGAGATTTGTACCATCTCCGAAACAAATTAATAAGTTACGGTAAAATATATTCAAAATTTCCTTATGACCCATTAGTGAGAGGTCACTATTATAAGCTTAATAAGCAATATTCTAAACTTAGAAAATTTAAGTATAAAGAATATAAAAAATCACTTGTTGAGCAGTTACAGAATCTACATGATGATAATCCTAAATCTTATTGGAAGTTAATTAATGATTTAAAAAATAATGATAATAAGGACCATAGTTCTGCTGTGGCACCATCTGTGTGGGTTTCACATTTCAATGTATTATATCAATTACATGAGTCATTCAAAGAAAGAGTGGCTAAGTTGGAAAAAAAACTAGATAATCTTGAAAAAAATGTTTGTTTTAATAATCTTGATAAACTTATAACAGAGAAAGAAATTTCTTTTGCCATTTCTAAACTACGTTGTAACAAATCACCAGGCTTGGATAACATTTCAAACAATATGATTAAACACAGTCAAAATGTTTTACTATCGTCTCTTTCAAAAATATTTAATTCTTGTCTGTCTCATGGTTTATACCCAAGAAATTGGACCGAAGGTTATATTACAGTTTTACATAAGTCAGGTGAAGTCACTGACCCAAATAATTATAGAGGACTAACAATCACTAATGCAATTGGTAAGCTTTTTAACAGTATACTTAATATAAGGTTGGATAGTTTTTTAGAAGAAAATAATGTAATTAATGATTGTCAAATAGGTTTCACAAGAAAGGCAAGAACATCTGACCATATGTTTGTTTTAAAATGTATTTTTGATAAATACTGTAATACTAAGGATGGGAGAGTGTTTGCTTGCTTTGTTGATTTTCATAAAGCTTTTGATAAAGTAATACATACAGGAATTAGAATTAAGCTGTTAGAGATTGGGGTTAGTTCAAGGTTTTATAGCGTTATAAAGAATATGTATCTTGAAACTAGATCTTGTATAAAAATACATGATAGAATAACTGAATTCTTTCAAACAAAGCTTGGTGTTAATTAAACAAGGAGATAACTTGAGTCCTAACTTGTTTAAAATATTTATAAATAGCCTTCCAGACTATTTTACACAAACCAGAGATCCAATTATGCTGGATGGCAAACTCATTCATTGCCTTATGTATGCTGATGACATTGTAATTTTATCTAACTCAGCTGAAGGACTACAAGAGAAATTAAATGAACTTCATAATTTTTGCAATGACTGGTGCTTAGATATAAATACTAAAAAAACTAAGGTGTTGATATTCAACAAGGCAGGCAGACATATCTCTCAAAAATTTATTTTCAACAAAGATGAGCTGGAGTGTGTATCTAATTATAAATATTTGGGTATCCAATTTAATGCATCATGTTCTTTTTCATATGCTCAGAATGATTTATACCAAAGAGCCTTAAAAGCATACTTCAAACTATGTAATGATTTTTTAGTGCATAATCCTACTGTTAAAAATGCAATTCATGTTTTTGACCATACAATAAAGCCTATACTTTTATATGGGTGTGAAATTTGGGGATATTTCAATCCCTTTACTGCACGTTTAAAAAAAGAACACATAACAGTGGATACAATTTACTCAAGGATACTTTGTGAAAAACTTCATATTAAATTCTGCAAATATATTTTAGGCGTTAATAGGAAGAGTACAAACTTTGCAGTTTTGTCTGAATTAGGCCGTTTTCCACTTCACTATGATATAGTCAAACATGTTTTAGGATATTGGCATCGTTTAGAAAATATTGGCTCATCATTTCCCTTGTTAAAAGCTGCATATAATTGTTCTAAAAAGCTATTTGAAACAAAAAAAAACTCTTGGTATGGATCAATTAATATTTTAAGGGGAAAAATGTCAGGCATAGAAAAACATATTCTTGAAAAATGTTCCACATTTAAACTACACTGTGGCCAGATAGTTAAGGGATACTATACTGCATTGTGGAAAAAACAGCTAGATATACATAAAGCTGGTAAACTACGAACTTATGTAACATTCAAGTGCAACTTCGGTTTTGAAAATTATTTGTCAATAATTCGACATTTTGAGCAAAGGAAATGTATTACTATATTAAGAATATCTGCTCACAAATTGCAAATTGAATCTGGTAGATACCAGGGTACTCTTCGACAAAACCGAATTTGTCTCAGGTGCACCTCAGGTGAGGTTGAGGATGAAGTTCATTTTTTATTTAAATGTGATACTCATTTATTAAAAAGAGAGGAATTGATGCAAAATATATTAAAATCATGTCCAAACTTTCAAAATTTAAATATTGATAACAAATTAATTTGGATAATGAATAATGAGGATCCCAATGTACTATTTGCATTTTACAAATATATAGAAGATACTAAGAATTAAAGTACAACTTAATCTGCAATAACTAATTCACTATAACTCTTTAATATGAATTTGGATATCCTGTTAAGCCTGCACAGATCATAAGAAGAATTTCAAATTCTTTGGCACCGTCCCTTGATGATCTTTGCTGGCTGGACACAGAATCTATAATCTTAAAAATATGCTTTAAAAATATATTTTCAATAATTAAGGAGCTTGACTCATCTGCATAAAGTACAAGTAGGGACTCCCCTTTAAGCACCGACTCTTGGTGCTTTCTGCAGATAAGTCATATTAAATATCCTTTATTAAATATACTTTGTTAATGGCAGTATACCTCATAGTCATTTTTTATATTGACATTTCTCCGCACAAACTACTAATGCCTCATGTTTGTCTTTTTAAAGTGAAGATACACTTACCGGGTGCACTTGAGTCAATTTCAACATAGTATTCATTGAATAATAATACATTGCTACTATTTTGAGTGTATTTTCTGTGGTATATTATTTTATTTTATTATTTTTATAACACTGTTATATATCTTTTATTATGTGTGTATTGCATATGTTAATGTTTATAATAATATTGTCTGTATCATATGACCTCCTGCCCACTAAACACATAACGTTTAAAGAACGTTGTGGATTAGTTCCTGTAAGGTTATTTCGGACCTTAACGTTACACGAACGTTGTGAGAACGTTTAAATGAAACGTTACAATTCAACGTTCTTGAAACGTTTTGTTTTAACGTTGTATGGACGTTTCAGTTTGGTTATGTTACAAGTAATACGTTGTAGAAACGTTTAATATTAGTTAATTTTTAACGTTACTTTACTAACATTCTTAAAACGTTCGAATAATGTTCCTAAATTTTTTGAAAAAAAGATCTTTCCAAAAACAAAAAAATATTCAAATTATTAGAAAAAATGCAAGTAAAATGTTTGCCGTCTTGCATGTTAATAAAACCTTTATTTTGCTTCAGAAAGTCAATGCTGAGAGTTTTTAAAATTCAAAAAACCAACACTGTATTAAGAACAAAAATTTTTTTTTATTTCTTCAACATATAGATTGTTCTATTAAAAATTAAAATTCATTATTCTCATTAATTATTATAACTTTTTTCATCCCACTTTAATTTGTGAAACATGATTATCAATTATATACAGAAGGATATTTGATACAGCCATTATGTTAATCAAGCATATTCTGATAAGGTTGACCTAAAGATTGATGTTGACCAGATGTTAGGCAAATTTCAAAGATAGTTGCTATGGTAATTAAGGTTATAGGAAATCTAAGTGTAATGGGATAGTCACTTTTGAGACTATTTCCTGTCGTGTATTTGTAAGAAAGCAGTGGTAACAAAGAAAACAAAAGAGAAAGAAAATCGCATCATCTAAAGAGAAAGAAACATGTAAGTTGATTGTTACTTTAAAAATTCTTATATACGTATATGATTATGAATGACAAATGATGCATTTATAACCCTTATCAATAGATAAGTGTATTTTCGAATTTTCCTTGTTACATACTGTTTCAGAATGTTGTTTAATTATTTTTAGTTCATACAAATTTAAAAGAATTGGACGAAATGCACAATAAATACTTTAAGTTAGTAACATACTAGCAATCCTTAATGCCACATCGGATTCGAAGATTGAAAATATATAGGCATAATTGAAATGTTAAATATTATAATACCGATAACGCTGTTGTATTTATATTTGACTTCATATTTTTTTCACTAGAATTGTTTATTTAGTTAGAACATTTTTTTAAATGGTTCTGTTTCCTGTGTTCATATCTACCCTCAACTTACCGGCTAAACTTAGCTAGCACAGTGAAGTCTAATAATCTAAATGAATGTTGGAAGATGTGGTACGAGTGCCTTATCCCTATGCATATGGCATCGCCTTGTATAGTCTAGTTTTAAACAAGAGTCTTTTAAGATTTATTATTTTCAAAAGACGTAGACATTGAGTACTCATTTGTTCATTTCTTTATTACAGGGGCAGTGAAATAATTTTTATGAAGATTTGCTACACTGGATTAGAATTAAACAAAAGACGGATTCAGAATAAGTGCCAAAAGAATTTCAAAGTGAAGCAGAAAACAAAAGGAACACTCTTGTGAATACAACCCATGCTAGATTACAAAACTATGAAATAACTGTATAAACCTAATGAAGTGAAATTACAGAACTAGGAAGTAATTAAGTGTATGAACATGATGAAGTGAATTACAAAAACAAGGAAACAATTGCATGTACCGAATGAAGTGAAATTACAGAACTAGGAAATAGCTGTATGAACCTAATGAAGTGAAATTACAAATCTAGGAAATCACTGTATGAACCTGATGAAGTGAAATTACAGAATTAGGAAATAACTGTATTAACCTGATGAAGTGAAATTACAGAACTAGGATATAACGGTATGAACCTGATGAAGGGAATTATATAACTAGTAAATAACTGTATGAACCTGATGAAGTGAAATTACAGAACTAGGAAAGAATTGTATGAATCCGATGAAGTGAATTAGAGAACTAGGAAGTAATTGTATGAACATGGTGAAGTGAAATTACAGAACTAGGAAATAACTGTATGAACCTGATGAAGCCACGGTGAATTACATTGACAGAAATGAAACATCATGAATACACTTTATAATTTTCATTCTAGATCTGATGTTGCAACGTGTATTTACATAAAATTCAAGTTTTAAGAATTTGCTCCTTGTCTAGATTAAATAAATTATGTATTGGTATTCATATTTTTGTATTAATTATTTAAGAAAAATAGGTAACATGAATGTGTTGATTTAATTCATTCAAATATGGGTACAAATTCCTGGAGAGAAAGATGAATTGATTGTTATTTGCTAAAACGTCCATTGGCAAAATGTTCATGCATGTTCAGGAAGATGGAGAGAAAAACAACGTTGGGCCAATGAATGTAGATACGTTGGGCCATTGTTGTGCCAACATACAAATTTGGGACTAGGCTTAATTTGGGATCCAGATTGGTAACACATGATTATATTTAGGTTCCAGATTGGTTACACAAGGTTCTATAAAGGTTCCAGATTGATTATACAAGGTTAAATCAAGGTTCTAGTTTGGTTACACAAGGTTCTATCAAGGTTCCAGTTTGGTTACACAAGGTTCTATTTAGGTTCCAAGTTGGTTTTCCATAACGTTATATCATAACGTTCTTACAACGTAACTGGTAGTCCACACTTTTACGTTCCAACAATGTTAAATCACAACGTTCTCACAACGAAACAGAAACGTTCTTGGAACATTTCCTGAACGTTTTTGTGTTTTGTGGGTGGGGCCCTAATTTGGAAAATAAAAATATTCTATTATATTCTATTCTATACATATTAAAATATGTATGTTGTAAAAATGTATATGTGAAATAGTAATTTGGACGTCAATATTTTTGTGTCAAATTGCACTATCTTGTTAAGCTCATAATGTTTTATGATCATTTTATGACAAATGTGTATAAGATTTCTTGATAAGATTCACAGAACTCGCTTATTCACGTGACGGTGTAAACAAATGAATTGGGGTCATGTGTGTTGTTTTAATTAGACTAGTTACCATGGGCCAAGTTCGGTTGGATATCTAGAGTAGATAGGATTGACATGGTCATACATAACACCTGTTATGATTTGATATAGCTTTCCCGCCATTAGAACTCAATGAGCACTGGGTTGTGGCAGCAATCGGAATAACTCGGCCTTTCTGGTTGCACGAAGACTATTGTACTGCGTAGCGAGAATGGCCGAGTAGTTACGATTGGTTGTGGCAGGTTTACTGGTAAACTGGACCCCTGTTGTGTTCACTTATCGCTACACTGACGGTGACATAGCTTTCATAAATCTACAAAGTTTCTCAAGCTCAACAATATTTCTACAACTCGGTTTACCACATACAAATAAAAAGTTAAAATAACGCGGTGGGCAATCGCAGACCGAAAGTTTTCCCCCAAGTTATTTTTGCCCTTATTTTCTAAAAACTTTTCATTCAATCGTGTGTGCTTTTTTTTTAATTATTTTTATAAATTTCAACCAGGATTTCTATAGAAGAACTTTGGTCATTTCACGTTTCGCAAATTTGATGTATAAAAAGATGAGCTCATTATTATATTTTAAATCTGACATAATTTCTTTTCAAAATTAAGAAGTGAATAGCGTTTTTTTTGGTCCTGTCCTTGTCGAGGTCACATTACAGCAAGCTTTTAATATTTGTTTTCCTATATAATTCCTATCTTTATGTATAAAATGCTTAAATCTGATTATATCTCAAATTTCAGATATTTTTTTTAGAAAATAAAAAGTAGTTAGCAATTTCATCTGGTCCTGTCATTGTCGAGGTTGGTCATGTCAGTCAGCGGTAGTCACGCCACGTTTAAACTTTCTATATATTTTCTAAAATTTATGTTTCATAATATGACATATGATTTTAAATTTCAAATTTTGCAAATTGAGAGAATTCCTTTGAAAAATAAAAATGTTATTAGCATTTTTATTTGGTCCTGTCATTGTCGATGTTATGGAAAGCCAACGGGGTCAAAATTCTTTTAATTCGTAACTTGTCAATTCGTAATAGTGGGGGCATTATTGTTACTATAAAAAAGCCATACTTTAAAGGCATTACATATTTAAAAGAAGCAACAACCTCGCCAAATAGACTATGGCTTAAGTTGAATAAGAACTTTTTTGGATTTGTACATGATATTTATCTGTGCGCTCTTTATATACCCCCCTTTTCATCATCTCACTATGATAATGACTTAGATTTTTTAGAAAATGAGATATCATCTTTCTCCATGAATGGACAGATTGTATTAATTGGAGATCTAAATGCTCGAACTGGCCAAAGAGCTGACTTTATTGTAAATGATTCTGATCACATCAATAATTTTGATGGTTTTGATTTACTCCCTGAAAATTATATTACTGATTCAGAAATTAATAGAAACAATCAAGATACTTCTGTAAATACAGTTGGTACAAAGTTATTAGACTTGTGTTTGTCTTCAAGGCTGCGTTTACTCAATGGTCGATTTTTAGGTGACTCATTGGGATATTATACATATATGTCAAGCAGTGGATTTAGTACTGTTGATTATGCTGTTGTTAGCGAGAGTCTCCTGTCCTCAGTCAAATATTTTAAAACAACCGATTTTACTTACCTATCAGATCATGTTCAAATTACTTTATATATGAAGTGCTCTTTAAATATAGATAAAGAAATTGGCCTTGAGGAAAAAGGTTGGCACTGGATTAAATCATATAAATGGACAGAAAATTCTAAACTTAAACTTATTGATGCTTTATTGACTGAAAATGTAAAGAATGAGATAATAGAGTTTGAAATGGTTAATTACGAGGAAAATCAGGTTGGTGTTGATGAGGCTACAGAAAAATTGACAAAAATTTTAGATAATATTTCAAGCCTTTCTTGTAAAGCAACTCCAAAAACTAAAAGGAGGAAGAAGAAAAGGAAATTTAAACAAGTTTGGTCAGACAATGTTATATATGAAACCAAGCGTCAAATAAATAAAATAGGAAACAAAATAAGAAATAATCCAAATAATAATAGTTTAAAGCAAAAGTTTTTTGAGTTAAAAAAAAAACTTGAAGAAAATGGTCAAACACAAAAAGTATGAATATAAACAAAAACTTTATAATTGTTTAAGTGAATATATCAATCAAAATCCAAAGGAATATTGGAAAATTTTAAAATCTCTTAAGAATAAAACAGAAAAAGATGAAATACCAGAGGTATTAAAAGATGAAGAAGTTTTAATAAAACATTTTCAAGATCAAGGTAAACCTTCATCTATAAATAATGCTTTTATGATAGACATTGAATCACAGTTAAAGCTATTAGAAAATAATATAGACTTCAAAGCTGAAACAGATGCTCCAATATCTTGTTCAGAAGTAAATAAGGTAATCAGAGGACTAAAACTTCAAAAGTCTGCTGGACCAGATAGAATTATAAATGAAATAATTAAAACCTCAAATCAAGTAATAATTAAGTCAATTGTTAAAATATTTAATTTAATTCTAAAAACGGGTATATACCCAAAATCATGGAAGGACTCATATATAATTGCACTTCATAAGAAGGGAGACAAATCTGATCCCAATAATTACAGAGGTATATCTTTAATCAGTAATCTTCCTAAAATATTCAATGCTGTACTCAATAAAAGATTAATCACAGTTGTGGATAAACAGCTGAATAACTGTCAATTTGGCTTCAGAGAAAACCACAGAACTGCTGACAGTATTTTCATATTAAAATCTTTAATTAATAAATATATACACAAAAATAACAAAAAAATATATGCATGCTTCATTGACTTAAGAAAGGCATTTGACTCTGTATGGAGGACAGCCCTTCTGTATAAATTATGCAAAATGGGAGTAGGAAAGTCTTTTTACAGAGTAATAAAACAACAATATTTAAATACAAAATCCTCTTTAAAACATAAAGATCACATTTCTGACTATTTTGACATTACTAGAGGTGTGAAACAAGGGGATTCATTAAGTCCTACTTTGTTCAATATTTTTATAAATGATATCACTAAAGGTTTGGAAGATGACAACTCAAGTCCACTGGAGCTTATAAATAGTAAACTAGGCTCCCTCCTGTTTGCTGATGATCTGCTTTTACTATCAGAATCTAAGGAGGGTCTCCAAAATAGTCTAAATAAAGTTTCCATGTTTTGTGAAAACTGGCAGCTTTCTCTAAACATAAATAAAACAAAAAGTATGGTCTTTTCAACAACAAAGCAAAAGCCTGAAACATCTATACTTGTATATAAAAACAAAAAAATAGAGAATGTTTCAGAATATCCTTACTTGGGTCTGCTGATTAAATCAAATGGTAATCTTAGTCATAGTACAGCTGAATTAACAAAAAAGGCAAAAAAGGTTTTGTTCTCTATTAAAACATATACTAATTCTCTTGGCAGCCTTCCTATCAGAGTGTCAAATAACTTATTTGACACCTTAGTGAGACCTATATTGACTTATAATTCTGAAATAACATATTTGGACTCATATATAACATATTTCAAAGCTAAAAAAAGAGCTTTGGTTTCTGGAAAAATTGTGGACCCATTTAATTTTATTGACAAGACTCCAATAGAAAACTTGCATCTTGGGTATTGCAAGTTTACCCTTGGCACTAACAAGAGTGCCTCAAATTTTGGTACAAGGAACGAATTGGGAAGACTGCCTATTGAATGTCATATAAAAACCCAAACTATTATGTATTTAGCAAGGCTTTTCACCTCAAATTTGAATCCCTTATTACATGAATCTTTTCAATTAACTAAAACTTTGGATTCTAGTGGAACCTATTCATGGTTCACTTTTGCAAAAGATATTCTTTCTGAATCTAACATTGCTATAGATAGACTAAAAACCTGTGATAATTTAAAACAATTAAAAAATATTAAAAGCTATATTAAACCCCAAATAAACTCATACTACAACAACCTGTTGATAAATAAGTTAACATCTATTGATGATAAAAGTAAATTAAATTTTTATAAAGCACTTGAGCCAAATCTATTGATCAAACCTTACCTCTCTAACCCAAACTTTGAATTTAGAAAATTAATTACAAAACTTAGAATCAGTGACCATTCATTATTAATTGAAAAAGGGAGGCATTTTAAAATTCCTCGCGAAGAGAGACTTTGCAAAAAATGTAAAGTACTAGATGATGAGAAACATTTCCTAATAAATTGTTCTCATAATTCAAATATTAGATTAACATATTTTGATTGCATTAATAGAGAAAGTAATTTATTTGCTAATCTCACTGACAATGACAAAGTTATATATATACTTTACCCATCAACACCAACACAAGTGAATAAACTAGGATCCTTTATCAAAAAAGTCAATGGAACTGAGGACAGCTAGGGGACCCTTTAATATTTACCTGAATTTGTGTATATATATTGAGTTACTTAGTTATTGTCTTTATTTGTTTTTGTTGTTGTTATATGTCACAAACTGTAAAGTTTATATGGCAATAAAACTTTGAATTGAAAAAAAAATTGAATCGTAATTTGTAACTGTGTAATTTCTAAATTGGTAATTCGTTAATTGTTAATTTGTAACTTGTTACTGTGAAATTCATAATGCTTAATGCGTAAGTTGTAAATTTGTAACTTGCACATTTGTAGTTTCAACATTCTTAATCGGTAAATTGTCAGTTTGTTAATTGTAACTGCAATTTCATAATGCTTCATTCGTTAATTTATTGTCAATTTGTAACTTGTATCTTTGTATCAAAATTCAACATTCTTCATTTAATAATTGTCAATTTGTAACTTGTAGATTTCAAAATTCCTCTTTGGTAAATTGTCTTTTTGTATATTGATGTTTTGTAACTTGTAACATGTGACTTGTCGATTCGTGAATTGTCGATGTGTGAAATGTCGAAGTGTATATATGGAAGTGTTTAACGACCTTGACTGGCTTTTCAGCCCTCGCACGGTCGGCTCGGTACCCGAAGGCGATTGGTGAGCGTTTGAATATTTTGATGCCGTGGGTCCACAGGCGCTTGGGTCGGGGTCGTCCCGATAGTCCGACACGCATTAGTCCGACACTCATTGGTCCGACACTCATTAGTCCGACACTCGATAGTCCGACACTCAATAGTCCGATACTCGATCATTTTCCACTACCTTGAAAAACAAGTGTGGACACACTGAAATGTCTTGCCTTAATAACGTTAAATTTAAATGATCAATGTCAGGGGCGGATCCAGCCATTTAAAAAAGGGGGGTGTCTGTGTTCCCAACCCAAGGTACATGTCCCGATACAAATGCATTGATCGGCCAAAAAAGGGGGTCTAACCCACGACCCCCCCCCCCCCCACACACACACACACATGAGGTCGAGGTGAGATATACCCTTTCAGACAAACGTGTATATATAAAAAAGGAGATTTGGTGTACTTGCCAATAGGACAACTCTAAACAAGAGACCGAATGGCACAGAAATTTTAAAACAACTATAGGTCACCGTACGGCCTCCAACAATGAGCAAAGCCCATGAAGCATAGTCAGCTACAAAAGGCCCCGAAATGACAAATGTAAAAAAAATAAAACGAGAAAACTAACGGCCAAATTAATGTACAAATAAATGAAAGATAAAGGCCAGATATACAATCATTCCATACTCCAAATATTGTTAACATGTTACTTATAATAAAAGTGAAATTAACATTGCAAAAATCTGAACTATCCCAGTCTCTCTTTCTGTTACAGAAGTCGCAAGCGAGACACTAAATACAAAAAGAGGTGATGTAATTTCCAATGAGACAACTCTTCACAGGAGACCAAATAACACAGTACTTAAGTAATTAACAACTATAGGCCACCTTACGGCCTTAACTAACTTTAACCTTGCAATGTACTTTTTTTTAAATTATGCCAATTCTATGTTAAGTGAACAATAAGACTGAGATAAAACCCAATTTATCATACAATTAATAAAAACCTCATTAAAGGAACATGTGTACTAAGTTTCAAGTTGATACGAGTACTGCTTCATAATAAACCACATTGACAAAAAATCTGTTCGCACGAACAGACGAACGAACTTACGGACAAACGAACATCTGGACAATCGATCGTACGAATGAACGGACAGACGAACTAACTAGACAATATAATGCCCATGTACAATCGTAAACAAGGAGGGTGGATGTAATAGATGAAAGCCACAGTAAACTCAGATTTGAAATAAATGTAGATGCGTAATTACTGTCAATTAAGAATGTCACGTTCTGCTGGACTTTTTAGAATTACGAACACAAACTTGTAAGCTATGTTTTATTTCAACTTTTATTACACAGGTTATATTTGCAGTACATGTAGGTTTTCATTTCATACAAATTCTGATTCTTTTTATTGGTGAAATGTATAAGAATATAAGCTGAGTAGTTTGTAGAGGCAATGTTCAATTAAAAACAAAAATCCCGATGTTCTATATTCACAGTTTCACTCGAAAAACGAAAGTTGGAAATCGTCAGTGTCGGACTAACGATGAGTGTACGTTTGTCTGAAAGGGTTTACCTCAACTTGACCTCATGTACATTCAGTGGCGGGTCCAGGGGGTGGGTGGGGGTTGTTGTTGGAACCCCCTTTTATATGGCCGATCAATGACGTTACGCACAGTGTTCGGTTTAGTAATGGTAACGTTAGTCGACGTAATTTTCATTTATGTCAACCGACTTTTGCACAAAACGTTCACGCTTTGCACTATTTTTAATACATATGACTTTTGATGTTTGACTACTTATTTAAAAAAAAATATAGACTGTGAACATGACTTATTATATATTTTTGATTAATAATCTTTCCATTCTCAATTTATTTATTTCCTCATAATCTTAACTTATTGTAATAATGTTAAGGTCTTTCTATCCGTACTACCAGCAGTTAGTTCCATTCCAAATATGAGTCTTTCGAGAAGATTATAATGAAAAATAATTCTCGTTCGGGTCAACGGCAGCAACAGCTACTATATGCATCCTCTGTTTGCTTGATCTATAATTTAAATTTCATTCTCATGCAGCTTTTGAAAAGAAAACGGCATTTTGAAATTTGAAATTGCTCATTTTATTAAGATTTAAAAATGATCTATAGTCCTTGAATTAGGATCAGTATTTTTCACATGCGTCAGTTTGTCGGATGCGTGGAAATAACTGTTAGTGTATGCAACAAACATTCGTACTAGCAGAAACACATCTTTCACTAAAGTTCCCAAAGTCAAAAGGTTCGGTATTGTAGAAAACTTATCATTTATCAAAAACTTCGACGCCTTTAAGATCAGCACATGGCTTACAAAACACTGATGGAAGTCAAATTTCTTGTTGATTTATTAGATTTTAGAACAAACACTTGAAAACTCTCTCCCAAAAATATGTCATTCAACAGTACGTGTCAAATTCTTAAGACTCGAAAATGCTTAACTTTTAGTCTATGGAAAATTAAATATATATACGTTACATTGACGTTCCTTGCAAAAAACGTTCAATTTTGGACGTGGTAACATTTTGGGGAGACATGGACAACTTGATAGAAATCGATGAAAAATTTAGCGTTTGCTTAACATTGAAGGCTTATACCAATCTTTAAAAAAATTACATTTCAGTAGTAACATTTGTTTGCATAGTTCATTTGTCTGTCACAAATTTAAAATACCCTAAATTAGCATGGTACTGAAAAATCATAAACAATGGCTCTATGGTAACATTTTAGGGAGACACAGAAAAACCGGGAAAAAAATAAAATGAGAGAAGCTGTTAGAAATAAATATGTGGTCGTAAAATTCAATAAAATTACATTCGCATGTAGAGGTGGCGAACCTTTTTCTATTACTTATGTGAAAATATTGTAATATCGAAGTGTTTGCTTTCATTTTTGTATACTCGAATTTTCAAATCTTACAGATGTATGGAATTTTGAAAATGGCCACTAGAATGCGAACTGACATGATATTTATCGTAACCGTTTCACATCATGCATATGATCATATTATATACCACCTGTTTGAATTTCATCGTTATCCATTCAGTAGTTTTTGATTTTTTTTCGTTTATATTTGTATGGTAAGTTATTGTTGTTACGTCTTACACGGCAAACATGGCATTATGAACACGGGACTTATTGCTTAAATATGTAATAATACATAAAATTAAATATTTTAAAATTAGATTTCATTTAATATCGATTAATCTGATGAACCAAGACAAGTATTCATTTAATAGATTTGTTTCTGTCCTACTATTGCATCAATAAATGGTCAAATGAAACATCTACCGAATACCGTGCGTAACGTCAATGCATTTGTATCGGGATTTGTATTTGGACCACCCACTTTTTATCCTGGGTTGGGAACACCACACCCCCGTTTTGTAAATGGCTGGATCCGCCCCTGACATTGATTATTTAATTTTGAATTTAACGTTTTACAGGTAAGACATTTCAGTGTGTCCACTCTTATTTTTCAAGGTAGTGTATAATGATATTGAAGACCAACTTGAAACTGCATGTCTCACCTAGTTTCGAGTGATTTAAACGACCCAGCGAAAATACCAAATTTTACTATCCATAATTTGTTTCTTTGTCTTTGATATTTTCTCTGGGTCGTTTAAATCACTCGAAACTAGGTGAGACATGCACAGAAGTGATAGATATGTATTATAAATATAGAAAATTGAATATTTAAATAAAAAAAAAAAAAAAAAAAAAATCTGTATCATAGACCCAAGCGCCTGTGCGTGGGTCAGGAACAAGTAGTGGAGGTCGCAATATGGAGGCCGCCATCTTGGTTTTGGTGAGTAGATTTTGGTTTGTTTACTATTTTGGTCTTTATTCTTCACATGTCGCAGTGTTAAATGTCATCGTTGTATTTAGTCTCGATAACCCAGACGCATATATTTAAATATAGCGTCTGGGGTGATTAACCGGACTGGTCAGATATTTATAGGGGGCGTAACAAATAATTAAATATAGAACATATCTATAAATAGCACTTCCGGTATCCCCATTCTATTTAAAAACAATTAATACAAACCTTACCTTACCTCTGTATCTTTAACCCCCTTTGTAGAGGAACCATACGCTAGTATGTAAAACTTGTGGCTTTCTAATATACAGTGATGCCTCCACCAAATGTGTTGCAGTGCTGAGACTATATACACAGTGAGATCCTACCCACACACAATTATATTACAATTCCGTTATCATATGTATTTACAATGTTTCTGTGTTGATTAAAAGTCATGTCACATACTTTAAAATTCCTCTCTTTCTTTATATATACACTGGTATCACATTTATACCCCTAACCGATAGATGTATTCTTTAAAAATTAGTATCGATCTTTAAAAATATCAACAGCACTATTCCATAATTGCGGTAAAAACGGTAAAAAGATAAAAGAATGATGAGTGCCTCTTCCTCATGAATTAAAAGTGGTATTACAAAGTAATTATCTAAAAGTCATATTCCTTTCTTCTAAAAGGTCCTTCATGTATTGTTTAAAATTCTGTTTGCTATATATAATCTAAAATATTTTCACTTTAATAAGATCGCACACTTTAAAAATATGTCATCACTAGCATAACTTTAGTATGTATATATATATATGCTAAAATAGGTTCGTTATGTTATTGTAAAATTGATTAGTTTCTTCTTTTTACTGTGGAAGCTATTATCTTTTCCTTTTTTAGAGTCATAATTATTATAATTATCATCCACATACTATCTTATAGCAGGCTATATGTAACTGGTATATCAAGCGTCTAGTAAGGCGTTCTACTTTTGCTACACTGGCTGGAGAGAGTTTCCTTGATGTTGCTACCGGTGTGATGCCCAGAATTATTTGTAACTTTTCACTGTCCAATAGTTCATAAGATTGAATTCCAAGACTGTTAAGTACATCAACTGTTTCTAGAAGTATCTTGTTTCTGATATTTCGGAGTTGTATGCAGTGTAATATGAAATGAGTCACAGTTTCATCATCCTTTGAGCATAGCAGGCACTTCGGATCGGTTTCATCCTTATACATTTTTATTCGCTTACTTTGTAGAATATATGATCCAGTAAGCAGTTTAAGTTTAACTGGTAGTCTTGCCGTATCTATGGCTGAGTGGCAGTTAATTCTGAATAGAGGATGAATTTTACCTTTGTCAAAGTTTCCCGTTGTAAGATGGTCTAGTCCTTTATACAGTGGCAGCAGTTGCACTATTGACTTGCTCCAGTAATTGTGCACTGTTCTTTTGATGTTTGAGATCCACAAGGATTTTTTGACAGGGTGGTCCATGTACCATATAGCTTCTTGCAGATTGTACTTCCTGAGCATATGTTTTATGGCTACGAACCAGCTAGCACTTTGGTTGTTTTTTACGGTTAGTTGTCGTCTAGCTAGCGATTTTTCCATACTTTCTTCATGCTGGTTACAGATGTTGTTGAAGAGTCCAAGTGATCGGATATGTATTTGGGCTTCTACTGGCAATATTCCGGTTAAGATGTTAATAGTTATATCTGCTACGCAAGTTGGTAATGAAATTATTTGCTTGTAGCTTTTTTTGGAAATTTTCGATTAGTGCCAACGAGCTTGTTGTAGGTAGTATTAGCTCCAGGCCATAGAGAAGTACTGGGGATACATATATTTTGTACAGATGTACCACTGTCTCTACATCTAATCCATTATAGCCGTGAAACCCTCCTCCCAGGTGGCTATATGCGCTTCTCCTCGCTTTTTTTTTTTTATATTTTCCTCCACATAAGCAGTCATGTTTTCTTTTAATGACGTGGTTCTGATGATTCCAAAGTGTGTGGCACTTCTCACTGATGGCATTTCGTGTTGTCCCATGGTAAGGGATGTTGCTACAGGATCCCGTTTTTGCTTCCTGTTGGTAATGGTAAGTACCACGCTTTTTGTAGGTTGTAATTGGTAGCCTTCCATGTATGCGTAATCACATGCCATGTTTATAAGCAATTGTGCTTGGTCTGGTTCCTCGCTAATTAGTGCGACGTCATCTGCACAAGCAGTACTGTTTACGCTTATGTTTCCAATTCTGTATCCTGCATCAGTTGTGTCATACATGTTCAGCAGCTGGTTGATGTATAATTTGTAGAGGTTGGTGCAAAGTATACCTCCTTGTCGCACTCCATGGTTTACATCGAATGGCTGAGAGATGTTTCCTTCCCATTTAATAGCACTTTTAGCATTTTCGTGGAGATCTTTGATCAGTCCCCAGTGTCCATCGTCGATTCCTGCCAAAAAGACCCTCCTGAGCATGTGACTATGGATGACAGTGTCAAAGGCAGCTTTTGCGTCTAAGAGTACCAGTTGGAAAGTTGTGTTGTTGTCGTTGGATTCTCTGTAACTTTCTTCAATTGGCAGCGCGGAGTTCATAGGTGACGATCCTGCAGTGAAACCTCTCTGTCTTTTATTTTGTGTTAGAAATACTTTGTTGTTTGTACGCTCTTTGATGACTGTTTCGATTATTTTGCCAATGACTGGTAGAACTGTAATTCCTCTATAGTTCGTTGCTTGCTGTCTTGTTCCTTTATTTTTAAAAACCGGTGTCAGGAGTCCCATTTTAAGTGATGCTGATACACTTCCGTGCTTGAAGATACATCCCACAAGTGTTACTAAAGTTGTTTCCATTTCGGATCCTGCATGGGCAATATGTTCGATGGTTATTCCTTGGAAATCTGCCGATTTCCCTCTGTTTATCGATCTGATGGCGTTAGTAATTTTGATGTGCGTGACGTTACTGATGTTATTTCGTTGCACAAGCCTGTTTATACTCTGAATATCATCTTCAACTTGGTTATGATATGCACTATCTATGTCCGTCTGGTTGTTGAATGTTGCAAGGTTTCTAAAGTGTTCCTCAAATCCTATGATGATAGTTTCACTCTGCATGTATTTGACTCCGTTAACCTCTAGCTCCGTGATTACAGTATTTCCTTTCTTCCTGTTGTTACGTACGAGTTGGTGGAACATTTTTGTATCTTTTACTCTTGTTTCTATAATAGTTTCCTTCTCCTTGTCTCTTATTTTAGCAATCTCTATTCTTACTGAACGACGAAAGTCCTTCTTTGTTTGATTTTTCTCCTGGAGCATTATGTTGCTTTTGTTGTTGGGTCTCCCCAATCTAATTAAAAACCGATCTCTCATGCTCCCGTTTTCTGATATGTCGCGTTAAAACCGATCTCTCATGCTCCCGTTTTCTGATATGTCGCGTATTAGAAAACAGGAGCATGAGAGATCTGTTTTTAATTAGATTGGGGTCTCCCGTGATGTTTCCAAACATTATATTTTTGTCTTGCTATTTTCAACGCTATTTGTATTTCGGGCGTCCACACTTTTAATTTTGGCTCTGCATTGAATTTTGCCTTTGATGAAGATGTTAGTTTAGCTGTTTTCTTTAAGAGTTCGCATAATTTGGATGCATATAGCTTTGTGAACATGGAATAGTTCGTTTTTGTTGGTTTGTTGGTATTGGCTATAATTGCTGGAATGAAAAACCAATTCTTTGTAAAATAATAGATCTTTATTAATTGCTGGTCAATTTTCAAGTGTATACATGATAAACAATACATAATAAGTTCATACATATATAAATTGAAATAAACAATAATAATTTAAATTGAATGCAGAATAATATAACGATGGAAAATATATATTCGCATTATAAAACAATAAAGATAAAATGGGGGAGCTAACTAGCTCAATTAAATTAATGTGCTGATGCCAAATAATGTCAACATGAGTGAGACAAGGGCCTCTTTTTGAATTTTAATAAAGTGTTGCTATGGTAACCAAATTATTCACTTTAAAACTAAGTTAAATTAATGATGCGTAAACAGAACATTATTACGTTAAACACAAGAATATAAAAACATGATAATAATAAACCACAATGTAATCTGGACAATAAAAATGCATATGGAACAAAAGAGAGAAATGCCCTTTATTTTCTCATTCTGACTTTAAAACAAACATTTATACATGTTTCAAACGCATACTTTAACTGTCTAAATTATTAAAATAATATACACAACTCTGGTTGTTACCTTTTAGCCTTCATAGTTAATAAAATACACATTCTCAATAATTTTGCATTTGACGCTGTTTATTTTTTTCTTAAAAATGGGAGATAACTCTTTAAGATATAGCTAATACCGCTATGTTAATTGAAATAAATAATGGAATGAAACGTACAATAACTACTTGCGCTTTATGATCATATTCAATATAACTACTAAATAACTCAATAAAAATACCAACGCTAAATAATATTTACACGATAAAGTAAATGACTAATATAAGTAAGTCTTGTCTTTCAAATATTTAAACATTACAAACTATCCAAATATGTACGAAGTCGCTTTATTTAAACATTACAATTAAATAATCATTAAAACGCATGATAAAAATGCTAAATTCAATAATAGAAAACTTAAGACTTTGTCTCTAAAAATAACTATTTACATTAGAAAATTCTGTAAATGTAAAAATACTTTTAACTTCAATTAAGCTGTTACGGATGCAACTATACCCTCTTTAGTTTCTAATATCTCAACATGTAGAAAATATTCATTTAAAATATCAATGCATAAACATGAAAATATTCATCTAAAATTATCAACTTATAAAACATAAAGTGACACTCACCTGGAATGAAAAACCAATTCTTTGTAAAATAATAGATCTTTATTAATTGCTGGTCAATGTTCAAGTGACCACAATTTCATAAAATACAAGTTTTGTTTCATTCCCAGGTGAGGCCAAATCAAGGTAAAATAATTATGTACACAAAGGAAAATATCTCATAAACCCTGTCACTGGCCCCATGTCACCTAAGAGCTCAAATCTAGGATAGCGTGGTCTTAATCCGGACATGCTAATCCAACATATTGTTAAAGGTTACATAATATTTGCTATCGCTAATAGATAATATACTATACTCTAATTTATAGCTTTTGTAATTCTTTTGTAGAAAAATGTCAAATAATAGCTATTTTAATTCTTTGTCAAATTCTAGTATTCTATATAATCTCTTTTAAAATTAACTTATAAAAGTTGGGTGACATGACCACAGTGAAATTCTTTTATTTATAAAATAAATCAAAACTCATTTCTATTAAAACTATAGTAAAAATGTGTAAAAGATCTATAAGAAAAGTGATGGTGCATTTTTCCCTATCACAAATATCCCCGTCCTTAAAGATTCTTTGTCCTCAAAGAACATAAGAAATAAAGTAAAAAGTATCCAAATTCTAAAAATTTCCCTCTGGGATTAAGTCAACATTCACTTCTGAAATACATATTTGCAACAAGTCACATGAAATAATAGGATATTGTGCCCTTTTTCAGCATACTAGCATACAAGTCAAATATAAATGTTTTATGTCACACAATGTAAAATTTGAATAAAGAGGTATATCTTTGAAAGAATTGCATCGTACTAGTGTTCATATTGAGGCAATACACGCAACTATGGCAATCAATAAACAACCTTGAAAAAATTGTTGTGTACAACTAAAATGTATGATGTGAATGGTGATTTAAAAATGTTTTTCAACATTTTGGCTTTAATTGGATTGACTGTAAAAGTGTTAGGTACCTTGATTTGTTGTTTTGTGTGTACATTAACTATGCTTAAGCCTGACATTTCAACATGTAGTTTTGTATAAAAAGTACCAGATATTCTCATGTTTGTTATGTTATTTGGTGTAGCAATATCCCAATCTGATGGACATAAAGGTAAATTAACAACTGGTATTGTCAAGCATGTTAAACCATTGCTGATTTCAAGTATGAGTTTTGTGTGATGTTTTGTGCATACTTGTTTATACAGATAATGCAATACTCCAACAAATGAGATAATTGTTATGGTTGCCAACACTATTAATGGCCACTGATTTAACTGTGGTGATAATAAAGAATCATAATTTTGAGTTGTTGATATAGGTGATTGCATGTAATGAAATGTAGGTGGTGTTTGTGGTGTCACAAATGCAGCTGATGATGGAGCTTTTTGTAACAGTATGAGTGCTGTTGTCAATGCACGAACTTTGTTGAATAGTATAACACAGGCTATTGTCAAAAGTATTGATAATACAAGAGATATCAAGGAGATCATCTCATTTGTGTTCGGCCAAGAATCATCAATATCTATTTCACCATCAAGTAATGGTTCTGACAATGAGGTAAATATTTTTCTGTCAGCTTTAGCTGTTTCTGCTATTCTTTTTAGGCTTAAGTGTAAATTATTGTCTTGTACAATGACTGAATTAAATGTATGGTTGTAAAAATGAAGGCTTGGAAGTGTAATATCTGCTGGTTCTGTAAAAACTGTGTCGCCTAATATTGAGTTGTAAGTTTCTGATGAGAAAAAGTGTTGAATTAGTGCTAGGTTTACAGGGTGTACTATAGTAACTGTGTTGGTATTGTTATCACACAATCCTATTTTTGCAGGTATAAATATTGAATCTGTTTTAACAGAACAGAGACATGGAACATGTATTATACAAAAGGAACATCCTTTTTCAATTTTATGACCTGATGGACAGTCAAAAGCAAGTGTTTTGGTTTTGTAAACAAGTAAACTTGTGTCAGTTATTTCTTTGACTGCTGGCTGTATGATATTGGTGAGAAATCGGAAATTGCAATTTGAATGTACAGTTTCTTTGTCATTGAACAGTAGTGCAAAGGAACAACTTGGTGAAACAGATGAAAGTAAAGGAAAAGTTTGTATACAGTACAGTGTATCTATTCCTGAACATGTTTTTACAAATTCGTCTGATAGTTCTGCATATTGTCTGTTGTCAGATGTGATAACTAAGTACTGTGGAAGATCTAATAATTGAGTGGCATGATTGCTGGTTGTATTTATAGGTACTGGATATGAATTTATTTTGTATAAAGTGAGTGGATTCACAAACGTAGTGATTGGAAATTTAATGCTTATGAATAAATTTTTGTGATGTCTTGTATATAAAATGTTAGCTTGTGAATAATAATATGATGGGTTCACATTATTTAAGTAAAAACCTTTGAATTTGTCATTAAATATAGATTGAATATGCTGAATGGTATGTTTGAGATTCTGTGGTGAAATTAAAAATGGTGATAATTTGCCTTTAACTAACTCATGTACAGCTATTTTGAGTTCTTCTAGATACTTATTAATTTCAGCTGTTTCATTCATTTGTTTGAGTAAAAATTTTGACAATTTGATGCTTATTTTCTCAAATTGAGAGATGAATTTTGCAGTTTCTTGAGAGATATTTTGAATACCTTCATAATTGTTTTTTATACCCAATATAATATTGTCAAATCTCTTATTTGTTTTTGACATATATGATGATAACAATTTATCGTGATGTGTAATATCTTTTGCAAATTCATTGTTTCTTCTAATTAAAATGTTCACATGTTTTGCCAATCTATTTACATCCTTAGTAGTTGCTGTGCCAAACAGAGATTTGGAAATTGAGCCAATAAAATCAAATAAGCCTCGCTTTAGTCTAGATTCTGAATTGGATTTGTCTTCAATATCAATATGTGGAATAAGTTGATGAATCACCTCAACTGTGTGATTCACATCTGATGACACTTGTGTTCTGATAGCAGATAATTGTGATAAGACTTGGTTTAAGATATAACAATGTTGATGTGTAATATCACATTGTTCAAAGTTTCCATCAGTTTGTTTGCTAGGAAGGGGAATCTTGAAAGTGTGAAGCCAATTTTCAAGACCCGAAAGTAAATTTTGTTGTCTCTCAAACACTACTCCATAATTGATACGCTGTATCTGGTTCACCTTGTCAGCTGACACACATATCATTATCCACAACCATATAAAAATCCTGGCAAGACCTATAACTCCTATAGAAAACAAAGAAAAGGAATTTGATAGAACGTGAAAT
This sequence comes from Mytilus trossulus, assembly GCF_036588685.1. NCBI lineage: Eukaryota > Metazoa > Mollusca > Bivalvia > Mytilida > Mytilidae > Mytilus > Mytilus trossulus. Next base: position 51,637,427 of record NC_086373.1, read on the forward strand.
GTTTGTTGGGTAAGAGGTTGCATGCCTCTTTTAGCACTAAGTAACATGAGCATAAGCTCATAATTTTAACAAACATAACACAGAAAGCAAAGAAAGAATTTTATAGTAAGAGTGTTCAGTTATGCCAACATCCTCATATAATGTATCACAGATAGCTAGGTGAGCAATGTATGAAGTTTTAGATATATATGTAAAATGTAAAAACCACTACCGTAAAAGTTATATATATGTAATAATCTATCTCATGAAAGTAAATTGTAAGAATTTTTTTTCAAGATAACTATACAAAACATGGATTCCTTTGTGGACGTTTGCGTCTTCTCCCCTGTTGTGTTTTCGTAGCATGAAATTCATTGATAATGTCATCACTTAAATCTTTGGCAAGTTGCCATGTAAGTCCTCTGTAACCTTTCCATTTAATTAAATATTGTTTTTGACCATCAATTGTCCTTGACCTAATAATTCTTTCTATTGGGTACTCCTGGTCATCATTTTGATCCTTTGGATCTACATCATTGTCATCATTTGGCTGATTTGTATCTACTTCATTGTCATTGTCATCATCAAGAGGTGCTTGTTGAGCATCCTGTTGAGGTTGTACTTGTGGCTGAACTGGCATCGGTAAATCTGGACGAGGCACATCCCTGGGAGGTGCGTTTAAATTTTGTCTGTGATCAGGTGGGTGGTATAGTTTTAACCTGTTTGCATTGATCATACTTTTGACTAATTTATGGTCGCTACATCTGCGCAATTTGTACGTATAATTAGAACCTTTGTCAACAATGTAGAATGGTCCATCTTGTTTCATGTAAAGTTTAGAGGAAAATCCCACTGGTACTTTTGGAGTGAATACTAAAACTTGGTCGTTTACTTCAAACTTTGGCAATTCTGTACGTTTGTCGTAATTTGTTTTCTGCTTTTGTTGAGCATGGTTTAAGTTTTCTGTAGCTATTGCCTTTGCTATTTTTAAGTTGTCCAGAATATTATCAATATGTGTTTTCAGGTTTTTGTTTAGATCTTCCCTTGGAATAAGATTGACATCAAAAGGAAGGTTCATGTCTTTGCCAAAAACGAGATAGAATGGAGAGTACTCTGAAGAAGCAGATGGGGTCATACGGAAAGCCATTAGAATACCAGGCAATAGTTCTGGCCAGTTTGACTGTTGTTCATTTATTACAGTTCTAATGCATTGTATGATGGTTTTGTTGGTACGCTCAGCAATTGAATTTGTTTGCGGATGGTAAGAGCTTGTGAAGGAATGTTTGACATTGAAAATGTGGTTGACTGCTGCAACAAGCTTGCTCATGAATCCTTGACCACGATCTGTACAGATTGAGACTGGGCTTCCATATCTTGTAAATATCTCCTTGTGCAATACAGAGGCAATTTCTGCTGCACTTTCTGATTTAACTGGAAAACACTCTACCCATTTACTGAAAGAATCTACTATGATTAAGATGAAGCGATGTCCTTCGCTTGTCTCTCTCTTAAAAGGACCAATAAAATCCATGTGCCATCGAGCAAATGTATCTGTAATTGGCATTGGTGTCATTGGAACTCTTTTGGAATGTGGTGGATATTTTGCTTTTTGACATGGTTCGCAACCTCTAATGTATTCTGTAACTACTTGGTACATGCATGGGAAATAGTATTTTTCTTGAATAGACTGGTATGTTCGATCAAAACCAAAGTGTCCGTGATCATGGTATGCTTTCATTAGATCATTTCTGAGTGTACGTGGCAATGCTAGTTGTTTAATGAACCTTTTGATTTTTCTTAAACCTTTTTGTCTTGGTTGGTACTGATGATACAGGACATCATCTTGCATGATATACTGGCTTGCCTCAAGGACAACCTTTTGTGCAATTTTCTTGTCATCTGGAAGTGTGTTGTTTTTAACATATTCATATATGTGACAAAAATCTGGACATTCACTCTGAAGTTTGCCTATTTCAATGGGTATGATATCAGATGTTGTTAATTCTGCAACTAAAGGTGATGTGCTTTTAGGCTGATCAGAATAGACAAAAGTAACTTCAAGATAAGGATTTTCAGAATGGTCAATAGCATGAATAGTAGGTATGACATCTTCAGGTTCAGGTATATCAGATTCTTTTGTGACTGGATATTCACGTCTAGAAAGACAATCAGCAACGACATTTGTTTTACCTTGTCTGTATAAAATTTCCATGTCATATCCTTGCAATAAAACTGACCATCTGGCTAAGCGACCAGTAGATTGTTTGATGTTGTTCAGAAATTTGAGAGCATTGTGATCTGTATATACTTTGAAATGTTTGTATGCTAGGTAAACATGATAAGTTTTGACACCTTCCAATATAGCTAGACATTCATGCTCACTAGCTGACCATTTCCTCTCTGCTTCCGTTAAACTTCGACCACCATAAGCTATAACTTTTTCTTGACCTTCAGAATCTAATTGAGCAAGAAAATAACCAATGGCTGTGCCGCTGGCATCAGTGGTAAGAATAAAGTCTTTCGACATGTCAGGATAAGCAAGAATAGGAGATGAGATCAGAGTTTTCTTGAGTTTATCAAAAGCAACTTGACAATCCTCTGTCCATTCAAAAGGTACATTGTCCTTAGTCAGATTATGCAAAGGACCTGCAATGTGGCTATACCCTTGAACAAATTTTCTGTAATAATTACAGAGACCTAAGAAACTTCTGACTTGTTTTTCAGTTTTTGGAACTGGGAAGTTTTCTACAGTTTCAATTTTAGATTTGTCAACTTCAACACCTTTCTTTGAAACTTTATGGCATAGATAAATCACTTCTTTGCGTGCAAACTGACATTTGCTAGGTTTGAGAGTGAGGTTTGCAGCTTTCAATCTGTCAAAAACCAGCTGAAGATGTTTTAAATGATCTTCAAATGTTTTACTAAAGACAAGTATGTCATCTACATAGGCTAGAGCAATTTGGTAATTGAGACGATGAAGAACCTGAGTCAAAAGATGTTGAAAAGAAGATGGTGCTGCTGATAAACCAAAAGGAAGCCTTTTCCACTGATAAACACCACTAGGAGTGACAAAGGCAGATTTATGAGCTGTAGCTGGGTCTAACTGACACTGCCAGTATCCGGACAAAAGATCTAAAGTTGTGAAAATCTGCGCTTGTGAGCGTCCTAAGGAGTCAAGAACATCCTCCATGCGAGGCAAAGGAAAAAACTTGGGACGTGACACCTTATTAAGCGAGCGAAAATCACAACAGAACCTTAGTTCCCCAGATTTCTTTTTACACATGACTACAGGTGCAGCCCATTCACTTGTGGACTCTTCTATGATACCGTGTTCAAGCATTTTGTCAATTTGTTTGTTCATTTCTTCTAGAACTGGTGGAGATTGTCTGTAAAATCTTTTTCGTATTGGTGGCGCATCACCTGTGTCAATGTTATGTTTGTATAGATTTGTATTTCCTAGTTCACTAAGATCTTTGGCAAAAACTTGTCTATTTTTAGATAGAAATGCTTGGAGAATAGTTTTTTGATCATCAGACAGATCTGAATCACTGAAATCAAAGTCTAAGATGTCACCCTGGCCATCAGATTTAGAATTCTGAGTTTTCTTATCAACTTGAGTGTTTGTTAAAGAAGTGATAGATTTAGAGTCAACTGCAGAAACTGATGCAACAACAAAGTTAGCTGGCAAATGAATAGTTTTTTCTGTAGGGTTCATCAATCTCATGTAAGAATTGCCAGTGTCATCAAGTTGAACAATGCACTTTGCCCCAGCTAATGATTGACTTGGTAATGTGTGCAAGGGTTCTAAAAGAGCTGTTTGGTTTCGTTAATTGGACACTTTGACTGGAATGTCAACTTGATGTAATGCTTTGATGTTAATGTGTCTTTTTGTGCGAGCTAAACCATTGTTTAACTCTACAGAATGTACAAGTTTTTCATCAGTGTCTGGTTCTGGTATAAACAGAGTGTTAGTGGGACAATCAATGATTGCTCCATTTTCAGTAAGAAAGTCAAATCCAAGAATCATACTCTGTTGCATTTTGGAGAAGACGTGAAAACGATAGACAAAAGAAATATTTCCTATAGTAAAAGGCAAAAGGATAAGTCCTAAAATGGGATGGTGCTCACCCCCAACACCTACAGCATCTTGTATTCTTGTTCGCTGAATTTGTTTGAGATCAATGTTTAGAGATTTGAGTAAATTTACTGAGCAACAGCTAATAGCTGCTCCTGTGTCAACCAAAGTTTTTACATTGTTACCTTTAACTGTAACATGAACTGTGTTGCCATTCAATTTTGACAACTGTGCAATTTCTGGTAATCTAAAATTTTCAGTTTTATGTGTTTGTTTTCTGTTTTGGTGTTGTCTCTCTTGCCTTTGTTTTGTCTGTCAATAACCACTCCTGTAATTTGATTGTTGTCGTGGTGGCCAGTTTTGTGAATTTGATTGTTGTCTTGGTTGCCAGTTTTGTGAATTTGATTGATGTCTTGGTTGCCAGTTTTGTGAATTTGCCTTTCGTTCATCTAATTCTTTCTTATCACATACCTCTTTAAAATGACCAAACTTGTGACAATAAAAACATTCAACATTGTATGCTGGGCATTTTCTCCTATCAAATACATGTGACTTACCACAAAACTTGCATTTGGTCAGTGACTGCTGCCTTGATCCTCTATAATTTTGACTGTAATTTTGCCTGTTTTGATCCCCATGAGGTACACCCACTGCCATCACTTGTTCTTGAAAAACTGATCTAATACCCTCTACTAAAGAAGAACATAAATCATTAATAGAATGAACATTATTAACACTTTCTACATTTGATTTTTGAACTTTTTGTGTAGATATATTTGTATTGTTTGTGTTTACATCACTAGCTTTACATTCTGCTACACTAGTTGCGAGGTAGATCGCTTCTCTCAATTCATTAATTGTTTTCGGATCTTTCCCTACCACAAATGGTTTGATATCTGGGTTAAGCCCATTTTTGCATAACCCAACAATTGTCTGTTCGCTAATGTTCTGTGCACCACTTGCTAGGTTTTGCACTCTAGTAAGGTACTGTATACTGGTCTCATGTGGATGTTGTTTTAGGCGGTACAACTCATTGTTCGTTTTGTGGTGCTTAAATCTGTCAAGAAAAGCAGCTTTCAAATTTGTGAGATCATCACGAGTTGCTGTTGGTAATGAGTGATACCATGTTGAGGCTTGTCCCTCAAAGTGAAATGAAAATGCAGCTAAAGCTGCCTCATTCTGATAATTTTGAAGCTTAATATAATTTTCAAACATGGTCCACCAAATGGCAGGAACCTGGCTATTTTCATCATGAAAATGGGCTAAATTTATACTCGACATTACTCTTTTTGTATTAGTTGTCAAACCTATAGGATTAATTGGCACTATTTGTTGTTCAGCTTCTGGTTCTATTTCTGCTTCTATCTGGTTATTTGCTGATGGTTCTTTTTCGGTTGTGCTGACAATATCTGCAATGTCTGATTGATCAGCGTCTTGTAGATTTTCTGTAATGTTGAGCAGAATCTCCTCTAGATTTGCGGAGTATATGTCCTCGGCGGCTTGTGCTTTGGCCCTTGTATTGTAATTGGACTGTGTTGCCCCTGTCGTTGACTTGGCACCAGCTGTGTTTTTGTATGGCATGTAGATAGTAGAGCTAGGTAACAGGAAAGAGTCAGTCCTCTACCAATTTGTGAACGTGGAATAGTTCGTTTTTGTTGGTTTGTTGGTATTTGGCTATAATTGCTGGAATGAAAAACCAATTCTTTGTAAAATAATAGATCTTTATTAATTGCTGGTCAATGTTCAAGTGTATACATGATAAACAATACATAATAAGTTCATACATATATAAATTGAAATAAACAATAATAATTTAAATTGAATGCAGAATAATATAACGATGGAAAATATATATTCGCATTATAAAACAATAAAGATAAAATTGGGGAGCTAACTAGCTCAATTAAATTAATGTGCTGATGCCAAATAATGTCAACATGAGTGAGACAAGGGCCTCTTTTTGAATTTTAATAAAGTGTTGCTATGGTAACCAAATTATTCACTTTAAAACTAAGTTAAATTAATGATGCGTAAACAGAACATTATTACGTTAAACACAAGAATATAAAAACATGATAATAATAAACCACAATGTAATCTGGACCATAAAAATGCATATGGAACAAAAGAGAGAAATGCCCTTTATTTTCTCATTCTGACTTTAAAACAAACATTTATACATGTTTCAAACGCATACTTTAACTGTCTAAATTATTAAAATAATATACACAACTCTGGTTGTTACCTTTTAGCCTTCATAGTTAATAAAATACACATTCTCAATAATTTTGCATTTGACGCTGTTTATTTTTTTCTTAAAAATGGGAGATAACTCTTTAAGATATAGCTAATACCGCTATGTTAATTGAAATAAATAATGGAATGAAACGTACAATAACTACTTGCGCTTTATGATCATATTCAATATAACTACTAAATAACTCAATAAAAATACCAACGCTAAATAATATTTACACGATAAAGTAAATGACTAATATAAGTAAGTCTTGTCTTTCAAATATTTAAACATTACAAACTATCCAAATATGTACGAAGTCGCTTTATTTAAAAAATACAAGTTTTGTTTCATTCCCAGGTGAGGCCCAATCAAGGTAAAATAATTATGTACACAAAGGAAAATATCTCATAAACCCTGTCACTGGCCCCATGTCACCTAAGAGCTCAAATCTAGGATAGCGTGGTCTTAATCCGGACATGCTAATCCAACATATTGTTAAAGGTTACATAATATTTGCTATCGCTAATAGATAATATACTATACTCTAATTTATAGCTTTTGTAATTCTTTTGTAGAAAAATGTCAAATAATAGCTATTTTAATTCTTTGTCAAATTCTTGTATTCTATATAATCTCTTTTAAAATTAACTTATAAAAGTTGGGTGACATGACCACAGTGAAATTCTTTTATTTATAAAATAAATCAAAACTCATTTCTATTAAAACTATAGTAAAAATGTGTAAAAGATCTATAAGAAAAGTGATGGTGCATTTTCCCCTATCACAGCTTGCTCAATTTCTGCTTCTTTCATATTTTCTCTTATTTGGAGGCTGTCTATATGTTTATTGATGTAAGCAGAATACCATTCTTTGTCTACTTTGTCCAAATTAATTCTTTTTGTAATTTTGTTGCTATTTTGCGCATGACTGTTATTTAAGCTTTCATAAGTGAATTTGGTACTCATACGAATTGGGTGATGATCGGATGTGTTTTCTGTCACGTGGTTGAGTACTTGTTTGTTGTCAAATTCGTTTTCTGGCAGGTTGTGCAGAAAATAGTGGTAACAAGACAAATCGGCACCCAGACAGATCCCAATACAAATATAAAACAATCGATGAAATAGAAAAAATAAGGTCCACAATCATTATGGTCATTTATCTATATATGTACAATATATTCTTATGTTATTAATATTAACCGGACTTGTTTGTAACACCTTTTTCGAGTATTGTATGTGTTTTGTCACTTTTGTATATTGTGTTTGCAATTTACATGTATCCCTCAGTGTGTCTCTTTTTGCATTAAACTGATAAAGTATAATATACTATATAGTTCCTGTGTATTGACAGTTATCTATTGCCACGAGCCAGAACGAGCTAATAAACATATAATAACTAATTGGATTATAATTAGTAGCCAGACAATTGAATTAACCTGATTGGGAATGTTTAACTGATTGGTAATTTTTAACTCTGAATATATTACATATAACGATATGAAATAAAGTACAATTTGCAATATATCTATATATATAAAATATACATGTAGTTTGATTGACGATGAATTTGTGTTTGAGGTGTTCCAAGAGATCAGTACAGACAGGCTGTAAAAGACCATGCTCAGCTAGAGTGGAAGTGTGTCACATGCACTGAGGTAAAAATTACAATATATTTTTTTTTGAGACATCTATCCACAAAAGACCATGCAAAATGACATAAACATTAACAACTAAAGGTAACCGTACGGTCTTCAACAATGAACAAAGCCCATACCGCATAGTCAGCTATAAAAGGCCCTGACAAGACAATGTAAAACTATTAAAACGAGAAAACTGACGGCCGTATTTAGGTAAAAAATTACTTGGTACAGGCACATACATAAATAATGTGTTAAATATATGATTATATAAATTTATGTTACGATATTCTGATTTTCAATTCATATTTATAATTAATGCATGTACTACGGGGCGCCGAATGGGACTCTTGTGGTTTTGTACAAAATTCAATTCTGTCAGAAGAAAATCATTTTTGTCTTACAAAACTATGTGCTACAGACTTGTTTTGTGAGAACTTCAATTTTGTGATGACAAAATTCATTTGTGTAGACAAAATTCATTTTTGTAGACAAAATTCATTTTTGTAGACAAAATTCATATTTGTCATGACAAAAGTCAATTTTGTCTAACAGGTATGCAAATATAAACATATTTGAATACACAATTGACTTTTGTTACCTGATATGGAAATTAAATCACAAAAGTCAATTGTGTGAGACAAAATTGACTTTTGTGAGACAAAATTCAATTTTGTGAGACAAAAGTCAATTTTGTCAATTTTGTTCAGACAAAATTCAATTTTGTCAATTTTGTTGAGACAAAAGTCAATTTTGTTAATTTTGTTCAGACAAAAGTCAATTTTGTCAATTTTGTTAAGACAAAAATCAATTTTGTCAATTTTGTTGAGACAAAAGTCAATTTTGTTAATTGTGTTAAAGTCAATTTTGTCAATTTTGTTGAGACAAAAGTCAATTTTGTCAATTTTGTTGAGACAAAAGTCAATTTGGTGACGACAAAATTCATTTTTGTGACGACAAAGTTCAATTTTGTAACAACAAAATTGACTTTTATGAGACAAAATTGACTTTCGTGAGACAAAATTGACTTTCGTGAGACAAAAATCAATTTTGTTGAGACAAAATTCAATTTTGTCAATTTTGTTGAGACAAAATTCAATTTTATCAATTTTGTTCAATTTTGTCTCACAAAAGTCAATTTTGTCAATTTTGTTGATCACATTGGTCAATTTTGTCTCACAAAAGTCAATTTTGTCAATTTTGTCTCACAAAAGTCAATTTTGTCAATTTTGTCTCATAAAAGTCAATTTTGTCAATTTTGTTGAGACAAAAGTCAATTTTGTCAATTTTGTCTCACAAAATTCAATTTTGTGTAACAAAAGTCGATTTTGTATGTAAATTAGTTCACAGAAACCAAACTAAACTAATTTGAATACAAAATTGACTTTTGTCGCCCAATTTTCAAATTAGGTAACAAAAGTCAAGTCTGTGTATCAAAAATGAATTTTGACATGACAAAAGTGACTTTTGTCCGCTGATAGATAATTTTGTATGACAAAATTTTAAATTTGTAGTATGATACAAATTTTGTTAAACTGAACTCATTTTTGTTGAACAAAAGTCACTTTTGTCCGTACAAAATTGAATTTTGAGTACAAAACCACAAGAGTCCCATTCGGCGCCCCGTATGTACAAGTATTCAATGATTTGTTTTATTGTAGATTATTGATGAAGACCCTTCGATAGTTATAGACCGTTCATTTGACATCCCTGAGCAAGTACAAGAAGATTCCATAGCAGATGAGTCTATAGGTGACATTCCAGAAGATGACCCAGCAGTCCATTACCAGACCATTGAAGAAGGCAGCAACCGGGGCAAACGTTAACTGTGCGACTCAGACGGCTTCAACTACACAGTTAAGGTATGTAGTTATTTATTAAAATTAAATTATGAAACATCAGATAATTTTAACACAAAATTAAATGTGGAGGTGAGGTATGGTTAACAATGAGACACTATAGGCTAAATAGCATAACAACTTTAGGTCATTTTATGGCCTTCAGCAATTAGCATATCCTATACTGCATAGTCGGCTATAAGAGATTAGCACCAAATCATACATTTTATACAATAGCAAAATTTTATACAATAGCAAAATAATAGCAAAATTTTATACAATAGCAAAATTTTATACAATAGCAAAATAATATAAAACACTGCAAGTATAATTTTTATTGGATATATACACATTTATATATAGTCGGCTGTAAGAGAGTATCTGCTATTATTAACTTTTACAATTTAAAAAAAAGACCTTTATATTTTTATTTTTGATTGCAGAAACCGAAGAATGACCACATCCTCTAGCGCTGCACCAAGCGTAACAAGACCATCAACTGCCCTGCTACTGTTATTCAAGATGGTGACAACTTCAAACCCGGTATGAAAGAGCATGTCCACCCAGCAGAACCAGGGTCTGCGATAGCTGTCATGATAAAGAAAGAGGTATGTTTGTTATCTATACATATTAATGAAATTGTCTCCATCAAGAACCCTCAATAAAATTTGTAAGCGGACAGCTGTATAACTTTTTTTTCAAAAGACAAAAACAACAGCTAGATGCCTTTTTTGTATTGTTCTTTTGTAATTGATTATGTTTTATTGCCTTACTTGTTATCGTCTCTCTCACGCATGAAATTAAAATATACACGTTTATATATAAAATAATAGAAATTCTGAAAGTTAATTCAATGAATAAGTTTAGTTGTTATCGTCTCTATATTGCCAATATTCATTATCTTTTTTTTTACAGATCAAAGCTAAAGCCAGAGATGCTGTGTTTGGACAGTCATCTAAGACCATTGTTACATCAGTGCTTCGACAACATGCAGATATAGATGCTCCAGAGCCAAGCAGACCAAACCCATCTAGCCTTCAGCGGACGTGTAACAGGGTAACAGCTAGCTTGACACCAGATGACCCAAAAGATCTTGACTTTGAGGTATGAATTTTATGAACTTGTTAAAATATAACATAAGTATGACCAAAGGTAACTTGATATTATATATAAGATGTGGCATGATTGCCAATGAGACAGTCCTCCAAAAGAGACCAAAATGACACAGAAATTAACAATTATAGGTATCCGTACGGAGTTCAACATTTCTATTTATATAAAAAAAAAAAAAGAAGTAAAAAAACACGTAACACATAAAAAAAATAACCACTGAGTAAGACACAGAAAACAGTTATTGAGATTGTGTATATGTTAATGGGACAGCAACATGGTATCGAATGTGTATATATATATATGTGTGTGTGTGAGTGAGGTTAATATTATATTTTTATTTTTATTTTTGCAGCTCGATCTAGATTACCTAGACCAGAAGGCTCCAGGTTTCTACCAGAAAGATGTGGTCGTGGGTAATAACAGACATCTGATATTCTACACCGATCGCCAGCTCCAACTTTTGGCCAAGGCAAAGACGTGGTACATGCACTGTAAATCTACCGGACGCGTTCAAAATTTGTATACCGATTGTTCAATATTTTAACGTCATATGTTCATGCTTAGAGACGTGTTCAAAGTTTTAACGTTTGTGTTAAAAATATTAACATGTGTGTTTAGACACAGTGTACACCGGTGTTCAAATTCTGATCTGAAAAAGAGGATAATTGTTTGTCCGGTTTTCTATCCTTCTAGTTGGCAAATTTACAAAGAAATTCATTTAAAAATATGAATGTACATGCAGGATGATGATCTTGTGAATGTTTGACAAATATAATTTTGTAATTGTGAAATATTAAACTTCCAAGCTGGCATATATGTATAGTTTATGAACTTATTTTATGGTTATTACTAGTTTTACTTGTAAGTGACATAATTATGCATATCAATGAGGCCTGTTATGATAATATCGTAATAAAAATATGTCGATGTTTATCTTATTTCATGATCCGTTCAGTTTATTAACATTACATGTTCAATCGGTGTTCAAATCGCTCGAAATTTTGAACACCTCGCGTTAAAAAAAATATACCAGGGTACCAAATACCGGAAACAAATATCGGCTGATGATTTAGGCGGTTAAACGAAGAATGGATACATATAAGGAAGAGCACTGGAAAAGGGACTTCTATCTCACATCATTCTAACTATACAAATCCTTGCTCACATGGACACGAAAGAAGTGAGTAACAAGTTAGGATAATCTCCATAGGTAGTTCGATGGCTTCCTTGTCATTTTCTCATGTCAGATATATATTTGTCAAATATTCATAACTGTCATATCCAAATTTTCAATATTCAACATAAAAGACGAATTAAAGAACAGTATTTAACGTAAATAACTGCAAGCTTTGTTCTGGTGATTTTCTAAACTGATGAATACTCAGTCTGTTACCGTCTGTCTGTTTAAATACAGAATAGATTGACACGTATATTAGCTGAACACTAAGTGTTGAGAACTCTAACATCAAGTGTTCAAAAATGAACCACAAAGGCATTAAAAAATGAACACCACACATTCAATTGATGAACACTAAGTGTTAAGAACTCTAACATCAAGCGTTCAAAAATGAAACACAAAGGCATTAAAAAATGAACACTACACATTCAACTGATGAACACTAAGTGTTAAGAACTTTAACATCAAGCGTTCAAAAATGAAACACAAAGGCATTAAAAAATGAACACCACACATTCAATTGATGAACACTAGTGTAAACATATGGAACACCATTTTTGACTTAGAAAATTAAAGAACAGTATTTAACGTAAATAACTGCAAGCTTTGTTCTGGTGATTTTCTAAACTGATGAATACTCAGTCTGTTACCGTCTGTCTGTTTAAATACAGAATAGATTGACACGTATATTAGCTGAACACTAAGTGTTGAGAACTTTAACATCAAGTGTTCAAAACTGAACCACAAAGGCATTAAAAAATGAACACCACACATTCAATTGATGAACACTAAGTGTTAAGAACTCTAACATCAAGCGTTCAAAAATGAAACACAAAGGCATTAAAAAATGAACACTACACATTCAACTGATGAACACTAAGTGTTAAGAACTTTAACATCAAGCGTTCAAAAATGAAACACAAAGGCATTAAAAAATGGCTATTGGTACTTTACGGAACGGAACGGAACGGAACAGAATTTCATTTAAGGTATCCAAAGGGGGCATTTATCAAAATTTCGAAAAATCTTTAAAACAAAACAAACTTTAAAATTTCTGTGTTTTACGGTTTTCCATATACAAATAACACAAATGTACTATAATCTCATCTTCACAGGTGAAATGTGCAATAATGTATAACATCGGGAACTATTCTGTAAATGAATATGTCGGATTGTCCTGATAAATTATCATGAAATTAACGCATTTGCAAGTCATGCATTATGATATCTAGACTGACCTCACGTCGTCCTTTCCGACGATGATTAGAAACATTGGTTCTGATTTTAACTTTTTAAATTTATTATTCCGTTCCGTTCCGTTCCGTTCCGTTCCGTTCCGCAAAGTACCAATTGCTCTGAGGAATTGGTATTTAACGGAATCGAACGGAACCAGACATTTATAATGTAATAAAAGCAGTATGATATAAAAAAAATGTGTCTGACACCCCTTTTTGCACGAGAAATAAGTGTTTTAGATAGCATTCCCGACCAGATAAATAATTAAGAATTTAAAACAAAGGCAGCTTAGACAAAAAGTCTTACTCCTTCCATTGGTAATTATATTTTTTTAAAGAGGCCTTCCACCTCTCGTGCCGACGAGGATTAGAAACAGTAATCAATTTGAATCTGATTTAAACTTTTTAATTTATTATTCCGTTCCGTTCCGTTCCGCAAAGTACCAATTGCTCTGAGGAATTGGTATTTAACGGAATCGAACGGAACCAGACATTTATAATGTAATAAAAGCAGTATGATAAAAAAATGTGTCTGACACCCCTTTTTGCAGAAGAAATAAGTGTTTTAGATAGCATTCCCGACCAGATAAATAATTAAGAATTTAACACAAAGGCCGGATAGACAAAAAGTCTTACTTCTTCCATTGGTAATTATATTTTTTAAAAGAGGCCTTCCACCTTTCGTTCCGACGATGATTAGAAACAGTGATCAAGTTGAATCTGATTTAAACTTTTTAATTTATTATTCCGTTCCGTTCCGTTCCGCAAAGTACCAATTGCTCTGAGGAATTGGTATTTCACGGAATCGAACGGAACCAGACATTTATAATGAAATAAAAGTAGTATGATAAAAAAAAAATGTGTCTGACACCCCTTTTTGCAGAAGAAATAAGTGTTTTAGATAGCATTTCCGACCAGATAAATAATTAAGAATTTAAAACAAAGGCAGCTTAGACAAAAAGTCTTACTCCTTCCATTGGTAATTATATTTTTTAAAAGAGGCCTTCCACCTCTCGTGCCGACGAGGATTAGAAACAGTAATCAAGTTGAATCTGATTTAAACTTTTTAATTTATTATTCCGTTCCGTTCCGTTCCGCAAAGTACCAATTGCTCTGAGGAATTGGTATTTAACGGAATCGAACGGAACCAGACATTTATAATGTAATAAAAGCAGTATGATAAAAAAAAATGTGTCTGACACCCCTTTTTGCAAAAGAAATAAGTGTTTTAGATAGCATTCCCGACCAGATAAATAATTAAGAATTTAAAACAAAGGCAGATTAGACAAAAAGTCTTACTCCTTCCATTGGTAATTATATTTTTTTAAAAGAGGCCTTCCACCTCTCGTGCCGACGAGGATTAGAAATAGTAATCAAGTTAAATCTGATTTAAACTTTTTAATTTATTATTCCGTTCCGTTCCGTTCCGCAAAGTACCAATTGCTCTGAGGAATTGGTATTTAACGGAATCGAACGGAACCAGACATTTATAATGTAATAAAAGCAGTATGATAAAAAAAATGTGTCTGACACCCCTTTTTGCAGAAGAAATAAGTGTTTTAGATAGCATTCCCGACCAGATAAATAATAAAGAATTTAACACAAAGGCCGGATAGACAAAAAGTCTTACTTCTTCCATTGGTTATTATATTTTTTAAAAGAGGCCTTCCACCTCTCGTGCCGACGAGGATTAGAAACAGTAATCAAGTTGAATCTGATTTAAACTTTTTAATTTATTATTCCGTTCCGTTCCGTTCCGCAAAGTACCAATTGCTCTGAGGAATTGGTATTTAACGGAATCGAACGGAACCAGACATTTATAATGTAATAAAAGCAGTATGATAAAAAAAAATGTGTCTGACACCCCTTTTTGCAGAAGAAATAAGTGTTTTAGATAGCATTCCCGACCAGATAAATAATTAGGAATTTAAAACAAAGGCAGCTTAGACAAAAACAAAAAATCTTACTCCTTCCATTGGTAATTATATTTTTTAAAAGAGGCCTTCCACCTCTCGTGCCGACGAGGATTAGAAACAGTAATCAAGTTGAATCTGATTTAAACTTTTTAATTTATTATTCCGTTCCGTTCCGCAAAGTACCAATTGCTCTGAGGAATTGGTATTTAACGGAATCGAACGGAAACAGACATCTATAATGTAATAAAAGCAGTATGATAAAAAAATTGTCTGACACCTCTTTTTGCATGAGTGGGATGTGTTTTAGATAGCATTTTCGACTTGATCAATAATAAAAAATTTAACACAAAGGCAGGTTACACAAAAAGTCTTTCTCCTTCCATCGGTAATTATATTTTTTAAAAGAAGCCTTCCACCTCTCGTTCCGACGATGATTAGAAACAGTAATCAAGTTGAATCTGATTTAAACTTTTTAATTTATTATTCCGTTCCGTTCCGTTCCGCAAAGTACCAATTGCTCTGAGGAATTGGTATTTAACGGAATCGAACGGAAACAGACATCTATAATGTAATAAAAGCAGTATGATAAAAAAAATTGTCTGACACCTCTTTTTGCATGAGTGGGATGTGTTTTAGATAGCATTTTCGACCAGATCAATAATAAAAAATTTAACACAAAGGCAGGTTACACAAAAAGTCTTTCTCCTTCCATCGGTAATTATATTTTAAAAAAGAGGCCTCCAACAGCCCGTTCCGACGATGATTAGAGACAGTGACCAAGTTGATTCTGATTTAAACTTTTTAATTTATTATTTCGTTCCGTTCCGTTCCGCAAAGTACCAATTGCTCTGAGGAATTGGTATTTAACGGAATCGAACGGAAACAGACATCTATAATGTAATAAAAACCTGTTCTTTATATTCCATTTAAATTTTCTATTTGTAGACTGCTTCGGATTTATATTGCTCTTATGGGACCCGAGATAAAGGGGGCCAATGGGGGGGGGGCCTGAAAAAATATATTTGTTTTTTATTTCAAGTCCGATTTTGATGAGTTTTTTTACATTAAATTCCTGATAAAAAGCCATGGATGCCTGCCGGGCATTTTTCACATTGCACGTTCCGCAAAGTACCAATTGGTCTGAGGAATTGGTATTTAACGGAATCGAACGGAAACAGACATCTACAAATGTAATAAAATCAGTATGATAAAAAAAGGCTGACACTTCTTTTTTTGAATGAGTGGTAATTGTTTTATATAGCATTCTCGACCTGATCATTAATAAATAATTAAACACAAATGCAGGTTACCCAAAATCCATCCATTCCTTATTATATTTTAAAATTTTCGGGAAATAAAATTATGAAATGGGCAAAAAAATGTTGTCGTTAATTATTAAAGTTCGGAATGAGTTGCTACATTTGTATGTCTAAAGTAATGTTGATCCTCTTGGAATTCATTTGAATGTAAGTTTTAAATTGTGCTAATGAATATCATGCATGTGTATTTAAGTTAAAAAAAAAATGAAAAAAAATGTCTTGAATAAAAACAAAGCTCTCGTCAATTATACCCGGCGTCATTATATACAGTGGTTACAAATGAAAATATCAAAATCAACCTTTTATTAAATTAGAAGTCCGCAACTTTGACAATATACAGTGCGAATGACATAAGCTTTTGATGTAGAAATACAAGTGTACTTAAACTATGACAGTGTCCATTTTTTAATTACTGTAACGGTTATTGGGTTCGGGATTGTGTACTTGTTTTTATGTTATTCGTTCTATAAATAAAGTTTGAGTACTGCAGACGTCTTTTTGTCACAGCCAAGCTTTTTGTAGATCTCTGTTATTTGTGGTGCCAAATAGGACCCACGTTGCTTGAGAAATGTTTCAGGCATCACACTGGTGTCAGAAGTGTCGACTATTGTGAATTTATTCGACTGAGAAGTTTGGAAATTCATCGGAAAGTTGCCAGTTTGGAAAACCACGTGAGTCGACGATTGGGCGATCCAGAAGCGGATCCCCGTCAATCACAACCCAAACATAACTATTCCGGTGAGATCGTATGATTTTTATACTTTAAATACTGAAAATTGTTTTAATTTTACAAAAAATTTAGCTGACGAAAATTTGCATTTGAAAAAAAATAATTCCGGTGGCTCCGACCTCGTCACCAAATTACCGGACATACAAAAACATTTTTATTTTTTATTTTTTATTTTATTTTAGTCAAGATTTGCATTTTGTATCATAATAATTTGCATATTTTTAGACTGTTTCATGTAATACGTGTTTTTTAAGTATTACAGATCGAATTTAGAAAATAAAGGACTTATGAGTGAAACTGTTCTACACAACTATCTCAGGTCTATTCCACTCGTCATCACACAACAGACAAAATATTAATTTTCACCTGCTAAGAGACGGGCTTCATCCTAAAAGAATATGGGCACAAACGTGGTTTAGAAGATTACCACTTGACATATGCCAAGAGTATTGGTTAGATAGGGAATCATTTTCAGTACACGTCGATCCACAGGATTGAAAATTACAATCTTTTATAAATTGCAATTTAATAATAAACATGAATGACGATACAGTAGTAGAGACGGGTTCTGATCGAAAAGTCAGCGAAGATTCCCCGCCAAATGGTGATCAGTTGGGCATAAAAATGCTTAACGTGTTAGAAAGAATGGGGAACGACATGGGAACCTTGGCTGACACCATGACATATGTTTAGAAAACAGGATGAGGTTTCTGCCAATACAATGCAGCTACTCTACCAACAAAGTAGAAGTATAGAAGAATTGAACAATACGTTTTTGCAGAACCGGGAGACATCGAAATCCGACATTAAGAGCACAGGAACTAATACTTCCGGTTACACAGTTGACGATTTTTCTGGGTCTTCTATTTGTCCAAAGTATGGATTATATGATGGAAATAATGAACACCTAGACCCTAAGTTAGGTGAAAACAAACCAGTTGACAGTTTTCAGGTTGACCAAGAGAACAGTCACAGACAATCTCTGTTCGGTCAAGATAGCAAGCCGAAATCGGTTTTACAGTTCGGTCGTGGGAACAGTCCCAGACCACCTTCATTTAGTTTAGATAATCAACCAATAGGATATTTGCAGTTCGGTCGAGGGAACAGTCCCAGGCCATCGTCCCAGAATACAGATGATGACATACAGAACGGAAGTTTGCAGTTTGGTCGCGGGAACAGTCCCAGACCAAATGCAAATTCACACACACCATTGTCATCAACACAAAGGGATACAACAACACAGAATTTAGATGATGACAGACAGAACGGGAGTTTGCAGTTTGGTCGCGGGAACAGTCCCAGACTAAATGCTAATTCACACACACCATTGTCATCAACACCAAGGGATACCACAACACTCCCCCCTTTTAAACCGTTGTTAAGCACTATAGAAAGATGGGAGTCTAGGTCGAGTTCTATGAACACAAATAATAGACAAGATTTGATAAGAAACATACAACCTTCGTTTTCTAGTGATATTGAAGCTATGCACAGTAGTAACAATACACAGCAGACAAGACAAAAAGTACCAAATAGTGACGTTCCGCACCAAAAACTTCCAACATTCGACGGGAAGGATGATTATGAGGGGTTTATTATCCCATTCAACAGGGAAGCTAGGAGAAACGAATGGACAGAGGAGGAAAAGTTAGATAGGTACATTGAATGCCTGCGAGGACAGGCGAGTAAATTTATGACCGCAATTCCTCGACAGGAAAGAGATACTTTTGAATCCAATTCGCGTCACATGGAAAACAGGTTCAACCGAAAAGAGCCCCCATCCACTGCACGAAAAAAACTATCTGATTTAAGACAACACAATGAAAAGAATGAAGAGTTTGCTGAAGAAGTAAGACGATTAGTCTCAAGAGCATACTCAACAAGTAGTATCGAGTTACAAGAGGAACTTGCAGCGGAACACTTTTTGAAGGGCCACAAGAACGCCAAAATAGCATATGAAGCTTTAAACCACCAACCTTAGACTGTATCTTCAACACTAGATATTGTTGTACAACTACAACACAATTATCATGCTACGTTGGGCAGGGATGTTGATTATAATACAAAACAAAGGACCAGACGCGTTACGTGGAAAGATGAAAAGGAAAAGAGTACTGACCAATATGAAGGGATGGACAGCGTTAGGCAGTTGGTAAATTCATTTCGGAAACCAGATAATCAAACATTACTGAATGAAATCAAAGCACTAAGAGATCTTTTAGAAAGGGCCATGCTGCATGATTCAAAACCAGCTACCTTGACAGCACAGTCAACGGGATGTTATTTTTGTGGCGATAAAAGCCATTTCAAACGTGATTGTCCAAACAGATCACGATCCCCCAGCCGTATGAGAAGACAAGATACTGGTGCTGATTGTGAAAGGAGATATATTATCAAATTGGCAGAGGACAAGATTTACTCATTCCAATTCAAGTCAATGGCAATAAGGTCGATGCTATTGTTGATACAGGAGCAGATGTAACGGTACTTTCAAGATCCTTTGCAAATTGTATTGGTTTGAGCGGTACTACCGGTATAAAAGCTTGCTTATTGAATGCAGAAAATGGGAAAGAAATGGAGGCTGACATGAATATTGTTGCAAAGCTTCAACTGGGTAAAAAGGAGATAATTTGGAAAGTATGCATTGTCCCCATAAGAGATGATATTTTGATTGGAATAGACTTACTGAAAGAAGTAGATGGTATCATAATGGCCAAATAAGGTGATCTGCTGATAAATAATGAGCTGATACCAGGACGGTATCGAACAGAAAATGATTGCCAAATATCAAGAGTGACGGCTGAAATGGAACCCACTTTAGATACTTTAAAGCCCATGGACGAGACAGATGTATATGGAGGAGTTGAAAGTCTAAAAGAAAGTATTGTTGATGTTTTAGACCCAGCTTCCTTACAAGACAATAACAACACTGGGTCGGTTTTAGTGGAAACTCGCCTACAGGATAATCTTGAAAAAGATAATGTTTCAGACATGGACGAGGTAAGTGCGATTGGTTCAAATGTGCCACATGAGCCGAGGACACAGGCTCCAGACTCAGGTGGGTTTGAGAACAATAATATTAAGCTATCGCAAGAATTTGTTGTCGAAATTTCAGATGCTTATGATGCGGCTAACGACGATAAATCTGATAGTTCAAAGAAAGAGAATTCACTATTTGAAGACTATATCATATGTTCATTAGAACAGACGATACAAAGTTTAGATTCGGGCAAGAATTCAACCAAACAAGATGATGAATCAGAACAGAAGGAGATTATATCACGTGATTCAGGGACACTGAGTCCAGTCTCAAGTGGTAGTAAGACCCATGCAAACGTAACCAAGAAGATAGGGTCTCTCAATGATGCCTTAAATCCAAAGATTTCACCCAAGATGGATGACAGTTCAGATTCCAGTGAGTCGAGGACACAGGCTCCAGACTTACCTGGGAATCATCAGATGACAAAAGAAAAGCACCCACCTAAAATCAGTCGATATGGACGCAAAATAAACCAACCCTTACGTTTCATAGATTGACAAAAACATTTGTGCAAAAAAATAAGAGATATTCTTATTGAGAACTGTCTGTTTATAAAGAAAAGGGGGGATAGTGTAACGGTTATTAGGTTCGGGATTGTGTACTTGTTTTTATGTTGTTCGTTCTATAAATAAAGTTTGAGTACTGCAGACGTCTCTTTGTCACAGCCAAGCTTTTTGTAGATCTCTGCTATTTGTGGTGCCAAATAGGACCCACGTTGCTTAAGAAGTGTTTCAAGCATCACATTACATTGTGTTAAACTCGCACGTCAATCTTTTGTCTGTCAAGTTTTGATCACTGTTTCTAATCATCTTCGGAAGGCCCCTTTTTTAATTTATAATTACCAATGGAAGTAGAAAGACCTTTTGTCTAACCTGTCTTTGTGTTATTTTTTATACGTCCGTCAATTTTGACGGGACGTATTATGGTATACAAATGTCCAGTGTCCGTCCGTCCGTCCGCCCGTCTGTCCGTCTGTCCGGTGTAAACATGTCGCACCGTAACTTGAGAACAACTTATCCAAATTTCATGAAACTTAACATAGTTGTTTCTTATGATGGTCAAATGATCTGTATACTCTTTTGTGAAAATAAGATTACAACTTTTTGAGTTACGGCACTTTGTAACTAAAACAGGGGTGTGTTTTTTTCACATGTCGCACCGTATCTCAAAAACGATTCTTGATTATGGCTTTAAACTTTAAATACTTCTTAGTTATATTAATCTTAATATCTGTATACTTTTTGGTGATGATTCAAAATTTAATTTTTGAGTTATTGAGTATTTTGTAAAAAAGGGGGAGGTTTTTTTTTGTGAAAATCAGATTACTACTTTTTGAGTTACGGCACTTTGTAACTAAAACAGGGGTGTGTTTTTTTCACATGTCGCACCATATCTCAAAAACGATTTATGATTATTACTTAAAACTTTACACATGTCTTTGTTATATTAATTTTAAGATCTGTATACGTTTTGGTGATGATTCAAAATTTCATTTTTGAGTTATTGAGTATTTTGTAAAAAAAAGGGGGGTTTACATGTCGCACCATATCTCAAAAACGATTTATGATTATTGCTTAAAACTTTACACATGTCTTTTTTATATTAATCTTAAGATCTGTATACGTTTTGGTGATGATTCAAAATTTCATTTTTGAGTTATTGAGTATTTTGTAAAAAAAAAAGGGGGGGGTTTCCATGTCGCACCATATCTCAAAAACGATTTATGATTATTGCTTAAAACTTTACACACTTCTTTATATTAATCTAAAGATCTGTATACTTTTTGGTGATGATTCATTTTTATATTTTCGAGTTATTGAGTTTTTTGTAAAAAAAGAGTTTTTTTTCTCACATGTTGCGCTGTATCTCTATTGCTTAAAACTTAACAGGCTAATGTTGCGTCGGGTTTCCAAATACATCTTGTACAATGATGAATCTTCCTATTGAGCGGGAATAAGGAAGGAGTCAGGATATACTAAGCATGACATCCTGTACAACCCTGTGTTATTCAAAAAAGATTTATGTTTTTTCACAAGACGACGGGCGTATCATGCGCTCATGGCGCAGCTGTTTATTTAAATATTGATCAAGTCGAAATGCTATCTAAAACACTTACCACTCATTCAAAAAAGAAGGGTCTGACTTGTTTTTATCATACTGCTTTTATTACATTATAATGCCGGTTTCCGTTCGATTCCGTTAAATACCAATTCCTCAGAGCAATTGGTACTTTGCGGAACGGAACGGAACGGAATAATAAATTAAAAAGTTTAAATCAGATTCAACTTGATTACTGTTTCTAATCCTCGTCGGCACGAGAGGTGGAAGGCCTCTTTTAAAAAATATAATTACCAATGGAAGGAGTAAGATTTTTTGTTTTTGTCTAAGCTGCCTTTGTTTTAAATTCTTAATTATTTATCTGGTCGGGAATGCTATATAAAACACTTATTTCTTCTGCAAAAAGGGGTGTCAGACACATTTTTTTTTATCATACTACTTTTATTTCATTATAAATGTCTGGTTCCGTTCGATTCCGTTAAATACCAATTCCTCAGAGCAATTGGTAATTTGCGGAACGGAACGGAACGGAATAATACATTAAAAAGTTTAAATCAGATTCAACTTGATCACTGTTTCTAATCCTCGTCGGAACGAAAAGTGGAAGGCCTCTTTTAAAAAATATAATTACCAATGGAAGGAGTAAGACTTTTTGTCTATCCGGCCTTTGTGTTAAATTCTTTATTATTTATCTGGTCGGGAATGCTATCTAAAACACTTATTTCTTCTGCAAAAAGGGGTGTCAGACACACTTTTTTTATCATACTGCTTTTATTACATTATAAATGTCTGGTTCCGTTCGATTCCGTTAAATACCAATTCCTCAGAGCAATTGGTACTTTGCGGAACGGAACGGAACGGAATAATAAACTAGAATTGCCATTGCAAGCAATAGCGGATGTCACCCTTCCCTTATTGCCCCTAAGCGGCAGCCATCTCAAAACAATTTAACAGTAAATTAAGCAGATCTATAAATTGCAATATATCTTTCTGTAAATTTTCAGTACATTTAGAGCATTGTTAAAAGTTTCATATTTCTACTGTTTCCATGGCAACGGCAGCCATTTTGAAAATTCCAAAGTCGAAAGTCTCATTTGTACATGTTAGTTAACAATACTATTAAGTTTCATTAAGTTTGGAGCATTTTGAAATTTTTTGACATTTTTGCAGTTTCTATGGCAACGGTGGCCATTTTGGAAATTCCAACTTCAAAAATCTCATGCAGACCTGACAGTCAACAATCATATTAAGTTTCATCAATTTTGAAGCATTTTGAAATTTTTGAAATATTTGATCCTGTATCCATGGTAACATAGTAGTTCCAATGATTGTAAAAATCATTCAAAACCTGTATATAGTGGACAACTACATTGTATAGAAATTTTATGATTTTAAGTTCAAGCATATCAAAGTTATTTACCAAACCCAGACATTTTTGGAGCATTTTGACAGCCATTTTTTATGGTCTTAGACCCTACTGCAATCCGAAATTTTGTGTTCCACCTTATAGTGAACTATCATTAAGATTGGTCCCATTTCACTCCAAAAAACCTACCGGACAAAATAGGTGGAAGTATAATAATAATAATAATACAGAAAAAGAAACAGAGGAAAAGCAATATGTCACCCGACATTGTCGATCGGGAGACATAATTAAAAAGTTTAAATCAGATTCAACTTGATTACTGTTTCTAATCCTTGTCGGCACGAGAGGTGGAAGGCCTCTTTTAAAAAATATAATTACCAATGGAAGGAGTAAGACTTTTTGTCTAAGCTGCCTTTGTTTTAAATTCTTAATTATTTATCTGGTCGGGAATGCTATATAAAACACTTATTTCTTCTGCAAAAAGGGGTGTCAGACACATTTTTTTTTATCATACTGCTTTTATTACATTATAAATGTCTGGTTCCGTTCGATTCCGTTAAATACCAATTCCTCAGAGCAATTGGTACTTTGCGGAACGGAACGGAACGGAATAATAAATTAAAAAGTTTAAATCAGATTCAACTTGATTACTGTTTCTAATCCTCGTCGGCACGAGAGGTGGGAGGCCTCTTTTAAAAAATATAATTACCATTGGAAGGAGTAAGATTTTTTGTTTTTGTCTAAGCTGCCTTGGTTTTAAATTCTTAATTATTTATCTGGTCGGGAATGCTATCTAAAACACTTATTTCTTCTGCAAAAAGGGGTGTCAGACAAATTTTTTTTTTATCATACTGCTTTTATTACATTATAAATGTCTGGTTCCGTTCGAATCCGTTAAATACCAATTCCTCAGAGCAATTGGTACTTTGCGGAACGGAACGGAATAATAAATTAAAAAGTTTAAATCAGATTCAACTTGATTACTGTTTCTAATCCTCGTCGGCACGAGAGGTGGAAGGCCTCTTTTAAAAAATATAATTACCATTGGAAGGAGTAAGATTTTTTGTTTTTGTCTAAGCTGCCTTGGTTTTAAATTCTTAATTATTTATCTGGTCGGGAATGCTATCTAAAACACTTATTTCTTCTGCAAAAAGGGGTGTCAGACACATTTTTTTTTATCATACTGCTTTTATTACATTATAAATGTCTGGTTCCGTTCGATTCCGTTAAATACCAATTCCTCAGAGCAATTGGTACTTTGCGGAACGGAACGGAACGGAATAATAAATTAAAAAGTTTAAATCAGATTCAACTTGATTACTGTTTCTAATCCTCGTCGGCACGAGAGGTGGAAGGCCTCTTTTAAAAAATATAATTACCATTGGAAGGAGTAAGATTTTTTGTTTTTGTCTAAGCTGCCTTGGTTTTAAATTCTTAATTATTTATCTGGTCGGGAATGCTATCTAAAACACTTATTTCTTCTGCAAAAAGGGGTGTCAGACACATTTTTTTTTATCATACTGCTTTTATTACATTATAAATGTCTGGTTCCGTTCGATTCCGTTAAATACCAATTCCTCAGAGCAATTGGTACTTTGCGGAACGGAACGGAACGGAATAATAAATTAAAAAGTTTAAATCAGATTCAATTTGATTACTGTTTCTAATCCTCGTCGGCACGAGAGGTGGAAGGCCTCTTTTAAAAAATATAATTACCAAAGGAAGGAGTAAGATTTTTTGTTTTTGTCTAAGCTGCCTTTGTTTTAAATTCTTAATTATTTATCTGGTCGGGAATGCTATATAAAACACTTATTTCTTCTGCAAAAAGGGGTGTCAGACACATTTTTTTTTATCATACTACTTTTATTTCATTATAAATGTCTGGTTCCGTTCGAATCCGTTAAATACCAATTCCTCAGAGCAATTGGTACTTTGCGGAACGGAACGGAACGGAATAATAAATTAAAAAGTTTAAATCAGATTCAACTTGATCACTGTTTCTAATCCTCGTCGGAACGAAAGGTGGAAGGCCTCTTTTAAAAAATATAATTACCAATGGAAGAAGTAAGACTTTTTGTCTATCCGGCCTTTGTGTTAAATTCTTTATTATTTATCTGGTCGGGAATGCTATCTAAAACACTTATTTCTTCTGCAAAAAGGGGTGTCAGACACATTTTTTTTATCATACTGCTTTTATTACATTATAAATGTCTGGTTCCGTTCGATTCCGTTAAATACCAATTCCTCAGAGCAATTGGTACTTTGCGGAACGGAACGGAACGGAATAATAAATTAAAAAGTTTAAATCAGATTCAACTTGATTACTATTTCTAATCCTCGTCGGCACGAGAGGTGGAAGGCCTCTTTTAAAAAATACAATTACCAATGGAAGGAGTAAGACTTTTTGTCTAAGCTGCCTTTGTTTTAAATTCTTAATTATTTATCTGGTCGGGAATGCTATCTAAAACACTTATTTCTTTTGCAAAAAGGGGTGTCAGACACATTTTTTTTATCATACTGCTTTTATTACATTATAAATGTCTGGTTCCGTTCGATTCCGTTAAATACCAATTCCTCAGAGCAATTGGTACTTTGCGGAACGGAACGGAACGGAATAATAAATTAAAAAGTTTAAATCAGATTCAACTTGATTACTGTTTCTAATCCTCGTCGGCACGAGAGGTGGAAGGCCTCTTTTAAAAAATATAATTACCAATGGAAGGAGTAAGACTTTTTGTCTAAGCTGCCTTTGTTTTAAATTCTTAATTATTTATCTGGTCGGGAATGCTATCTAAAACACTTATTTCTTCTGCAAAAAGGGGTGTCAGACACATTTTTTTTTTATCATACTACTTTTATTTCATTATAAATGTCTGGTTCCGTTCGAATCCGTTAAATACCAATTCCTCAGAGCAATTGGTACTTTGCGGAACGGAACGGAACGGAATAATAAATTAAAAAGTTTAAATCAGATTCAACTTGATCACTGTTTCTAATCCTCGTCGGAACGAAAGGTGGAAGGCCTCTTTTAAAAAATATAATTACCAATGGAAGAAGTAAGACTTTTTGTCTATCCGGCCTTTGTGTTAAATTCTTTATTATTTATCTGGTCGGGAATGCTATCTAAAACACTTATTTCTTCTGCAAAAAGGGGTGTCAGACACAATTTTTTTATCATACTGCTTTTATTACATTATAAATGTCTGGTTCCGTTCGATTCCGTTAAATACCAATTCCTCAGAGCAATTGGTACTTTGCGGAACGGAACGGAACGGAATAATAAATTAAAAAGTTTAAATCAGATTCAACTTGATTACTATTTCTAATCCTCGTCGGCACGAGAGGTGGAAGGCCTCTTTTAAAAAATACAATTACCAATGGAAGGAGTAAGACTTTTTGTCTAAGCTGCCTTTGTTTTAAATTCTTAATTATTTATCTGGTCGGGAATGCTATCTAAAACACTTATTTCTTTTGCAAAAAGGGGTGTCAGACACATTTTTTTTTATCATACTGCTTTTATTACATTATAAATGTCTGGTTCCGTTCGATTCCGTTAAATACCAATTCCTCAGAGCAATTGGTACTTTGCGGAACGGAACGGAACGGAATAATAAATTAAAAAGTTTAAATCAGATTCAACTTGATTACTGTTTCTAATCCTCGTCGGCACGAGAGGTGGAAGGCTTCTTTTAAAAAATATAATTACCAATGGAAGGAGTAAGACTTTTTGTCTAAGCTGCCTTTGTTTTAAATTCTTAATTATTTATCTGGTCGGGAATGCTATCTAAAACACTTATTTCTTCTGCAAAAAGGGGTGTCAGACACATTTTTTTTTATCATACTACTTTTATTTCATTAAAAATGTCTGGTTCCGTTCGATTCCGTTAAATACCAATTCCTCAGAGCAATTGGTACTTTGCGGAACGGAACGGAACGGAATAATAAATTAAAAAGTTTAAATCAGATTCAACTTGATCACTGTTTCTAATCATCGTCGGAACGAAAGGTGGAAGGCCTCTTTTAAAAAATATAATTACCAATGGAAGAAGTAAGACTTTTTGTCTATCCGGCCTTTGTGTTAAATTCTTAATTATTTATCTGGTCGGGAATGCTATCTAAAACACTTATTTCTTCTGCAAAAAGGGGTGTCAGACACATTTTTTTTTTATCATACTGCTTTTATTACATTATAAATGTCTGGTTCCGTTCGATTCCGTTAAATACCAATTCCTCAGAGCAATTGGTACTTTGCGGAACGGAACGGAACGGAATAATAAATTAAAAAGTTTAAATCAGATTCAACTTGATTACTGTTTCTAATCCTCGTCGGCACGAGAGGTGGAAGGCCTCTTTTAAAAAATATAATTACCAATGGAAGGAGTAAGACTTTTTGTCTAAGCTGCCTTTGTTTTAAATTCTTAATTATTTATCTGGTCGGGAATGCTATCTAAAACACTTCTTTCTCGTGCAAAAAGGGGTGTCAGACACATTTTTTTATATCATACTGCTTTTATTACATTATAAATGTCTGGTTCCGTTCGATTCCGTTAAATACCAATTGCTCAGAGAAATTGGTACTTTGCGGAACGGAACGGAACGGAATAATAAATTTAAAAAGTTAAAATCAGAACCAATGTTTCTAATCATCGTCGGAAAGGACGACGTGAGGTCATTCTAGATATCATAATGCATGACTTGCAAATGCGTTAATTTCATGATAATTTATCAGGACAATCCGACATATTCATTTACAGAATAGTTCCCGATGTTATACATTATTGCACATTTCACCTGTGAAGATGAGATTATAGTACATTTGTGTTATTTGTATATGGAAAACCGTAAAACACAGAAATTTTAAAGTTTGTTTTGTTTGTAAGATTTTTCGAAATTTTGATAAATGCCCCCTTTGGATACCTTAAATGAAATTCTGTTCCGTTCCGTTCCGTTCCGTTCCGTACCGTAAAGTACCAATAGCCTTAAAAAATGAACACTACACATTCAATTGATGAACACTAGTGTAAACATATGGAACACCATTTTTGACTTAGAAAATGCATTTTTTTTATTTGCAGGAATCGTTAGATTGGAATGTTTGAATTAGAAACCGGTAGCCAATAAGCCCACGAAGGTCATTTCTGCATGCTATAAAGTGTTGGAAAAAAGAAAGATGTCATAAAGGTATGACAATATATGTATATTAATAGCTTATGTAGGTGTATCATTTCTATATCTGTATACCTTAGGTCAAGAAATCGACTTATGTAATTTATAATGTCAAAACTTGCAATTCGCTGCCACAGAATATCAATTTGTACTCTAGTATATATCGAAATTAAAGCACAACAACTATTGCATAATTTGATGCTTTATGAAAAACTCGCTTCTATTAATTTCAACTTTTATTTTGCAGGATATATAGGCTCATAGACATTTCTTGTTGTGGAGAATTTTGATATTGAAGTTGATGATAACAGATAAAATGCCACCCAGTTGATAGCTTTAAGTAAAGATGCACTGAAAAGTTGAGCGTACATTGTGTGTGATCGTACAAGAACTGTTGGAATTTGCAAACTTTTAAACTTTCATTGTGACAAATGTCTATGTCATAAACTATCTACTTATCACATTGACATGCTTTTTTGGTTAGGATACACATGATGTAGCAACTAAATCTTGTCATGTAGAAGAAAATAATTATTTGTGATATATTTAAGTCGGTTAAAAAACATTATGTATGTGATTTCATTGACTGTTACTTGTGAAGTTATTCTTGTGTACTTTTCTTACATATATGCTCATTTGATTATATAAAGAATTACTTGTTACAATATGTTTAATTGTTGTATTTTGCCTGATTCTTTCTTTCCTGATAGTTTTTATAACAGTTTAATTAAGTTTAGTACTTATGGAAAATTATGTACGCTTAACAATAGAACATGTTCCACATTTGAACACCATCATTTTGAACACCTATGTCAACTGTTCTGAATCTTAACATTTTGGGTTTTGAACATGTTCGGTGTGTTCAAAAAGTGTTACATGGCTGTTGAACGCGTCAACGTATTAAGATTTTGAACATTCGAACACGTTAAATCGTTAAACACTAATGTTAAGGTCTTTAACATCAAGTGTTCAAAAATGAAACACAAAGGCATTAAAAACTGAACACCACACATTCAATTGATGAACACTAGTGTAAAGATTTGGAACACCATTACACGTTCAAAAAGTGTAACAAAAAAGCGTTCAAGCAGTGTTCTATTTATTAACACTTAGATTTACAGTGTGGACGGTACCTTCCGTATCGTCAACGCACCATGGATGCAGATGTTTTCCATCCACGCCTTTGTCCGGTCTGGTGACAGCATGAAACAAGTGCCTCTGGTATTTTGTTTCATGTCTGGCAAGAGTCAAGAAGATTACTATCAGGTATATTCATAGGTTGTTAATGATAATTATAATAATGAGTTACCAATTATTACTTTATTGATAAGCATAAGTTTTCATCACTAAATGTAAAGGTTAGGACATACGTCAACGAACAAATGTTATTATAATGATATAATTTGTGGATACATTTATTTTTTAATGAATTTGATAGAAAAAGATCAAAATACACAGAAAAAAAATATGTATTATACTAAAAAGAGAGAAAGATTAATTTTGACAAAAAATGATAGTCAAAATTTGAAGAAATATTCAAATGAACAATAGGCAAAAGACAATATTTATTAGCAATGTAATGGTTATGTCATACAAACATAAATTATATTTTTTATTAATTATTTCAGGTTCTCAGGGCTATTGATCGTCGTCTTCCAGAACACCTGAAGCTACAAGGTATGGTGGTCGACTTTGAAGCAGGTCTGTGGCAAGCTCTCCGCCAAAGGTTTCCTGGCACACCAATCCAAGGCTGTGCTTTCCATTGGGCTCAAGCAGTCTTCAGGAAGATCCAGGAAAATGGCTTACAGGTATTGTTTCTGTAATTTAAATTAGATAAGATATTGTGATTTAATTAAAATCAAAGACTATTATACAGATTCAATAACAGAAATTGGGATATACCTTCATGAAACAGTATCTGAACCAGACAAATCAGCAGATCAACTCAACCAAAAACCATAAAAAGTAGAACATTTAAATGTTCCGAATATTTACTTATTGATAATTATTGTGCTGATGAATATACATGTTCATCTATATTAATTAATGTATGAAATAAAACTCATAATGGTAACGAATTTATGGTTCTGATTCTGCCTGGAATTAAATGTAAATGAGTTTTTTTTACTCAATACTTATATGTGGACAAATCATGTACAAATTTAAAAAAAAAACATTCAGTTAAAAATATTCTTTTAACATTTTCAGTCCGCCTACAACAAGAAGGATGCAGTATATACATACTTGAGACAGGTGATGGCCTTACCGTTCCTCCCACCAGAGCATATCCCAGACACCTTCCGTCAGCTAGACGAGAAAGCCGACCATCCAGGTGTCCAGAAGGTAATGGACTACATCTACAAGACGTGGATACGCAACAGTGTGTTTGACATTGACTACTGGTGTGTTTTCATGTCCTCCATCCGTACCAACAATGATGTCGAGGGGTGGCAAAACAGTGTCAACACCAGAGTATGCACCAGAGGACCAGTGCCTTTCTATTCCTTAGTTACCGAACTGTTTAAGGAAGCGTCTGATATTCCTCTACAGCTGAAGTTAGTGTCTGAAGGCAAGCTCCAAAGGTACCAGCGCAAACAGAGTAGACAGACCCAGGGCCGTCTTTTTGCTTTGTGGGACGAGTACTGCAACAACAGCATCTCCGCGTCTAGACTCCTTATGGAGTGTGCCAGTGTTTACGGACCACCACCAAAGTGACTGAGTGTTAAGGCTTATAGTGCTTGTATATATGTTATGTTATGATTTTAGTATTTAACCTTTGTGTTCATACCTATAGTATGCTTTTGACCTAGTTTATTATGTTTATTACAACCCTGAACCATGCTTTTAGTGGTTCATTTTGTGCTGTGTATTATGTGTTGTATTGTTATAAATGTTTTGTTTGTCGGTTAAAAATATACTTTGCCGACTCTACATACAGCTTATTTATTATTATTTATTATTATTTATTATTTATTACATTTATTACATGTATGCATAAACTGTTGAATATAATATATAATAGATATAATAAATAAATATTATTAATATTCTACATGTGTTTTATTGATTTTGGATACAATGGTAACAGAATTATGGATTACATTAAAACTAGTACATGCACATTCCAAGTACATGTGTGGTGAAATCTATATAGTCAGAATGTTCATTGTTTCAGAAAAAAGAATTCACACAAATAATACACCTATCAAAAGGAATATACCCCTTAATAAGATACACATCAAAGATTTGTCTGGGTGCCGAACAAATAACTAAAAGGAATAAACCACTTAATAATATTAGATACATATTCAAAGATTTGTCTGGGTGCCGAACTAATAACTAAAAGGAATAAACCACTTAATAAGATACATATTCAAAGAAACAATGTACAATATTGACAATAATGTTATAAATAGTGCAGGAGACAAATAAATAACACTCAAACATAACTGCTGAACACGCAAAATGCCCTCATACATAAACAGTGCCAGGAAATTTTAATTTTTGGTTCACTATATATAGATCAAAGATATATAATTTATAAGGTGCCGATTTGTCTATGTTAGGTGCCGATTTGTCTTTCACGGGTGCCGATTTGTCTTTGGTAGGTGCCGATTTGTCCGGGTACCGATTTGTCTGGGTGCCGAACTGTCTAGAATTCATATTAGAATATATGTCGTTTATTCCGTTCATAAATCGTCGTTGCGTACCGCTATTCGACTTTGTACAAAAAGGTCTTTTCAACCATATTATCCTAAATACATTCATATATCGTTATACTACCTACGACTGTTGTCTTATTTGTTGTTCGGTGAAATTTTGTAAGTTCAATAAAATAAACCGCACATTTAATATATTTTGTTGGTGCTAGGTTTTTTTCAGATACAAACAGAGGAGATAAGCAAATAAGATAACTATCCACCAGGATCAAATGAAATGTATGTAAGCAATTATATGCTATCGCACGGCCTTCAACAACGAAAACTCGTACCTTATAGTCGGCTTTAAAAAGCACCGACCGAAAAATGTGGATGGATTCATAAAGACAACTAACGGCCTAACTCATAACAAAACAATTTATGAAAAACAACAAATATGATAGAGATGAACCAACGACAACCACCGAACCACATACTCGAGAATTAGGACAGACACATAAAGTATGTGCTGGGTGAAATACATTGTTTAATTATTTAATTTCTGAAATGATTCATTTGTAAAAAGAAAAGTTCAGAAAATACTGTTACAGTATTAAATTTTCATCGAAAGTAAGGAGAAATAAATCGTGAATTGCATTTCGAATTAATTTTCTTGTCAGTTTCTTTTTGA
The DNA here is from genome assembly GCF_036588685.1 of Mytilus trossulus. Classification (NCBI taxonomy): domain Eukaryota; kingdom Metazoa; phylum Mollusca; class Bivalvia; order Mytilida; family Mytilidae; genus Mytilus; species Mytilus trossulus. The sequence goes on from NC_086373.1 coordinate 51,670,643, forward strand.
AAATATATAATGTGTATACATCTTAAATGCTGTCAAGCGAATGGTATTTCTATCTAATGCATAATTAGATGGGGGGGGGGGGGCAATAGTGTGTTCGTTAACATGTTAACAACACATCGATTTTGGTAAAAACAGTTAACAACAAATTTTAAATGCTGACAACAGTTAACAGCAACTTTAACTTACACTTTTCCAAACGAACACAACAGCAATGAAAACGGGAAGTACATATCTTCAATGTATTTAAAAGTTTGAAAACCACTGTACAAAGTCGTAGAAATGCCGATCTCTATAAGGAATCTTATAATTTTCAGAGTAATTTTCAGAATACACAAAGTACCATATTTTTTTATTGACACATGGACAGACACTTGAACGGATTGAAAAGCAGACAGAGTGATTGACTCCAAGAAAAATTACTATTATGTCATGAATAATCGAAAATGCTTCAAACTGCAAAAGGAAGGCTTCTTCTGGTTATGTGTATTGTTGAGTAAATGTTTTATTTCAATCAGTCGTAGCAAACTTGAGTTATCGTCACGACGTAGGAAAGTTTAACAAACAAAACGAATGAGTGAATACTATATGGCGCGAACATGGCGGGGGCTCTCATAAGTGATGGTTACATCTCAGGGTATTCATACGACTCATTGCTTACATGATTTTATTAAAAGGAATAACGAAAGTTTACTGATTTTTATTTTAAATAATCAAAACCAGTGTTATAAATCAGAAAGTAACATGTAAGGTGTCACAAGTTGAAGCACTCATTCATCTCTAAGTCCCAATTAAGAACTCTGAGCTGATACAAAAAAAAAGTCTTGGTCCATCTTTACATTTCTGAAGTCTTAGACTAGCCCATTTGGTATCAATTTGAGAACCAAGTCCTCATTTTTCGGCCTTTTCTACCAGTCCACACTGTTCAGTTATTTTACGAATTGCAAATTGAAAAGGTACTTTATTTTTCACAATTCCATTCAGGTACTCTGGGTTAATGTAACTTATCAAACATTCCATATACATCTGAATTATTTTCATCATATGACTGACCAGGGTTTTAGCTGGGTAAGAAGTGGCCCTTCCTTTTAACGTTTTGGATACATAACAAATAGAAGCCAGAAATAACTACATTGGTTAGACGTATAAAAGGGGGGGGCTTGAGATATCCCTAAAACTGTTTAACACTGCCGCATTTGTTGCACCTGATCCAACTTGAGTCCATAACCCGGACTATATAGTCTTGTATTTATTTTTTATTTTTTTAATTTGGTTTCATTTATATGTTTCTGGAAACAAACATTGAACTTCAACCCCCTTTTTGTAGTTAAAAAGTGATTGCTCACTTAGGAGACAGCTTCCGGTATACCAATACACAGTTGCAAGTTTAGTTTCGCATTATGGCCATGGGGAATTTTCTAAATATGAAAGGTTTTGTACAATTAAATTTGTTTTTAGATAGTTGAAGAATAGTGGGTTTATTTAAACATTTAGATTGTTTTTAGCATGTTTTATAAGCCATTTTTCAGTTTGGCAGTCCATATATTTACCTATCCATATTTGCAATAGATTTAGAAATTTTGTATTGTTTTTCGACAAAGATTTGACGCTCGATCTTTTCAATTCAATTTTATGGAAAAACTAGCAGAAATGCATACGGGTTTTTTTTACCGCTTGATAGATATATGTCTATGGTCTCAGGAAAGGTATCACTCTTATTGATTGGAATTTTCCTTTGGTCCAAATTTTTTGGACCTTGTGACATGTTCAACCCCCTATTTAGCAATATTTGGTATCAAATAAATGCTGATTTGTTGCCATGGTTGCACAAAAAAAGAGAGAGATTATGTTTCACCATTATAACTATTGGAAATCAAATCTATGGACGATTCTCTTTCCATAAATATACATATGCATAACTCAAATAGTAAGCCTTATTTGTTAGGAAGGAAGGAAAAGAGGGTGTTTAAAAAATATGAGTGTCAATTTAAAGTTTTTTCCTATCTGTGTAATGCGACCCCACCCTAGTGCACAATTTTCTCGCTGTGTTGGGTTGTTTTCTGCTATTTCGTCGTGCTTCTGTTTCTTTGACATTTTCCTTATTTCCATTCTCAATTTTATAAAGGAGTTACTATACTCAAAGATTTTTAAAGACAGTCACATACATGTATATGCTGTTTATGTCACCCCTTTGCGGAAGCAACGTAAAGAAAGAGACATGGACAGCAAATTTTAATGTGATTCTTGTAAATAACAGTGAATATCAGTTAACAGAGAAAATGATGTTAAAACAGTGTTAAAAGTAACAGATGAAATTAATCCCAATTTCAAATAAACACTTAACAACATTGCAAATTTTAACAGAACAGATTACAGACAGTGTCTCGAAAACAGATAACTGTTACAGTTTAAATTTATCTCAAATAACAGTTTTAACAAAACCTTGAAAAGTACAAAAACAGTGTAACATAAAAAGGTACCCCCTTTAGATATTTAAACTTCACACTTTATTTCCTTTGAAAGAACTGTAAATAAATATTCTAAAATTATCAAGTTGCCATACAGTTGAAAACAAGTTGCCATACAGTAAATTTGTCAACACGAGCAAGTTGCCGTACCCTAGACTTTATTTTTTATGGTCTATATTCTTTAAAATACATCTTTTTGGCAACAAATTGCAGTAAATATGATGCCACATTATAATAATCTAAAAACGTGTCTGGAAAAATAGTGAAAAACAGTTCAATATCTTGAGAATGGGGCGACAGAGGACGATCGACCTCGAAATTTTCCGGTACTAAGTGGCAAGTTTTGGAGTATTACACAAGTAAGTAAGTAAGTAAGTAAAACTTTATTTGGATTCGGCATATTGACAAACAATACAAAACATAAGCTCTAATGAGCTTTTCACCGAATATAAAAACATATGCAACAACAAATAAAACAAGGCAAGCAGCATGCAATAAATAATAAGAAGCAGCACCAAAAATTAACTCTAAGCAAATAGCATATACATGTATCTTGCAAAATACCAAAACATATATATGAAGCACTAAAATTTTTAAAAATTTTCTGTTTAAAAAATAATTTTTAAATAATTTATGATTTATAAAGTAAAAATTTCAAATCTTTCAAATTTTAAAAGGTAAAAAACAAAATTTCAGTTGCAACGCAGGCTGTTAATGCAACATAAAAAGCATAAATATTGTAACACAAAGTTATATACAGGCAGAGCAAAAACATTCTGTTCCACTCCAGGACTGTACAAGACTCTTAAAATGTGAGAAGCTGTTAACAGTCCTGAAGTGGTCAGGTAAGCTATTCCATAAAGTAGCAGCAGCAAAACTAAAAGATTTTTTTCCATATGAAGTAGTTCTTACCTGTGGTACATCCAAAATATTGCTGTATCTAAAAGAATATTTAGTGTGTTTAATTTTTATTAAATTTTGTAAACATACAGGAGCCAAATTATTTAAAATTTTATAAGTCTCAAGTGCCATTTTCCTGATGCGTCTTACTTGTAGGGTTGGAACCTTTGCGTTCTCAAGAAGAGTTTCAGAGGATGATAAATAGTCGTCGTATACAAATCGTAATGCTCTCTCTTGTATTTTTTCAAGTTTTTTAGAATTTTTCTCTGTACAAAAATGCCAAGCCAAAGGGCAAAAATTAAAATTACTCAAAATAAAAGTATGAAAAATTGTAAGTTTATTTAATCTGTTTAAAAATGATCCAATTCTCTTGAGAACATTCAGCTGTTGTGATGCCTTTCTACACAAGTTACTTATATGTGCATCAATTTTTAGTTGGTAATAACAGCTTCCAATTGCTTTTGAGCATTTCCATAGGCTCAAGTCAATGGGTGTTTCGGATAAGCGAGATTTCTGAAATAAGAATGTTTGAAGGCAACGCTTTTTTAAGATGAACTAAATACGAAACTGTATTCAGACCTAATTCTTTTTTTAAATAAAACATTATTTATCTGTTAAAATAGCAGTAGTTATTTCATTATCGTAGTTTGGACAATAATAATAAATAATTGAATTATCATCGTTTAGACAAAAGGAGAGAAACTAATGTTATCCTAATTTGGATAGAATACATAATACACACAATCAAGGAATAATAAGTGTTCTTATCCGAATTCGGATAAGAAGAGTACATGACGCACAGAGTTAAGTATGCAGTGTGGTGATCCTTATCCAAATTCGGATAAGTACTAGTATATTTAATTTCAAAATAAAGTCGTCTTGGTCGTTATCCGAATTCGGATAAGAAGAAAAACAAATTGTACATAAGAGATTTTTTTTTTGATTTTCTTTTCCGAAATAATGTTACCAAACAAATCGATTGGTTGATTGATTGATTGATTGATTGATTGATTGATTGATTGATTGAAAAAAATCAATCAATCAATCATTGGGTTCTACAAGTATTTCATTTGTCATTGGTAAAGGCGAGTTTGTTACACTGCAGTAGAAAAAATACCTCCAACATGCGGGCCTTTTTTAGCTGACTATGCGGTATGGGTTGAAGGCCGTACGGTGACCTATAGTTGTTAATGTTTGTGTCATTTTGGTCTTTTTGTGGGTACTTGTCTCATTGGCAATCATAACACATCTTCTTTTTTTTTTTTATAGTATCTTGAATATTTCAATACGATTGTTTGTCTCCATTCATTTAATCATTTGGAGTACCCTTTAACCATGAGTATGCATCATTTGGCTGTTAGTGGTTTGCCAGTAAACACATTATATATTTTTGAAAGTTTTAATATGTTAAGAAATAGACAATTAAAGCCGTATAATAAGAGATTTGAAAAGGGGAGGGGAGGGAGGCTACCTAGAATATGTTTGGAGTTGAATAGGTAAAAAGTGTGCATGATGCAACAGTATACGAAGCATCTCAAGAAGATGGAGGTGATGCTCCCCTCCCTTAAATCCGCCTCGGAGTTAAGAAAAGTTTTTAATAGATATAGGAAGATGTGGTGTGAGTGCCAATGAGACAACTCTCCATCCAATTAACAATTTAAAAAGTAAACCATTATAGGTTAAAGTACGGCCTTCAACACGGAGCCTTGGCTCTCACCGAACAACAAGCTATAAAGGGCACCAAAATTACTATTGTAAAACCATTCAAACTACCTTAAGATGGTACTCAGAATAGTATATGCTATACGGCTTCTGATTGGTTGATACAGGATTTGAATACCATTTAATTCGAAAGCTTATCCAATTAGGTTTAAAAATTGCCGAAAATGAGTGTCATGTGATACGAAGTACAGAAAATATTTTCAATTTCTGCACGTCTATGCTATTAAAAATATGCCTTTTTCATTCGGCGAAAAAAAGGGACGATCTTTTTCAACTGCATTTTAAGTCAATATGAGCCGCATGACCCTATAATTTTTTTTAGTTGTAATGCAACAGCGTCATTTCTAGTAACAGGGACTGCCACCCGTTTTTCCTTAGTTTGTGTAGTCTTCGAGAAAAAAAATACGGAACACTAGTGGTACCCTTTGGAAAATGCATTACGAATAATTGCGCTCTTGTAACCTTAAGATAATCAGTACACACTTTATTTCTATGATTATATATAAAAAATGTCAAACTTGTGAAAAAATGAAAATATTTTCAAGACAAAATCAAAAGCGGAAAATAATAGTTTATGATAGATAATTCTGTAACCTGACTGTTTTAGCTTTAATATGTTTTAGCTTTAATATGATAAATAGTATCGTCAAATAATTGATGCAGCTGGACAGGACAGACAGGGCTTCGGAGCTCCCACAAAAAAGTTATTAGTTATATGTTTTGTGGAATATGTATATTGGATTTTTGTGATATATCATGTCGAACATTATGTCCTTGATCAACAATGGGATCAAAAAAGGGAAAAGGAAAAGGAAAAGTACAGAAAAAAGTACCGAATGAGAAAAAAAGGAAACGAAGTTCAAGTAAGACACCGCCACAATCAAAACAATCAAAAACAACAAAAATGGACGCCAATGTAAACAAAGTACAAAGTGTTAACCGCAATACACCATACACACCATATACTCCAGTAGCAGATCACTTAAGTACATCTCACAACATACTATATGGTAACCCGAGTAATTTAAACCATTTAAACACATACGGTCAAACTTCAATCGGAACCCCGTATCAATCTTATCCTATGGCTCCCCCAACAACTCCTGCAGATTTTCTTATAGCGAACCAACCTCTTCAAACTCATCTCAGCTTTAGCTCGCCACAATCTCAACCAACAGAATTCTCGATGTTTAGTAAATATGAAAATTTTATGATAGACTGTTCACAAAAACTTCAAAAATTAGACATTCTCGATGAGATTGTTGTGAAAATGAATGCTATGGAACAACGGTTTGAACATTTAGACAGAAACGTAACAGATATGCGACAACAAATTAACAATCACAATACATCTATACAGGAATCATCAATACGATCATCGGTCATTGAACAGAATGTAGATTTTATAAAAAGAGAAAATGATAAACTTCAAAATGAAAATTACGAATTAAGGGACAGGATAGTTGATATACAAACTCGATCGATGAGAGACAATTTGATATTTCGCGGGATTCCCGATGTTTCTGATACCAAACAACCTGAAAATACGGAAGAAAAACTTCAAACATTTTTAACAAATGAACTTGGAATCGAAAACAATATTCCGTTTCACGTGGTACATAGACTAAAACCGCGCCGAGATAGGGGTCCGAGGGGAATCGTTGCCAAATTTGAAAAAAGAAAGGACCGCGAAATGGTGATGGCGGCTGCAAGAGAAAGATTTAAAGAAAGGGACACTCAGTTTCGTGTCCATGAACAATTCCCAGCGGAAGTTATTCAGAGAAGACGTGAATTGGTGCCGATCATGAAGGATGCAGACAAAAAGGACACGTTGCACATTTACGTGATGATAAACTGTTTATCGACAAAAAGAGATTCTTCCCGCATCCACCACCACAAATGCCACCTAGACCACCGTTCCAAAACCAGCGACCCATGGAGCAAAGACCACCTCCTCCTTTTCCTGGTGCATAGGGATGTTGTGCAAGAGGAACAGAAAGAGATATCAGCACAAGTGAAAATCGAACTAACAATGCGGATCCTATTTTTTTCTGAATTAAACATTTGTTTTCTTAACGTATGTGGTATAAAACAAAAACTGTTGTGTCCTGAATTTATAGAGATGATAAAAAAATATGATATTTGTTTGTTTACAGAAACAAAACTGTCTGACATTGATATATTAAATATACCTGATGACTATATGTGTTATTCTAAAATTAGAAAAAAATGTAAAAGAAAATCAGGGGGGGTTTTAGTTTTGTATAGAAATAAGTTAAAAGGTTATTTAAACTTTATAAATACAGATTGTGAATTTGTACAGTGGGTTAAGATTTCAAAACTTATTATAAACCAGACAACTGATAGTCTACTAGGTTGTGTTTATATTCCACCATCGAATTCGAAATATTCAACAAGTGAATCATTCGATGAGGGAGAAAATGAGATGCTTAATATAAAAAACATAGAGAGTCTAAATTGTATTATTTTTGGTGATTTTAATGCCAAATCTGGTAGTTTACCAGACTATATTATACCGGACGAGAATCTAGTTGATATTTTTGAATTTAACTCAGATGAGGATATACTTTCGTATATGTTTGACTACGAAAATTTACCTAGAAACAGTATTCCATTACACAGAGTTACAAGTTGTAATTGTGCGCCAAATAAGTATGGACACAAACTTTAAAATGTATGTAAAAGAAATAACATGTATATAGCAAACTCAAGAGTAGGTAATGATGAAGGTATTGGTAAAAAAACTTGTAATGATTCAAGTGTTATTGACTATTTATTATTGTCATCTAATTTATTTCCAGTTGTTAAAGAGTTCGATATTATGGAATTTGATCCATTGGTCTCAGATGTTCATTGTCAATTACATGTAGTTATTCAAGCTCCAGTGATTTTATATAATAGTAATGACGAACTATCACAATTTTGTAGTGAAAAATATGTCAAGTGGAGAAAAGAAAAGTGTTCAGAATTTTTAGATAATGTTAAAAGTGATCATGATTGTCAGTTAGAACAACTACTGTTAGAATTAGATAATTTAGAGGTACAACAAGGGATCCACCCTCCGCCCGAATCCCGATTCCCTCCGCCTGAATCCCCGTTCCCTCACTCCGGATCTGTCCGGACCACTCCGGAATATTCCGGACCCAGGTGAATCCCGATTCCCTCACTCCGGAATATTCCGGACCACTCCGGAATATTCCAGACCTGGACGTGAATCCCGATTCCCTTACTCCGGAATATTCCGGACTGGTACGGAATATTCCGGAGTCACCTTGGCTCCGGACTCCGACACCTCCGGAATATTCCGGACTCACTTACCATGCCCAATTTTGAAATTGCAATCCAGTCCGGAATATTCCGGAGCACATTTTTATGGCCTTTTTGTGTTTCAGGAGAACGTTTAAATCAAAATCAAGTAAACATTCGTAAAAATAACAGATTGAAGTCCTTCTCAGTGCTTGAAATTAAAATTCAGTTTAATAATGAGTTCGTGCAGTGACAAATAGGTGTAGTTTTTTCATAAGAGTTATACGTTAAATATGGTTCCAATAGCTTGTTTCTGTGATGATATATATAAAAAGTAACACGAATAAGAAAGAGATAAATGAAAGAGAGATGAATATTTAGTATTCAAATCAAATATATCTTTCTTGTATTTGTATACTTCAAATGCCCTTTAATGGGTCAGTACATTTATCACGAAACACTTTCTTCACTTATTTCACATTTAATATAAATTCTTTGTGGAGTATAGAGGTCGTCATGATTATGGAAATTAAACTTGGAACATCAGGTTGGTCAAAGATTAAAATTAAACATTTCGTGGTTCCTTTTGTTTCTGGTACAAAAATGATGTCTGAATTTTTTTTTACTTTTTTTAAATCGCAAAATAATTCTGGGATCGGTTTTACTTCAGAAATGTCTCTCTTTCAAATAAGGGTGTCGTAAATGTCCACTATGAAACAAAACATGAATCTGACTCATTGTTGAGGGCCTTGCGACAACATACAGAGGATAACATTTAGTCATTGGCAATCTTACAACATCTTACATAATATATAACAAAGTTTAAACCATTGCCATGAAGATATAATTACAGTAGATGTATGTTTCATTATAACACGTTATTTTGATTGGCTACATTGCAATCTCGCGTTATTCCTTAATCAACTTCATAACACAATAAAAGTTCTCATGCATAATGACACGCCGAGGTTCCACAATAAAGTGCACAAGTAAGTTAAATGAAAACTTGATAAAAACCGTGTTTTCATGATCCTAGCTAAAAGAAATGTAATTATAAGTATTGAATGCTTCATTTTGTAACTTCGTAAGGTTGTAATAGCGTTGACCGTGTGCACATTTTTTTAAATAGAGCGCTTCCGCGCTTCGTACAAAATGTACTTCGTTCAACGCTTTTACATCCCGATGGAGTTACAAAAAAAAGCATTCAATTCTTAAATAATGGTTTTAAAAACCCGGTTAGAAAAAAACTTTGACAGAAAGCAACCGAACAAGGGTTCACATAAGCGCTGCATGTGTCTTTAGATTCTCTGCATTATGATTTCACATTGATGTTGATTACAGAAACCTCAATGATTGTTATTATATAAACAAATGTAAACTAAAATTTTATGTGTTGCTCTCCTAGCTACAAAATGTATCCAAAATCAAAGATGTGGAACATAGGCCGTGTTCACATTGACCTAAATTTGGTGTTGTGTTCGTGTAACTCACACATAAACTAAACATAATTACGTTCCCATTGATAAAACTCAATGTTTACATGTAGTGTAAATCATGTTTTGTATACATGCAGTCGATAGTCGATGTAGGCCTTGTGTAGGTTAAGTGTACACAAAAATAAGCATTCAGAACTCTGATTTTCCCATGTATATTTAAAAAAAGAAGCAATTTTTATATAAAATTGATACTTATAACACTTATGAATACAGTTATTTACAAAAATATTTTTCTATACTTGATATATTTATTTGTTATAAAAACACTTTACGTAGCCTTATTAAGTTCCCCATATCAAGACAGACAAGACTCATTCACCATTATTGCCGAACACATAATCCATTTGAAAAGGTCTTCCCGAATCGACTGGACGTACACACTGACAGAAATATTTGCCACTGGCCTTTACTCAAACAATGATTCACTCAAAAATGCATTACTGAAAAAGGGTGAGGTTTAGTATCTCAGATCCGTTAGATAGTAAGAAATAACAAAAACAAAAAACATCACCCCTTCCTTTTTTGCTAAATACTCATTGGAGAAAAAATATAATTTGAAACAAACAGAAAAGATAGAAATGTAGTGATCCTTAACATCGCAATTCTGTTTCTTTGTCTTTAAGCACGCTGATGCAGCCTATATTTTTAATGCGTAGTCGAGGCATCTTTAAACTTCTACAAATCATCCAAAATGACTTTTTAAAGGAGCAACCACTTTACCTAAAAGGGGGGGGGGGGTCTTAGTCTGAATTTTTTCTCGCGCGAAGGTTAATATTCAATTTTGTTCGATGGTACCAATTCAATATTTAACACCATAATGTATGTGGAAACTTTGGAATCAGACTATATTTTCATTTTTATCATCTGTATGACCCGTTTTTTTTTAATCAAATTGTGGGAAAATCCATCCTCCCCTTTTTTTTTTAGGTCAAATGGTCGTTCCCTTACTGCTAGAAAAGTTGTTCGAAAATTTGTCTTAGACTAGCCCATTTGGTATCAATTTGAGAACCAAGTCCTCATTTTTCGGCCTTTTCTACCAGTCCACACTGTTCAGTTATTTTACGAATTGCAAATTGAAAAGGTACTTTATTTTTCACAATTCCATTCAGGTACTCTGGGTTAATGTAACTTATCAAACATTCCATATACATCTGAATTATTTTCATCATATGACTGACCAGGGTTTTAGCTGGGTAAGAAGTGGCCTTTCCTTTTAACGTTTTGGATACATAACAAATAGAAGCCAGAAATAACTACATTGGTTAGACGTATAAAGGGGGGGGGGGCTTGAGATATCCCTAAAACTGTTTAACACTGCCGCATTTGTTGCACCTGATCCAACTTGAGTCCATAACCCGGACTATATAGTCTTGTATTTATTTTTTATTTTTTTAATTTGGTTTCATTTATATGTTTCTGGAAACAAACATTGAACTTCAACCCCCTTTTTGTAGTTAAAAAGTGATTGCTCACTTAGGAGACAGCTTCCGGTATACCAATACACAGTTGCAAGTTTAGTTTCGCATTATGGCCATGGGGAATTTTCTAAATATGAAAGGTTTTGTACAATTAAATTTGTTTTTAGATAGTTGAAGAATAGTGGGTTTATTTAAACATTTAGATTGTTTTTAGCATGTTTTATGAGCCATTTTTCAGTTTGGCAGTCCATATATTTACCTATCCATATTTGCAATAGATTTAGAAATTTTGTATTGTTTTTCGACAAAGATTTGACGCTCGATCTTTTCAATTCAATTTTATGGAAAAACTAGCAGAAATGCATACGGGTTTTTTTACCGCTTGATAGATATATGTCTATGGTCTCAGGAAAGGTATCACTCTTATTGATTGGAATTTTCCTTTGGTCCAAATTTTTTGGACCTTGTGACATGTTCAACCCCCTATTTAGCAATATTTGGTATCAAATAAATGCTGATTTGTTGCCATGGTTGCACAAAAAAAGAGAGAGATTATGTTTCACCATTATAACTATTGGAAATCAAATCTATGGACGATTCTCTTTCCATAAATATACATATGCATAACTCAAATAGTAAGCCTTATTTGTTAGGAAGGAAGGAAAAGAGGGTGTTTAAAAAATATGAGTGTCAATTTAAAGTTTTTTCCTATCTGTGTAATGCGACCCCACCCTAGTGCACAATTTTCTCGCTGTGTTGGGTTGTTTTCTGCTATTTCGTCGTGCTTCTGTTTCTTTGACATTTTCCTTATTTCCATTCTCAATTTTATCAAGGAGTTACTATACTCAAAGATTTTTAAAGACAGTCACATACATGTATATGCTGTTTATGTCACCCCTTTGCGGAAGCAACGTAAAGAAAGAGACATGGACAGCAAATTTTAATGTGATTCTTGTAAATAACAGTGAATATCAGTTAACAGAGAAAATGATGTTAAAACAGTGTTAAAAGTAACAGATGAAATTAATCCCAATTTCAAATAAACACTTAACAACATTGCAAATTTTAACAGAACAGATTACAGACAGTGTCTCGAAAACAGATAACTGTTACAGTTTAAATTTATCTCAAATAACAGTTTTAACAAAACCTTGAAAAGTACAAAAACAGTGTAACATAAAAAGGTACCCCCTTTAGATATTTAAACTTCACACTTTATTTCCTTTGAAAGAACTGTAAATAAATATTCTAAAATTAGCAAGTTGCCATACAGTTGAAAACAAGTTGCCATACAGTAAATTTGTCAACACGAGCAAGTTGCCGTACCCTAGACTTTATTTTTTATGGTCTATATTCTTTAAAATACATCTTTTTGGCAACAAATTGCAGTAAATATGATGCCACATTATAATAATCTAAAAACGTGTCTGGAAAAATAGTGAAAAACAGTTCAATATCTTGAGAATGGGGCGACAGAGGACGATCGACCTCGAAATTTTCCGGTACTAAGTGGCAAGTTTTGGAGTATTACACAAGTAAGTAAGTAAGTAAGTAAAACTTTATTTGGATTCGGCATATTGACAAACAATACAAAACATAAGCTCTAATGAGCTTTTCACCGAATATAAAAACATATGCAACAACAAATAAAACAAGGCAAGCAGCATGCAATAAATAATAAGAAGCAGCACCAAAAATTAACTCTAAGCAAATAGCATATACATGTATCTTGCAAAATACCAAAACATATATATGAAGCATTAAAATTTTTAAAAATTTTCTGTTTAAAAAATAATTTTTAAATAATTTATGATTTATAAAGTAAAAATTTCAAATCTTTCAAATTTTAAAAGGTAAAAAACAAAATTTCAGTTGCAACGCAGGCTGTTAATGCAACATAAAAAGCATAAATATTGTAACACAAAGTTATATACAGGCAGAGCAAAAACATTCTGTTCCACTCCAGGACTGTACAAGACTCTTAAAATGTGAGAAGCTGTTAACAGTCCTGAAGTGGTCAGGTAAGCTATTCCATAAAGTAGCAGCAGCAAAACTAAAAGATTTTTTTCCATATGAGGTAGTTCTTACCTGTGGTACATCCAAAATATTGCTGTATCTAAAAGAATATTTAGTGTGTTTAATTTTTATTAAATTTTGTAAACATACAGGAGCCAAATTATTTAAAATTTTATAAGTCTCAAGTGCCATTTTCCTGATGCGTCTTACTTGTAGGGTTGGAACCTTTGCGTTCTCAAGAAGAGTTTCAGAGGATGATAAATAGTCGTCGTATACAAATCGTAATGCTCTCTCTTGTATTTTTTCAAGTTTTTTAGAATTTTTCTCTGTACAAAAATGCCAAGCCAAAGGGCAAAAATTAAAATTACTCAAAATAAAAGTATGAAAAATTGTAAGTTTATTTAATCTGTTTAAAAATGATCCAATTCTCTTGAGAACATTCAGCTGTTGTGATGCCTTTCTACACAAGTTACTTATATGTGCATCAATTTTTAGTTGGTAATAACAGCTTCCAATTGCTTTTGAGCATTTCCATAGGCTCAAGTCAATGGGTGTTTCGGATAAGCGAGATTTCTGAAATAAGAATGTTTGAAGGCAACGCTTTTTTAAGATGAACTAAATACGAAACTGTATTCAGACCTAATTCTTTTTTTAAATAAAACATTATTTATCTGTTAAAATAGCAGTAGTTATTTCATTATCGTAGTTTGGACAATAATAATAAATAATTGAATTATCATCGTTTAGACAAAAGGAGAGAAACTAATGTTATCCTAATTTGGATAGAATACATAATACACACAATCAAGGAATAATAAGTGTTCTTATCCGAATTCGGATAAGAAGAGTACATGACGCACAGAGTTAAGTATGCAGTGTGGTGATCCTTATCCAAATTCGGATAAGTACTAGTATATTTAATTTCAAAATAAAGTCGTCTTGGTCGTTATCCGAATTCGGATAAGAAGAAAAACAAATTGTACATAAGAGATTTTTTTTTTGATTTTCTTTTCCGAAATAATGTTACCAAACAAATCGATTGGTTGATTGATTGATTGATTGATTGATTGATTGATTGATTGATTGAAAAAAATCAATCAATCAATCATTGGGTTCTACAAGTATTTCATTTGTCATTGGTAAAGGCGAGTTTGTTACACTGCAGTAGAAAAAATACCTCCAACATGCGGGCCTTTTTTAGCTGACTATGCGGTATGGGTTGAAGGCCGTACGGTGACCTATAGTTGTTAATGTTTGTGTCATTTTGGTCTTTTTGTGGGTACTTGTCTCATTGGCAATCATAACACATCTTCTTTTTTTTTTTATAGTATCTTGAATATTTCAATACGATTGTTTGTCTCCATTCATTTAATCATTTGGAGAACCCTTTAACCATGAGTATGCATCATTTGGCTGTTAGTGGTTTGCCAGTAAACACATTATATATTTTTGAAAGTTTTAATATGTTAAGAAATAGACAATTAAAGCCGTATAATAAGAGATTTGAAAAGGGGAGGGGAGTCAGTTAGAACAACTACTGTTAGAATTAGATAATTTAGAGGTACAACAAGGGATTCATCAAAATGAGATGAACAAAGTTGTAGAGAGAATTAGTAACTTTTTTCAATCAGTTGCTACAAAAACTTTTGGTAAATACAAGCCGTTTAAAAATCGCAAACCAAAAAGCGACAATAAACCTTGGTTTAACAAGCAATGTTTTGATACTAGAAAAAAATTTCACAAAGCGCGGAAAAGGTACAGTTTTATAAAAAATGCTGATAATCGAAAACATATGAAAAAAGCAAGCAAAAGCTATAAAATTGAAATTTCTAAAGCAAATGAACTGTACCAAAGAAATATTGGAAATAAATTACGCCAGACCAAAAAATCAGATAGTAAAAAGTTTTGGAACATGTTGAATAGTATTGGGTCAAATAAAAAATAAAAGGCGCAGACCCTGAAATTTCGATTGAAGCTCTCTATGACTATTTCAAAGATATGAATAGATGTGACTCAAATACTGAGGAACCAGAAGTTAATTTTGATGTACATAATTTATCAGATGAATTGTATAACTTATTGAATGGTACTGTAACCGAAGATGAGATTTTAAAAAGTGTAAAAAACTTAAAAAATGATAAAGCTAGTGGATGTGACAAAATAATTAATGAATATATAAAATGTACTGTATATGATCTTATGCCAATGTATGTTAAACTTTTTAATTTAGTATTAGATACAGGAATAGTTCCAGAGTTATGGTCTCTTGGTATTATGATTCCTATTTTTAAGAATAAAGGTTCAAAAGCAGACCCTGCAAATTATAGAGGTGTAACATTCATTAAACTCTTGTTTAGGAAAGACTTTTTCATCAATAATAAATGAGAGATTAAATAGCTTCTCATGAGATGAAGTTGAACTTATATCAGAATCTCAGGCTGGATTTAGAAAAGGTTTTTCAACTACCGATAATATTTTTGTGCTGCATTCAATTTTATCTATATTTTTTTCAATGGGCAAAAAAATATTTTGCACATTTGTGGATTTTAAGAGAGCATTTGACACTATTTGGAGAACAGGGTTATGGCAAAAGTTACAAAAATCTCACATTACTGACTTAATAGAAAAGGCCTTACAAAAGTCAGAATCAGTAGTTATTTCACTGGTGTTGCCTTCACAAATAGAAAGGCTTAATGTAAAAATCAAAGAGTTTAATGAGAGAATTCTGTACAAATATGACACAGCTGATAAGATAAAAGTTTGTAGAAATAGCAACTTCATTTCAAATGGTAATGTGGTGAAAAAGTTCTATTGGGATTCATTTAGACTTAACAAATTTGAAGGAGTTCGTGTTTTAGCTGGGAACATAAGAAACACTTTATTCCCACGAATTAGGAACCAGGTTCCACATTCACAAAACAATCTATATGTGAATTCATACAGAGAATCTCAAAAAGACACAATCAGCAATAGAAATGATTACAAGTATCAGTACAATACACCCAACAGAAAGAGCAGTAATCGAAGTGATCAAGGACGAAACTCTGAAACTACAGCAGGAAACACCTATCAAGGGCCACCCAACACGTACTATGACAGAAAGCTAGCAGATAGTATTGCATCAGCAGTAGCCAGCGTTTTTCATCAGTATCATGAATTTGGATCCTAGAAAAATAAACATAATGTACAAAATGTAGACTATAACAGAATTTATTATTTGTTTACTTAATTAAAATATGCATTTTGGTATATATATATTAAGAATTCATTATTGGTTCTAATTATTATTATTATTGTCATAAGCTTCTGTAGAAGTGATATTTCTCAGTATTTACTATTAGTATGTAGATTAGGGATAAATTTAGCCAAGGATGGCAAAAGACAGTTTTGTAATACATTTGTAATACTTACACTTTATCATAGTTTTAAAAATCCTTGCATTTAAAGTAACTTTCCAGCTTGTATGCTAGTAGAGGGCAAGCACTTTTATTTAATTTCACATATTATAATCAAAGCTGGATAAAGGCAAATAATTTAAGCAAGTAAGATTTTAGAATTGAAAATAATTAAACAGTGATAGTATTTCTCTATTTTATTTTTCACTTTAATTTCTCTCTCTATCTGTTTTACAGTTCACCGACCCCTGTGCATTTTGAATGGTTAATTCAAATTAAATTTTGATCATGTGTATAAAAGTTTCAAAGCAATTATCTATCAGCTCTTGGAATGTTAATGGATTATTTAAAAGAATAAGTGGTAACAGAGTTTGTAAACTAGATGATGCTAATATTTGTCATATTATGACTGCAATCTAATTAAAATATTGATCTCTGATTACGTTATACTGCATATGAGATCTAACAACTATCAATATGTAGTTTCACTTCTGAGGATTTCACACGTGACTTTTTAAACCAATTAGAATCAATCTTAACAAATCTTTGCAGTCCATTCGATACCTAAATGTATAATATGGCTTATCTATATCATGAGGATATGTCCAGAGAACATCGAAAGATAAAGCCCGACAGTTTGTTACTCGCTTCAAAAACAAAGTCGATAAATAAAGCAGTTTTGTAGACATTGACATCGAATTAACATTACAAAATAACATTCAATTGAGATGTTTCTCTAAGTGGGAAGCTTAAACAGACATGAATAATCTTAATTTGTTCCGCTCAGCCCCCCCCCGCTTTTTTTTTTTTCGATAAAACGAACCCGTGGCCAACTTTCAATCGCAGGGTTTTGTTACAATTTACCGAGTTTACGAACCCCGAAAAAAACATGGTTCCATACTACAAATGAAATGCAGGCATTGAGTTTGAAGGAAATTATTCCAAGGGGGTGGTGTTTTTTCTCTCCAATTTCTTTAAGGGGTTTATATTTGGTTTTTTTCAAGAACTATGACAACATTTGCTTGAATCCAAAATCAGGAAGTATCAACTGTTCAGGGTTTGCTCAGTGTGGCATTTATTATAGTATAGAATTAAGATGGGCAGTTCAATTGATGCATATGTTTTGTGGTGGAGATTGGAGTTTCAGATTCCCACTAATTATGTGGCAGATAATGTATGCAAAGTTAGAAATACTCAAGTACACCAAAAAACTAATAACTATGGAAAATTAATACTTGACTTATGCACAGAATCTCAATTAAGAATCCTTAATGGAAGAACTCTTGGTGATTCAAAAGGTAAAATCACTTTCTATAATCATAATGGTGTGTCAATTGATGACTATTGTTTATGTTCATCTGAATTTTTACCAAGTATTGTCAATTTTAGTGTAGGACAATTTAAACCAACAATATCTGATCACTGTCCAATTTCAATAACTTTACATTCTCAATTAGTGAATAAGTCATGTGATGATTATGCTAATCCAACTCTTAGAAGAGTTAAATGGACTACTAAACGAGAAGAAATTTTTAAGTCCAATAGGTTGAAAGTGAACTTTAGAACCATAAATTCTGATGTAGATAATTTATAACCCAAAATATAGATGCGAATAATACATGTAATTATCGCTATTATCTGTATTTTTCCTTTGATGTTTTTTTGTGATAATTTTCATATCACTCGTGTAGAGTGAGAATGAAAATTATAGCTAGTTTCTAAGGTCCTTAGCAACAGCGTATTAATATAATTCATGCGCTAGAGTGTCGGCCAATCAGAAAAGATTAGCCAGAACTATACAAAAACTGTTATCGGATGACTTCGCTGCAATGTAAACAATAAAAGATGATTTCTCGTTTTAATATTTTACCGTGAATTTCGCCGTTAAATAATTTATTGGAAGTTAATAAAAGTAATCAAATCATGTTATTAACAAATAAAAAAAATCCTTTTTTACATAAGTCTACTTCAAATCGTCGTAGGTCTGTCTGCATGTACATTTCTTCATGCATGTATATTTCTTCGTCTGCTTTGAAAATACATAATATATTCAACCGTTCACTTCATTTTGATACGTGGAAACACCAAATTACAGCTTATCAATAGTGAAAATGGTTTTCGCCATATTTGAACACGCCGGATGGTCAGATGAGACATCTTGTTTCAAATGAATGAACTACCTGAGCGACTACATATATATATCAAATAAGCCTACGCCAAAAAAAAAATAGTACCACAAAAGAAAATGCATGATCATCGTAAAAGATACTTTTTTTTTACTGAAATTTAAATTAAATGATATTTGAAAATACAAATAATAGCGATAAATAGATTATTTATGTTTTTTAAACTCGATGCATTTCTCATTCTCATCTCATCTCAGGGCTCCGCCCTTCGATGAGATGAGAATGAGAAAATGCATCTCGTTTAAAAAAACATAAATAATCTATAATTCCAATGTAACTCAAAGTGTTAATGACACCGTCTCCAGTATATCATCAATATTATACAATGCTGCTTTTTTAAGTAATACTCATAAGACCCCTATTAAAGACAAGAGAAGTAAAAGAAGAAAAATAAAAAAGCCATATTATGATAATGAATGTGAATCTAAATATAGGTCCCTAAAGAGTCTGACTAGAAAATTATGTACTGAGCCCTGGAATGACAGTCTTAGACACAAAGTATTATATCATAAAAAGGAACTGAATAAACTTATAAGGAAAAAATATAGACAAATTAGACATAAAATGATAAACCAGATTATAGATTCAAATAATAGCTGTCCAAATGATTTTTGGAAAACAATTAAGAAACTAAAAAAGGAGAACTTCAAGGATCCTAGTTCTAACATACAACCTAAAGAATGGTTTAAATATTTTAATAAATTAATGAATATTGATTATGATAAAAATGTATGTAATGATAAGAAAGAGTATACTACTTTTAAAGATTGTAACACATGTACTAAGATGTTAAACAGTTCTATTACAACTGAGGAGGTGGTTATTGCAGCAAAATCTTTAAAGAATAATAAAGCTAGTGGTTCAGATTGTATTACGAATGAAATGTTACAAATATCTTGTTATATGAATATTGATGTGTATGTAAAATTGTTTAATCTTATTCTTAAGTCTGGGATCTACCCAACTTTATGGAGAAAAATTTTTATTAAGCCCATTTTCAAGGGTGGGTGTTTTAATGATCCATCTAATTATCGAGGTATAGCCCTTTCAAGTTGTTTGGGAAATTTTTTTCTAAAAGTTTTACATAACAGATTAGAAAAGTATCTTGAAGGAAATGAACTTATATGTCGTGAGCAAATTGGATTCAGAAAGGGAAGTCAAACAAGTGATCATGTTTTAACTCTAAAAACTATAATTGATAAAGCATTTAAATCATCAAAAAAGATATATGCCTGTTTCATTGATTTCAGGAAGGCATTTGATACTATTAATAGAGATGCCCTCTTTTACAAATTGTCTTATTACAACATAGATGGTCCCTTTTTTAGTATAATGAAAGATATGTATAAAGAGGTTTTGTACTCGGTAAAGATCTCGGAAGGTATCACTGATTTTTTTAATTCCTCAGTTGGGGTAAAACAAGGGTGTATTTTAAGCCCTACATTATTTTCTTTATATATTAATGATTTACCATCTATTTTTGACTCAACATGTGAACCACCCAAGTTAAATGATAATGATATATCATGTCTGTTATATGCTGATGATTTAGTTCTTATTTCTGAATCGGCTAATGGCTTACAAAAATGCCTTGACAAGCTTAGTTTATATTGCACTAGTTGGGATTTAACAGTAAATCTTGACAAAACCAAAGTTATGATTTTTAACAAATCAGGTAAAAAACTTATAAAAGACAAGTTTGTTTTTAGTGATAATATTTTGGAACACTGTACAGAATATAAATATTTGGGTATACTGTTTAAACCATCTGGTAGTTTTACAGAGGCAGTGAGACTTCTTTGTAAAAAAGCCTCAAAAGCTATATTTTGTATTAGAAAACTGTTATTTTCTGAAAATATCAATGTATTACCTCACTTAAAGCTTTTTGATGCTTGTGTTAAACCTATACTTCTTTATTGTAGCGAAGTTTGGTCTCTGTATATGATAAAAGATATTACAAATCTAGAGTCAAAATATTGGTCATTGGCTACCATCAAAGTCCAAATTAAATTTGCAAAAACTTTAATTGGAGTAAATAAATCAGCTGTCAATTTAGCAGTACTAGCTGAACTTGATATGTATCCAGTTTTTATAGAAGCTTTAAAACTGTCAATTGGCTTCTGGTTGCATGTCATAAAATCTGATAACAATTGTTTACTAAAAGATGTATATTGTTCCAACCTGCAATTAACCAATGGATTTGCTAAAAAGATTGAACAGTTACTTGCTACAATAAATTTTTCACATGTTTGGAAAAATCATGATACTATTTCAAAAAAGCGTTTATTATATGCAATTCATACCAAACTTAATGATAGATATCTTAATTATTGGAAAGAAAATATATTTTGTGATAATAAATCAGTACATGGTAATAAGCTGAGAACATATAGACAGCTTAAAGAAAATTATAAATTGGAAACCTATTTATTGTTAAATATAGACAGAAAAGTAATAGGGCATTTTGCTAAAATTCGTATTAGTAATAGTGTTCTTAGAATTGAACAAGGGCGTCACACTAAAACCCCTGTAGAAGCAAGAATTTGTCCTTTGTGTCTCTTAGAAGTAGAAGATGAATTTCATTTCACTTTAAAATGTACAAAATTAAATATAATTAGAGACCAACTGTTTTCCAGAATTAGTGAAATAGTTCCCTCTTTTTTCAATATGACTAATGAAGCAAGATTTAAATTTTTGTATACGTGTGTTGAGACTGATATAATTAGAATTATTGTTAAATTTATAAGCGACATGTACATTTCTAGAAATGCTCTATTAAGCACTAAATAACTTTGTGGTACCACCTCCTCATATAATGTTTATAAATTTGGTATGATATATATATATGTTTGTATGTTTGTGTATAACAAATTTGTATTGTCTTGGTATCAATCCTGTAATTTTGGATTTTAAACCAATAAAAATTACTTACTTACTTACTTACTTACATTACTGGGAAAATTTTTACAGTTATCTATAATATGTATCAAAATATAAAGACATGTGTTCGATATGGTAACCAAAGTTCAACTTTCTTCAACTGTGGTGTTGGTGTTAGGCAGGGTGAAAATTTATCACCGTTTTTGTTTTCAGTATTTTTGAATGATTTAGAAAACTTTTTTGTGGAAAATGATGTTAAAGATTTAGAATATATTTCTAAAAACTGTGAAGAGTTGTTACAAGTATTAGTTAAAATCTTTGTAATTTTGTACGCAGATGACACTATTATTATGTCTGATAGTAAGGAAGAACTACAACATGCACTCGATGTTTTTGAACAATATTGTAACATATGGAAACTCCAAGTAAATATAGATAAAACAAAAATTATTGTGTTTAGTAAAAAAAAAGGTACGAGACAACTTTGATTTTCATATATATGGTAATGCTATAGAAGTTGTAGATTCTTACAATTATTTAGGAATAACTTTTAATTATAACGGTAATTTGTGTACTGCTAGAAAAAGGATTTTTGATCAAGCACAAAAAGCAATGTTTGCTCTCTACAGGAAGATAAAACATATATCATTGCCTATTGATATTCAGTTACAACTCTTTGATGCTGTAATCGCACCTATATTATTATATTCATCAGAGGTTTGGGGGTTTGAAAATAAACAGAATATTGAGAAAATGCATTTGCAATTTTGTAAAAATATTCTTGGTGTTCGGAACAGTACACCAAATTTTATGGTTTACGGGGAATTAGGGCGGGTTCCGTTAGATATCACTATAAAACTTAGGATGGCATCATTCTGGTGTAGAACTATTAAAACAGAGAGCAAACTGTCAAATATCCTTTTAAGACTTATGATTAAGCTACATGAAAATAATCCTACCAAATTTAAATGGATTCAATATGTAAAATCTATATTTGATGATACAGGTCTAAGTTTTATATGGAACGATCAATTAGTTGTAAATATTGATTGGTTAAAAAATATGGTTAAACAGCGATTAACAGATCAGTACTCTCAGCATTGGTTCTCGCAGATACATAATGCATCTAGGGGTGAATTCTATTCTTTATTCAAACTCGAGTTTGGTTTGGAACCGTATCTATTGCGATTATTACACAAGGACAGATATTACATATCTAAACTTCGATGCTCGAATTTGAAGTTACCTATTGAGACGGGTAGATGGGCGGGGATTGCGAGGGAAAATAGAATATGTACATTATGTAATGAGGGAATAGGGGATGAGTTTCATATATTGTTTACCTGTAAAAATGCTGATGTTTCTGCTCTTAAATCAAAGTTTATACCAAATTACTATGTAATGAATCCAAGCAAGAACAAGTTCACTGGCTTATTGTCTATTTGTAACGTACAAGTTCAAAGGAATTTATCAATTTTTGTGAAGAAAATCATAAAATACTTTATTTAATTATACCAATTGTCTTTTAAAATATACTATGTATTTGTGTTCCGTTTGTCCTGTCTCGCTATGTATTATCTTAATATGTATGTATATATTGTCCTCTTGTACACAAGTATGTGTCTGAGGTTATGAATAAAATCTTGAATCTTGTTAATCTATATTGAGTGTACGGCTATATCGGCGGTGGGTCTGTTAAGCAGGTTGGCTATACGTCTGTTAAGAGTAAAACGCACAAATTAATACATAAGGCTGAGTTCACACGTAATTCGAATTCGATTCGCATTAACTAATTCGAATTAGTTTAATTCGAATTCGAAACGTTTTACGTCCTACTTGAAATGACACCTTAGTTTATATAACAACATATTTCTTTTTGGAGAAAATTTGTATAATATAATCTTTCCTAGGGACAGGGGAGGTGGAGAAAATGAGTATTATATAATCTTTCCTAGGGACAGGGGGAGGACCCAGACCCTCCTGGCAGGTTCGGATCACTACGTCAAAAAAATGTTTTTTGATAGGCCCTGGTAAACATTACAAGTTACTTTGCCGGGGAAAGTTTACAGGTTATTTTGCATGGAAATAAATAACAAGTTACTTTGGCTCAATGTAAAAAAAATCCAAAGCCCCCTCCCCTTCCCCCATCAGAAAATCAAATGGTTGCTACTTTAGCTGTCCAAGATGTATGTATACAATGATGACGTGTCATAGAAAAAGATATATTTAATCTTACATATAGATCTGGGTCTGTTCAAACGATCAGAGAATATAGAATTGACAATATAAAAAAGAAGATGTGGTATGATTGTGCCAATTAGACAACTCTTCACAAGAGACCAAAATGACACAGAAATTAACAACTATAGGTAACCGTACGTTCTGCAACAATGAGCAATATATTACCTCAGACTTTAACTCACAAAGTATGCATATATATTCAATCCTTCTGACTTCATAACTCATGTTAGAGAATCGGCTTAATTACGACTTTATATGATGAAAAATAATTAAAATCCTTCTGTGAAAATGGATCTCATATACAACAGTAATGAATCGCTCTACAGTGAAAATGAAATTGTGAAATCATTTATATTCAACAGTAAACATGAATCGCATCACAATAACAACAAAGCGGAATTTGAATCAACAAGCTGAACAAGAAACACTGTTTTTAGTTATACTACATTATTAATCATGTTTAAAGGTACATTTTTCTACAAATGAAACTTGACTGCTACTTTAATTTTAAAACTCTTGTTCGTTAACTAATCTTGATATTTATCTATCTGTGTATCAATTTTACACATGGATGGCTGTAGGGTCCGCATTAAATACATTTATCATGAATTTATAAAAACAGTACATATTCTATATCATTTCTTATTTCATTCTAGAATCGTGAATTTGTCGTCTGTTTATTTATCATTCTACATAAGAAACTCATCATGGATACAGTGAAAAGGGCATTTCAGGATTCGCACATTACATACACTGATAAGAAAGATTTTTATTGATTCGTAATAATAATTGATAAACTAGACCGTTATGTCGGCTTAAATCGAAAATCGAAATTGTGCTCTGTCATATTTTAGATTGGAACGTAGAAGTGTTTTTTTATTGTAATTTCACATAAAGTTTTCAAACCAATTAGTCACGCGTGACTATTCGGTTTCATAAATAGTTGTATACTTATGCTGTCCTCTGAATATCTTTTGCTTAGTTTTGTAGCTGGGTAACTGTATCTTCGACCTATAACCCAACATCTCCTTTAATTCCTCATTAACTGGTTCAAAATTTAAAACACAGAAAAACAAACAAATGTATAGTTTTCTAGGAAAAAATATAAAAACAAAAAATACTTTTTGAATAGCTGCCACTTTTTTGCAACTTTTAAGGAGAAAAAGTCTTTAGCTATTTGACTAGTGATGCCGCTCACGATATCCTTGGCAGAGCCAAGCAAGGACATACGGAGAACAGATTCTATGTGAAACAGAAGCAACGCTTTGTATTATATTGAAAGCTACTTTAAAAGAACAGTTAATTTTTAAATTATATTGTAGAACACATGACATCTTTTATTTACGCTTTGACAATTACACCCACTAAATTTGGTTAAGCAAGCTTTTTTTCTTCCTAGGCAGTTAATATATAATGTAACTTCGTTCAATAACAGGCGCTATCAAACACATTTTCAGTATTAAAGTGAAACTCATATATATATTTTTTCGATCTAAACCATGACAAACTTGACCAAAACCATGACGAATTTCTAAACTCTTAACCGAACCATGTCAATCTCTTAACCAAACCATAGCAATTCCGATATTTTGCTTATTCTGCATTAATTTCGTGAAACCACAATTCCAATGTAGATTGTTTGACCTTATATACAGATTCAAATATTTTATTTGCTTTTCAACTGCTCGTGTGAATAGAACTGAGGCAATAGTTTAGGAAAGTAACATGCATAAATTAACCATGTCAAACTTATCCAAACTATGACAAAATCACTGTTCTAAACGCTCCTCGATATGACGACCTTACTACCTGTGTTGTAACACAAATTTTAATATAATATAGGAGCAGACATTTTATTGTAGGATTTCATTGAGATTAATGGACCTAGAGAGCGATTTTTACGGCATTGCAATTTATCTTCTCTACAGAAATTCTTGGGAGGTTGCTGCACCAGGTTGTTTTGTGAAGTTTTAATACATGTATGCCCTGCTGACTGCAAATTTTTAGGTCGATTGGACTTGTTGTTTCAGAGTATATCAGATAACTTGCAAGCATGTGAATTTTTTTCAGAAGAGATCTATGTAAATACAATATTAAAGAGAAAAAAAAACCGGAGTTGTCGTTCTTCTCCGTTGAAAGGATAGATAGCACACAGCTTCATTCAACAGTTGTAGTTGTAAGTGGTGGTGGGTAAAAGAAAATGGGGGGGGGGGGGGCAAAAGGAGGTTCGAGGGGGGCATATTTAAAAAAATAAAAACGGTACATATATATACAAATGGTTAAACACGCCGTTTTACAATATGAATCAATTGTTAAAAAAAAAGCAATTGTAAAACGGTCTCTCCCCATCCCCTCTAAACAAACATGATTGATTGCTTAATGTATGTTTATTGTTTGTTTGTTTGTTTGTTTGTTTGTTTCTTTCTTTCTGCAAGGGTTCATATTATTGTGTTACCCATGCCAAGAAATCCTAGCTAAAAATTCCGGTGGACCTCCTACGGCACCCATCAGTAGATACAGATTTAATTTCATTCAACAAATTAATTTATGACCTCTAACGTAAGGGTACCCAAATTGCACCGAGTACCCAAATTGCACCTATTTAGAAAAAATAGCAACGGAAATCTTACAAGATTTCCTAGAGACTAAACAATTTGTATTTTTATGATTTGATACTATGTACGTCTTTCAACATAGGTAAACATATTTAGATACACACAAAACGTTCACAGTATCTATCAACAGATGCACTGTTTACTGAAAAAGCAAAGATGTACGAAAACGTCATCATGCGACGTCATCAAAACGTCATCTTTTTAAAATTAGCAAATACAATATATTATAAGTATCAATTTCGTACAATATGAAGTGTAAGCATGGACTAATACCCAATTGTTTAAAATATTTTAAAAAATTAAACAAAAGCTCGGTTATTAGACTTTTTACGATGTGAATTTAAGCATGGATGCAATTTGGGTACTCCTCATTACAGAATCATGGATAGTTTGGAGGTTGATTCAAACCTATTTTTTTATGACTCAATATGGATTAAAAATTAAGATGGGTGTACCTATACAATAAAGAAGGATAGGGCTACAAAATAAGCACAATAAGGACATTTATTTCTTGATCATAAAAAAACGTAGGTGAAAAAACTGTCAAAATAGGTGCAATCTGGGTACCGTCACGTTAGGTACGTCTAACTAAGAACACGACCATATACCAAATGGTCAATATTAATCATCCATATAATTTGGTCTATGGGATATTTGCAGAATTTCAACGGAGGCAATTTCTTGGCATGACATATCTTAATATAATTCATAAATATGTCAGAAAAGTATATTTATATTGTTAGTATCAAGTAACGGTCTGTTATTCATTCAAACATCAGAATTATAATCGACCTGCAGTGCTCTTAAACACCTTTGCAGTTTGGATTGTTGGGAATGTCTAGTATACATGTGGGCGAATTTTTTCGGAGGGGGTAAACTTGTATTTAAAAAAAATAAATGAAATCTTCATTACTAGACATGAAGTTTTCAAAAACTAAACCAGTGCCATGTGATGATGACATTGTATTACTTCTTAAAGATATATGTTCATTGTTGAAGGCCGTACAGTGACATATAGTTGTTAATGTCTGTGTCATTTGGTCTCTTGTGGACAGTTGTCTCATTGCCAATCATACCATATTTTCTTTTTTAGCCTGAAATTAAGTGGTTGTCGTTTGTTTATGTGTTACATACATGATTTGTTCGATTTTTTTTATATATAAATAAGGCCGTTAGTTTTCTCATTTAAATTGTTTTACATTGGCATATCGGGGACTATGCGGTATGGGCTTTGCTCATTGTTGAAGGCCGTACGGTAGTTGTTAATCTCTGTGACAGTTGTCTCATTGGCAATCATAACACATCTTCTTTTATAAATATGTTCTTTGGGGGGGGGGGGGGGGGATCTGGAAGGCTATGGATATTTTTTAGTTTCTATTTTTTTGAGAAAAAAAATGTAATTTGATTTTCAGCCCGAGAAAAAAAATTGTTTCACCCTCAGCTGTCACTATATGTAATTAATATATAATTGAAAGAAGTTTTCGTCACGTCGCCAAAACATTGATTTGTCCCGAAATAAATCCATAGCCACCCACCTACCCCTCCCCCTTTTTAGAAAATCAAAAGTAGTTATTGCCTAAAGAGGTAGAAAACATTTAATGAGTGAAATCGTGTAAGAATATTAAAAAATGTTAACTAAAAAACTTTCAATTTTAGCATTACATAAAGTGGCAGCTGAGGGTGAAACAAACAATTTTTTTTCTCAGGGTCCCAAACAAATTATTTTTTTCACCAAAACCTGGAAACAAACTTTTTTTTCCAAAAAAAAACATAGCCCCCCCCCAGAAAATCAAATGGTTGCTGCCTTAGGTCAGAAATGCTCTAAATATAGATTGATATGTTAAATGATGCAAATGATTCAATCATTTTATATTTATAACTCTTATTTTCATTACCAAATATTATTACTGAAAACAGATAACGGCTATGTTAGTGCAGTACTAATTGACACTTTGACATAATTTAACATAGCTGATTAATAAATATGTATGGCAACGTTCCAGAAACTGTAAAAATAAAAATATTTTGCTTTGTGCAAAACATCACCTGACATAAACCGTCTGCAAAACCCCGGTTCAATCTACTTACTATGTTATGACGCAGTAAAGTATTGATTTTAACATGAGGCTCTCGAGAAGGGTTTATATGCTGTTTGACATACATTGTTTATAAAATGTAAAAAAACATTTATAGAATTGAGTATAAATAAAATGTAGAATGATGTAATTCGATTATGTGTTTTATTCTAATTTAAACCAATTCTTTGTTAAGTTAAGCTAGACAGAAATGTTGATTTTAACATATGACATAGTATACACTATGTCAGCCCTCAGATAACATAGTTTTTGCACACGAAATTATATCGACATACTACAAGGCAAAACACCACGTGACATAATCCGTGTGCAAACTTCTTGATCAATCTAATTACTATGTTATGACGCAGTAAAATATAAATATTGACATGAGGCTCTCGAGAAGGGTTTATATGTTGTTCGACATACATCGTGGTTATAAAATGTAAATTTGCATTAAGAAAAACAAAGTACAAATAAAATATAGAATGATGTAAGTCGAACATATGTTTTTCACTAATTTAAGCGTAGCCTCTGTTAAGTTAAGCTAGACATAAAATGATGATAATGACATACGACATAATATGCACTATGTTGAACCTCAAATAAAATAGTTTTGCACACGAAATTTTCTCAGATTGTTATATAAAAATGGGCATACTACTAGAATACAACCATTCTATTTTATATCATTTTAATCAGAACAACATCTACGAATAAAATGGCTGGACCTTGTAACTGCATTGCAAGTAAGTAGTTTACATAATTGTTTAAAATATTTTATAGACATTATTATTGATAAATCAAAGATTTATTCAAAATTGGTGCTTTAATTACTACCGGGACGGGGTAGAGGAGATATTGATATATATATATTTGTTTTAATAATTCAGGATTAAGAAAATTTTTGTTATCAGTATGAAATGTGAGATAAGTATTATCCTTATTTTTTTATTGATTTTGTCCTCTTGTTTCGCCCTCCTCACTTATTAGTTACTGATAAACATAATGGAAACTTCATTTATTCATGGGGAGGCCATAATGGTTATTAAGGACTAATTATCCATTTCATTAGTTGCCATCCATACTAAGTGTTTCCCATTGTCTTACTAGGGTAGAATATTAATTTTTCGAAATGAGCCTGGCCCCTTCCGAAAATCAAATGATCGTTCAACTTTCCTGGATTTTGTTGATTATTTGCATGCAATTATTTTAATTTTGAATATTAAGGTACTGCTAAAGATAATCGAATGTTTGCAATTTATATGTAATTTAAGTGAACGTTTAAAGCATGATTGCGAGTCCCTGAAATCACTTATATTGTTGCTTTATTTTACTTTGCAGCAAACGTGTGTATCTGTGGTACCGGATGCAGCGAGAAATGTTGTCGATGTGGAGACGTCTGCAAATGTGCAGGACTTAGTGGATGCGCATGTTCCGGATGTACAGTTGTTTGCAGATGTTCAGGTTTGTTCATATTTACAACATTTTAGTAGATATCCATTTTATTTACATAGTTTGATTTTTTACATACAAATATGATAAGAAGATGTGCTATGTCTTGCTCTTCTAGATTAAAGTATCAATACGTACACATTCAACTGATTCAGTGTTGATACGCCATAAACAATCTGTAAAAGGCACGACCTTGGCCAATTCCTTCAAATCACCAAAACGTATAGATATGATGTCGAATTAATGTAACTATAATTGTACAGATATAGCAACTTATTATTAATCATGTTCATATTTTTCAAAGACAATAGTAGTTTCAGTTTTTTCCCTTTTAGAGAAACAGTTACTGCTTTAAATTGTATACATATGTGTCAAAAATCCGAATGGATAAAGTATTTCCATTTGTTTACACATTGTTTCGAAAATGGCCTGATACAAAATATGTTTTATTACTTTTGCAAATGTCCTGATTGAGGAAAAACTATTTGAAAGGTTTGAGATGGGGTCGTCGGTAGGGGTCGGTGTGTTTTAAAAAAAAAAAAGGGTATATTCTTAATTTCCTGAACTAAAAAATCGTTTCAGAAGGGAAGTTAAAGAAATAATTTGCTGTATGTATTCGTTAAATTTGTTTAGCTTCTTTATTCTTTCTAAATTAAAAGCAAAACATATGTTCATTTATTCGAAAAATATATTCAATGTTCCCAACAAAATATAAAATATTGGTGAATAAGATTTTATTATGGACTTTAAACTGTCCTTATACACAAAATTAAAATTTGATCCAATCACATAAACACATTCAGATCCAAACAACATTTGTTTGTTATAGTTTGTTCATATATGTTTCAACACAATAAGATGCCCAATGATCAATTACATAAAACTCAAACAACGAAAAAATGACATGGAGGCTAGGTCGACAATGAGCAAAACCGATACCGTATATAGTAAGGTATAAAATGAGATGATTGTGTTTAGTAAGTTTGTGCGATATTTAGTCTTATATATACGGTATGCGGACCTAACAAATTTTTCCTAAGTGTTTAATGTGCAATTTACACACATATAATTCTTCCTTTAAAAAGTATTAACACTTATGGAGATTTAATTTGAATGTCTATATTCATATTAATGAAATTTATCACGTTTTAGGTACCTGTGATTGTGGATGTGATTGCACTGGTCCGACAAACTGCAACTGTGTATCTGGGTGCTCCTGCAATTGAAACAAAGATAGCCACAACGTTAACGTGCATAATCCATTCAGTCTTAGTCTAGTCATACATATCATACATACGTACATTCTAATTGGTTATATTCACTCATATCAAAAACACACCTTTTGTTAATCATTTTTGTTGAAAATATTTATTTTGTATTAAAAATGTTTTGAGTCCATAAATGTCAATTAAATGATTGTCGTTTTGCAGTTATCGTTTCTCAGTACAGGAATATTTGGTATTCCCAAACATGTACAACATATTTGTGGGAATCATATAATTGAGGTAAACACCGCAGGAATATTCTCCAGACATAGAAGGAAAAAAAATCAATTTCTTGCTATACACATTAAACCTTAACATTACATTTTAACTCGTTCATCAAACCAATCTGATTGACGTACAGAATGTACGTCCACAATCAGAATAGCAACGCGTGGACATCGAAACTGTATTTCCACCAGATAGTCGTCAAATAGTCAAACTGCTTCAATTGTTTCTAGTAGAACAAGGGTGAAAAATATCAGAGGAACACCAAAACTCATACATTGATAATAGGCTAACAACGCCATGGCTAACAAATAAAAAAGACAAAAAGACAAATATTAGTACACAAGACACACAATAGAAAACGAAAGATAAAACAACACGAACCCCACCAAAAACCGGGGAAGATCTCAGGTATTCCGGAAGGGTATGCAGATCCTAATCTACATGTGGCACTTTGTGTGCTACTTAGCTCTTAGCGGATGCATGTGGTCATTTTTTCATCCCGAGGTTAGGTCACGCATTGCGCGATCCTAGTTCAAACAAAAGACTTGAAATTTGTCACACCAAGAACGCACCATTCAGAAGTACACATACTCCTATTCAATTACTAGTATTATGTCAATGCCGAGCTGAATATCATCCAATGTTAGCCGTTTGACGTCCAGCTGATATCAATCAATCAAAATTACACCACTCACACGAAAGAATTTGCATTTCCCAATCGAAGTAGTTCTCTGGATTCAGTAATTGTAATGTGTGTATGTGTGTGTGTGTGTGTGCGACTAGTTCTGATTACTTTCAGGAATTATACTCTAGTTTTCCCGGTTTTTTTTATTGTTCATGTTGTTTGTGTTTTTGATTTTTTAAATGTGCTGCTGGGGAAAACACATTCAAGTTGAATATATGAAGAGGATTTTGTTCTTTACCTGTCACATATATTACAGGTGTTCATCAATTAGAAATATGTTACGGGCACATCTAAGATATAGTTGATCCTAGTTTTTCATACTATAATTATGTAAATAGCATAAAAAAAATACTAGTACCCAATCAAACTATATGGTAGTAAACCATAAATGGTGACGCTTTTTGAGCGTTTGAATAGTGTAGAAGAATGTGCAATTACAAAGAACATTTGTTTTTCAATTCTCGACTGTATCCTGCTTGTTACATTTAAAACTTGTCCCCTCATGTTCATTGGTTCGGTGTAGCTTGGTTGTTATGTTTGTGGCGTACCAGACTAATAATCCGATTAAAAAATAATTTATGCACAATTAGCACAAAACGACACATGTAAACTTCTGTTATTGAAACATTGTATTATTAAAAGCCAGAACACAATTTATGTGTGAAACTGATAAAATATCAACTACAACAAATAAACACGATAAAAGCACGAAAGAATCCACTGTTAAAGAAATATATAGAAATAAAGGGGAATTTTCAATAGCGCATGTGTAGTTATATTAATGTTTTTGATACTGAAATTAGAAACAGACCTTTATAATTTGATGTCAACAATAAATTCTTCGACTAACGTAAACATTTAAATTGAAACAATGAGTAACTGGGCCATTATCATTACCGAAAACAGTGTAAGGTGGATATTAATCTTTCTTGCTATGAAATGTCATTGTGACATAGTTTTACGTATCTCATTCATAAATATATATGGAAACTTGCCATGAAAGTATAAATCTACATAAGTGTAATACACGTATTAATGGTCAGTTTTTCATTCGAACACTTGAAGGGATGCGATATATACTATAGTGGACATTAAAGTACACAAGTAGAACAAAAATGGACCAAAGAGAAAAGCGTGTCTATTTTCTAGATAAATTTATTAATTACGTCTTATCTAAAAGCATCAGTCGAAAATAAAACAAAGAACTAATAAATATCTCTTCTCTAAATTTCTTTTACACAATGTTTATAACTACAAAACACAGACCAAGTTTAGATTTGAGCGGCAATTTTACCTTTCTAGAGTTTAGCCACTTTTAAACTTTTAACTGAAATGTGCCTGCACCAAAAACAAAGAACGTTACACACCACCCATATTACCACTAAACGCATTTCAAGCTTATAATTGATTAGGCAGTTGCTATATAGTACCAGGACTTTTTTTCCGGTCACTACAATGTGTCCGTGAAATATTATCTTCCGCAGCACTAGGGGGTTGCAAATTATGTACATGGAAATATAAAAAGCAATGTTTTGCAATCTTTAATAGTTAGGTATCAATCTTGTTACTGGTAATTGAAACTGTTGTTTCATTCATATATCATAGTCCAATGTGGGCAACGTATAATTAGAAAAAAAGTCATATATGTCCCAAATTTTTTTCTTTATTTATCAGTTAGTTATGGCATCAAACTGTTAGAAGAGTGAAGACATTACTTGTAAAACAAAGTTGGGTAATTTGGGATTGCAACTTGACTCGTGCAAGTTAAAATGGGGATTTGGTTACGTTGAAGAAGATTGAAAATCATTACGTCTGAAGAAGTTAACTTGACATAGTTAGCGATCCATAGCTTTAACATTAAATTGTTCATATCTGCGAGAGAGGTGGGAGATGTGTTCTATAAATAATCTCATCATAGATACCAGGAATAAGTTTTGCATATAAGACAGACGCACGTTTCGTCTACAAAAGACTCATCAGTGACGCTCGAATCCAAAAAGGCCAAATAAAGTACGAAGTTGAAGAACATAAATTTATCACATGTATTGATATCCCCGTTTTCAGCCTTGATCACAAAATTGGAAATCATTGATCGGATTACACGCAACCTTGTGCTGCTCAAGATATTATTACATGCACTTCTGTAAGCACAAAAATAACATGCGCATTCAAATGGCCAGACAAAAAAAACATAGCACTATAGCCACTCCGATTTGATTGGCGTCACGTTTACTTATCTTGAGTTAATAAAATGGAAAATGGAAATGGGGAATATGTCAAAGAGACAACAACCCGGCCATAGAAAAAAACAACAGCAGAAGGTCACCAACAGGTCTTCAATGTAGCGGAAAATTCCCGCATCCGGAGGCGTCCTTCAGCTGGCCCCTAAACAAATATATACTAATTTCCAAATTGTACACACGAAAC
Organism: Mytilus trossulus; assembly: GCF_036588685.1. Taxonomy (NCBI): domain Eukaryota; kingdom Metazoa; phylum Mollusca; class Bivalvia; order Mytilida; family Mytilidae; genus Mytilus; species Mytilus trossulus. The sequence goes on from NC_086373.1 coordinate 51,705,379, forward strand.
TAAAATTAAAATAATACAAGACTAACAAAGGCCAGAGGCTCATGACTTGTGACAGTCGCAAAAAATGTGGCGGGGTTAAACATGTATATGAGATCTCAACCCTCCCCCTATACCTCTAGCCAATGTAGAAAAGTAAACGCATAATAATTCAGTTCAAGAGAAGTCCGAGTCTGATGTCAGAAGATGTAACCAAAGAAAATAAACAAAATGACAATATTACATAAATAACAACAGACTACTAGCAGTTAACTGACATGCCAGCTCCAGACTTCAATTAAACTGATTGAAAGATTATGATTTCATCATATGAATATCAGACTCAATCCCTCCCGTTAGGGGTTTAGTATCATACCATCATAACATATATGAGAAGAGCATAACCCGTGTCATGCCAACAACTGGTTAGTTCCTAACAGATAGAAAAACTGCTGAGTTTGTCGTTTCCATTCTCTAACTCAAGTTGTTTTTTTCGCTTTCTAAATCAAGTTATATGTTCCATTATAGTGGTATATGCAAGCTTGGGCATCATCTATTTCCCATGGACACATGACATATTTATTTATAGATATTTGACCTAAAGATTTCAAATCATAAATCATCATTATAGATAACCGCGTGCTTTTGTGAAAATAACTATTTATACTTTGACATAAATGTTTTACAAAAATATGTGTACACTTATATTAAGAGAAGAAATGCAAGCTGTTGTTTTTACATAATTAGTTAGAAGAAACTCAAAACTAACGAAGAAAGCTCAAACACATCAAACAAATGACAATCAACGGTTAATCTCTGTAAAGAATTTTCTATAGAAAATGGTGAATTTTATGGTAGTTAAACCCTCTCACTTGTATGACAGTCGCTTATCTTAAACCAAAAAAACATAATTCTAGAAGTTTAAATGTCAAAAATAGAGATACAGCAGTCAATATTGTGGTATATTCTTAATCACTATGAAAAACCAAAATGACATATAGACAAAGTGCATCAGCAAAAATTAAAGACAAGACTAAGTATACAAATAAAGTACGTACACGAACATCATCATATTGGTGGAATTCATAAGCTTTCAGACGCGTCAAAAGAAAATTACCAAATATGGTCCAAACATTTAACGTTAATTATTTACAAAGACAGATATAAGAACACTATAACAAGTAATTAACATGATAAAGAAAGTCAGTACCTATAATCTTTATTTCATGTATTATTTTTGAAGTTGATAAGAAATATTTACCAACAAGGTCTTGCTATCTCCCGATGATTTTTTTTTTTTTTGACGATACCGTACGCTCTTAAAACTTAAAGGAAGGGATGTCAATGTCGCCCCGCATTTAAAAATTAATTATTGTTGTCAGTAACACTTCCTTATATTTTCATTATAATAGATATTAAAATGAACTCCTTATTTTAACATTCAATTTCAAACTATAGAAGTATAAGTCAGATGGTCAATATCAGTTCTGAAAAGATTTATTGACCCATATCTAAATTAGCAGCATGCTAGCTTTGTTAGGTAAGGATGGATATTATAATAATTTCAAGTTTCAAATGTCATTGTGACGTATTTTCACGTATCTTATTTATTAGTGTATTTGACCATGGTAACGTGTGAAAATCTCTATCTGTGTGCAAAATATAACCCGACATAACGTAAAGCGTGTGCAAAAATCCGGTTCAAACTTATTGCTATGTTATTACGCAGTAAAATATGAATTTTGACATGAGGCTCTCACAAAGGGTCAATATGTTGTTAGACATACACTGTTGAAATTAAATCTAAATATAAAAAAATATCTTAAGAAATAAAATACAAATCAAATGTAAAAAGATTGAAGTAAATGTTTTTTTTCTCACAAGTTTAAACCATGTATTTATTAACTAAATCTGAACTAAATGTGTAAATAATCACAAATAGCATACTGTTCACTATGTCGGACCTCAGATAACATAGATTTTGCACACGAAACTTCCTTAACTGAATATATAAAAATCGGCATACTACTAGACAACAACCATTCTATTTTATAGTATATTAAGCACACAAACTTCAACGAACAAAATGCCTGGACCTTGTAACTGCATTGAAAGTAAGTAGCTTACATATATATGTATAAAATTTAATTGGAAATCTAATTTGAAACATAATGTAGTTGATTACTGAATATAAATTTTATGCATCTTAAAAAAAAACGATGAGTGCATTTTGTTAATCAAAAAACAAAATTAGAAAAGATTCTCGTAGAAATCTATTGTACATATAAGGCTGCGAATTGATTTATATGAATTATAAGATAAGTGTTATGCGTAAAATATTGGAAGGTAGAGATTAAAACACAAATGGACAGTCTTTTATTTTTACTTTGTTTCCCTGCCTTCTACAACCCCCGCCTCACCTATCATTACTGCTTTGCAGAAAGGGCCGATGGGAGCGCTCCATTTGGACGATCGATGCAATTAAACGAAACTTATAGTAGGAAAACCTGTTTAAAATTTATCCTTGGATGGGAACACTACTTTAATAAATGAATTGATCCATACCTCCCTTACCTGAATGTCGTTGGTCAAACGCCTGTAATTATCATAATCTTGAATATTAAGGTAAACTGCCTGTAAAAAAAATATTTTTTTAGCAATTTATATAATACAAGTGACAGTAAAACGATTGCTTGTAAGTCAAATGAAACCACTAATATGGCTTCCTTTTTCTTTATATGTAGCAAACGTGTGTATCTGTGGTACAGGATGCAGCGGGAAATGTTGCCAATGTGGAGATGCCTGCAAATGTGCAAGTGGTTGTGGATGTTCCGGATGTAAAGTTGTTTGCAAATGTTCAGGTTTGTTCATATATATACAAATTTGTTTTTGTAGATATCCATTTTATCTACATAATTTGAATTTTAACAAAAATATAATAAGAATATTTAGTATGACTTGTTCTTCTAGACTAAAGTATCAATGAGTACACGATCAACATATTAAGTGTTCAAGACGTCATTTACAATTTGGGATATGACTTGTTCTTCTAGACTAAAGTATCATTGAGTACACGTTCAACTGATTTAGTGTTCAAGATGTTATAAACAATTTGGGAGAGGCATGACCTTGTTCAAAGCCATCATATAAGCAAAGAGTATCGATATGATGTACAATTATCTACTTATTATTAATTGTACATATATAGCAACCCATTATTTATCATATTGCAATTTTGCCAAAAAAAATTAGAAGTTTCAGTTTTCCCATTTTCAGTAACTGCTTTAAATTGCATAATAAGGAGCTCGAGGTAAAACATAAATGTATTATTAGATGAAATATTTGACCGTATTATAATTCTATGTGTTTGCTTGTTTTTTTACTTATGATATATAATTGTTTCGGAATGGTTCTGATATAAAATATGTTTTAGTTCTTTTGCTTAAGCTTTGATTAAAAAGGTAGGGAAAGGGAGTTGTTATTTAACCTATGTTTTATTCTGAATTTCTTGAACTTAAAAAATTAGTTTCAAAAGAGAAGATAAACAACAAAAATTTGCTGTGTTCATTTATACATGTATAAATGACAAATTTCAAAAAAAAAATCAAACGAGAAAACTAACGGCATAATTTATGTACAACACAATAAACAGCGTGAGTCAAAGTGGTAAACCAAAAACTATTAATCATTTTTCAGGTACTTGTGTGTGTGGATGTGATTGTACTGGTCCGGCAAACTGCAAATGTGAATCTGGGTGCTCCTGCAAGTGAAACAAAGACAGCCACAACATTAACGTGCATAATCTATTCATACTTGTAACTTATATCATTCATAATTAATTGTTGTTATTTATTAATATGAAAAACCCAAACTTTTATTTTGTTGTTGTTGAAAAATATTTATTTTGTATTTAAAGTGTTTTACGTCCATAAATGTCAAATGAATGTTAATAAATGATTGTCGTTTTTACAGCTATCAGTCTTCATTACAGGATAATCTGGTTATCCCAAAAATGTACAAAATATTTGTAGTTATCACATTATTGAGGTAAACAATCCAGGGATGTCATCCAGACAGTAAACGAAACACCGATTTCCTCTACTTGCTATACTTAATCTTAACGTTACATTTAAACTCGTTCACCAAACCTTTCTTATTGAAGTAAAGTGTGTATATCCACGTTTAAAACAGCAACGCGTGGACACTGTATCTGTATTTAAAATATAGTGTCCTCAGATATTCAAACTGCTTCGATTGTTTCTAGTAGTGAGCTCTTCGTGAATGCATGTGGTCCTTGTGTCAATCCCAGATTAGTTCAAGCATTGTTCTGATCTCTACTTAAATCAAAATACTTGAAAATTTGTATTTTTTTGCTAAAAACGCACCATTCAGGCAAAATCATACTAAATATTATGCATTATTAGCCTTTAAACATTCAGCAGATATCAATCAATCAATTATACACCACTCACAGGAAGGTATTTGATGTTGATTCATCAGTCGAAGTAGACCTTTGGATTTAGTTATTGTAATTTGTGTGTGTGTGCAATTAGTTCTTATTACTTTCAGGACTAGACCAGACATGTCTCCCCACACAGAATGTTGCCTCTTCATTAAAGAATAATTATTCCTTTAACTCTAGTTTTCCCGTCTTTGTGTTTGTTTGTTTTTGATTTTGTAAATGTTGCACTTTAAGAAAACAGATGTATTGCTGATCTTCTTTTTATGTCTAAATGGATGCTTCGAACGTATTGCCAATGAATAATTTAATGCGTGATATTACATGTCCTGAAACAGTGTGAGTGTCAACGAGACAACTCGCCATCCAAATAACAATTTATAAAAGTAAACCTATTTCTGCTGACACACAGTAGTAAGTGGCGGATATTACACTGAAGAGGTACACTTGCCAAATACAGGTGTTCATCAATTAAAAAAAAAGTTATGGGTACTTCAAAAAAATATCATACCCTAGTCTGTTAAGTAACATTTATAAATAACAGTACCCAAATCAAACTGTATTGTAGGGATGACTATTTATATCCAGACAGGTACATAGAAGGCGACGCTTGTGGAGTGCTTATAATCTTGCAGATGAATGTGCAATTACAAAGAACATTGTTTTATGATTCTCGGCTGTATGCTTATACTTGTCCCCTCATATTCATCGGTTGGAAGTAGCTTGGCTGTTATGTTTTTGACGTGCCATGTAGATTGGCTGTTTTGTTTGTGACGTGCCGTGTAGAATGGCTGTTATGTTTGTGACGTGCCATGTAGCTTGGCTGTTATGTTTGTGACGTGCCATATAGATCGGCTGTTATGTTTGTGACGTTCCATGTATATTGGCTGTTATGTTTGTGACGTGACAGACTAAAAATCAGATTTAAAAAGAATGTATGCCCAATCAAAACCTATTGTATTATTAACAAGAAAACATTTAATTCGCGAAGTTGAGTTAATACAATTGAAAAAAAAATAGCACGAAAAAAAAACCCCAAATATAGAAATATAGATATGGAAAAAATATGACGTATCTATAGTGCATGTGCAGTCATAATAAAGTCTTTGATACTGAAATCAGAAACATTCCTTTATAATTTGATGTTAACAATTAAACGTTATCGACTAATTTAAACGTTTAAACTCAAACAATGAGTCACAAGGCTGTTGATAACTCGTACGTGATATAATTGTTTGTCTGTCATTGAAGTTAATCTTTCTTACTATGGAATGCCATTGTGACATAGTTTTACATATCTCATTCATAAATATACAACTTGCCAGAAAGTATAAATCTACATAGGTCAAGTATTAATGGCCAGTTTTTTCATTTAAACACTAAAAGGGAGGCGATAGATACCATAAAAGACATTAAAACTCATAAGTAGAAAGAACAAAAATCGAAGACAAAAGTCTAAAGCGTGTTTATTTTCCAGATAAACTTTTATGCCTTATTCAAAATCATCAGTCGAAAATAAATACCCGTTCTCTAAATCATCTTGGAGTGTGAATAGTTTGGTATATATGGGCGAGTTGTTTACGCGAGGGATAAGTTTTTTCTATTCCCGCGCCATAGCGGAGGGACATAAAATTTCACCATTGTCTGCATGTATGTCCCGAAATATGTTTCCGTTCTATAACTTATAATTGCCTCACCAACCTGATATAAAACTTTTACACAATGCTTATTACTGCACAACACAGATCAAGTGTAAATTTGAGTGGCGTCATTTTTACCTTTAAAGAGTTATGCCCCTTTTAAACGAAAAAAAAGTTGAAATTTTCGTTTCCGATTTCTAGCAAGTTTGCCTCAACCAAAAACTTGAAATTTACAAACGATACTTATTCTCACTAAACACATTTCAAACTTGTATTTGATTAGGCAGTTGCTATATAGTACAATGACTATCTGACCAGTCAATACTATGTGTGCGTAAAATATTATCTTCTGCAGCACTAGGGAGTCGGCAATTATATACAAGGGCACATAAAAAAAATGTTTTGTTGTTTCATTTACATATCATAGTCCAATGTGGACAACGTATAATTAGAAAAAAAAATGTCATATATTTTCCATATTTATTAAAGAAATAATTGATACAAGCTATACTTTATTGTAGTTTTAACATCGGTATGCATTATATTCGTGATTGTTTTTTCCCGACCGATAGTGAGGGCTAAAATAACACGAATATAATGCCTACCCTACCGGGAAAATGTCCCTAGTACTACTCCGTTTTGATAAGCGTTACGTTAACTTTTCTTGAGTAAAGTTCCTACTGAAATTAAATTTTCTCTTTTCTAGAGTTATGTCCCTTAACCGTTCTCCGTTTTCTTAGTCAGGTTATATCTTTCATTATAATGTTAAATACAAACGGGGACATCATCTGTGTCCTACGGACACATTCCCCATTTATTTGTAGATTGATATTGTATTTCAAAAATATATGGGAACTTTTTTAAAGAGAAGTACGCATTCTATAAATTTTTACCAGACTTTTTAATACCACTAAAGGAATGTTGGACTTAAACATTTTGGGGGTTATAGAATTAGGGGCCAAAAAAGGTGCCCAAATAAGCATTTTGGAGTTTTTAAACAATAACTTGTTGTTTAAGTTTATTAATCACTCTGAAATTATACCACAAGTTTCCATACCATGAAGGGATGGTTAGTATTGACTTTTGAGGGTTTAGGGGCAAAAAAGGTGAAAACTAGGTTTTCAGGTCAATGGACAATTAAGACAATTTTAATGCAGTGTAAGGGAGGTAATTCAAAAATATTAAACATACAATTTGGGTATGTTCTGAAAGGAGGGGATGTCTATATCGCCAGTATAGTCGTATTTAAAAAATAATTACTGTAGTCACTAATTCTCCCTTATCCTGGGTCGATACCTCTGCTGGTCATTTATCAGTCCCCGAGGGTATCACCAGCTCAGTAGTCAGTGCTTCGGTACTGACATAATTTAACAAAATTGTCCGTTTATTAATTTTGAAAGTATTATAAAATTTAGGTTTCAACTTCTTCAGGCAAAGATGACTTTAGATGAATTTGGCTATTTATTTTAGGTATTTTTGATATATAGCTCTTCAACGATTTTTCTATACTTATCTATCATCGGTTTTCGAATATTTGGCTTTGAGTGTCCCTGATGAAGGTCAATACAGAAAAGCGCTTCGGACGCAATAAATTATTAAACGTGTTGTTTTCCATTTTTTTTTAATTTTCATATCAGATATTAAAATGAACTCTTTATTTTTACATTAAAATACTATTAATAATAATATAATAGTATAAGCGGATGGTCAATATCAGTTCTGAAAAGATTTATTGACCCGTACTTAAATTAATAGCATGTTTGCTTTGTCAGTGTAGGATAGATATTTAAATCATTCTTATTTGTTAGTGTGTCTGGTAACGTGTGAAAATCTCTATCTGTGTGCAAAACATCACCTGAAATAAAGCGTGTGCAAAAGTCCGGTAATCTATATGCTATGTTATTACGTAGTAAAATGTGGATTTTGACATGAGGCTCTCAAGTAGGGTCAGTATGTTGTTTGACATACAATGTTGTTACAAAATCTAAAAATATCTTAGGGAATAAAATATAAATAAAATTTAAAATGATGGAAGTCAATTATATGTTTATCCTCGCAATTTTAAGCCATGTCTTTATTAAAACTAAATATGTATAAAATGACATATGACATACTATATACACTATGTCGGACCTCAGATAACATTGTTTTTGCACACGAAACTTTCGCAAATGATTATATAAAAATCGGCATACTACCAGACAACAACCATTCTATTTGATATCATATTGAGCAGACCACTTCAAACGAAAAAAAAAAAATGCCTGGACCTTGTAACTGCATTGAAAGTAAGTAATTTACATGTATAAAATAGAAAATCTAACCTGAACTATAATGTGTGATGATATTTTTTAAATAAATCTTTTAAGTAAATTTGACTGCACATGTCTAAAAAAATGTTGAAGTGTGCATTAAGGTTATTATAAATAGATCAAAGATTTCCTCAAATTTATGTATAAGTGAAAGTTAAAGGAGTAATCACTAACATGTCTTCTTTTACTTTATGTGTAGCAAACGTGTGTATCTGTGGTACAGGATGCAGCGGGAAATGTTGTCAATGTGGAGACGCATGTAAATGTGCAAGTGGATGCGGATGTTCCGAATGTCAAGTTGTTTGCAGATGTCCAGGTTTGTTCATATTTATAGAATTAAAAAAAAAAACTTGAAAGATAATTTTAGTTTTAACAAACGAATGATTTCTTTCTCTGTGTAATAACTTCTAAAGCCATGCATCCTTACCCACTCTAATGCTTTTCTACAGTTTGCGCATTGCGCCTGGATGCCAGGCTAAGTACATGCTACTGGTTAAGATTGCCCATGTGTAAAACATTTAAAACAATGAAAGATTGGATGACTCATTTTGCAGGAGATTATATTTTTTGGTCATTGTATTTCCAGTTTCGTGACCAAAATTTTCTTGTCCGATTCGTCAAAATTCAGTTAACTTCTTACTGCATTTACGTATGTACTCGCGATTCTGTAGTAAAAGGAAAAGGGGGAGTAGTAGATCCAAAACGCAACTTGTGTGCTTTTTAGTTTGCTAAAAAAAAGTAATTTCAGAATGTAAGATGAAAATAAATAAAAAGTTTTACGTGTTCCTGTTTATATAATAGGAACTGAATAAAATATATATATATATAGTTCCGTGTGACAAGAGACTGGAGATAAAACCATTTCCCGACAAAGTATTTACCTGGGTTTTTTTCATGTACTATAAACCGTTTTAATGTACGGGGAATATTGATTGAAAAACCTATGGGGATGTGAGTGTTCTTTTTTCATGCATAGCAGTTCCGTCTATTAGAATAGTAATTTTGGCTAACAGTGTTTGATGGGTATAGATGATTTTAAATTGTATAGTATCTAATAAGATATTATCGATCCTTTTTTCAATCAGGATCCCGGAGCTTCTTAGAAATATAGATACGATTGACTCAGGCATAGTCGATACCAGATGAATTTTGTTACTAGTGTACTATTTATTTTGCTCTTTGTCGTTTAGTTAATTGCGTTCCGACGTATTTATGCATTCTTAGCACGAAATATGTTAGCATTTATAATGAAGATAAATCTAGAAAAGCACTTTTGATAATTTCAATTCATAGAACATTTTTTCATCTAATAAAACATATGCATATAATATTGAAATGTCTATTTAAACGAGTTGTTATTACATTTCAGGTACATGTGCATGTGCATGTGACTGCACTGGTCCGACCAACTGCAAATGTGAATCTGGGTGCTCCTGCAAATGACATAAAGACAATTACATCACGATCAATATACATGTAGTCATACTTGTAACTCATATCATTCATAAAAGAATTCGTGATGTTCACTGATATCAAATAAAATAAATTTTAATAATCTTTTTGTTGATGAATATATATTCAAATGAACATATGTGCCGCATGTGGAGCAGGATCTTCGTGTTGTTTATTCTTTAGTTTTCTATGTTGTGTCATGTGTACTATTGTTTTTCTGTTTGTCTTTTTCATTTTTAGCCATGGCGTTGTCAGTTTGTTTTAGATTTATGAGTTTGACTGTCCCTTTGGTATCATTCGTCCCTCTTTTAATAATTAGCACATTTGGAAACTTATTGACACTAACGGTAGACATTTGCATTTTGTCGAAATATGTTTCCGAAATGCTACAGTATTAGGTCTTACATGTCTTATTTAACTTATCAACATAATCATTGTGCTTGATCCGCTGAATTTCTTATACCAAAAAGGTTTGCTGGAGATATTGTCATCGTTTGATTTCTTTGAGTCGGAGGTAAAACACTTGGTAAAATGATTTGTAAGTTAGGTTGTTCGGGTTGCATGCTGGAAGAATGTCATGAACTGAACATTGAGGAAACCATGCATCAAATTTTTAAGGAGTACATTTCTAGTGTCAATCATTATCTGGCCGACCTGCATAAAGGAATTCATAATTGCACTTGAGTATTTGTTCTCGTCAGGATGAAATAGTTGCAATTGTAAGTAAAGCAGACAACTACTGTAATCAGAGCTAGATCTACCCGACATAGACTAAAATATAATGTTAATTTGGTAAGATACGAAAGTATGCGACATTCTAACATGACGTCCTTCAAACACTTTGAGGAAACACCCGTGGTAAAATATGAATATAGTGTAAGGTCTGTTTCGATTGTTTTCCCACGTCATATGTTTTTTTTATGAATGAGCAACTCGACGTCATTGAACAATGCCGTCAGAATATAAGCAATTTACGGGAAAATACATGCTTGTGAAACGGAAAATCATCACAACAAGGAAACGTAAACAAATTATGCTAAAATGAGTTTTATTAGCCATTTTTGTATACATAGTGCGTTTATTTATGGGAACGGCAAAAACGCATAGAGCGCTTTGATCCAAAAGAATTGCCGTATTGGTCCTATTAGAATCGATATAACTCATGGGAGCTTGAATATATCTAGATTTAACCACGGGTTGTCACTTTATGCCGATATTTTACCCCTCGCTATCGCTCAGGGCAAAATATTTGTTATAAAGCGCCAACCCGTGGTAAAATCATGATATATTCAAGCCCCCATGAATTATTTCTTAATTATACCATGAGCCTTTGAAGATATCTCTAGTTTTTCAATAGACTGCGGCCTTTTGGTCATATATTTTTCACCAGAACATCTTCTCAAAGTTAGTCTCATGTATATTCCTATTTATCTGCGTTGGAAAATGATTTGATAAAAGGTGTTTATCAAACGATGGAAGGGAATAAGAGTGGTACTCCCTCTACCACTCTTTGACACGTCACTGAATAAAGTATTCATTTACATAATGTACTATTGATGGTATTGACTAAGACATTTATAATGACTGAGCCGTAGCCGAGGTCACTATTGCTGTCACAGGCAATACCACTGTCCTACGGGCAGCCCATATATCCCGATAAGAAAAATAACTTCATAAACTATTATGTTTATATCATTGAGGAACCATGTTTCAAAATAAGTAATAATTCAAAATGATTAGAGTTAACTTGAGATATGACTAACGATTTCTATAAGAAAGAGTTAAAATCGGTCATAGTGATAACAATAAGCTATTGCCATTTATTTAAGTGCACGTTTTCTGTATACGAAAACAAAATAATTTTCATTTTAATTTCATGATCAACGAAAACATATGTTAAACAATTCAATATCAATTGAAAATTGACAATCTAAACAGAGAAACTACGAGCCACTGGCCATTAACATGTTAATTTCTGTTAACGACCGGTTTCATTTATTTTCTGTTAAAAGTCCGATGGACATTTTATTTTAGAGAATACAGAATATCATTGTTATCCAAGAAGAGATGCTTAAATTCTAAACCGATATGAAATAATGGACATGCACTGTAACTACATAATAGTAATAGAAAAACTGGACACTATCGTAATTACCTCATAAATAAGAGAAAAGAGCCTCTATTTTCCAACTTATTACGCCTTATTCAAACTCATCATTCAACAATAAAATCAAGAACAAAAAATACCTGTTTTCTAAATCATCTTTGGAGGTTGGTACTTTTGGTATAAATGGGCGAGTGTTTTAAGGGAGGGATGAAATTGTTCTGTTTACGCCCCAACCAAGTGTCACCATTAACAGTATGTACGTACGGACGTCCCAACATTGGTTTCCGCATACTAACTTTAGTTTGCCTCAACCAAATATTAAAAAATCATTTACATAATGCTTCTATAATTATTACAACAGAACAACTTTGAATGTGATCTAGCGTCACTTTTAACTCTTCAGAATTATGCTTTTTTACAAATGGTAAAATAGTTCAAACAATATCAGTACCAATAGAGAGATAACGACTCGTACTAGAAATTATAGCATGTGTGTTGTCAACGTGTTAGGTATTTGTTGTCCTTTTTTAAATGTCATCGTGACAAAGTTTAACATAGCTGACTTATTCCTAAATATGTATGGAAACTTGCCGGAAACTATGGATTTACATTGGTGTAGTTACAAAAGACAGTTAATCATTCAAACATTAAATTTCGAATAAAAAATACTAGTTCTCTATGAGAGAGGCTTAAGATACCAGAGGGACAGTTAAACTCATTAATCAAACATAAACTGACAACGCCATGGACACAAAATAAAAAGACAAACAGATAAATGACAGTAAACAAGACAAAACATAGAAAACTAAAGACTTAGGCCGTGTTCACATTGACCTAAATTCGGTATTGTGTTAGTGTAACTCACACGTTTTTTAACTCAATGTTTACATTAGTTTAAATCATGTTTTATCTACACACAGTCGATAGTCAATCTAGGCCTTGTGTAGGTTAAGTGTACACAAAACTAGACATTTAGGACATTAGTATTACCGTGTATATATTTAAGGGGGAAACTATTTTTGAGTAAAATTGATATTTTTGATAATTATTAGTATAATTCTTTACAGAAATTGTTGTCTAAATTTTACAGATTTTTTTTTTTGTTAAAAAAAATTAACGTACTTTATTAATCCCTGATCAAGACTCAAAGCAGCATCATTGCCGAAGCCATAAGACAGCAACCAATTGAAATTTTCCGGGGGGGGGGGGGGGGCATATTATAGTTGAGTATAAAACATAAAGGCAAGGGGGTGGGGGTGGTGAGCTATGGATTTTGTTTTGGAAATGAAAAATGTTTCCAGTTTTTGCCCTGAAATAAAAATTTGTAAGTTTCACCCTCAGCTGCCTCTATATATAATGCTAAAATTGATTTCGACTTGTCACCAAAATTTGTCCTGAAAAAAAAAACTCACGCCCCCTACCTCCGCTCCCCCTCCCCCTCCACAAAAAATGAAGTAAATAGTTGCTGCCTAATTCATTTGAAAAGGTCTTCCCGAATCGACTTGACGTACACACAAATATTCGCCAATGATCTTTACTCAAACAACGATTTACGCATTAATGCATTACTAAAAAAGTGTGAGGTAAATGATATGTTTGTCTAGTATCTCAGATCCGTTTAAAAACACTTAAAATAAATAAAAAAAACGTTACCCTATTCCTTTACCAAATACTCCTTTGAGAAGAAATACCATTTGAAACGAACAGAAAAGATAAAAATGTAGTGATCCCTAATATCTCAATCCTTTTTTCGGCTGTAAGCACCCTGCAGCTAACGTTTTCTAATGCGCAATCGAGACATATCTAGTGTATTCAAACTACTGCAAATTATAAAAAAGGCTTTCATAAAGTAGCAACCACTTAACTTAAAAAAAGGGGGAGGGTTATTTTTTTTATGTGAGTCAGATTTTTTTTCGCGCGAACGTTTTTATTCCTTTTTTTCGATGCTCGTGATCAAATACTTTGTTTTCAATGTTTAACACTATAATGTATGGGGAAACTCTTGATTCAGAATAATCTGTATGACCATTTTTTTTATTTCAAATTGGGGATCGGAATATTTCCATTCCCAGCCCCATCTCCCTTTTGAAGTCGAATGGTTGTTTCCTTAGGTAGCAATTAACAGTTAGGAAAAAATATTAAAATTTGCTCTCATAAATTTTACCATCCCCTTTTCATTGCTTTCTTGCAATACTAATCTTACTGTTTGTGTCATATATGTGCATATGTATGTAATCAGAATCTTCCATAGATTTTATATCCAGTATATAAAATGGTAAAATATAATTTCTTTTGGGTGTATCCATGGCAACAATCTGCACTTATTTGCTATAAAATATTGCAAAAAGGGGGGAAAAGATGTCACATATTTCCCCAAAATATGGCTAAAAGTAGAATTTCAATCGCTTGAATTAATACCTTTTCTGAAACTGTGTACATATATCATTCAGTAGATCCAATGAAAATCATATGTCTTTCATCTCATTTTTTTGTAAAATTGCGTCAAAAACTTCGTGTAGAAAAAAAGTGTTTGTAAACATTACATTAATTTCTGGACCAATGGCCGGTCAAGCTATGAAAATACGGATTGTCAAACAGAAAATAGCCCATAAAACAAGTTAAAAACAATCTTGATGCCCTTATAAACCATCTTTGAAGGCTAAATTAGTACTCAGCTGTCTAAAAATGAATTTTATTACATAATAACTTTCCTATTTGAAAAATCCACAGGGGCCATAATGCGAAACTAAACTCCTAACTGTGTATTGCTACCTTAATAGTAAATTTTTTTTTTCAATTCTCCCTTTTTACTAATTTTCTGTGTTCTGCTAGCTTACACGAGTAAAATGGCCTTTTATTTTTGAAAATTGGTTGAGTAATGAATATTTTATGAAGGTTAGCAGTTGACACTGAAACGCGACAAAACTTGATTTAAAGAAAAATGCCAAGTCAAAGTGTAAAATCTTGTTTTTACCTCAATTGTTGGCTAAATCTTTAAAACTATTCCTTTTTTTGTCAGTTTTTTTAGTTGAACATCTTCATAAGATATTTGATGATGCAAAATTGTACATAATTTAGCAATTTCAAGCATGAAAATATTAATCTTTATGTTTATTGCATACCAAAGACTTTATTAAAAAACTTGGTAGTAGGTAATTAATTTCCTACATCTGATTCAACTATATTTTTAATATATGCAAAAATGTAACATGAAATCTTGATAAAAATAATAATTTGTTATATTCGCAAGAAAAAAACAAACGCGTTCAATTCTTAGGCTACTACATGCACCCCAATCCTTCAGAAGCAACGGTTAAGCGGATAGAGTACAAATATAAGCCGTGTGTCAAAATGTCTAATTTTGGTTGCTAAGGACTGTAAACAATAAAATTGACATGTATTGTCATTCTTAAAGACTTAATTCCCTCAGAAGTTGATTTAGAATCTAAATATCAATAGATTTGTGGTATGAAAAGTCTTAAATTATACAATTCTGAGCTTGGTAAGTATGCCATAAGGTAGCAATTAACAGTTAGGAAAAAATATTAAAATTTGCTCTCATAAATTTTACCATCCCCTTTTCATTGCTTTCTTGCAATACTAATCTTACTGTTTGTGTCATATATGTGCATATGTATGTAATCAGAATCTTCCATAGATTTTATATCCAGTATATAAAATGGTAAAATATAATTTCTTTTGGGTGTATCCATGGCAACAATCTGCACTTATTTGCTATAAAATATTGCAAAAAGGGGGGAAAAGATGTCACATATTTCCCCAAAATATGGCTAAAAGTAGAATTTCAATCGCTTGAATTAATACCTTTTCTGAAACTGTGTACATATATCATTCAGTAGATCCAATGAAAATCATATGTCTTTCATCTCATTTTTTTGTAAAATTGCGTCAAAAACTTCGTGTAGAAAAAAAGTGTTTGTAAACATTACATTAATTTCTGGACCAATGGCCGGTCAAGCTATGAAAATACGGATTGTCAAACAGAAAATAGCCCATAAAACAAGTTAAAAACAATCTTGATGCCCTTATAAACCATCTTTGAAGGCTAAATTAGTACTCAGCTGTCTAAAAATGAATTTTATTACATAATAACTTTCCTATTTGAAAAATCCACAGGGGCCATAATGCGAAACTAAACTCCTAACTGTGTATTGCTACCTTACCGCTAGAAAAATTGTCCAAAAATTTTGAATTCAGTTCTACGTAATGAACATTTAAATGACATATAGTTTACTAGTGGGAACAAATCTTATGTACAGGTAGCTAAACAAGGTGTATATATGTGAACAAATGTAATGTGAAACCAATGTACACTACACTTAATTAATTGTAAACATGTTTACTCTACACGGCGTTTGGTGTGAACACGGCCTAAGAGACACGAACACTACCAAAAACTGGGTGTGATCTCAGGAGCTCTGAAAGAGTAACCTACTTCACATGTGGCACCCCTCGTGTTGCTGATGTTATTACAAACCTGGTAAATTGTTTTATTCGGGAGGTCACATTCGTGGTGAAAAAAGAAGTTGATTGTAGTTACGACATAAGGAACATATCCGATATCATCCTTGAAACGCTTATTCAATAACGGTCAACCAACTCGTGATGTCGTCCATAAAATTAACGAAAGTATGATTTCAACTGCACCATTGGAACTCTTGTTTAATAGCTTCCTTGTGAGTAGCAACCTCTATCAAGGAAAAAATCATTGGAAATAAAAGCCCGGGACTATCGTATCAATTGTGGAATACTTTGTAAATCAGGTTTCGGATTGTCTGGTTAATGTGGGCAGAGGTTTTTGGAAAATGGTTAAATTTGTTCTTTTCAAAATATAATAATGAGTTTGACCTGCAGTTTTCGAAAACCAATATAACATTAAAGATAACCATGGTCTTGCAAAAAGCACATTTTGAACTCTAATGAATAAATTGTAAGTTGTTTCCTACACTACAAAACAATGTGGATCATTACACTGATTTTTTGTCAAAAAGAGGTATTGTAGTCATTATTGTGTTGTTATCTATATTACTATAAAACAAAGAACTATGTAAACAGTGAAAAACAAAATGGCATATAGACAAAGTAAATTAGCATAATTGAAAGACAAGAATACAAAAAAAAAACTAATACTGGACACATTTTGTTAGCGGGATGCATAAGTACCCAGGCACGCCAAAAGGAAATTAACAAAACAAATGTAATGTAAAAAAGTAAAGGATAATAAAGATAAAAAATAAAAGAACAATAAGACACGTAATTATGATGATAGACAATTTCAGTACCTAGAATCTATATTTCAAGACCTCCACGTAAATGACGTATGATACGCAATAATTATCATCAAAGTATGGTATCTTCTGAAGAAGGCGGAAGGTCAATATCATATCTTCCAATTAATGGTTTTTTTTCGAAACAGTGTGAAATGTTCTAAAGAATTTAAATATAAGAACTCTAATATACAGAAAAAGGTGACATGTCCATATCGCTTGTATAGTAATTTTGAAAAATTATTTACTTTAATCAGTAACTTTCCGTAATATTTTTATTTGAGATATTAAACTTATCTAATGATTTAAACATTAAACTTTTAACTATAGGTTTAGTCATGCATAGGGTCAATATCAATTCCAAAAAAAGATATGTTGACCCAAATTTAAAATTACAACGTTTACTATGTCAGTGTAGGATGGTTATTTTTATCTTTACCAGTATTAAATGTAATTGTGACATAGGTTTACATATCTAATAATAAGTATGTTTAAGAACGTGACATAATATCTATCTGTGTGCAAAACAACTGTGTGCAAAACATCATCTGACATAAAGCGTGTGCAAAAATCCATATCAATCTAATTACTATGTTATTACGCAGTAACGTATTGATTTTATCATGAGGCCATCGAGAAGGGTCAGTATATTGTTCGACATACACTCTGGTTATACAATGTCGTGATACCACAGAAATAAGTACAAATAAAATTTAGAATGATGAAAATTAATTATACATTATTTTCTGATTTTAACCATGTCTTCATTAAGTTAAGCGAAACTGAATATTTAAATAATGACATATGGCATACTATTTACTATGTCGGACCTCAGATAACATAGATTTTGCACACGAAACTTTCGCAAATGGTTATATAAAAATCGGCATATTACTAAACAACAACTATTCTATTTTATAGCACATTAAGCAGACCAATTTAAACGAACAAAATGCCTGGACCTTGTAATTGCATTGAAAGTAAGTAGCTAACATATGTTTTAACTTTTAATTGGAAATATAACTTGAAATATAATGTGATTGATTATTGAACATAAATGTTATGTATATTAAAAAAAAATGATAAGTGCATTTGAAAAACAAAAATGAAAAACAGAGGTAATAATATGAATGTACATTCGTCTTCTTTCTTTGAGAACCTCCCGCTTCATCTACTAATTACTGCTATGCAACTATTCATTTTTTTTTGGGGTGACCAGAAATATTAGTAGCTTTTGCGGATTAAATATTCATTTTCATGTGTTGCTTCGCACGCAATTTTTCTTGCAGCCTTACCGAGGCAAATTATTCATTTTCAAAAATCTCTTGTCCCCTTCCGTAGATCAAATGATCGCTGTCCTACCTTGATGTCATTGATGGTTGACGTGCAGTACATGTAATTACACCCTTGAATATTAAGGTAAACTGACTGGTAAAAATTTTCAAATGTTTTCCATTTATGGTGTATTCATTATTAATCGTTGGATACCAAATTAAATGGATTTGGTTGGTACAGGTAAATAACGAATTAAATGTTCAACGAATTACAAACTTTGATCAGGCTTGTTTGCATACATCGGCAGTACTACGAAATTAAGTGCATACACATACTAGTTTTCCTTTAACCACGAAAATTGGTTCCCACAAAAAAAGTACAATATATAATACAAGTGAAAGTTAAAAGATTGATTGTGAGTCAATTGAAATCACTAATAGGTTTTTTTTACTTTATGTGTAGCAAACGTGTGTATCTGTGGTACTGGATGCAGCGGGAAATGTTGTCAATGTGGAGACGCCTGTAAATGTGCCAGTGGCTGTGGATGTTCCGGATGTAAAGTTGTTTGCAGATGTCCTGGTTTGTTCATTTTTACAGTCCACATTTTTTAAATATTCATTTTATTTAGATAATTTTAATTTTAACAAACGGTTTTTTTTTCATTCTCAGGAACTGCTTTAAATTGGATATGTGTAGAAAGTAAAAAAAATGATGATAAACTGAAACATTCCCCGTGTTATCGTTTTATTTAGTGCATGTTTGCTCGTGTCTTGACCTTTATTTCAGTATGGAAATCGTCAAATTACAAAATCCTACTTCATTAACTAACGAACCTGTAATGGAAAAATTTACAATTTTACTAATATCAAAAAACAATTTTCAGAAAGGAAGTTGAAAATGATTTTTTTGTACATGCTTCTGTTTATATATGAATCTTTTATAATTATGAAAATACATCGATCCATCGCTCTTGATACCATCAATCATTGATTTCTTCAATAAAACATAAACACATTATATTGAAATGCCTTTTCAAATGCCTTTTCAAATGATTTTTTATTATATTTTAGGAACCTGTGCGTGTGGATGTGACTGTACTGGTCCGACAAACTGCAAATGTGAATCTGGGTGCTCCTGCAAGTGACATAAAGACAATTACATCACGCTCAATATAGACATACTTGTAACTCATATAATTCATAAAAGATTGCGTGATGTTCATTGATATCAAATAAACAAACTTTTAATAATATGTTTTGTTGATAAATATATATTCATATTGACATAAAATTAAGAATGGAAACGTGGAATGTGATAAAAGAGACAACTACCAAACTAAAGAGCAGAAAACAACTTTAGACCACAATTTGGTCTTCAATACAGCTTGAAAATCCTGCACCCGAAGAAGTGCTTCAGCTGGCCCTTGAAAAAATCGTGTACTAGTCCAGTGATAATGGACGTCATACTAGATCCAAAATATACAAGTGAACTTAAATTAAAAATCATGCAATACTAACAAAGGCCAGATGCTCTTGACTTGGGAGAGGCGCAAACATGTGGCGGGGTTTAACAGGATTTGTTGAGATCTCAATCCCCCCCCCCCCTTATCCCAGTAGCAAGAGTAGAAAAAACGCACAGCATATATATATACAATTAATTATTAGCACAGTTGGAAACTCATTGGCACTGAGGGTAGACATTTGCATGTCCGAAAACCCTTGGTAAAATGAGTTGTAAGTTAGATTACTCGGGTTGTATAAGTACACAGTCATGTCGATCGAAAAAGTATCGTGGAATCATCTAATCGCCATACAGGAACGTTGCTATGATCTAAGCATTGAGTCTCTATTTACCAGCTTATTACGCCTTATTTAAACTCACCATTCGAAAATAAAATCATGAAGAAATAAATACTCGTTCTCTAAATCGTCTTCGGAGTTGGATACTTTTGGTATAAACTTGGCGAGTGATTAAAGGAAGGGTTGAAATGTTCTGTTTAAGCCCAACAATAGCAGAGGAGTATTTAGTGTAAGCATTAATAGTTAGTACGTCACTACGTCCCAAAATTGGTTTCCGCTCACTTACTGTAGTTTGCCTTAACCAAATGTTAAAAATTATTGGAACAATGCTTTTATAATTATTACTATAAAACACTTATCAAGATTGTATTTAGCTGGAGTCACTTTTTACTTTCCAGAATTTTGCCCCATTTACAAATGGAAAAAATGATGAATTTTTCGCTACCGTTTTCTATTTAAGGTTTGACTGAAGCAAATGTTATGAAACTTATGCACAATGCTTATTACCACAAAACATAGTTCGATGTGAAATTTGTGGCGACATTTTTAGCTTTCTAGGGTTATGATCCTTTACAAATTGAAAGATTGCTGAATCTTTCGTTTCGTTCACTTACTTCAGTTTGCAGCAAGCAAATGTTATGGAACTCATTCGCTTTGCTTATTGCCACAAAAGATAGATAAAGTACGAATTTGGGCGGTGTCACTTGTACTGTTCTTGAGTTATGTTCCTTTATAATGTTATATGCAGGCGAGGGAATCAGCTGTGTCATAGTAGCAAAAATCACCATATATAAAGTACTGTCATTGCAGCATCATATTATTAAGAGTACGAACACATTAGTTGAGTGAATTTGAGTAAAACAATAAAACATATTTACTAAAATGTTATATATAAAAAACACCGAACTCTTAATGAAAATTCAAATTGGAAAAATTCTTAACAAATGGTAAAATCATAACACCAAACACGACAAACGAATGAAAACCAACGGACATGCATACAGGAAATTCCCTCTGTAGAAATATAGACGATTTAACCTGGTTTTACAGCTAGCTCGACCTCAGTCTAACTGATACATGTATGTGATTCGCATACACATAAAATTATATTGACAATAGTGTGTGAATAAAATAATCAGACATAAAACTAGAAGGTAAAAATGTCAAAAATAGAGGTATAACAGTTAAGATCAGTTAACATTGTGTAAAATTCGTTATTTCTATAAAGAGTAACAAATATGTATACATAATACAACGAAAACCAAAATGGCATATAGACAAAGCACATCAGCAAATATGAAAGTCAAAAATACAAACAATGACACACAGACAACAACATATTAATGGGATGCATAAGTACCGAGACAAGCCAAATGGAAATTATCTAAACTGTACAAGTAAGTAAAGGTTAATAATCTACAAATAGATTTAAAGAAACACTATAGCACTATATTAAGATGATTAAAACATTCAAACTGTGTACATATATAGATATAGGAAGATGTGGTATGAGTGCAAATGAGACAACTCTCCATCCAAATAACAATGAATAAAAGTAAACCATTACAGGTCAATTTACGGCCTTCAACATGGAGTCTTGACTTTCATCGAACAACATGATATAAAGAGCCCGAAAAATAACTAATGGCAAATTTTCAATCGGGAAAACCAACACTCTAATCTAATCATTCTAAAACGAGAAACATGTATGAACTAAAACCACAGACGACAACATCTGTACATTAGATTCATGACTTACATGTAGGACAGGCGCAAACTTTAGCTATGTTTCAAAACAAACAAGTATGATTTGTGATTTTGATACGGAATATATATCAAGAGGTCTTGGTATCTTTTTTTTTTAAAGGACGAGACGTTCTAAACAAATAAATTAAATTAAAACTAAAACTCCAATAAAATATAACTAGATGCTCTCAAGAGCCTGTGTCGCTCACCTGTATTTACTATTGCTTTCGAATCATGTAAAAAAAGTGTTAAAATCATAATTGATAGTATTAGATATTACATACTATTAGTACTATAGTGATATATAACATAATAACCAAAAACTGCAAAATTTCGGGAATTGTTGTAATAGTTAACAGACGACGACGACGACGGACAACGAACACCAATTGATGAGAAAACTCCGCTTAACATTTTCATGTTAGATATTACAATATTTATTATCTACAGTAATTGATTTTACAGTTAGCTTTAAACTATAGTATAAGTCGGAACCGAAAGAAATGATTGACCCGTACTTCTATCTTTATTCTTATCAGTAATGTTATTCTTACATAGGTACAGAGAAGATAAAATTACAGCATATTTGCTATGTCATGTGTAGGATGGATATTTTTTTTATCCTTCCTAGTATTAAATGTTATTGCGACATAATTTAACATATCTTATTTATTAGTGTGTTTGGTAACGTGTTAAAATCTCTCTGTGTGCAAAACATCACCTGACATAAAGCGTGTGCAAAAATTTGATTCAATCTGATTTCTATGGTATAAAGCAGCAAAATATTGACTTTGACATGAGGCTCTGAAGAAGGGTCAGTATGTTGTTTGACATAATTTGTGGTTATAATTATGAAATATCTTAATAAATATAGTACACAGTAAATTTACAGTGATGTAAATCGATTATATTTTTTCACTAGTTTCAACCTTGTCTTTAAAAATCTAAACTAGACTAAAAATGTTGATAATGAAATATGGCATAGCATATATACTATGTCGGACCTCCGATAACATAGTTTTTTGCACACGGAATTGTCTCAAATGAATATATAAAAATCGTCATACTACAAGACAACATTAAAGTATTTTTTACATCTTGCATAGCTTAATGCGGCTGCATTAATTCATCAATTTGTATTTTCTCTTGAATTTATGATACCAAATGTTTAAGTGGGGTACAATCATCATTAGTCTTCTCTCGTTCGGAACTAAAACTATTGATAAATAAGTTGTCAGTAATGTAAGCTGTACAGGTTGTATAAAACACAGTTTTGTCCGATCGGAATAGTTTAAAATTCTCATTGCGAGTACAGCTGATAAGTGCTATAATCTGTAAATTGTAGAAATCTTGCATCAGTTCTCTCAGGGGTTCATATCCGATTGCAATAATCAGCCTTGTCGGCCTGCATTGTGAAATTTATTATTGTATTTGTGTATATGCTCACAACCTGAATATGAATGAAATGGGACATAAAGCAACTGCTGAAATAAGAGCTAGAGTTATCCCGCTTAGACTCAAGGTTTTTGGCTAAAATACGATGTGTTTGACTAAAAGTATGCGACATTATATCATTAATCTTTAACAGTACATTGTATCCTTGATATTAACGTCTCTCTTTTTATATTTTTTGTTCACCAGAACACCGTCTCAAAGTTTTGTTTTCATGTATATTTCTATATATCTGCGTTGGAAAATATTTTCTGTACCTTTACGTTACAACCCTCTTTTTAATTACCTTTAATGTAGCAGATTCTTTATTATATCTCATTACCGCCTGCTCAAAGTTTTTATTAAGATTATTAATTTAAGGGATGAATGTATCATTTTTTTTTTTATCTTTTGATGGCAATTGTTCATTTTCAAGTCGCAAATTTGGTTTTTAGCGAAGCGAGCGTCAAAAAATATTTTCGAGCGCAAATTATTCATATACAATTGAGAGTAGAAAATGGAAATAGGGAATGTGTCAAAGAGACAACAACCTGATTTAAGAGCAGAAAACAGCCGAAGGCCGCCAATGGATCCTCAATACAGTGAGAAAATCCAGCAACCTGCGGCTTGCTTCAGTTGGCCCCTAAAGAAAAAAATGTATTAGTTAAGGGATAATGAGCGTCATAATAAACGCCGAAATATACAAATGAACTTATAAAAAATCATACAAGATTAACAAAGGGCAGAGGTTCCTGACTTGGGACAGGCGCGAAAATGTATGCCTGGGATAAGAACATCCTTAGTTTTCGAAAAATTCAACAAGACATAAAAATAGAAGCCAAAAAAGTTAAAAATAGAGTTATAGCAGTCAGCATGGTGTTAATATATTCCTCATCACTATAACAAAAAACAAATATGCCAAAAATGAAAAAAAAAACAAAATGGAATAAAGATAAAGGAAACCAGCGAATATGAAAGACAGGAATAAAAATTAAAAAAAAACCACAGACAACAGCATATTGGCGGACTGCACAAGTGCCCCGATACGTCAAAAGGAAATTTTAAAAAAGAAAAAGAATATACAGTAAAGGTTTATGATTTACAAAGATAAATAAGAGAACACTATAACACGTAAATAAGATGACAAATAATGTCACAGTACATATTGCAACGTGTTTTCGTGTGTAAACGTATTTTTCTTTTTTTATCTGTCTCATAACATTATACCCCGCTAGCTCGGCCGTTTACGTTACTGGTAGAGAGGGTTCGGCCTGTGCTTTCGCTCCAGGACTTCTGACAGCATACTGATTGTACAACGAAACAGTAAATTCAATAAATGACAGGTATAAGAAACCTAAAAATGACCACTGATGACGATTTGCCAAGCAATGTATTTGCTCATATAACAAATGACCATAATTCATAAAACCGTTTCATATTTAATAGATAAAGACAATATAAATACATAAATATCGCGGTATCTCCGTGTGAAAATATCAATTCATAATTCCAATACATTTTCGAACTTCCCCTTTTTGGACAAACGAGGTGAAAATTACCCATTACAAGTTTACCAATTCAAAGACGCGTTTGGCCTTAGTGCTATCTAATTAAATAAAATAATATGATACTAGCATTTTGAGGTGTCCGTCTACTTAAAATATTGAGAGTACTTAATAGTCTAGTCGTCTTTAACTAAAATATTATTATTTAATCAATCAAGTTGTGACGTCAAACTTCCGAGACAAAATAAATATACCCACTGGTTCCCATCGACTTTGTAAGACAAGATCATGAAGCTCATTATTCTATGATTAGGAAACAAAAATCGGTCCATTAAAAAAACCATCGCATTTATCTATACCCGTTTAATTTTCAGTCCAACCAGAGCAATGTCTGAAAACGTTTTTTCAATATCATTGACCCAAAACTAAAACATGCGATAATACAAAATTCTATTTTAGAGTAAGGCACGAACAATTTAGTAGATTGACGAACGTTACTCCAAAATACCCCTCGGATTAACCATCTGTCTAAATATCGCTTTCAAACTGAACTCCATCTCTTAATAAACCCGAAATCATAAAATATCAAGCTTAGTGTACAATTCCCTCTATTTATTCTGGAACGTACAACTTACCAATACGAAAGTTTTCCCCAATCTAAAGAAATACTGCCCTGACGAACTTTAAATATTTAAGTCTGGACATTGCGTCTCAAGCACGAGAAAAACGATCCCCGCGAAAAAGTGACCGGACAACTATAGTTATATATAGTATCTAAAAATAGAAATAGGGGAATTTACGATGACCCATAAACGTTACAATATATAATCTATATTTAAGACCGTCATGTATTTTTGTGAATTTGACACGGAAGATATGTAAACAAGGTCTTAGTATCTTCTTAATAAAAATGTTTTTTTTTAGAAAACAAGGACGAGACGTTATAAAAAATACTAATGTATCGAAAAAGGTGTCTAATTTCAACATTAACTTATCATAAAACTATAATAGTATAACTTGGAAAATAAATATCAATCCTGAAAAGATTTATCGATCCGTACTTAAAAGTACAGCATGTTTGCTATGTCAGTGTAGGAAAGATATTTTTATCCTTCCTTGTATTAAATATCATTGTGACATAGTTTTATATATCTTATTTATTAGTGTGTTAGGTAACGTGCTAAAATATCTATCTGTGTGCAAAACATCACCAGTCATACAGCGTGTGCAAAAAATCCGGTTCAAACTTATTGATATGTTATGACGCAGTAGAATATGGATTTTGACATGAGGCTCTCCAGAAGGATCAGTATGTTGTTCGACATACATGCTTGTTATTAAATGTAGTAATACCTTAAGAATAAAGTACAAATAAAATGAAGAATAATGTAAATCGATTTAATTACTTTCGCTAATTTGAACCATGTCTTTGTTAAGTAATGATATATGGCATAATATACACTATGTCTGACCTCCGATAACATAGGTTTTGCACACGGAAATTTTCTGAAATAGCTATATAAAAATCGACATACTACCAGACACCACCCATACTAGTAAAAGGATATTAATAAGATCTACTAAGCAGACCAGCTTCAACGAATAAAATGCCTGGACCTTGTAACTGCATTGAAAGTAAGAAGCTTACAATTTTATCTTTAAATAATTTGAAATTGAGAATGGAAATGGGGAATGTGTCAAAGAGACAACAACCCGATCTTGTGTCTTGATTATTGAAAACTAAACAAATGTTGATGAGTTCACTTATGTTATAATTTCTAAAAAATCATTCTCGTTAAAATTATTGTAAAAGTAAGACAGGATAAAGGGCCTCTTTTTATTCATGATGTTGTAAAGTTCTTTGCAAAATAATGATATTTGTTTTGATAAATTAAAGAAACAAGAAAATCGATCAATGTATGTTGTGAGATAATTATGCGTAAGAAGTTGGCAAATGAAATTAAAATACAAATGCACACTATCCTATTTATATGTGTTCTGTTGTCTCCCCTTTATCCCCTGGTCTCGCTTATTTATTACTGCTGCGCATAAGGAACGACTTTTTATTATTATTTTAGGGGAGGCCAGAACGAATTTTTGCAGAATGAACATTTATTTGTTGCTACCCACGCTAACTTTCCCAATGGCCTTAGCGAGGCAGAATATTAATTTTCATAATCATAATCTTAAAAACTAACTTTAGGGGAAACCACCTTGTAACAATTTTCAAATATTTCTCATTGATGTAATACAATTGAAAGTTATAAGATTCGGTATGCCATAGTCAGTTGACTTCACTTATTATATGTCTGCTTTTACTTTGCAGCAAACGTGTGTATCTGTGGAACCGGATGCAGCGGGAAATGTTGTCGATGTGGAGACGCCTGCAAATGTGACAGTGGCTGTGGATGTTCCGGATGTAAAGTTGTTTGCAAATGCTCAGGTTTGTTCATTTTACAGATTTTAAAAGAATTAATATTTTAAGAAGTAAACTTTTAAACAACCGCATGTTTTTTTCTTTTTCTGTGCAGTAACTGCTTTAAAAGATGTATGATTTTATGATGGATTTTATGACTCATTTTACAGAAGGTTGTAATTTTTTTCGGTATATTTCCTTGTTTAATGACCAGAATCATCATGATACAAAAATACGTCTACTTCATTTTATAGAAAAGCGCTTATGATAATATAAATCAATCAGAAGAAAAATAATCTGATAAAACATATACACATTATATTAGATATGCCTATTAAAATGAGATTTTATTATGTTTTAGGTACCTGTGCATGTGGATGCGACTGTACTGGTCCAACAACCTGCAAATGTGACTCTGGGTGCTCCTGCAAGTGACATAAAAACAATCACATCACGATCAATATAGACATAATTGTAACTCACATCATTCATAAAAGAATTCGTGATGTTCACTGATATCAAATAAACATTTTTTTAATAATTTGTCTGTTGATAAATTTGTATTCATAGATATAAGAAGAAGTGGTATGAGTGCCAATGATACAATTTTAGGTAAAAGTACGATCTTTAACACAGAGCACCGAAGAGCAAGCTATAAAGGGCCTTAAAAAAGTGTTAAACCATTCAAACTGTCTAATATATTTAAAAGACCGGTAAACGAGAAACACTTATAAACCGCATCCACCAACGAAAACTACTAAACACAACTGATTTAGGACATGTGCAAACACATGAGGGTTTAAACGTTTTAATAAGAACCAACCTTCACTCTTATATGAAACAACATCACAACATAGAAAGATGCACTATAAAATATCAACTGAAATAGCTGAAGTCAATCAAAAGACAAAACACAAGTGAACATGCACTGAAAAAATAAATATGATCAATGAAAATACAAAATAAGTTAAAAAAAAAAAGGTGACTTATTAAAGGCAACAGTAGTATACCGCTGTGAAATGTTAAACAATTTCAGTAAAATGACAATAACCTTGAAAAAATCCAACAATTGCAATTACAATAATATAAACAGATAATGAAAATAATTGTGCTGTAAGGTATATAGTTTAAATGGAGAATGGATTTTACAAAATAAATAATATTCATAGTACGAAGAATTGAAAATGTATATACATTGTATATAGTATATTTACCTATATACTTATCAGCACATTTGGAAACCGATTGATACAAGCAAACATTTGCATGACTGAAATATGTTTTCTTGATTTGATAGTTGTAATTTGTCATTAAACTTGTCTCGTTCATAAAAACACAGTTCTGTCCAATCGGAATAGTTAATTATAATCTACACATATTAGGAACCTTGTTTCAGGGCTGCATCCTAGTCGACATGCATTACGGAACTTATTATTGTATTTGTATATTTTGTTCTCGTCCTGAATATGAAATGAAATAGTTGTCAATGGACGTTAAGCAAGTAACTGCTAAAGAGCTAGAGTTATCCCGCTTTAGCTAAATGGTAATTTGTTAAATGTAAAATACCATATTTTTGACTTTAAGAGTGCGACATTATATCATGAATCTTTAAACATATCTTTTTTTTCAAATAAGGACCCAATGGCGTCCACCTTTTCATAATATATTTTTCACAAGAACATTGTCTCAAAAGTTTTTTTTATGTATTATTATTCCTATATCTACGTTAGAATTGTTTTTTACCTCTTTTTATTTACCTTTTACTTTGCAGGCTAACAGTTGTTATTACGAGTTTTGCTTTTAAATTGAAATGTATCAATTGATTCTTTTTTCAAATGCAATTGCTTAATCGTACCGTACAATATAAAATGTTATCTTAACTACCATTCCTTCCTGAGTTAGAAATTAAATTTGTTTTCTTGTTGACATTATTTGATGTCAAGTAGGCAAGAAAAAATAAACATAAGGGAAGGATAGAAATTGTCGGTCAGGGTGACATCAACGAGCGTATCCAGTCGAATTTTTAACGATGTGATACTAAACAAATATATAAAGGGGACAGGGAGGTACCCCCTACGACCCTTAAATCCTCAGCTGAAAAGGGTAGGTTTGTTAGTCTTAATTAATGTGTTGACGAATAAAAATCTTAGAAATATATCGATAAAAATTTAAAGTATGAATATATCCTCAATGCATGAAGTAACTGAAATAAGCATTGGATCTTTGTTGATGCATTGTAATTTAAGATCATAATTGCAACATGTAAACTCTATCATTAGCGTCGAAGAAACAAACTATTAACCTCAGGACCAGAACTCCCTGTTAAATAAACATCGAAAATGAAGTTCTTTTAAATGGTTGATTTTCAAATAGAATTTAAACTCTTTAAAACTTAACAGAAGAATAAAAATGTCTGTAAATCAATAATATTCCAATATTCCTTTCAATATAGTGTACACAAACGATTAGATAAGCACTTCTAAATATTTACATAGCAAAACAGCACTGCATTTTAGGCTTTATATTATCATCAATCAACAAATATTAACAAATAAACTTAGGTTTCATGTTACTATAATAAAGACTTCTGGTAAATTAACTTCGTAAGACACGATCCGTATATTTCAAGAGATACATGTACTTCTCATTTTATTTTAAATCATTTACGTGTATTCTATTCCCAGAATGCAGGAATTTAGATTAAGAATGGGATTGTTAGGTGACAGTATGGACAATGATGTAAGTACATGTATTTTTATATGTCGTCTGCTCTTTGTTTTAAAAGATTTTTGTACAAAATACTTTCATTGTCAGCCTTATCTGAAGTACGTAAAAACTAATAGATGATTCTAGAAATTTAACAGTAACTTTCAAAGAGCTGTTGAAAATAGACACACATTTGTCATTTAGGGGCCTTTAATAGCTGACAATGCGGTATGGGTTTTGCTCATTTTTGAAAGACGTACGGTGACCTGTATAGTTGTTACTTTCTGTGTCATTTGGACTCTTGTGGAGAGTTGTCTTGTTGGCAATTATACCACATGTCGTTTCTTTTATATACACTAGATGCTTTTCAGTTAAGTATGACTTCCATGTTCACTGAATTAGTACACATTTTTATTTAGGGGCCAGCTTAAGCCCGCCTCCGGGTGCGTTTTTTTTTTGGCTGCGTTGAAGACCGATTGGAGGCCTTCGACTGCCGCTCTATGGTCTGGTTGTTCTCTCTTTGACACATTCATGATTTCCATTCTCAATTTTATAATAAGTCGATTGATTGAATTGTGCTTGCTAAACGTCCAGTGACGAATGTTTGATACATACTCACGATATGTGAGTACCTATATCAGAACCTATCTTTAAGTTAATATTAAAGATAATGGGAAATAATAATAGACTACAATATTGTGCATTGTTAGAGACTAATGTATAGATGTGAACCTCAACACTTTAGATTGAATAAAAGGAGCGCAAAAAGGGTCAATTTCAACTGAAGTCAATTTGGATCTCCTCATTACTTTCAGTTTTAAAATCTGTTGGATCATCCCAATGACAATGCTTGCTTACACTAGAACCCAAGGTCTGTGTCGTACACATTGATAGGCAGTGACATCCTTTTCAAACGCTAAAAACAGTGCAATTAAATTCTTGCAGCGCATGTCGATTAGCATTGGCCACTGTCTAAAGCAGTATGTTAGGCAGAAAAGTTAACTAAAGCAGAACTTTATAACAGACAGTGTATGTGCGTATTGTGCAAATTGAAATAACAGTGACATTTGTTTCAAACGCTCAATTCAAAATTTAAATTACACTGTAAATTACCTAGAATAATCTTCTAAGTAAAATTTCAGCCTAAATTGTATCTTTTTAGAATTTTGTTCTCGTTCTTTCGAGACCAAAGTAATGCAATATATGGGGTCATATATTTTCAATTGTGTTTTATATCATACGGAGCCCTGTTGGTCTCATACATATTATAAAGTGTCTTTTAATGTCCTGCGCTGAGAATGTGTAAAGTCTAGCGCTGGAGATGTAAAGTCTAGCGCTAGAGATGTAAAGTCTAGCGCTGGAGATGTAAAGTCTAGCGCTGGAGATCTAAAGTCTAGCGCTGGAGATGTAAAGTCAAGCGCTGAAGATGTAAAGTCTAGCGCTGGGGATGTAAAGTTTAACGCTGGAGATGTGTAAAATATAGTGCTGGAGATGTTAAGTCAAGCGCTGGAGATGTAAAGTCTGGCGCTGAAAATGTAAATTCAAGAGCTGGAGATGTAAAGTCAAGCGCTGGAGATTTAAAATCAAGCGCTGAAGATGTAAATACCAGCGCTTAAGATGTAAAGTCAAGCGCTGGAGATATAAAGTCTAGCGCTGGAGATGTAAAGTCAAGCGCTGGAGATGGAAAGTCAAGCGCTTCAGATTTAAAATCAAGCGCTGGAGATTTGAAATCAAGCCCTGTAAATACCAGCGCTTAAGTAACGTCAAGCCCTGGAGATAAAAAGTTTAGCGCTGGAGATGTAAAGTCAAGCGCTGGAAGTGTAGCTGGAGATGTAAAGTCAAGCGCTGGAGATGGAAAGTCAAGCGCTGGAGATGGAAAGTCAAGCGCTGGAGATGTAAAATCAAGCGCTGGAGATGTAAAGTCTAGCGCTGGAGATGTTAAATCAAGCGCTGGAGATATATAGTCTAGCGCTGGAGATGTGCAAAGTCTTGTGCTGGAGAATTAATGTCAAGCGCCATAGATAAAACACGATTTTACATTTCTAGCGATAGACCTTACATCTCCAGCGCTTGATTTTACATCTTCAGCGCTGGACTTTACAGCTATAGTGCTGGACTTTACATTTCCAGCGCTTGACTTTACATCTCCAGCGGTTGACTTTACATCTTCAGCGCTGGACTTTACATCTATAGTGCTGGACTTTACATTTCCAGCGCTTGACTTTACATCTTCAGCGCTGGAATTAACTTCTCTAGCGATTTATTTTATATCTACAGTGCTTGACTTTACATCTCCAGCGCTAGACTTTGCATACCTCCAGCGCTAGATTTTACATCCCAAGCGCTAGACTTTACATCTTCAGCGCTTGGCTTTACATATCCAGCGCTAGACTTTAGATCTTCAGCGCTGGACTTTACATCTCCAGCGCTATACTTTACATCTCGAGCACTAGACTGTACATCTCTAGCGCTAGACTTTACATCTCCAGCGCTAGACTTTACACATCTTCAGCGCAGGACTTTAAAAGACACTTTATAATCGGTGTGAGACCAACAGGGCTCCGTAATATCATACCCCTTTTTAAAAATTTCGATTCAGATATCCTTAAAGCATTGAATGAACAAATATATATATCTCATTCGAATCAAAACCACAGCTTACATTTTGTCAGTAAAATCTTTTAACTTGGCAATGTTTATGTTGTACAAATTAAAATTAGATTAATTTAAAATATAATCGCTTTAAACTGACCAGTCTCACGAATGAAAGTATTCAAACATATTAATTTGATTAAGCTATGAATAATATCTTTGTTCCAACTATAAATATTTTTTACATATATCATCTGTACGGGAAATATAAATATTGAAACCGAAAATGAGAAAATTTGCTAAGATGCATGCGGTAAGAATATTTATTTTACTGTTAACTTGAAATTAATGTTGTCATACCTTAAGTTACTATACTTTTAATATTAATTTTAACCAGCTATTATTAAGATGTTAGCATTAAAGGTTGTTCAGATCAAAGTATGTCGTGCTATGCAGTTTTGAGGCCTAAATGTTGTACTAAGATGCATAAATATTAAATAGGTCGAATAACTTGCATTTTAAAATTCATCTTGGTCTTTGAGTAGTGCTCAAAATTAAAATCGAGCCAAAATCTGCATAAGCCAATTGAAAGAATATGGAAACATATAATTCCTCTATTTTTTTATAATTTAAAAAGATTCAACAGGTCACTAGTAAATTGTAGTTATTTTTCAAAACTGTAAAGTAAAATGCAAGATGGTATCGCGGATTTTGTAAAAGGGGGCTTCAAACCATAAAAAGAGGAATTATTTTGTGCAACACAATATATATATTTATATTTCCAATCACCGGCGGAGGGGTGCCATTGAAATAAGACTTCTTTTAGAATCTCGTTCCTGTTTTTAAACTGTGTTTCTACCCTCGACGCTTTGGTTTAAGTACACAGTCAATATTATAGAACGAAAAACATAATTTAGAAGTCTGGATGTTTCATCAAAGTCGAAACAGAAAACCTAAATATTATCAAAACTATGAGTGGTGCGTTTCTATTTCACAAAATCTGTTATTACATATGGTCATTTCTTATTCTTAAAAAAAAACTTTACAGTACGAGTGGTTTTGGGGTATTTTTTCCCTCACCAGTAGGCTAGATATATAAGGATGTGGTATCACTGCCAATGATACAACACTTCATCCACGTCACAATTTGTAAAAAAAAAGTAAACCATCATACGTCATATATAGATATAAGAAGATGTGGTATGAGTGCCAATGAGACAACGTACTCTCCATCCTAGTCCCAGTTTGTCAAAGTAAACCATTACAGGTCAAAATACGGTCTACAAAACTGAGTCGTGCCTCTTAATATTCCGTTCACAAAATAGGACTGTTTGACGACAGGGAGATCAAAATGTAGCTCATTGGAACTTTTAAATTGTAATCTCACAGCATCCGTCTGCCTCTCTGTTGATAAGTTTACGGATGCCAAGAAAGAACAATAAGTAAATAACGTCAGGTAACGTTGTTCAAAGAATTCCGTTGGTAGTTACGGAGAAAAATTTAAAAGTCTGACAGGTTATGAGTATACAACTAAACACATTTAAAGTCTTAAGAGGTAAATAAATTGAAGTGCAATATAAAAGTAAACAATATAACCGCCTTTGTGTTTATTTATCCCCAAGAATAGGGCTATACAAACTGGATTATTGTATGCTTCTCTTATACTGGTACCCTCATCAATTAAATCACAACTTTGTTCTTTATCCATGCTAAACATTTAATTTGATTAAGCGCCCTGATCGTCAAGTGAACCATAAAAATGTTCTGTCAGTCTATTGTATTCCGTTCAAAATATTATCATCTGATTTACAATACATGTAATCTTAGGTTTTGATTTGATATTTAACACCGTTTATCCTATCCATCTATCTACACACAATATTTATACAGAATTCAAATTTGTGTTTGATGATCGGATTAGACATACAAAAATGGTGACTTTAGAATCAAATAGGAACGTAGAGAAAGGCAGACGGGTGGAATTGCCTCCTATTTTAACTGATACTGAGGTATGTTTCCGAAAATTTCATTTCAGAATTTTAGAAGGACTTCAGGTCAAATATGTCATATTTTCGTTCTAATGCATCTATTTTTTAGGGCTATCCGCTCGTGTGCAAATAATGTGGATTCGATCACTGGAATAAGACATAAATTCCTAGTTTTCTGTGTTTATGTTAATTTTGTCAAATTTTTTATTATTAAGAATACAATAAGATTTTATTTTTTAATCTGCATGTTGCAACTTTATTACACAAGTATTGGTGAATTTGATTAGAACAATTATATATAAACTATGTGTTCGAAGTAAGATGGTTATCTTGTGAACTAGAATATGTAAAGTCGACTCTTCACGATGGTCTTGCACATTCAAAGGCTAATTCCTACATATGATAGCAAACTTTGCATGTAATACTTGTCACTGAATGTTTAACAGCTATCGCTAAATCATGTATTGTGGAACACGATCTTGCACTTTCATTTATAACTATAGTTTATTCAAACTGTTTTAGTCGAGCTTTCGTCGAAATGGTTTACCGCTACTTAAAAATGTTTTAAAGAAGTTATTAAAATCACAAAAAACACAAGGTAGATCAAATTCTTACACAACTCTTTCCCTACATGGAAGTTTGTAAATTATAAAAATCTGAATGCACGAATGATTTTCGAAAGAAAATACGATATTACGTCATTTAAAATATACATACTATTTATTTTTTTAATTTTTACAATTAACTGCTCTTCTTGTGAAGAGGACCTTGGCATTTAATACATATAATTAAATGAAATTTTAAACATAGGTTCAATCACTTTAATCAAAGACACGCAATAGTATACCGTAAAACCTCTAAACCAGAACCAATATCAGATCTTTTGATAGTTTTAATTATCAAATTTGCTTTATTTTGATATTGTGTCATTTCTTTTAAAAACAAAAGTTTAAAGATTTTATCTTAAATTGTTCAATAAAGAATACACTGACAGAATCGTCGTTAATGTTACAAACGGTCATACTATATTATTGTCATATACTGGTGAAAAGATTGGCCTTGAAATTTGACTTGAAAAATAAACTGACTGTCCTTGTGTTTTCAAAATAAATTCGATTGAAAAGTCGTGTAGTTAATAAGTCATTCAGACATGAGAATATCTGTGAGTGGAATTTAACATGGGAAGAAAAATTCACGTAGAGGAAAATGAAAAGGGCCACGAAATCCCCCCTTTTTTCGTCGAATCACAGGTAGGGTGTTTTAAAATTTGAAAAACTTAACACTTTAGCTCTTTGTACAACTTACATTTACAAAACGATTGTTTGTCTAGTTTACAAAAAGAACATTGTTACTTGTAATAAATTAAAATCAGGTCTTGGCAAACATTTCGTATAAATTTCATTTAAAGTAAAAGTTTCTTTGTAAAAACAAATTTTAATTGTAAGACGGCACGACCAAGCATAGATACAGAGCATTAACCGAACTATGTGAAGATTTTACTATTGATCTAAAACTCAGTCAAAAGATTTGTCGATCATTTTATCTATGAAATGACGGATGGTATGCATGTCCTATCTTTGATTTAGGTTTTAAGGTGAGATTATATCTAGGATTTTGTTAAATTCGTCGACATTTTAAAAATCTAAATGTAATATGCGTTAAAATTAAATTTATGAGTTCGTAAAATGATTTTTTATGGTTTTTGGAATTTTTAAACTAATTTTTGATAGTGGTAATGTTTTAAACATTTTAAAACCAATCCAACCGATTGAAATTTATGTTTAAATACGATATGAAAATCTTTTGTATTGCAATTTTATGTTAAAATAATGATCTGAGATGCATATATTTTAAATCTTAAGTAATCGTAGATAATGTGGTAAAGACGTCTTATATTGGTCGTGAATTGCTTTGATCTTAATCTTATTAACTTTTGAACATAAACTTAATGTTTGATTACATACATAAGGACCTATTTGTTAATGTTTGTATTTGCATGGGGATGTAAAAAATGGCTGCACATTACCGGGCTTTTAGTTTTTCAAAGACATAATCGTTATATCCTCTGATGTTTAATCTCGTTGTATAGAATATTTCTACTGGATATAACAATTGCAGCATTGTCCAGAAGCGTTTATTGGATGTATTGTATATATTTAGAATATAAACCTTTGTGTCTGCTAATTGCCGCTTTTTAATGGAATCTAAACTTGCAACGATTTATTTGATTTAACATTCAACAAGATACAATTGACGGATTGTTCATTTTAAGGTAAACAATCAAGAAATTGATCTTTTTTATCTTCTTTTTCATAATTTGATGCTGTTTCCATTATAAAGATGCCATGTACTTGGAAAGAATACGTAAACAACGTTCTTTTGGATAGTAACTACGTTTCACGTGCTGCCATTTTAGGGAATGATGGCAAATCATGGGCGACGTCTACTGGATTCTACGTATCACCAGCAGAACTTCGTGAAATCATTCCCGCCTTTGTTGATTCGACAAAAATCAGAAATGAAGGAATATGTTTAAACAATAAACGTTACACGTGTACCCGAATGGACAGTACTATCATGGTTGGTCGGGAAATAGCTACGGGATTTGGTTGCGTTATTTTTAAGTGTAAGACATGTTTAATAGTCGGAATTTATGAGGACGGAGTACATCCAGGAGGGTGCTATAACATGATTTCAAAAGTTGGTGACTATTTGAAAGACCAAGGGTATTGAATATAGAATCAGATTTATTCCAAATGTGCAATATAAGGTATTGACAAGGAAACATCTAAAAGCATGCGAATGCTGTTCATCTAACTGCTTTAGTCAAAAGATGGATTCCGACGTTTAAAGATGTTTTGGATTATGATTAGATTCCTAGTACTAAATCCCATGTCCGAAGGATTTATTCAGTAGTTATGGTAGTTATTGTACAACAAACGTCTGAAGGAACATGAAGACAGCATATATTATTCACCTTACTCAGGACAGGAAGTAATAAAAGACGGAATAATCGGGTTGTTCTAAACGCATGTTATCATTTAGAATAATGTCAAAAGTTGTTACTCTTATCTAACTTATCTCAATGCAATACTTGACTGTATCCTTTTAAAGGATTTAAGTCCAATATTTGTTATTGAATTATTTGGCTTGCTTTTAATCATGCTTCATTTCATATTTATACAACCGGACTTTTATGCATTATTTCTTACTTTATGGAAATTCAGTTCTTTTCATATATATATATTCTGTTTTTTATATTCATAAATTCAAGATTAAAAGGTAAAAATTGATTTGTGTTAAATTACAATTGTTATTCAGGAAATATAGAATTTCTTTTCAATGAGTTTCCATATTTAATCAATTGCAAACATGACTGAAAAGGTATTGGTTTTCCTTATTCAATGCTGAAAGCGGAGAAGTACAAAGAGTATATACATTGAAAATGTTGGCCATTTCAAATCTCATTAAATAATCAATTTTAAATTGATAAAATCACGCGAAATGGATTAACACTGAAGAAATTCAAATGTTCTTGAGTACAGATTAAATCAACAAGAATTTGTTACAAATTATATTTAATGGATCTTGACTTTATGCACTACTGATCTGTCAATTGGAAAACTGATACATATGCATACATGTATAGCTGTATTTGAAATAAAAGTTAAAGAGTATTTAATTTGATATTTAGGTTGATGTCACTGGGATTAAAACATACATCTATGTACTACATACATACATATGCAGAGGTGGATCCTGAACTTTGATGTCTGGGGGTGGGGGGGCACCATGAAACAAAACTTTTAGATTTTTTAGAGATGTATATACGATATATGCGAGTGTGAGTGTTTTGTTTTATGGTTGTTGGGTTTTTTTTTAGAAAAGGAGGGGGGTTTAGATCATCGTATCTATATCTCTATCTTTTATTGTTTTTACTATTTCACTGTATACTTTCTTTTCCTGTCAATTGATCTTTATTATATTTGTCCTCAACATACATCAAATATTTGCCACTGGACAAACAACATACAATCAATCAATATTTTCTTCATCACCTCTATATCTTTTTGCCCTTGCTTCCAGACTTACTTTTTTGTACATTATTCTTATATTTGT
This sequence comes from Mytilus trossulus, assembly GCF_036588685.1. Lineage (NCBI taxonomy): Eukaryota > Metazoa > Mollusca > Bivalvia > Mytilida > Mytilidae > Mytilus > Mytilus trossulus. The sequence goes on from NC_086373.1 coordinate 51,744,190, forward strand.
AAAACACCTTCATATCTTTACAAATGGTGACCTTTTTTAGCCTCATACATGTACATGGCAATTGAAACAAGAAAAATAAACAAATATTAAAAACCAATTCTTCAGAGAACAATTGAAAGTCTTTCCACCTCGATAATAAGAATGAAATTTAAAAACGATGTTGATGTAAGGTTGTAAATCAAACTGATATAAAAAAAAATAAGATTAATAGGAATATGCAGAAAACTTAATTGTTTAATTATGAACAGAAAATAATTTTTAGCAAAGGTCATAACCTAGAACGTCAAATTGGCCTTTGACCTTCCTTGACCTCAATTTCAAGGTCATAGGTCAGTGATCTCAAATCAAAAGACCCCAGGTCAATCATTTGTATGGTTGTGGAGAAATACTAATTTCAAATGCATAAGTTGAGAAAACTCCTATAAGGGTTAATCAAAACACTTCGACTGAAATAGGTTGAAGTTGCGCCTTTTTTGTAAACAGTAATTTGGCAAACAAATCATATCATTAACTGTAACAGTTTCTTTTGAATAACGATAACAAGCAAAATCCAAAAATTTATAACATGACCTTGACCTTCGACCTTGATCTCAATTTCAAGGTCATATGTCAGTGAACTCAAAACGGAAGACCGAAGGTCAATCACTTGTACGGTTGTGGAGAAATACTGATTTGAAATACAAAAGGGGAGAAAACTCCTATAAGGGTTAACCAAAACACTTTGACTGAAATAGGTTGAAGTTGCGCCTTATTGTAAACAGTTATTTGGCAAACACATCATATCATATACTGTCACAGTTTCTGTGGAATAACGATAACAAGCAATATTCAAAATTTAGAACATGACCTTGACCTTTGACCTTGACCTCAATTTTCTTCAAATGGACCAAGGATTTCATATCAGAATACTGTAGGCCTCTCCAACTTATAACGTATGAAATTATCCAAAAAATCGCCTATCTAAAATTTTCAAAAGGAAATAACTCCTATAAGATGTCGTCCGATCACTCAAGTCAAAATAAACCAAATCATTCTCAAGAGTAGACGAACAATTTGGTGAAAACAGTTTGCTAAAATCTTTTACGGTTTTAGAGATATAGCGATAACAAGAAAAAGGGGACGCAGGGAGATAACTCCTATAATAATACATTTGTAAGTATTCGATTTTAAGTAGTCATAAATCACGCATGTGGACGCTGGTATTAATTAACGGCCAGTTTAAGAAGTCAAATCAAGCTGTGATTCATTTCCGTTCTAGATAAGAAGATTCAGTAGCAGTAAAATTATGTTAGAATTTTTTTGGGGTGACCTGAACTGGGGGAGGGAGGTGGTGGGCACGTGGCCCCTGTGCCCCCCGGTAAATCCGCCACTGCCATATACGTCACGCTATGTTTTTATGTTGAATTCTCGTTTTGAATTACTTGTTTATATGCAACTGGTCATTAAGAGTATAATATGATCTAGAAGTTGAAGGTCTTGAAGATATTGATTTAAAAGACTTATAATTGGCTATATTGTCTTTTTTTTAGTAAGTTGCGCTATTAATGACGTATATATACATACAATTGATATACAATATTCGTAGATTGCAGGGAGCATAACATTTTTTTGTACGAGCTTACATTAAGAAGCATGTAAAAAAGAGATTGCTATTTTTTTTACTGTGCTGTAACCAGTATACATACATATTTTTTTATGATCCTTGTTTTATAATTTACGCGTTAACTTTTAGAATTTTTAGAATTCCAATCAACGAATATATCGACATTGATTAAACGCGGGCTGCAAAGAAGACACAAATCTCAACTGTGACCCCATATTACAGTGTGCTAAACGAAGAGCTTTAAAATTTGTATTCTATATACACACTGTAAACATTTACTTGCATGAACAACAGTTGGCTGAATGCAGAATACACTAATGGGAGGGGGGGGGTGTAAATAACAATTTTAGACAAAGTAAGAATCAGACTAACCCGAATAATTCAGTCGTTATATTACGATCACTTCGATCACTCCATTGAGGACAATGACCGTAAAGGGGCGCTGTAATTATTCGAGTTAGAATCAGACTAAATTGCGTTATCTATGGTAGAAAATTGTGCCGATATACTGTCTCAATGAAGTATATACAGTTTTAACATACCCACACAAATTAAACAAATATAAGATTGTAAGTATATATAACGCAAAACCTTTTAGGGCAAGGCTACGTATCAATCTTGAGATAGCTTTCTTAAGAGCAGATACTGGCTATTAACTGTTGCAATAAGAGTGATTGATTGGCGTTTTATTAATGTCCAGTGGCAAATACTTCTTGCATTATAAAAACGAGGACAGCCAATTTTACAACAAATAGAATTGAAACAATTGGAAACTTAGTATCAACATTAATTTCGGAATAAAACCGTATACGGTTTGGATTAATATAGTAACGCTTTTTAAACGGGATGCTCTTTCTCGTGAAACTTTACCGCCTGTACGAGAGGTGCAAACTCATAACTGATGATGTGTTGTTTCCTATTTATACTGATGCTGTATTGTTCCTTTAAAATTTATAGAATATATGACATGTCGACAATATTTGCCAATAGAAGGTTATTTTTTTTCAGGAATTTGTTTAATGAAATATTTTATCAGTATCATATGGTAGCTTATTGGCGTTCTGGTCGTTAACGTTCTTAGATATAAGAAGATGAAACATGAGTGCCTATGAGACAACTCTCCATTCAACTTACAATTTGTAAAAGTAAACCATTATAGAACAAAAGTACGGTCTTCAACACGGAGTCACGGCTCACACCTAAAACGTACTAGTGTAAAACCATCCAAACTGGAATAAAAAAAGAAACGAGAAATACTTATAAATCTAATCAATAGACGACAACCACTGAGCATCAGGTTCCTGACTTATGACTAGTGCAAACAAATGCAACAGCTTAAAACGTTTAAATAAGTATCAACATTCACACTTACCCAAAACAATAGTGTAACATCACAACATAGAAAGACACCCTATGAAATAACAATTGAAATGGCTGATCGAAAGACATATTAACACAAACAAGTGAACATACATTGATTGAATAAATTTGACCTATTACACAATGTATAAATGCAAAATTTTGTCCTTTTTATTAGCTCACCTCGTCCTATTTGCCCTGTGATTTACTGCCATCATCATGCGTTCATTGTTTCTATTTACATAAAAGAAATTTTATTATTTTATAATACCCTGTATGTTTTTATAAGAATGCTAGAGTTATCTTCCTTATAATATTATTGGAGAACCATAAGATAATGTTTAGTGGAACAGATAACTGATCCTTTGATTATAAACTTTTGAAAGAAACCATCAACGTTTTTAGAAGTTAAATGTTTGAAAAGTTCATAGACAAACTTCGGAAAATATAGATCGTTCCACGTTCAGTTCGACATTTACAGGATTTAGCGTATCTTCATGATGAGTTTAAGTTTGCCAGAGTTGCCTACCTTGTAAAAAAAAAAAAAGTTTTATAGTTCTGTTTAAAACAGCTGAATAAGAATTCAAATATTCAGGGACGATTGAAAATTTCTTGTGACCCCTAATGAAATTTTCAGATATTCTATTAGACGAAGAATCGTGCATTACAGAACATAATACACTGCTTTAAATTGTAACTTTTGTAGAATGTTGAGGGTTAATGAATTCAAACAGGTACCTCAAGTCTATGGGCAATGCTGTCATAATGTCAACAAAGCTATGTGAAAAAAAACGGATGTCCAACGTTACATTTTTTAACTACTGTCTTATCTCTTATGTATAGTGACCCTATTTCTTATTCTCTGATCTTCCCGAAACTTGGCAGAAGCAATGGAGTTGATCAGATCTTGGTTAGATTAAAGCCATTCTTTTGTCGAATTTCGTTTGACTCGGTGGCTGCATATTAAGCTGGAATAAGAAAAATGTCTAATGACGTTTTTCGTTGACTTAACGGCTGAAAGGTAGTTTTAGAAGTAGACATAGCTAAAAATTTCAAAAAATTGTGAGATAAGTATACAATCTACCGAAAGAACAAACATTTGCCTCTTTGTTCGTGAGTTCAAAAATTGTAGATTCTATAAACCCATCTCTACACAGTCGTTTTTCAAGCGGTAGCCATTTTGTCCAAGTTGATATTTTATTTGTCCAAGCAATTAGTGTGGGTTTTTTACCTGATATACCAATAAGTAAATTATAATTTACCAAAACAAAAGTTAGATACACGAAAAGAACATAAAGTCTAGATTATTTTTTTTATTAACAGCATGTTTGGGTGGTACAGGAATAAAGTGCTACGAAACCTTACAAAACGGTTGCCATTTTGTCCAAACGTCGAAAAACGTCGAAAAATCCAAACAAACGGGTTTTTTTTTCGACGTTACATGTGCAAAATTTGTTCAATTTTGTATTGAGAGTGATAGGACCTTTATCGGGACTCCGGGATCGAGTGTTTTTTAAGCTCGGGATTTCGGGATTGACCCTTTCGGGATCTGGGAATTCTTTTTTCGAATTTCGGGACCTCGGAAATACGTTTTTTTTAAGCCCGGAATTTCGGGATTTCGTGTTTTTAAGCTCGGGATTTCGGGATCAGGACCCCTCCTACCTTTCTCTATATTCCTGATACTTAAAACGAATCACGTGGTGAAATTAAAAAAAATGCTGGTTGTCGAAAAAAACCCTCACGGTGCATGTTGTGCATGAAACGGAGGTAACTGAAAGACTCTTCGGAAACAGTGACAAAAACAGTTTTTAAATTCACTGAATTCATGCAAACCATCTTTGACGTCGTGGAGTTGTAACGTCGTGTTGTAGGAACATCGTGCACAACGTGAGTGTACTACCTAAATTTGTCTTTGGAAAAATCTTTTTTCTACAGAAAAATGCCGCCAATTTTTTTAAGAAAAAAAAACATTCAGCTGGAGACCGTTATCTATCCGTATTTTATACGCTCTTACGTTAAATTACAGGTAGTTCACGTTGAAAGAACAGCAGTCAGCATGTCAAACTAAGTAAAAGGCATCAGTCAGCTTGTCAAACTAAGGTAAAGGGCACCAGAGTTATGGCACATAGAAACCATGAAACGTCGTATATTCAAGACTAACACAACATTGTGCTATAGTATTAAGTGTGGGTTGATGAATCGTTTCATTAAATTCTAAATTAAATTTCGATATGATAGCTGAATTTTTATTCTGTTTACTTGACATTGCTAGTCTAGAGTTTAAGTTGTGATATCACTTTGATAAGCCATTGTTTTTCCACGATAGCCTTAGCGCAAAATAAAGCGATTTTTAATTTATAAATACACGTAAACAGTAAAATAACAAAAATACCAAACTCAAAGGAAAATTAAAAACGGAAAGTCCCCAATCAAATGTCAAGTCAAAAACTCGAACACATCAAACGAATTCATAACAACTGTCTTATTCCTGACTTGGTACGGTAGACATTTTTTGTATGTAAAAATTGACTGACTTAACCTGATTTTACAGCTATCGCATATAACTCCATTATATTGACAACAATGTGTGAACACAACAAACAGACATTAAGGGAAAGAACAACAATAACACGTAATTAAGTTGATGAAGAGCGTCAGTATCTACAATCTTTACTACCCGACCATCGTGTACTAATTGTGAAGTTGGTACGGAATATTTATTGACAAATTCTTCAATCTTCAATCCTATGAGCATGTTTTTGAAAAAGGACGAGACTTTCTTTGACATATAACCCTGGTTCACGGAGATGACCGTAATGTAAGATTGAACATAATTCAGATATCAATTGCAAGTTGATTATTCTATTTTAATAAGTCATTATCAAGATACCCATGATCATGCCCAATTACTGATGGAGGATTAAAGAAGTACTAATGCATCTAAAAACCCTAGATAAAAACTCCTTACTAATATATGACTAAAGACTTCATAATCCAACTACCAAGATGTTGGCCCTATACTTATATAAGACAGTGGAAGTAATAATCAAGCTACTCGGTTTATATATGTATGAATATTGGAGTTATAATCTAGCTACTGAAATAATATCTCTATATAAACAAGAATGTGTCCCAAGTACACGGATGCCCCACTCGCACTATCATTTTCTATGTTCAGTGGACCGTGGAATTAAAATTAGAAAGATCATATCATAGGGAACATGTGTACTAAGTTTCAAGTTGATTAGACTTCAACTTCTTCAAAAACTACCTTGACCAAAAACTTTAACCTGAAGCGAACGGACGGACGGACGAATGGACTCACAGACGGTACGACGAACGGATGGACGGACGAACGAAGGCACAGACCAGAAAACATTATGCCCCTCTACTATCGTAGGTGGGGCATAAAAAGGACTAGAACCACAACATAACGACCCAAATGGTGACTCTTTTTCAATGAAAGAATGTCACACTGAAGCAACCCGTATGATGACCCTTTAGTAATTAATGACTTTAGCCTAGGAACCATAACTATTTATTAGAAATGGACTCGAGTAATATCAGGCATATTTCCGCTACCCGATTATTGTAACACCTTACACATTATTAACCCTTTTACTGAAGTAGGACTATAGTAGTCATAACCAAGCTATCGATATGATTTTTTTTTATGTAGGACAAAGAAGCAATCATCTAAATACCAAGAGTTTTAAGCTTGTAGCAATAATTTGATGTAATTCAAAAGGCAAATGTAATCATGAAATACACATGTATGCCTCTCCACCTGAATGAAGTTTGTGCTCAGAAGAATCTGTAAAATCATGACAACTGTATGCTCGATGATAAGCTTTTTCTTTCTTTCAATTGCCCTATTCAGTGTTGCTAAAATTATCCCTTTCATATGAAGTAGAATTCACTGACACATAAAACTGAAAAAAAGTATTCAAATAAAAAAAGTAAAATAACAAAAAAAAAGCGAACTCCAAGGAAAATTCAACGGAAAGTCCCTTATCTAATGGCAGAATCGAAAGCTCTAACACATCTTTTTCTTTGAATGTACTAGGTTTGTATTTGAAATAAATCATTGTTGTTTAAAAAAAAATGATTAAATTCCGACATCATCAGTATGTTACAACAGCATATCTACCAGAGTTTCTACCTACAGACGAAAGCCTAATATGCCAAAATAGTGCAAAACCAACATTAAAGGATGCTATGGAGTATGAAGGTGCAAGATTGTCTACTTTTGCAACATTCCCATATATTCCTGGTATATATGCAACTAAACTTGCAAGAGCTGGATTCTATTATCTAGGGAAAGGTGATGAGGTCGTTTGCTTGAAATGCAAAATTACACATAAAACTGGAAGCGTCATGATTCTCCTTTAGAAATTCATAAGCTAATTTCGCCGCTTTGTGATTTTATCAAACACACTAAATTCATGGAACATTCCCAAAATATCATAGAAGGCGCTGTTAGCAATGGTGCACATTATAGTCCGAACGAAGGAACTGCATGCACACATATATTGTGCGACAAAACAAAACAGACGATAAAAAAACACCGTTGCTCAACAGAGCTTAAATGAGCATACTAACGGAACTGAGACTCAAAGAATAGACAATACTAACACAATGAAACAAAATTTAAACAGCTTTAAATACGATGTTTCACATACTCATGGCGTAGGGATACAAAATAGTCCCTGTGGAATAAATCAAAGTTTAAGGAACAACACGAATACTAATATAACAAGAACAGAAGCTTACACAGTTTCTAATAGTTACTCAACTAATAGTACTGACAGCTTGATCAGAATTTCACAAACAAATTTATCAAATACGAATTGCAGTACTAGCGCATCAAACAACTATTCATCGAGTCAAACATCGGGTAACAATAGCACAATAGCTAGTAAAGCTCCACTGGGAGCGAGTGCGATGGGGATTTGTATTGATAACCCAAAGTATCCAAAATATGCAACCAGAATATCTAGACTGGACTCGTTTAAACATTGGCCTACATACTTGACACAATCTCCAGAGGAAATGGTTACAGCAGGAATCCTTTTACAGGTATATAAATAGTGGTTTATCAAAAGAGAAAAAAGTATGAGATCCTGTAAATTAAATTTTCTAGCGAAGTCAACTTTAAATAGCAATTAAGATAATATGATCAAAATGTCTTCCTTTATACATGTATTACACAATAATTACATTAGATGTAAGTTTCATTATAATACGTTATTCTGATTGGCTAACATGTTATTCCGTAAACAATTGCATCAGACAATAACATTTATCATGCATGATGACACGAGGTCCCACAAAAAAGTGCACAGGTGAATTAAATAAAACTGGATAAAAATCGTGTTTTCATGATTTTAGCTAAAAAAAAATGTAATTATAAGTATTGAATACTTCTTTTTGAAACTTTATAGGGTTGTAAAAGCGTTGACCGTGCGTACATTTTTAGAATGAAGCGCTTCCGCGCTTCATACAAAATGTACTTCGGTCAACGCTTTTACCACCCAATAAATTTACAAAAAGAAGCATTCAATTCTTAAATGCAAATAAAATAAAAATTACGTACCGTGTAATTGACCGAGTATCAGTTGCCGAACAAAATCCAAGTACATGATTTCACACAAACCTCATAATAAGGCACAAAAAAGTCTTATCTGTCTTGTTTAAAAAAAAAAAGAAAGGGCGTTTTATGAGCACCTTTAAGGTAACAATGTCTCCACTCAAAAAAGATTCAAGTTTAAAAAAAAAATTTAATAATAATTACTATTTTTCAGCATCATGATCATGTAACACGTGTATACTTTTGGTCTGAGTTTGAGATGAACAGTGACATACGCAATTTAAGTTTATTTCAGTAGTATTTTAATGCATTAATTAAAAATGAGCAACATTTCTATTTATTTCAAAATTTTATATTGAAGGTAATAAAGATCACTGTCGCTGCTTTTTCTTTGGTTGAGGTCTGCGAAACTGGGAACCAGGAGATCAGCCTTGGACAGAACATGATCGCTGGTTCCCAAACTGTGCTTTTGTGCGAAATTGTAAAGGCGAAAGATTTATACAAGATGTTCAAACAAACAACGTACAGGCTCAAATAGTCGAAAAGTTATTGAGTTCATTCATTCCATTTTATATTTTATAGTGTGTCTTTCTATGTTTTGATGTTAGTACACTATTGATCAGATAAGGGAGAAGGTTTAATCGTTTATTTGTTTGCACCTGTCCTAAGTTAAGAGTCTGATGTTCTGTAGTTGTCGTTTGTTGATGTGGTTCATAAATGTTGATCGTCTCTTGTTTTTTTTTTTTATAGCTTAGACCGTTGTTTTCCGTTTGAATGTTTTTACACTAGTTATTTTTTAAGGCCCTTTATAACTTGCTGTTTGGTGTGAGCCAAGGCTCAGTGTTGAAGACGGTACATTGCCCTATAATGGTTTACTCTTATAAATTGTGACTTGGGTGGAGAGTTGTCTCATTGACACTCATACCACATCTTCCTATATCTATATGTTAGACATAATGGGTTGTTACAAATGCATTAATGCAAAATGTGCAAAACTTTACAAGCTAAAGTATGTATGTACATTACAATTACAGCATCTTTAAATATGTTATTTCACTATGTATTAAATATTTATCCAAAACAAATGCATCTTCGGAATGAAAGCAAAAACATTGATTGTGCTTGATAATGATTATATTTTTTGATTGTTCATGAAAAAAAAAATATATTTATATTTTTCATTTGCGCCACAATAGTGCGGTGAATAAGGGCAGATTTTTTGGTATTTAATCTCCCCACCGAACACACGCCTAATATAAAATATCATTCGAAAGAGGAAACCTTGTACTATACTATAACAATATGCCTGTCGCTGTCGTAAGGACATGATATGGTTACATTTTTTTTTAAATTGGGATCAAAAGTCACCTTTTCAAACCTGTGAAAATTTTGAAGTGTTTCAATTTTGACATTTTTTCTATTTCTAATCTCTCACGGACACCTGAGTATAAACGGTACTGTTTTGGATTAAGTGATGTTTTTGTTTAAATATATGAATTTCAATCACAAATATTGTTTCACCCAAAAAAAACGTTTTAATTAAAGGTGGTATTGCACTCTCAGTCACACCATTTGTTCTCTATAGTTAGTAGCCTGAGGTCTGACCATATCAGGCTATATACTTGTTAAAATCAAATAGGCACCTATTTCATTAGGTCAATTCAAAAGCTCATCAAATCGGCACATACCGGTATTAAAAGACATTTCGGGATTTTCTTTAACCAATACGGTTATGTTTATACTTTATCATTTTAGGAGGTTGAAAGACTTTAATTTTTCAGTACATCGTTCAAATGCATCACATTAGATTGAGGGAAAACATAAGTATTTAGTTTGTCACTTAGAATGAAATTCAAAACAGTGTAGCTGTGGCCATTGATTGACACATTAAATTCATCCATTGACTGGGACAATTTATGTGAACGTTTGTCTGTAACGACCACTGTTCACGACGTACCTGCGATAGATATTTAAACTGTGGGGTCACCAAAGGTTTCTTAACGCCTTTAATTATAAAATAATTCGAAAAATTAATCAGGAATAACCTTTATGTTTTGATTTATATAATATATATAAATTAAAACATCGTGTTATTTCTCATTAATTTTTCGAATTACTTTATTTATGTGTTGAGAACTTTTGGTGACCCCTTAGTTTAAGTTTCTTTAAAAAGTACATAGTGAGCAGTGGTCGTTACATACAAACGTTCACCTAAATTTTCCAAGTCGATGAATGAATTTAATGTGCCAATCAATGGCCACAGCTACACTGTTTTGAATGTCATTCTACAACAATACTGATATATTCTATATATATAGCTATATTTACCACTTTTTATAAAAATTTGGTTCTCTTTTCGATTTATTCTCAAGAAAATATTCCAATGGGTTTACAAATTAATATTTTAGATATACACACTGCAGTTATTCATAGATACATAATAAAATATAATGTCACGGCTGGTAATCAACACACGCAGAACATTTGGTTCTGCAATGAAAACCGTGAGAGGATTTTCCGGTTGTGCTTGAGTGGAGTAATTGTCACCGCTTCAAAAGGTATGTACATTTCTAAATCTCAATTTTCTTATTCAACTGATCAAAATATTGAAAATCGGAGAATGCTATGCTGTGTTGAATACTTTAACGAAGAAATACATGTATCATTTACTGTTGTACGTTGAGTTCAACTCCTACAAAATCAGTTGTCCCACGAGAAATTGCCTAAAAAAGTGACATTTCAATTTTGAAATGGTTCTATTTACAGACCTACAAGTTCAATTTTTTTTTTTCAGGCAATGGGTATGAATGTTGTTTTTGACGGCGTGTGCGCTGTCCTGTGTCGATAGACGTCTTATTAATTCCAAAAACTACAGTTTTTCATTAAGTCATGCGTGAGGGGATCGGTTCTGATTGAGGACATCGTGAATGCGTGAGGGGAGGTAAAAGTCATATCTTTATATTCAAGCTATGAGTCGTTGAAACTTACCTAAATTTTGCTACATTGTTCATGAAAAAACACATATGTGAGTGTGCTTAAAAAAGTTTATGAGATTGGATTTTGAAATAATTGTAGGAACCTAGGTGTAATAATATGTTTCACGAAGAATAAAGACAAAAAATGTTGTCAACGATTTTGTTTTCTTGCTACAAGTAAAACCTAGATCGATTATTTGCCCACATCTGCAAATATGGAGACAGATTTGCAATCCAATATTTAGACTTTATTCATATAAAGAATATTTGGTGATTTATTGTATAAATCAAAATATTTAAACAATATCAAATTTTGTGTTTTTGGAATCATCTGTATATCTGCCTGTGTTGTTTCGAATATTTCGTGATTTTGGGCGAACAGATTTCGTCTAATAGGTGTCGAAGTTTTCATCGACGATATAATTTTCTTAGATATATGTGGTGATCTCTGTGACGTATATTTGACGACAGGACTACTCCCAGGGGGTTTAGTTAGCTTCGAGGGCGGGGATAACTTGTATCTCCATGGTTTTTTGTAGAGAGTCAATTTCAGTCCCCTTTTCCTTTTTCCTTTGAACAATGGCATTTTCTGAATTGAACAAACAATTAATAGTTTGATTTCATTAACTCAGTGATCAGTTAACATCTATTAAAGTATAAGGATAAATCTGTGCTTTTTAATCAGCATTGATTTGATCACATTTATTGAGTCAACAAAAGTCACAAAGCCAAAGATTAAAAAAAATGTGTGTACTTCCCCTCACGCATTCACGATGTCCTCAATCAGAACCGATCCCCTCACGCATGACTTCATGGAAAAATGTTGTTTTTGGAATTATAAAGACGTCTATCAACACCGGACAGCGCACACGCCGCCAAAAGCAACATTCATACCCATTGTCCGAAAAAAATACTAAATTTGAACTTTTAGGTCTGTAAATAGAACCATTCAAAATTGAAATGTCACTTTTTTAGGCAATTTCTCGTGGGACAACTGATTTTGTAGGAGTTCAACTCTACGTACAACAGTAAATGATACATGTATCTCTTCGTTAAAGTATTCACCACAGCATAGCATTCTCCGATTTTCAATATTTTGATCAGTTGAATAAGAAAATTGAGATTTAGAAATGTACATACCTTTTGAAGCGGTGAAAATTACTCCACTCAAGCACAACCGGAAAATCCTCTCACGGTTTTCATTGCAGAACCAAATGTTCTGCGTGTGTAGATTACCAGCTGTGATGTACCCTTACATCCAATCACAGCGCTCCTAAGTTGGTTTCTTTCACCTGCTTTTGGTATACAAAAGGCAAACCTAAAGCAGAGAATATCTAACTATAACACTTTTTTCCTTTAACAGTCAGAACATATATTAAATGAACTATTACATGAATAAAAAGGTTCAAGTTGGTATACTTTTTATTCTTACTCAATCTGAATAAAAATAAATATCCTCTTGTCCATACTAATAGACATTTGCGGAAACTACCATACACCTACGATAAGGATTACACTTGCACTAAAAGGTAGCATTTAAATCTTGGGCTTTCTCAAAGTGTAAAAATGATCTGTCGATCAAAAACAAAGTAATGATAGTGATGTTATCTGTAGTTGAACAACGATTTTTTCTAATATATTTGCAGCAATGTGTTAGCATTAATTATTGTTTTCGGTGTTATCAATGTTGAAAATGCTGTAATTGTATTCGTACAACTCATTTGATAGAATGAACTATAAATATTATTTAAAAAAAAAAATTAACATGAGGCACACAAAATGTTGCAATTATCGTTGCAGTAGCTATTGTAGATTGGGACACTTGCTGAAAAAATTTAGCAATACTTTTGTAAGGAAAGGTGCAATCAACCATGGAGCATGTTGGCATGTTTATGCTCAGATATACTTTCTCTCTTTTATTTTGTTTTGAAGAGAATGAGGAAATACAGCGGACGGGTGTTTTTGAGCTATTTACTCTTCATGAAATTACATGCCGTTCGGTATAATTTTGATTTTTTTTCTGAATAGGACACACACTTTTGTCTACGTTTTTGGTATCAGTAGAAAAGAATCACAAATATTCGGAAAAAAAAACCAACTAAAAAAACAATAATCATCTCTATGTCGGAAATATATTTAAGACTGTTCGCCAGGCTCAGTTGAAATGTAAGAATAAGTGTACTCAAATAGTTAAAATTAAAAAATCTATGTTTTCAACAGAAACATACAGAAATGACAAACGAGTTCCAAGATGTTTTTTTTTTTACAAATATAATAATAGAGATCTTATGAATCATTAGGTATGGACGTTTTTTTCGCGGTGTCGATAATTAACCCCTATGAACATGGATGGGACTGTTATGATCAAAACATGAGCTTTAACCCCTGTTCCGAGACTGGTACTATTTTCATGGAATTGTAATATTGAGTGCACTGACGACGCAGGGGTCGATCCAGTCATTTACAAAGGGAATTCCAACCCAAGATAAAAAGGGGAGAGCGATCTTATTTCCCTATTCAAAAAGCATTGATCAACAAGAAAGGGGTGTTCTAACCCCTGAAACAGCCCGTGAACTTTCACTGCGACGTTGTTCATTTCAACACAAAGTTTATACGCAAATCTATTCAATTGACTGTTAAGGATAAAAATGTAAAAGTGTAGAAGGCGGTAAGAAAATGTTAAAAAAATCACAATCTATTTAAGTCGGCAAGGCTACAGTTGCGGATACAAAGTTGTAATCGTGCATAACAATAACGACACCAACATTACTATTTCAAATGAAACAGTTTTTAGAGTATTCCCTGAACAATATTTTTGCTGGATTTCGTATACTTACCATTGCATTAAAAGTAACATGTTTCGCGGGGAAAGTCTATTGCTCCTGCTGATAATATATATGAAGACCAGGTGGTCGTGTGGTTTAGCCGGACGGCTGCAGTGCAGGCGATTTGGTGTCACGATATCTTAGTAGCATGGGTTCGAATCCGGCGAGGGGAGAACAAAAAATTTGCGAAAGCAGATCTAACATTGTTGGGTTGGTGTTTAGACGAGTTGTATATATATATATATATATATATATATATAAACAAGTCTAAATTGAAAACAACGTTCAAACCTATGATTGCGTTGGATAAAAACCGCAATTTGTATACGTGTGCATGTAACAAATTTCGTTGTAGAAGGGTCTAAATACAGCACAAACAACATTTTCAAAAAGACCAAAAGAGTGAAAAAATATATTTTAACAAAACGCATTTGACTAGCAGGCCGAACAACTAATGTTCTTAAACCCTGCTGACTGCCATTGGCGATTGCCAAAAAAATTGATCACAAGGTGTAACAAAATAAAAACAATAAACTTGCGGCAAAGATGGTAAACCACAAAATGAGGTGCTAAAATTTGTACACCATATCCGGATTTCGACAATTAATGTCTCTTCAGTGATGTTAGGGATCGAAAAGTATTTGGAAGGCCATTTAATTTACCCCAATTTAGGGTAGACTCTTGAATTTTAAAGAGTCAAAATAGGATGAACGGATTATATAAACCAGAGGGAATATATAATAAAAGCCCAAACGAAATATATATATAGCCGCCACCGCCGCCGCAAGTGGTGACCAGTTGATAGTATATGTGTTGTGAATTGGGGAAAGTTTCATGTGTGTAGATCCGTTAAGATTTTTGGACAGTTTCCTTTGAATTAATTTCAACTATTCGAATTTAAACAGTGGGCAACGTTTATATACATATTTTTCGACAATAGAGGTTCTAACAACGACAAAGTTATTGAGCACATTGAAAAGGCAGAAACGACGGTAATAAGCGTAATTTTAATCACCTATTTGTCAACTTACAGCCTTTTTAACCCTTATGTGTGTATTTCTATACACGATATTATTATCGTAGAGCAATCTATCTTGTTTTCAAGCTGTGCTGATTTTTCGGCACAAAATACATTATTTCAGTTACTTTCGCTTGACAGGACGCCAGCACGTCGTATTTCTACATGTTCTAAGTAGGTTACCTGTCAAAAATTTGTACACTACGGAGTCAAAAGTAGTGAATGTGAAAATCGTTAATTGCTTTTGTATAACTGACTTTTCCCGGATGTTATGAATTTATAAATGCTTTCGATTTTTTCTTTGGAGTGGATCTGAACATTCTTTTTTTGAGTATTGTCCTTGATACATGACATTAACATTCTCTCTGCACCAAATGCGCATTTTGACATATTATGTGCCTTCATTGATGCTAGATTATTCTTAAGGCAGTTATCCTCAAACATCGCAGCTTTTTATTGATGATTTAGCCTAAGTGTTGATGCCGTTACAAACCCAAATCCAACATTTAGGCAAAACTTTATTTGTAAGTAAGAAAAAGCTATACAAGTTAATATATTATATCATTCGTGTTTAATAATTCAATTGTAATGAATACATACTATTGATTCCATTTTTTTTCGTGAGAGGAGTTTAATTTTGATATTTATTTTTTTTAAC
The DNA here is from genome assembly GCF_036588685.1 of Mytilus trossulus. Classification (NCBI taxonomy): domain Eukaryota; kingdom Metazoa; phylum Mollusca; class Bivalvia; order Mytilida; family Mytilidae; genus Mytilus; species Mytilus trossulus. The sequence continues at coordinate 51,760,218 of NC_086373.1, forward strand.
TTTTTTACCCCACAAGTGTTATCTTTGTATTGCTAAATATCAAAATGACTACCACCACCATCACAAACTTGTTGGTAGATATAGTGTTCATTGTAAATATTATTTGTTTTATTCTCAAACATATTGGTTTTTTTTATTGCGAATTTGTGTATTAAAAAGTAAAACGTTTGTTTCTTTGAAACAACAATATATTGTTTTCACATGTACAAGTTTAGCAACTCCAAAAAAATTCAGCTATGAATTTTTATCGCTTTTTGGTACCCTAACTTTGCAATACCCTCTACGTCGACACCAACTCGATAATATTTGTGGATAAAGGTCATGTAATTAAAAACACAATCTTCCAATAGGGAATTTTCTAGGTGAATTAACAAACGAAATTGCAGCCGTATCCAGTGGACCAAATTCATACACCTATAAAACGTTATCTGGAAAAGAGGTATGTTAAGTTCGCGGATTCTCTTCAGAAAGTGTAACAAATTCGCGCCTCATAAACTTCTCTACCATGAAAGACATAGTATAGAATAAAACGACAAATGCCATCACTCTCGTAAATCCTAGAAAGATTTCGAGACTTGGAAGGAAACGTAAACTGTATAATAGGGTTAAAGAAAAAGAATACAAAATGGTGTATACAAAGAGACGCCTGTTGTTAGATGACCTTCGAACGTTACCATTCGGATATTGTGACTAATAAATATAACTCTCATTTATAACTGTTATCTTTTTTTTATTGTCAATATAAGTAATCAATATTTTAACCATTTTATAATTGTCTTTTTCTTTTTCTTCAGAGCAGAAACACCTGGAGGTCCGTTAAGTACTCCTGTGTTGTTCTCAGAAAACACCAATCCATTCCCTGTTTGAGTACTGTTGTCTAGTAAGGTATTCTTGGACTGTATGTCAACTTTTCCCCCCTCTGCTGCTGTACTTGCTTCAGTTTGAACACGTTCCTCTATTTTAGAGTCATTATCTGCATTATTTGTTGAATCCTTTGACATCTCCTCGAATTGTCTTTTGGAAATCAGTATGAGTTCCTTCGCCATGGCACTAAATTTACCCTTATGCTGGTTTCACGATGTTTGGTAGAATTTTATTATATCGTATCAGTAGTCTTTTTTTTACTCCGATGGTTTTCTGTCTTTGAGCCTAATCTAAATATAACGGATCTGTATGGTGCTAGAGCTTTCACTGATTTGGTTTTGTTTGGAAATATACCTTTGTAAATGTTCAGTACAATTTCGGATAACAGGTCAATTTGATCTGTGGTAATATGAGACAAAACAGCTTTTCTTTGTTTCGGATTTATCTCGTAAATAAACTTTAAAAAAGTTTTATTTAGTTGCATGCGTCTACTCATACTGTAATATTAATAGTTATCAAAGGTACCAGGATTATAATTGAGTACGCCAGACGCGCGTTTCGTCTACATGTACAAAGTTGAAGAGCATTGATTCCAAAAAGTTGTGCAAAATACGGCTAAGGTAATCTATGCTTTGGATAAGAAAATCCTTAGTTTTTCGTAAAATTCAAAGTTTTGTAAACAGGAAATTTATAAAAATGACCACATTATTGATATTCATGTCAACACCGAAATGTGACTACAGGGCTGGTGATACCCTCGGGGACGAAACGTCTAAACACTACCATTCACCTTACGAAGGATGACTAAAATATGACATAAATGCACAGGTAATTTTATTGATTGTGACAATATCAAATACATATTTTTCTATATATAGTAGTGGCCCACAACTTCAACTTGCTTTTTTAAATCGATGTCTTTACAATCATTTAAATCTAAAACAAACAGTCAAGTATAAACTTCACAATTAGTATATCACAGGTTACCTTGGTAGAAAACAATGAGTTACACTGCGGAAATAACTTAAATTGTTTTTAAATATTCATAAAATTGTAAGCAGGGAAGGTAAGTTTATTTTTTGTAACGCATTAAGTTGGTAAAACTCGTAACGAAAATTACAAAAAAGGTGAAATGTAGGTTGTAGGGTGCAGTTGGCGGTACTTGACTTAGTACTTTCATTATGACAGTATAAACAACAACCTTGCAAGTACATATTAAAAAGACATATTAAGTTATAAATAAACATAGATATGTCCACATTATTAGTGAGACAATTCAATACGATACACTGAATCAGGTATACAAAAATGCATATAGCTTATCAAAATGTTCTTTGCTAAAGTACGATTGGTACTTAGTTATGAAACTAGCGTACATCTGAAAATTACATAAAATACAACCAGTCGAACAATACATCCAAAACTGTCATCGCACAAGACAAATAGTTTTCAAAAGTACCAGGATTATAATTTAGTACGCCAGACGCGCGTTTCGTCTACATAAGACTCATCAGTGACGCTCATATCAAAATATGTGTAAAGCCAAACAAGTACAAAGTTAAAGAGCGTTGAGGATCCAAAATTCCAAAAAGTTGTGCCAAATACGGCTAAGGTAATCTATGCCTGGGGTAAGAAAATCCTTAGTTTTTCGTAAAATTCAAAGTTTTGTCAACAGGAAATTTATAAAAATGACCACATTATTGATATTCATTTCAACACCAAAGTGTTGACTACTGGGCTGGTGATACCCTCGGGGACGAAACGTCCACCAGCAGTGGCATCGACCCAGTGGTGTAAATAGTTATCAAAAGTACCAGTACTATAATTTAGTACGCCAGACGCGCGTTTCGTCTACATAAGACTCATCAGTATACAAATACACGAGCCCGTAAATACCTGTCTATGGGAGTAAGGGATACGTGGTTGTGTGTACGTGTAATTTGAGATGTGACAAACCACAGAATATAGAAATGAACGATACTTTATATCTATCGTAAGGCTAAATGTTACTCGTTCATCGAAAAAAAAATGTAAGATTACTAATATCGTTTTATCTGAAATACTAACATACCTTGTTTAACCTTCTGTATCAAGTCTTGTCAGAAAGGAAGTCTGTGCTTTCATTTTTGATCATATTCCCTCGAAAACAAAGTGGTCACACTCGAAAAAAAACCCGATCAAAACACTCGAAAAACCATGATTCGAACCGGACACTTTACCTACCGTTTCATAATAAATATATAGTTATATTTAACTATACATTGGAGTTAGGCATTTTCCAGAGGTGTAATGGTCAAATGAGTTGTGAGTAGTTTAAGTTTTTCTATTGGATAAGTCTTTATATAGAATGGATATTCCTTGACACTTTTGTTTTCTGCTTGGGAATAACTTTCCTGACTAAATCTATATTGTTGTCAGTAGGTCATTTTACTTAATTTAATTGAGACATAATTTATGAATAATAATTAGAAAATTTCGTAATCCAACGTATAGTTAAATACAAAAATACAAGTTATATATTAACTCTTATAGTCGCATAGTAAATCTGTAATATTTTTATGTAAGGATGGATTGTATAATACAAATGGTAAAAATATTGGAACACAATGCTACCTAATGTCGTTTGAATCAATTAAGAGTGCCAGCATGTTCTCTTTTTATTCAAAATATTGCATCATAATCAAATATCAGTAGTTTTAATACCTCAGACTGACTGGTATAACAAAATTATTTGTCCGCATCAACCAAAACTGACCATATTTGCACTTTATTATGTACATGATGTAAATCTTAATACCTGCAAAGTAAATCACTTATATATTTATATCAGGATGGATTTTTGAATATAAATGAAAGCTATATTGGAAAACAATGACTACAAAAATGCTCGCATCAGTTTATAGTGCCAGCATGTCCTCTTTTTATTCAAAACTTTGAATTGTAAACTAATTTCAGTAGTTTTGATATCTCAGACTGACTCATATAACAAAATTATTTGTCCGCATCAACCAAAACTAAGCATATGTGACAGCATCAATCAAAACTGACCATATTTGCACTTTATTAAGTAAATCTTAATATTTATATACAGCCGCATAGTAAATCACTTATAGTTACATATTACGATGGATTGTATAATTCAAATGACAGCAATGTTGGAACACCAATGAACATATTGACTACAAAAAAATTTCCACACCAATTTAGAGTATCTTAGTACCAGCATGTTCTCTTTTTACTCAAAACATTGAATCGTAAACAAATTTCAGTAGTTTCGATATATCAAACTGAGTCGTATCAACAAATTTTTTGACCGAATCAACCAAAACTGAACATATTTTACATTTATCATGTAAATATAAACATGTCTGATATATGACCTCATTGTAAACCAATACTATTTCTATGTCAGGACGGGTAGTATGATAAAGATGACACCAACTTTGGACACAATGTAAACCATATCTAAAAATTTTGTGCATATCAATTTAGCGTGCCATTATTTCCTCTCTGTATCCATAATAATGAACCGTCACTAAAGTTACTATTTAAGTCAGTAGTTCGTGATGGTTTTTTTTTTAAAACAAAACTATTCAACGGCATCATCCAACACTAACCGGACTGATTCATATACTTTATTTTAAAATGAAAAGTACATGTATGAGAAGTTCTCTTCTTGGAATAGTATACTGTTAATATAATTTGAAGAAGGCAAAGAAAACTGATTGATTTTGTTTGAAGCCTAACGTCCAGGAGCAAGTGTTTCATTCATGTTCAGATCGAGTATATTTGTCTAATGATCCAGACTCAAAGATATGATTTATCATCGTTAATAAAGCATCGGTCACATCTTAACGGATAGCTCGAACGGATAACTATTTTTCAATCCGTTCATGTCCGTTAGACGTCCGTTCATGTCCGTTAGACGTCCGTTCTTATCGGTTAGACGTCCGTGCATACTCGTTGCATATCCGTTAAGCGTACGTTTTATCCGTCGACGTCCGTTCTGTCCGGTGTAAAATTTTGAGCATGTTCAAAACTTTGAACGGACGTCCAACGGATGAAATGTCCGTTGAACGTACGGTAGACTTCCGTTTTGTGCGGTACTCATCCGTTTCGTTTGTGTTTTGTATCCGTTACGTGTCCGTTATACATCCGTTGGAGGTCTGGCAGATAAATTCACCAACAGACTTCTAACGGACGTCTAACGGATAAAACGGATGTTGAACAAATGTGAAACGGACTTATACCGTACGTATAACGGATAAAACGGACGATGAAAGGATCTAAAACGGATAAATGCCAATTTAAAATTTCGCGTCCGAAATGCCAATAAGATTTCTTAAGGTTCATGAATGCTTATTATTCATAATCGATCTTAGAGTAAGGGCACGTGTTCACAATCAAGCAGCTCTTATTCAGGCCAGACATTACCCTTAAATGCATTTTGAAGAACAAACCAAAACCAGTTACACAGAAACATTTTGAATATTTATGCGATTTACATGTATTATTATTGTAGCTTTTAACTTTTCCGTATATCTTGTTCATCCGTTTTATCCGGTACGCTTCCGTCAGGTGTCCGTTTTATGCGATGTATGTTCGACATCCGTTCTGTCCGGCACGTTTCCGTTTATCGTACGTTACATATCCGTTGCATGTCCGTTATGCATTCGTTAAGAGTCCGTTTTATTTGGTCATACATCAACGGACTCCCAACGGATAACAATTTTGTCAACGGACGACTTTTTTTTTCATCCGTTAGTCGTCCGTTCGTCTTATCCGGTAAGGTGTGACCGAGGCTTAACTTATGGATAAGTCTGGCTAAATTGACGAAATGGCCGTGCAAATGTACATAGGTTTTTTTAAGTTATACCACACTTTTTCATTAATATCCCATAATTCATCCACTGTACAATTTTCGTTTGAACATTTGTCAAAACAGAATCTTAAATCATGAATGTAAATCCAAGGCAAACAAGGTAAATTACGATTAAAATTCCATGAATTAAATGCATAGTTATTTTTAGGAAGAACGGGGAACGAAGCAACGTAAACCACGATGTCTATATGCAATCTTATAAAAATATTTCTCCGATGAGTTGGATAACCTTTCTATCCACTTCGATATTTGTACATGTAACTTTTGATCAGTAAAAAATATAGAAAATCTGCTAGTATATAGCAAAGTAATTGGAACTGATTTTTTTCTTCTAAATTCTAAAGTGCCTTTACTGCAATGACGTCATTTAGAACTGTTTCAAAGTCCTGACTGATTAAGTCAGTTCTGCTGACAGTTCTACGGTTAGAACTGATTTGGAAAGTTCTACCTAGAACAGTTTTAGACAGTTCTACCCTAGAACTGATCCTGACAGTTCTACACTAGAACTGATCCTGACAGTTCTACCTAGAACTGATTCTGACAGTTCTACTTAGAACAGTTCTAGGGTAGAACTGTTCTAGGGAGAGCTGTTCAAGAACAGATTATTCTGACAGTTCTAATGAGAGGTTAGAAGTGATCTCTTCTGTACTTGTTTTAACTAATAATATTGCAAAAAGGGGGTAAAGATGTCACATGTTTTCCAAAAGTTTGGCCAATAATAGAATTTCAATCTCTTGGAGGATACCTTTTCTGAAACTTTTTACATATATCTTTTACGAATTCAAATAAAAAATCATTTGTCGTTCGTCTCATTTTTTTTTTTATAAAATTGCGTCAAAAAGCGTATGAAAAAAACATTCGACCGTACGGTGACATATAGCTGTTAATTTCTGTGTCATTTGGTCTCCTGTGGAGAGTTGTGTGCTGTTGTTTTAAAAATATTTTGTTTATTATTGTATTTTTTTGTGTGTTTTGTATTTTTTATAGTTCCATTTAGTGTGCCAAAAAATTTGAAAACTTGACGTTCGTGACGTCATATACAAAACAATGACGTCATTCAATAAATTGCGTCACGACCGAATGACCGTTCTATTGGATCTGTTTTGAGGAAAACTTTTCTTAAGCAAAAAAAACAAAAAAAACAAGTAGGGGTGTGATAAAGGGTATGCGATAAAGGGTAGGGGTGTGATAAAGGTATGCGATAAAGGGTGCGCATCAAAGTTGCGCGATATGGATTAAACAGCAGGCTATTTATCAAATATGCAAAACTACTGTATTTACTACTAAACATATGCTAAAAATGCAATTAACTTGGAAGACTGACTTTAAAAATTTATAATTTTGATAAATTTACATAGTTTTTCTAATATTACAATATTTGATGGGTTAAACAGTTGATCAAATTTATAGATATACAGGTCTGACCAACTGTATGAAGGTAAACATTTCTTTATTGCAAACTTAAAAGATCCACAATTCATCATATAATGGTACTTGTCACCAAGATCGTTTGAGTCACAGAGACAGCAGATTCTGTCTTCTCTTGGTAAATCCTGCCATCTTTTAGATTCAGTCGACAAGTGGTGACAACCTCATCTATATTGCATGATGCATAAATGAATTTGTAAGATAAAACAGAAAAGTATTTTATAAATTGAAAATTCTTTTTAATTTATACGATAGCATGAAGTTTTAGGCGATTCTGCAGCAAAAGCAAAGCATTCCTGTTAAAACTGGTCTTTGATATTTTGCTCAATACATTTTGCCACCAATTTATCAGCAAACTGTTCATTTCATTTACTGGACATACCACAACTATCAAAAATATTTTTAATAATAATATCCAATTCGTTTCTATTCCGTTATCATTATAATATAAAATATAAGTTTATATAATACAGTACAAATTTTACTTTCTTTTCAATTAAGAAGTCTACAAAAATTAATCAATCGCAGTTTTACAGACACAGAATTGGGGTCTCTGTCAAGTTCTGCATACACTATGAAGTTTGGAGTAGACTGTTTAAATGTAAAATCAGTTTACAAAATTGTAAATGTACACGTTCAAGTATATCTATATTTTCAAAACCCCATATTTCTGATCCATATAACAGTACTGTTAAAACTATTTTGTCAAATAAAACAAGTTGTCATTCTATTGACACATTGTTTTGTCTACCTTTTTAAAAACACTATACATAGCTTTTGTGGATTGTTCTTTTAAATATTTTTATTTGATAAAAGATCCACTCCTTAAAAACGAAATACCTGAATATTTGTATTCTTTTACAATTTCAACATCGTTACAATTAACAGTGACCTTGAGATTTATGAATTTATTTTCATTTTCCATTTTTCACAATATTCGTAAAAGGTATTTAACATGTAATGTAGATCAGTGCTATTTTCTGCTTAAAAAACAGTACCGTCTGCATAAAAAAGTAAAAATAATTTCAAAAATACTATCAGCTCATTTTCGATTTCTTGTGATACAGATTTTAAGCAAGTTATATTTTTCTGTTAAAAAAAAGTTTGAAGATCATTTAAAAATATGGAAAATAATGCAGGTGAAAGGTTTCCCCCTTGCCACACACCCACCTCACAAGGGAAAAAATCAGATGTTTTACCCTTAAGAATAATACGAGATTTGGCATAATCATACATATTATTCTGAATAAAATGAAACAATTTTCCATGTACTTCATTCTGCAATAATTTGAACAGAAGTAAATTTAAGCTGTGTAGAGTCCAACGCCTTTTCAAAGTCGATAAAAGCACATTGTAACTTATTCTTTCCCCCTTTCAATAATTCAAATAAAATATGTATAGTAAAATTTATGTTCAGTCGTAGAATAATCCATTCTGAAACCTTCTTGCTTTACATTTAGTATACATAATTCATCAAGATGACTACATAATCTTGTGTTCAATATTGAAGTACAAATTTTACCCAGAGCAGATTATAGGCCTATAATTTTGTGGATCATTTCTTCTCTTTTTTATATAAATTGTTGCTTACTTCAACTTAATTAACTTCGAAGTCTACGCGAAAATGTACTCGACTTTTACGCTAAGACGAACTTGAATTTGGACATAAACTTTAAATCGATGTCTGTGCATACTAATTGAAGAATTACCTGCTTTTGCAGATGGAACAAGGATTGTTTTTTGCTGGGAATCGTTATGGCGTTGTTCCAGATAAAACGAAAGACATATATTGGAAAAGGAAACTAGAAATCATTAAAAACATGAAAACATCCGTTAAAGATAACAAGAAGATTTTGAATATTGCAGTATTAGGTGTTGCTGGTTGTGGAAAAAGTTCGTTCGTTAACACAGCAATAACAAGCCTCAGAGAAGATAAATGGAGATTGTATTCAAAAGCTCGAAAAAACAGCTCGGATGAGAGCAACAGCTCGGATGAGAGCAGTATTACACAACCTTTTACAAGGTAGGACAAACGTAGATATCCATGATATAAATATGGTATGCGTGGCAATGAGACAACTCTATATTCAAGTCGTAATGTGAAAAAAGTGAACAATTAAAGGTCAAATTAGATCTTTCATACGGAGCCTTTGTTCAAACCGAACAGCAAGCTTTTAAATAAGAGCCCAATAATTTGTTTTTTCATATTTTCGCCACGGTCGGGAAATTCTTTAACTAGCTCCTGTATTAACTGATCTTAAACTTCCTCCGAAATGTTTGAAACTTTAATTTTTGTTAAATGTCACCGAGTCTCACTTTATCTTGAAAGTACACTTTCGCTTGCGATAGCAACATATTTAAGAGTTATTTCTTAAATTTAATAACTTTAACTGTATGCTCATTATTGTAGACCGCGAATGTTCTTTATGTTAGACCAATCGATTTTATTTTCATCTTAAAACAAGGAACCAACACGTCAAGGTTTTTCTCTTCTCAAATCGCATCAATTTTCAAAACAATAGCTACAGATATAAGCCGGGATTATATTTATTCCGCAGAAGAAGACCGGAATAAGTAATTATGAAACGCCGGTACTGTCTTTTAGTGTTAATATTTAATGTGTTCAGCTGTCGCTTTGTCTTTACGTCCTGTCGTTTTTTCTTTATGTTATGTGCAAATGTCTATATTTCATGACACGGCATCTCTGTGTTATGTCAAATTAGTTATTTGTTTGGTCAAACAGTAGTATGATATGTCATTGCTAAAGTTTGTTGTGTACAATAGGCATTACTTCATGCTTTAACTACTATATATTCTGCGAATACTTCGAAACTCTATGATCAACCACCTTTACATTCTCTCATATTTTATCTATGTTGTGTCTATTCTTCTTTTACGTAAGTCAGTTAAAATTTGCGTCCTGTCTCAAATGTGATTGTTATGCCGAATGTTCTTAAGGTTTTGTTTTGATATACCGGCCTTTGTTCTATGTAAACCTCATGATATTATAGTATTTTGGCGTTATGTTGTGTTTATACATATGTATCTCCAGTGAAATACACAACACATCATGGTATAATTCATATGCGTTTTGCCGAACAATCGATACTCTCTGTGAGCATTCATTACGTCATGTGCAAATGCCTTTTACATTATGTGTAAACAACTTATACATTTTGTGCAAACATCGTTTACCTTATGTGCAAACATCGTCCCCCTATGTGCAAACATCGTTTACCCTATGTGCGTTTACTTTTCTACATTAGTTAGAGGTATAGGGGGGTTTGAGATCTCAAAAACATGTTTAACCCCGCCGCATATTTGCGCCTGTCCCAAGTCAGGAGCCTCTGGCCTTTGTTAGTCTTGTATTATTTTAATTTTAGTTTCTTGTGTACAATTTGGAAATTAGTATGGCGTTCATTATCACTGGACTAGTATATATTTGTTTAGGGGCCAGCTGAAGGACGCCTCCGGGTGCGGGAATTTCTCGCTACATTGAAGACCTGTTGGTGAACCTCTATGAAACGCCGGAACTGTCTTTTAGTGTTAATATTTAATGTGGTCTGTCGCTTTGTCTTTACGTCCTGTCGTTTCTTCTTTATGTTATGTGCAAATGTCTATATTTCATGACACGGCATCTTTGTGTTATGTCAAATTAGTTATTTGTTTGGTCAAACAGTAGTATGATATGTCATTGCTAAAGTTTGTTGTGTACAATAGGCATTACATCATGCTTTAACTACTATATATTCTGCGAATACTTCGAAACTCTATGATCAACCACCTTTACATTCTCTCATATTTTATCTATGTTGTGTCTATTCTTCTTTTACGTAAGTCAGTTAAAAATTGCGTCCTGTCTCAAATGTGATTGTTATGCCGAATGTTCTAAAGGTTTTGTTTTTATATACCGGCCTTTGTTCTATGTAAACCTCATGATATTATAGTATTTTGGCGTTATGTTGTGTTTATACATATGTATCTCCAGTGAAATACACAACACATCATGGTATAATTCATATGCGTTTTGCCGAACAATCGATACTCTCTGTATGGGGGAGGTTGAGATCTCACAAACATGTTTAACCCCGCCGCATTTTTGCGCCTGTCCCAAATCAGGAGCCTCTGGCCTTTGTTAGTCTTGTATTATTTTAATTTTAGTTTCTTGTGTACAATTTGGAAATTAGTATGGCGTTCATTATCACTGGACTAGTATATATTTGTTTAGGGGCCAGCTGAAGGACGCTTCCGGGTGCGGGAATTTCTCGCTACATTGAAGACCTGTTGGTGACCCTCTGCTGTTGTTTTTTATTTGGTCGGGTTGTTGTCTCTTTGACACATTCCCCATTTCCATTCTCAATTTTATTTTATAGTCTACCTTATGTGGAAACACCTATTGCGTTATGTGCAAATACCTATTAAGTTATGTATAAAAACTACATCATTTTGTGCAAAACACTATTACGTTATGTGCAAATACCGCTTACATTATGTGCAAACACCGATTACGCTATGTGCAAATGCCTATTACATTATGTCCAAACATCTATTACGTTATGTGCAAACACCAATTACGTTATGTCCAAACACCAATTACGTTATGTGCAAACACCTAGTGTGCGTTATACATCCATTCTTTTTATATTTTGTTCACTTTACTTGTTGAAATTAAAATATTTACAAATATATAGACACGATTCTCGAGGTGTGTCTCTCTGGAGGTGTGCCTAGATTGACAAAAGTCATAAAATACATTTAATGCATTTTTGACAACATTGTACAGGAACATTTTTTAGCAAACAAATCGTGCATATTGCAGATTAGCAATGCAAATAAAGACGTTTTAATGATTGATATTTTAATTTTAAATTTCAGTGTGTAATATATGCATAATAAAACGACCATGAATTAAAGTAACATTTGATCTGAAATGTAATACACATAGTTAATTTTCCGGCATTTGATGACTTAATATCTTCAGAAGAGAACAGTCTGTAATTCTTCATCTCTTGTAAGCCAATAGTTGTTGCTGAATATCAGCCACATCATAAAGCAACCAAACAGAATTTATATGTGACAAGTAGTTATTTTAAGATGGCGTGTATATCGACTGAAACTAAAAGCTCTGCCCTGTTATTAGAAGCAAAAGAAAAGGTACATGTAAAAATCAAAGTGCAACCTCATTTCTTTACGGAAAATAAATTGATATATGAAAGGAAGACGTGGTATGATTGCCAATGAGACAACTCTCCACAAGAGACCAAAATGACACAGAAATTAACAACTTTATGTCACCGTACGGCCTTCAACAATGAGCAAAGCCCATACCGTATAGTCAACAAGAAAAGACCCTGAAAAGATTATGTAAAACAATTCAAAATAGAGCACCTACGGCCTCATTTATTTATAATGTTTTCTTTCACCAGCACCAAGCGGATCATTTCATAGGTCGCCATATCTTGCATACATAATCATAACATGGTTTTGGAAGGCGCCGAATTACATTTATGAATTATAGACTCTTGACAAGGTCAACACATTATATATGCGTCTATTCAGATTATATTGACCGAGAACGAAGATATTTTCTCGCCACCTCTTATCTTGTATTTTTTTTTTGTAATTAGCAAGGAGTTTTGGCAAAGTAAACCATTATAGGTGAACATACGGCCTTCAACGCGGAGCCTTGGCTGACACCGAACAACAAGCTATAAAGGGCCCCAAAATTACTAGTGTAAAACCATTCAAACGGGAAAACCAACGGTCTTATCTATATAAAATAAAAAAAACGAGAAACGAGAAACACGGATAAATTACATGTTCGTGATGTGGCTGATATTCAGCAACAACTATTGGCTTAAATGAGATAAAGAATTACAGACTGTTCTCTTCTGAGGATATTAAGCCATCAAATGCCGGAAAATTAACTATGTGTATTACATTTCAGATCAAATGTTACTTTAATTCATGACTTTTAATTTTCTTTATTTTCAAAATGCAAATCATTGATGCGTTTTGTTTTAATCTGTGTCAAAAAGCGTTTACCAGAACGTAATAGGTGCTTGCAAATGACGTAATAGGTGTTTGCTCATAACGTTATAGGTGTTTGCACATAGCGTCATAGATGTTTGGACATAATGTAATAGGCATTTGCACATAACTTATATATGGTGTTTGTACATAATGTAAGCGGTATTTGCACAGAACGTAATAGTGTTTGCACAAAATGATGTAGGTTTTTATACATAACTTAATAGATATTTGCACATAACGCAATAGGTGTTTGCACATCAGGTAAACTATGTTTGAACATAGGGTGAACGATGTTTGCACATAGGGTGAACGATGTTTGCACATAAGGTAAACGAGGTTTGCACAAAACGTATAAGTTGTTTGCACATAATGTAAAAGGCATTTGCACATAACGTAATGAATGCTCACAGAGAGTATCAACTGTACGGCAAAACGCATATGAATTATACCATGATGTAACATGTTTTTCACTGGAGATACATATGTATAAAAACAACATAACGCCAAAAGACTATAATATCATGAGATTTACATAGAACAACTGAAAGTTGTATCAAAACAAAAAGTTTAAAACATTTGACATAACAACAACACTTGAGACAGGACGAAATTATTAACTGACTCACGTAAAAGAAGAATAGACACAAAATAGATAAAATATGAGAGAATGTAAAGGTGGTTGATCATTAAGTTTCGAAGTATTCGCAGAATATATAGTAGTTACAGCATAATGTAATGTATATTTTACACAACAAAATTTAGCAATGACATATCATACAATTGTTTGACCAAACAAATTACTAATTTGACATAACACAGAGATGCCGTGTCAGGAAAAAAGGCATCTGCACATAACATAAAGAAGAAATGACAGGACGTAAAGGCAAAGCGACAAAACACATTAAATATTTACACTATAAACTTTTCGTTTGGTCGAAATAAAAATGTCGTTTATCCGATGCTTGTTGTAGTGAGCGTTTCACGCTATCTATTATACGTTAAAGAACCATTTGAATCGTTGAGAGGGAAATATGAACTTTAAATAAGTCGCATGGTTGATTTTAACACATCTTTAGCGCCTTTTGCAAGGACAACTGTAGATGAAAAAAATCACTTTAAATAACAGAACCGATCAGTAAGACATTACTATAGAATAAACGAAACGGCCAAAATATGTTGAATCTTATTATAAATTGTTGCCAACCTTTTTTCATCCGATTTTGCTTTTATGACAACTACGGTACTATTCTACCAGATATATATAATATATAAAAATTGACGCAGAAAATTTTGCCACCTTTACGAGACTGCCATTGTTTACGCTTCAATATATGAGTTATTGAATGTACTCAATAGAGACTTCTTCCTGTTTTACTCCCCTCCTAGTTTGGCTGGATACAATGTAACCCCTGGTGTGGACTACGCCGGTTTCTAAATGTTGACAAAAGAAAATAAATTCAAAGAGAAAAATGTGGAAAGAAATTTTAAAATTTACGTTAAAAAATCAAGTATAGATAAAAATTAAATACACAAAAAAGGGAAAACTGTTTTAGACAATAATATTATCAACTGAGAACTAATGAGTATTCATCACTAAATGAAACCGATAAATTGATTGCTACCGTAATGTCCAGTGGCAAATATATCACGCATATTCACGAAAGGGTGCAAAGTGGATCGACCTGAAGCAAATGATTAACATATTAATAAGATAGAGAGTTTGCTAGAGGTGAAACGTAAAAATAAACTCTATGAAACAAAACATACGACATAAAATTTATTACGTTTTATATAAGAATTAATTGAACAAACTTATTGTAAAATGATGCATATGTTTTTTTTTTGACATATAGTTTTCATTAATTAAAGATTAAAATAATTTAAGAAATATTGTGTGGAATAAAACAGGCCGCATATGGTAACGGTTTTGCTCATTATTGAAGGTTGTACGGTTACCTTTAGATGCTACATACAATGTACCAACGTTCTTTTACAGCTGAGTTGTCTCATAGGCAATCATTCCGCAACTCCTAATACTAAATAATTCAGGAAATCTTATGTGGAATCAAATCGGCCGCAGGGGAAAAAACAGTAAACGAGGCCTGGCAAGACGATACAAACCGCCGGCATTTTTAATATTGGCAAGTATGTGTTCTTCTGGTAACAGAAGTAACAAAAGTTCCTCTAAGCAAAATTAGAGTGAACGAGGAGCACGACCCCACACTGACGCTAGGCCATAACTTGAATAACGCTTCCTCGGTACTCGGAGGATAAAATTCAAAACTGGTAACAGTGATGAACCGGCCGCTCTGGTAAACAAGAGAAAGCCGTTTATAAAAAACACAACTTCTCTGTGGTACCACAGTATAATATTTTAGCATATGGTCTAACGTAGAATTATAGGGTCATGACCCCCTGTCATCTTGCCAGATCCCGCCACTGCACCAGTACTGCGACAACTGTTTTATTAAAGATAATACTAACAAACAATGAAAAATATAAAAATGCATTAAACAGAAATTAGATTTTTGAAACGCATATATCTATATGCTTTTACAGTTGATTTCTAGAAATTAAAGTTTTCTCCTTTCTTTGTTAGTAAACGTCCACCATCAAGATATCAGCATTTTATAAGATGTGTAAAAACTAGCACTGTCTGTTTCAAATCAGCATCAAGTATTTATATAAAAATGTTTCATCCTCAATTTAAAAGCATTCGGAAAAACGTTTAACCGCAATAACAGTTCACGATATAACTGGACACAACCACTGCAATATTGTGTTATTATAAAGAGTCGAAAAGTTCATTCTCTACGACAATTCACTAATCTCACTAAGCATATACCTGAAAAACATAAAAAAAAACAACAGCAGAAAAAATAATCCAAAATAGGAGAATGTCGGGGTAGGTGGGTGGGATTGAACAAGCTTCCCGTTCAAACGTTAGAAAATTGAGAAGTGACGTCACAATACGGTAACGTCACGTGACAGACACGGTCAAAGTTCAGAACGCAAAGACAAAAGGGGGGACTCGAAAATAAATGCGGAATTTTAACTTTTATTAAACCTGTATTATCAGTAAACCGATAAACATTATTATAAAACTTGTGTACATATACTTTTTTCTGAAGAAAATTCTTTAATTTGTCCACATTTAGAAGAAGTTCACTTTTTTTTTAATTGCTTACTTCCAGGAAGCAATTCGCCCAAAATATGTTCGGTATGCAAGTGACCTCAGCGTGACCCTTCTCGTAAAAATCTGGTGATCGCAATACGCATGAATCTGTCATTTAAATAAACTATAATTCTCAGATTGTACATGTTATAAAGGTACTCAATATCCATGCTTTTTTGTTGATTGTTTACTATAAGTCGATGAAAATCGGTAAACATCGGCTTTAAAACATGACTATTAAGTACTAGTAGCAGCCATATTTTCACTCATTTACAGACAGAGAGAAAAAAAATTAACGATTTTACGAAATGTTTGCGTAAAAAATGATAAAGTTTTGCACAGAAGACTTAAGTTTATGATATATACATGCATTGGTTCAAGAATTGGATTAACAATATTTTTCACGAGTCAATTGTTTCATATGACTTCATAGTCAGTTTAGCAGGATAAATCTCTTTAGTGTACACACATATGTCATCATTATTGAGAGTCAATATATTCTCCAAATATCTATATTATACTGACTGGCCTTAAAAACGCAACACTCATTTTGTAGATTTTTTTTCACCAAATAATGTTTGATCCTCATACAACTACTATTCATGCTCATCATATGTCTTTCCCTTTCGAAAAATAAACATCTGACTTACCTGTGGTTATTGAACATACCAGATTTTTTTAGATCGCACGAAATTTAAGAAAGAGAAATTTCGAGCCAATAAAAGATTTTTTCCGGTTTTTTTTTCTTTGTGAAACAGTTCGTTCAATCCTTGGACACACTTTAATCATTTAAAAAATGTTGCATCTCCATATTGCCAAAACTCAGGAATGAAAAGCTGAATCAACTCATTAGAATTTTGCAAACAGGAAAACGTGAACGTGCTGCAACACAAAAAATTGACGTCAGAAACTCGTTTTACTGTCCTTCCGACAATGATACCGGTAGTCTAGATTTGTTGAAAACCATCAAAGACTAGATCAACATGTAGTGACAAAGCAACGTCAATAGAATTTGATCAGACAACGTCATTTGTGAGACAGATCTACGGCCGCAACGTCAACTGCTAACCAAATTGATGAATGAAATTTTGCACAGATTTATGCCAGAAATGTTTCCCATTAACTGAACTGGCAAAGAATCGACTGCAGAAAAACATTTAGAGCCTTAAAGTTTAAACCGCCTAATTGACAAAACACATTGTAATGGGTGGAACAACGGCAAAATCAGAAGGTGCAAAACAGAAACCAAAACGTGCCGTAAGAAATGGTTGACCTTTCTGACAATCATTTTGGCGTTTGTTACAGGCAGTCATTGCTTTTGACGGTGACACGTTCATTGGTAAGGGGAAAACCAGGGTTTCAGTGTATACCACAATATTTGAACATCGAAAATGACGTAATCAATTCAGCTTTCGAACTGCATTTTTTTTTTCAAACATTTAAGAAGAATAATCTAGTGTTGCGTTTCTAAAGCCGGTCAGTATATTAAATTTTTGTATCAGATTTTGTTTCGATTGGTCTTTGCAAAATTTAGTAATAAATTGTAACGCATAACAATACAGAAACTGGTCCACAATAAGTTGTGCACAGTTAGTCCTCATCTGAATTCCATTAACATGACATAACATATAAAAGAAGGTCCAACTGTTATAGATCTTTTGTTTGTTGTTACTAAAAATCTATCTTTTGTAAATGCCCATTTAATCAGGTGTGCGAGTTTTTCTTTCTTTAAGAATAAGAGGCAAAGTGGTATATAGGGTAGAAAATCAAAAATTTGAACAGATTCGAAATTATCAATATATGTAAGCATGTAGTTTATCAAGTACTTCCAACGAAGTTTTGACACTTGAAAAGTAATTAATTCAACTATTTTAAAAGGCCTTTTAAACAAAAATTATACCCAGGTTTTTGGTTGTACCAATTGTACTAGTAAGTAGAATAGATAGTTTAGTAGTGGAACAATGACTTGAAGACGAACTTAATCTATATTTGTAAGGAGTTTGTGCAGCTTCGGAAGCCTTGATGAAGTTATCTATACTAGTACATATTTTCCCTAATATATCTTCTTATTTTGTTTCCTAGCCATGGGTGCTTAGCTTGAATTACTCTCATGCTCGTTATTTAAGTTGTCTGTACTCATTTTGTCATTGAATCAGTCAGAAAGACTCATCCATACTTTCAAAAGGAGCTCTACAAACGAGGATCTGGACCAAAGTTTTGACCTTAAATTCCGTCAACCTTTATGATCAGGGATGCAATATCAGCCCTCGTATCCGCCTGTCACTCTATAATTCTTTAAGAGAATACGAGCCTTGTAATATTGAAAATTAAAAATGTTTGCAATCTTAATTTTACAGTTTCAAGGCTTCTAATTATTTCAAAGAAGAACCTAATGTATGGTTTCCAACATTTATCGATGTCAATGGTTTGGAAAATGATAATGGTGACTTCAACAAGGCGTTGTTGAGAGCATTATTTGACGGCAAAATTAGAGAGGGAGAAGATCTTAATCGGCTTTATGACTTGTTTAAGGGCAATACAGATAATAATCGTCATAGTTGTTTTGAAAATGAAATTTCCAAACGTTCGGAATATCTAAAAATAGATCGAATTATTGTTGTAACATCAGGAGACCCCAGTGCACCTTTACCAACACATTTATTTAGATGCATAAGGACAGTGGCAAACTATGTTAGAGGTAAAATTGACTATTTGCTATTATATACAGTTATTAAAACATTAACATGAATATTAATAACACCATGCAGAAATAATAATATATCAGTACAAGTATCTAGTATAACAACAAGTCAAAAGTGGTCTTTGACGTTTGTTGATTGCTCTAATGCGACAAAAATGCAAATGGATATATACAGATAACGTATGTTAAAAAATCATTAAATCTAAAATTTTAATCTGATGTAAATCCTTAATTTAACTTCTTTAAAACTAATCGCCCAAACAAAGTAGAAAAAAACAGAAGAAATTAAAAGTTATACCAGTTTACTAAGTGTAATTAGGTTGTGGAACATGACTCATTTGCTTGTATTAGTACATGTATCAATATGAAATATAATATATATAAAATATATTTGTAGCTTGAACTACACAAGATTTGAGGAAAAGTTCAACATATTTATTGATGTTCTATAAAACAAACTATGTTTGTAGCTACAACTACATGTACATCAAGTAGGAATAAAAGTGCAACACATATATTAATGTTTGATAAATTATATGAATTTCTATAAAGTAATTTGTATGATTTCAAGATTATGGTTTTGATTTGTATTTAAATCTTTTTTCGTCTCTCTCATTGAGTCCATCAGTTTCAAGAGTTCGTAACTGGTGCATCCAAAATCTCTCTGTCTTCCTTGTGTATCCCAATTTTGATTTTTCTCAATGATTTGAAATGAGACGTGTTCAAAATCATGTCCTGCTCTTAAAAGGTGTCTGGTTATTGGGCAGTTTCTTTCTTTTGTATAAAATGATCGATGGTTATTAAGTCGGATGTTAAATAGTGTTTCTGTTTCACCAACATATTGCAATTTGCAAGTTCCACACGTAGATAAATAAAAAGTCCTTAGTACAGAAATAATCACATTATAAAACTTTGTTTCTGTTAGCGCTTTCATCGCATCTCGTACGGTTCATCAGACAGAATTGTTATCGTTAATAGTAACGACTTGTGACGTTAGTTAATAGTAACGTCATGTGGTAGTTTGTATATATTACGGATTCTTATTCCCAAACCGAATTTCACTTCCTATTTAAAGTCGACTTGTACAGTTCAATAAAATAGTGTTCCTTGGCTTTACGCGGAATTTTATCTTCGGCCCACATCTTAAAAAAGGAATATAAAAATTATCTTAAATTTCCCTTTCCCCATTGATCAATTTGACCTATGTAGTTTTGATTACAAGTGGGACAGATAATATTTTCCGATTTACAGTTCATGCTTTTATTCAGTTTAATTACTGTGCCTGATTTCACAGTTTTACTTTGTCCAAATTCTATCATTTCGCACGTTCCACATCTACATGTAGGTTCCCTGTATTTTTGTATTTCTGCCACATTCTGTGTACTGAATTTTGCTCGTGTAAGAAGTTTCTTCAGATTCGGTACTTGTCGACGGCTCCTAATAAGCTGTGATTCATCAACTAGATCTTTCATTTTCTTTGATTGATGCAGAATAGGTAAAAAAAACAACCTTAGCAGAATTTAAGATCTTGTGATTACGTGTATTATCAGTTATAACGAACGGAATTGATTGTTGTTTATCTTTTCTGTCATCCCTTGGTACAGTTTATCTTAGTTCAGCGATTGGAATGCTCAAGGCATTTTTTTATTCCATTGTCAATTAAACTGACTGGATAGTTTTGTCTTTTTAGATAATTTTTCAATTCCTGTAGTCTCTTATCAAGTAAATTATTACTATTGTTCATATACGTCGGGCCAAGTTAAAAGGAATATTTCGTTTGGTATGTGACGGGTGACATAACCTAAAATCTAAATGTTGATGAATATCCGTGGGTTTACAGTATAAGTCCGTTTTTATTTGTTCATCTTCCTTGATAATAAGGATGTCTAAGAACGGGAGTTTTGAAGAGCTGGAATCGTAAGTGGACTGTATCGTTTTATTTGAGGCATTCAGCATTGAATGAAATTGATCTAATTCAACTTCACTTTTTGTCAAGAAAATAAAACATTCATCAAGATATATCGCTTTCAGTTTTCTTCAAAGCCTGAAGTTTTCATTCATATAAAGCCTGAAGTTTTCATCGAATTCGGAAATTCGAGCATTTGTTGAAATTTATATAGGTGGATGAAGCCATAATGCCTTTGGAGAATCACTGACCTTCGGTAGGAAAACTGACAATCTTAGTCAATTCAATTGGAATCAAAGAATTTATCCAAAGAGTTTTGCAGACGAGGACAAACTGATTAAATCAAGTGTCAATCAAAATGGTGTACCAAGATTACCTTTAAAAATTATATTTCTATAGCTATAAGGCCAATGTTCTTCAAAGCTGGCCTCTAATTTAGTTTATGTTTTAATAATATTTAATGTGTATGATAAACAGCAAAGTGACAAAGGTCGTGAATTTACAGCTACATGTAATGGTATATCTGAATGTGGCTAAAACTAGATATTGTTCAAGGGAAGTCAATACATCTCCAATCACAGGAACTATTGAGTGGTCAAACCGATGCAATATTCATGATATATATGCTTACTGTAAGGATGAGGATTAATGTAGTTATGAATTAACAGTGGTCAATTGGAATCAAATTCATCCATTAAAATGAATTCAGATACAAACATGTTTTGTACTGTAACGAAAACCTAGCGGTCGGGCCTTAGTGGAAAACTATAAATTATCCTCTAGTTTGTTGCTATAACAGATATCCAAGCCCGGTACCATGCTTATAATTTGATAAGCTAGACTCGCGTTTTGTCTACTTTAGACCCATCAGTGATAAATCTATTTTCCCGCGTTTCGCAGAATAGCGGGAAAATGTTGTCTGAGAGGAACATTTTTAAGAACGGTATGTTTTGGCGGTGTAATTGTACATTACTAATCGTGGACTAATCATTTGGATTGTGCCAATAAGTATTCTTATGTTAATGAGGTGAAAGTGGGCTTTAATTTCTCTTCGTGTTTGAAAATCATATTAGCGGCAGACGATGAACACTAAACTTCTATATTTTATTATATTTATATATTATTTTTTTATGAAGTTCGGTATCATTGTCCTAAGGCGTGCTTTTCACTTGCTCCGTAACTCAGGTTTCCATATCAGTTTTCTTAAGAAAAGTTTGTGTCATTTTTCTATGCGGCGAGGTTACATTAAAGACGGATATAAACATCGCATATATATACAAACATTTAAAAAGATAGGGGGGCCTTTTGTGCTTAAAAGTTTACTTTATTCAGACGTTTATTTATTCTATCTACCTCATTTTGGAATATATTTGTATTTCATATACATGTACGTATTATGATATATTATTTTTGTGGTTTATCATTTATGCCGTAAGTTTGATGTTTTCTGTTTTATATTTGATTAATTTTAAGATCCATGAGGTACATCTTGTGATACATTTATTTGTGGTAATTGTCAATAGCAGTCAGCAGGGTTTAAGAGCATCAGTTGTTCGACCTGTTAGTCTAATTCGTTTTGTTAAAATACGTTTTTCACTGATCTTGTTGGAAATGTATTCACACCACTCTACAAAGAAATTTGTTTTACATGCACACATATAACAATTGATTTTTTTATCCAACGCAATCATAGGTTTAAACGTTGTTTTCAATTAAGACTTGTTTATATTCATTTCGTTTGATCTTTTATTATATTTTTTCCTCCGGTTTATATAATCCGTTCATCCTGCTTCGACTCTTTCCAATTGAAGAGTCTATCCTAATTTGAGGTAAATTAAATGGTCTTCCAAATATTATTTCGATCCTTAACATCAATGAAGAGACATTAGTTGTCGAAATCCTGATATGGTGTAAAACAATTAAGCACCTAATGTTTGTGGTTTACCATCTTTTCCGCAAGTTTATTGTTTCCAGTGTGGTATTAGATTGATATTAAGATCCATTAGGTTCATTTTGTGATCAATTTGGCAATCATTAATGGCATTTAGCAGGGTTTAGGAACATCAGTTGTTCGCTCTGTTAGGCCGTGTTCACACCAAACGCCGTGTACAGTAAACATGTTTACATTTGGTTTAATGTGATGTACACTAGTTTCACATTAAATTTGTTCACATCTTTACACCTCGTTTAGCTACCTGTACATAAGATTTGTTCACACTTGTAAACTATATGTCATTTAAATGTTCATTACGTAGAACCGAATTCAAATTTTCAAACAACTTTTATGGAACGACCATTTGACTTTAAAAAAAGGGGTATGGACTTTTCCACAATTTGATTTTTTTTAATCGGGACATACAGATGACTAGAATGAACAAATATTCTGAATCCAAAGTTTCTCCATACATTAGTGTTAAATATTGAATTGGTACCATCGGGAAAAAAACCTAAATATAAACTTTCGCGCGAGAGGGGGGTCTGACTCAGACCCCTCCTTTATTATTAAAAGTAAAGTAGTTGCTCCATTTAGAAAGTCATTTTGGATAATTTGCAGTAGTTTAAAGATGTCTCGATTAACGCATTAAAAACGTAGGCTGCATCCGCGTGCTTACAGACGAAGAAAAAGAATTGCGATGTTAAAGACCACTGCATTTCTATCTTTTCTGTTTGTTTCAAATGGTATTTTTTCCTCCAAGGAGTATTTGACAAAGGGCGGGGGTAATGCTTTTTTTTTTTTTATTTCTAATTGTATTTTAACGGATCTGAGATACTACACAAAAAACAATTAACCTCACCTTTTTCAGTAATGCATTTATGAGTGAATCGTTGTTTGAGTAAAATAATACCAGTGGCAAATATTTCTGTCAGTGTGTACGTCCAGTCGATTCGGGAAGACCTTTTCAAATGAATTATGTGTTCGGCAATGATAATTGATGAGTCTTGATATGAGTTTTTAAATAAGGCTACGTAAAGTGTTTTTATAACAAAATAACATATCAAGTTTAGACAAATATTTCTGTAAGAAACTTTATTAATAAGTGTTATAAGTATCAATTTTATTTAAAAATCGTTTCTTTTTTAAGTATACATGGGAAAATTAAAGTTCTAAATGCCTAGTTTTATGTACACTTAACCTACACAATGCCTACATTGACTATCGACTGCATGTAGACAAAACATGATTTTTAAACTACATGTAATCATTGAGTTTTATCAATGGGAGCGTAATTGTGTTTAGTTTATGTGTGAGTTACACTAAGACAACACCGAGTTTAGGTCAATGTAAACACGGCCTTAGTCAAAGGCGTTTTTTTAAAATATACTTTTTCCCTTTTTTGGTCTTTTGGAAAATGTTGTTTGTGCTGTATTTAGACCCCTCTACAAAGACCTTTGTTTTACATGCACACGTATAAAAATAGTGGTTTTTATCCAACGCAATCATAGGCTTGAACGTTGTTTTCAATTTAGACTTGTTCAGTGTATATAAAGTGCGAATCCAGCTAGTTCATGTTTACTGTTATATGCGGGTATGTCTATTGTAGAATAAAGGATCATGGGAAAACTGTATTTGTTTATGTTTTGAAATATCAAGTTAAGTGATTTGAAGATAAGTTTTAACATATTTTCATTGTGATATGTCTTTATAATATACAAACATAGCATTAAAGTTCAAATAAGTGTTATAAAAGCATCATAATATAGCATATCGATTATTGAAAGCGATCCATTTTAGCTATAGATTCGATGAATTATCAATGTTAGTGCAGTCATTATTAATGTAGAATTTTCAAAGATGCGAGGAATTTTTATTGTAGAATTATGTGATAAATGCACTTGCAACAAACGAAAAAACTTAGTTGATGACTTAAGGATTTATGATACATGTATTTTCAAATTGAAATACAAACTCCTCATTCATTCTTCATCAAATATATAGCTTTTCAAACTTGTAACAAAAGCGATTCTCAAAATGAAAAATTCTAGATCCGCGAATGGATACTACCGCAGAGGTAAAACCATACACATTTGGGTTATTGAATTGTACACGAAATGATTGCTACAATTCATTTTTGTTGATTTTAGACCCTTTGGAACTCTATGTGGGCTGTTTCAGCAACTAGACAAAAAATCCCCAAACTAGATACACGGTTAGATTCAGCATGTCAACGAATCCCAAATATCTATATTAAAGGACATTTGTCTTTAAATTTGGACCCCTCAAAATTGAAAAAGGGACCAAAAATATAAAAAAAATGCATGCATCGGATACATTTGTTATTGAAGGCATGACTGTAACAATAGGATTGATATATCTTATTCTGGGGGTCTCATTGGGGGGGGGGGGTTCTGATCCCGGATTCCGCTTACTGTTTTGGCAGATTCCTGTGTCCCGCTAGACTTTATTTCTCGTTTTTCACGACACAATCATTTGCCTTTCACCTGTCACGCTTGCAAAAAATCGGCAATCCGGCGTCACGCTTATACCCAAATGCGACCCACTATTTTACTCTATTCTGAATCATATTAAGCCCATTATACATATATTAAAAAAGTAGTGTGGATTTTTTTATACCTTTTTATCCCGTCTCGTTTCGTTTTTGAGCCATATATAGATGTCGTATGTGACAATGAGACAACTCTCCATCCGAGTCACAATTTATAAAAGTAGACCATTATACGTAAACATACGGTCTTCAACATGGAGTCTTGGCTCACACCGAACAGCAAGTTATAAATGGCTCCAGTGTAAAACCTTTTAAACGGGAAAACAAAGATTCAATCTATATCAATATGTACGTAATTCGTGTTGAAGTGTCATGGAAATGGATAAAAAAAAATAAGGATAAAGATCCCTATACGCTTTATAAGAAACTAAATGGAATACATTTGAAATGAATGTTATTTCTATTGAATTTATTAGAGTGTTTTTAAACCAAACTTTCCTCCGTAAGTTAAATTTTATCAAATATTTCTCTTACTTTATCTATTGTTTGAGCAAGTCGGCTAAATTAAGGCCTTACAGCTAATTTCATAATGCATGCAAAGCAAAACTTTGGTTGGCTTGCTTGCTTTGTTTGTTTAATTGTTTATACAAACTTTGTAAATAAGATTGACATTTTTAAACAATATGATTAGGCATATGATAGTTTAACCTGTATTTTTAATATTTGAATTAAATTGGGTGTTATCATAACGATTATCCAATAAAAGAAAAACAAGCAAGTCAACTAAAGTCTTGCTCTACATGCTTAAAGAAATGAGCTGTAATAGATAAAAAAAAAATAAAAAAATTATACAGTGAAAATGCACCGCATATACAGTACTAATGATTCGCTCCACAGTAAAAATGAAAGAATAGTATCATTATTCGACAGTAAACATGACTAGCATTACGAAATCATTATAGTGGAATTTAGTTAAATATGAAGAAACTGAATGACAAAACATATTCTACGTTATACAACTTTATTAATTGTATTAAAATGAATATTTTGTACTGCAACAACATCTTACCTGTTAGTTATAAAGCACCTGCACGATCTGTTCGTGAAATGTCATAAATATTCACCTATTTTGGTATATATTTCAAAGCTGGATGGTTTTAGGCGCGATAAAACCCCGCTCGCATCTCTTACTTTGTTTTATTAGTATTATGTATTTCTGAACATATACATTTTAACTAATTTTTTTCATTTTCTTCGACAGTAAAAACAAGTTCGTCTGTTTATTTATCATTCTACATTAGACATTTATGTCATATACAGTAAAAATGATATTTTAGGATCCGCACTTTACATACACTGCTTGTTTGTATTTATTTCGTTTGGGCTTGTATTATATTTTCCCTCCGATTTATATAATCTGTTTCTTCTTCTTTGAATCTTTAACATTCAAGAGTCTATCCTTAATTGAGGTAAATTATATGGCCTTCCAAATACTATTTCGAGCCCTTACATCACTAAAGAGACCCTAGTTGTCAAAATCCGGATATGGTTTAAAAAAATTAACACGTCATGTTTGTGGTTTACAATCTATGCCGCAAGTTCATTGTTTTCTGTTTGGTATTTGATTAATATTAAGATCAATGTGTGATCAATTTTTTTTTGGCAATCGTCAATGGCATTTAGCAGGGATTAAATACACCAGTGTTCCGTCTGTTAGTGAAATGAATTTTGTTAAAATGTACTTTTTGGTCTTTCGGAAAATGTTTTTTTTTGTGCTGTATCTAGGGTACAACGAAATTTGTTATACATGCACACGTATAAAAATAGTGGTTTTTAACCAACACAATCATAGGTTTTAACTTTGTTTACAATTTTGAGGTTTTTTTTAAATATGATATGACGCAACGTTTAGTGTTTAGTGTAACAGAAAAATAACGTTAAATTAGAAACGCGCACAATCAAGTTTTTCCTGCTTTTCTTGTTGGGTAAATATAAACGCAAAGTATAGCACACAAGTAGAAATGCAGAGACATTCCATTCCAACATGATGTTATAATTTACATAGGAAATTACATTTTACTTCTAGTAATAATGTGTTTTTTGGGGGAATAATGCTGCATTATATAAAGAACCCGAATATGATTTTATTCAAGCAGTGGAACAAGAGACAATTAGATTGCTTATAGTTATGACACTGAAGTTTTCTTAATATTTTATCATCTTATAGATGAGTATTTTTGAATTATGTGCATCATTTCGTTTTGTTGAAAGTTAAGTGGAGGAAGGAAATGCAGTTCATGCCGTCCAATATTACGCTTGTGGTGACGTCAAATAATGTTAACGGACAACCTTGCAAGACATTTTCATTAATCTTTAATATATATAAGTAACCCTGTAATCTTAATACAATTTGGTGTAACAATTTCAAATTTTAAAGTACTTTTTATTGGTATAGTAATCAAAGCCGAAAAATAATCTTCATGAAATCAAATCTCTAGTTTTTTTGGCAGTAAAATTTTTGTGAAGGCAAGAAAGTTTAACTCGGACATTACCACAAGACATTGCAAACCTATTGTTATGAATTGAATGTGTAGCTCAATTCAATTACTAATTTGAACTTTTGGAGCTTACGCTCAGTACAAAACGATCGTGCTTACAATTAAAAAATTAAAAAATTATATATGACAATTTTTTTGTTTTTAACTTTTTTAAGTTTCCAACCTAAATTTCCCGTGGGACAGTCATTTATACATATTCTTTTAAAAATATCTATGCTAATTTTATATAGAGACGGCCATGTAAACCAGTACTGAAATATATCATGTCATAAAACATTCATGCAAAATTTCGAAGAGTTGCGTCAACATTTCGCAAATTGTTCGAGTTTTATGATTCGAGTTTGTTACATGGAACAACGCCAAGAGAACGATTTTTCTGATAACCTGTGTCTTCCAAAGCCTATGAATATCATATTTTTTGTTCTTTCTCTATCATAATCATGATAATGTGAAAATTTAAGAAACAATCTTTATTTTCATATATAATTTGAATCATTCATTTCAGCATTTCTAAGAAAATTTCCTTATCATATATTTACTTAAAGCCCCAGTCCCACTAGACCACGATCGCACCACGCTCACCGCGATCTAAAATAAATTCAGGTCGTGGTGAGGTCGCGGTATACGCGGCATGATACTACGTCCTCATTACGCTTCTACCACGATCCTGCTACGATTATACCGCGTTCTCACTACGCTTTTTCTACGATTATCATAATCCTACCACGCTCATCACGTTCTCACTACGTTTATACCACGAGTTATCCGATTGCAACATAATCTTACCACGGTTATACTACGTTCATACCGCGATATTACTTCGTTCTCAGCAATAACGTCAACATCGTATTTAATATCAATACTGTTCCATTCCTTCTACTTCTGATTAGTACGTAGATTTCTCTGAAACAACTCAGTCATGCCCCCAAATTCACCATAACACGTGTGCGTGGTGATAGGAGTAGATGTAATGGAAGAGGGAGCTCTGATGGTAACGAATCCTGATCAAGAAGAGATGTCAGACCGACCAATCCAACCTGAATCACAACCTTATGTTGGTCAATCAAACTTAAAACAACGATGTTTTAGTGAACAATAGCAAGGATGACACAGATAGAGAGCCGTTAGAGAAAAAGGACACAAAACATGGAGAGCTTTTATATATTTTATGTGAAAATGAAAATGAGCATAATGGTCGTAGTGTGAACGTAGTGGAGGACGGCATCGGCGTGCTAGAATAGAACTATAGTCTTGAACAGCGTGGTGTAAATAAAGGGAACAGTTACTGTAGTATACCGCTGTTCAAAACTCATAAATCCATGGACAAAATCGGGGTAACAAACTAAAACTGAGGGAAACGCATTAAATATAAGAGGAGAACAACGACACAACATTAAAAATGTAACAAACACAGAAACGGACTAAGCATTAGACAAAATCCTATGAGAATAACAAATATAACATCAAAACCAAATGCATGAATTTGGGATAGATAAGTACCGTGACACGTCTTATAGTAATGTAAACGTGGTATAGCCGTAGTGGAAGCGCAGTTGGGTCTTGGTGAGAACGTGATTGTCGTAGTGAGGTTGTAATAACGTCGCTGTGAGATCGTAGCGAAATCTCTCCGAATAGAATCACGCTTTAACTACGCTTTCGCTACGATGGTACAGCGACCTTGGCGACCTTACCCCGACCTTACTGCGCTTCTACTACAACATGATTTCGCCACGACCGCACCACGATTGTTTGGAACATGTTCAAAGTTAGGCACGCTCATCATGATCCTAAAGACCTCACCACGACCGTGATACGACCTTACTGCGATCTATACGATCGCACTAAGATCATCAAAATTTGCATTTGTTTCACAGATCGTAGTGCGACTGTGGCCTAGTGGGACTGCGGTATTATAATGCAAGAATATATAAAAAAATAAAAGTTATAACTGGTGACCATTTTTTGGTAGCGTGTTATACTGGTATAGTGATACTAAGTGTTACTCTGGTATAGTGATACTAAGTGGTACTCTGGTATAGTGATACTAACTGATACTCTGTTATCGTGATACTAACTAGTACTCTGGTATCTTGATACTATGTGGTACTCTGGTATCGTGATACTAACAGGTACTCTGGTATCGTGATACTATATGGTACTCTGGTATCGTGATACTATATGGTACTCTGGTATAGCGATACTAACTGGTACTCTGGTATCGTGATACTAAATGGTACGCTGTTATAGCGATACTATGTGTTACTCTGGTATCGTGATACTATGTGGTACTCTGGTATAGTGATAGTAACTGATACTCTGGTATCGTGATACTAACTAGTACTCTGGTATCGTGATACTATGTGGTACTCTGGTATCGTAATACTAACAGGTACTCTGGTATCGTGATACTAAGTGGTACTCTGGTATCGTGATACTATGTGGTACTCTTGTATCGTGATATTATATGGTATTCTGGTATCGTGATACTATATGGTACTCTGGTATAGCGATACTAACTGGTACTCTGATATCTTGATACTAAGTGGTACTCTGGTATAGCGATACTATGTGTTACTCTGGTATCGTGAAGTATACTATGTGCTTCTCTGGTATCTTGATACTAACTGGTACTCTGGTATCGTGATACTATATGGTACTCTGGTATAGCGATACTAACTGGTACTCTGGTATCGTGATACTAAGTGGTACTCTGGTATAGCGATACTATGTGTTACTCTGGTATCGCGAAGTATAGTATGTGCTACTCTTGTATCTTGATACTAACTGGTACTCTGGTATCTTGATACTAACCGGTACTCTGGTATCGTGATACTAAGTGGTACTCTGGTATAGCGATACTATGTGTTACTCTGGTATCGTGATACTATGTGGTACTCTGGTATCTTGATACTAACTGGTACTCTGGTATCGTGATACTATATGGTACTCTGGTATAGCGATAGTAACTGGTACTCTGGTATCGTGATACTAAGTGGTACTTTGGTATAGTGATAATATGTGGTACTCTAATATCTTGATACTAACTGGTTCTCTGATATCGTGATACTATATGGTACTCTGGTATCGTCATACTAACTGGTACTCTGGTATCGTGATACTATATGGTACTCTGGTATAGCGATACTAACTGGTAGTCTGGTATCGTGATGCTAAGTGATACTCTGGTATAGCGATACTATGTGTTACTCTGGTATCTTGATATTATGTGGTACTCTGGTATCTTGATACTAACGGATACTCTGGTATCGTGATACTATATGGTATTCTGGTATAGCGATACTACCTGGTACTCTGGTATCGTGATACTAAGTGGTACTCTGGTATAGCGATACTTTGTTTTACGCTGGTATCGTAATACTATATGGTACTCTGGTATAGCGATACTAACTGGTACTCTGCTATCGTGATACTAATTGGTACTCTGGTATAGCGATACTATGTGTTACTCTGGTATCGTGATACTATGTGGTACTCTGGTATAGCGATACTCTGTGTTACTCTGGTATCGTGATACTATGTGCTACTCTGGTATTTTGATACTAACTGGTACTCTGATATCGTGATACTATATGGTACTCTTGTAAAGCGATACTATGTGTTACTCTGGTATCGTGATACAAAGTGGTACTCTGGAATAGCGATACTATGTGTAAATCTGGTATCGTGATACTATGTGGTACTCTAGTATGTTGATACTAACTGGTATTCTGATATCGTGATACTATATAGTACTCTTGTATAGCGATACAAACTGGTTCTCTGGTATCGTGATACTAAGTTGTACTCTGGTATAGCGATACTATGTGTTACTCTGGTATCGTGATACTATATGGTACTCTGGTATAGCGATACTAACTGGTACTCTGGTATCGTGATACTAATTGGTACTCTGGTATAGCGATACAATGTGTTACTCTGGTATCGTGATACTATGTGGTACTCTGGTATAGGGATACTATGTGTTACTCTGGTATCTTGATACTAAGTGGTATAGCGATACTATGTGGTACTCTGGTATCTTAATACTAACTGGTACTCTGGTATCGTGATACTAAGTGGTACTCTGATATAGCGATACTATGTGGTACTCTGGTACCTTGATACTAACTGGTACTCTGGTATCGTGATACTATACAGTGGGGGCCGACTGACTGACCTAAGAGGGGGCCCACTCCAGTCACGCTTCAGTGATTCCCTATATAAGCAACCAATTTTTTTCCCAAAAAGGGGGAGCCCAGGCCCACTGCCCCCCCTCCCCCTAAATCCGCCACTGCTATATGGTACTCTGGTATAGTGATACTAACTGGTACTCTGGTATCGTGATACTAAGTGTTACTCTAGTATCGTGATACTAAGTGTTAATCTAGTATAGCGATACTATGTGTTACTCTGGTATCGTGATACTATGTGGTACTCTGGTATCGTGATACTATGTGGTACTCTTGTATCGTGATATTATATGGTATTCTGGTATCGTGATACTATATGGTACTCTGGTATAGCGATACTAACTGGTACTCTGATATCTTGATACTAAGTGGTACTCTGGTATAGCGATACTATGTGTTACTCTGGTATCGTGAAGTATACTATGTGCTTCTCTGGTATCTTGATACTAACTGGTACTCTGGTATCGTGATACTATATGGTACTCTGGTATAGCGATACTAACTGGTACTCTGGTATCGTGATACTAAGTGGTACTCTGGTATAGCGATACTATGTGTTACTCTGGTATCGCGAAGTATAGTATGTGCTACTCTTGTATCTTGATACTAACTGGTACTCTGGTATCTTGATACTAACCGGTACTCTGGTATCGTGATACTAAGTGGTACTCTGGTATAGCGATACTATGTGTTACTCTGGTATCGTGATACTATGTGGTACTCTGGTATCTTGATACTAACTGGTACTCTGGTATCGTGATACTATATGGTACTCTGGTATAGCGATAGTAACTGGTACTCTGGTATCGTGATACTAAGTGGTACTTTGGTATAGTGATAATATGTGGTACTCTGGTATCTTGATACTAACTGGTTCTCTGATATCGTGATACTATATGGTACTCTGGTATCGTCATACTTACTGGTACTCTGGTATCGTGATACTATATGGTACTCTGGTATAGCGATACTAACTGGTAGTCTGGTATCGTGATGCTAAGTGATACTCTGGTATAGCGATACTATGTGTTACTCTGGTATCTTGATATTATGTGGTACTCTGGTATCTTGATACTAACGGATACTCTGGTATCGTGATACTATATGGTATTCTGGTATAGCGATACTACCTGGTACTCTGGTATCGTGATACTAAGTGGTACTCTGGTATAGCGATACTTTGTGTTACGCTGGTATCGTGATACTATATGGTACTCTGGTATAGCGATACTAACTGGTACTCTGCTATCGTGATACTAATTGGTACTCTGGTATAGCGATACTATGTGTTACTCTGGTATCGTGATACTATGTGGTACTCTGGTATAGCGATACTTTGTGTTACTCTGGTATCGTGATACTATGTGCTACTCTGGTATTTTGATACTAACTGGTACTCTGATATCGTGATACTATATGGTACTCTTGTAAAGCGATACTATGTGTTACTCTGGTATCGTGATACAAAGTGGTACTCTGGAATAGCGATACTATGTGTAAATCTGGTATCGTGATACTATGTGGTACTCTAGTATGTTGATACTAACTGGTATTCTGATATCGTGATACTATATGGTACTCTTGTATAGCGATACAAACTGGTTCTCTGGTATCGTGATACTAAGTTGTACTCTGGTATAGCGATACTATGTGTTACTCTGGTATCGTGATACTATATGGTACTCTGGTATAGCGATACTAACTGGTACTCTGGTATCGTGATACTAATTGGTACTCTGGTATAGCGATACAATGTGTTACTCTGGTATCGTGATACTATGTGGTACTCTGGTATAGGGATACTATGTGTTACTCTGGTATCTTGATACTAAGTGGTATAGCGATACTATGTGGTACTCTGGTATCTTAATACTAACTGGTACTCTGGTATCGTGATACTAAGTGGTACTCTGATATAGCGATACTATGTGGTACTCTGGTACCTTGATACTAACTGGTACTCTGGTATCGTGAAACTATACAGTGGGGGCCCACTGACTGACCTAAGAGGGGGCCCGCTCCAGTCACGCTTCAGTGATTCCCTATATAAGCAACCAATTTTTTTCCCAAAAAGGGGGAGCCCAGGCCCACTGCCCCCCTCCCCCTAAATCCGCCACTGCTATATGGTACTCTGGTATAGTGATACTAACTGGTACTCTGGTATCGTGATACTAAGTGTTACTCTAGTATCGTGATACTAAGTGTTACTCTAGTATAGCGATACTATGTGTTACTCTGGTATCGTGATACTATGTGGTACTCAGGTATCTTGATACTAACTGGTACTCTGGTATCGTTATACTATATGGTACTCTGGTATAGCGATACTTACTGGTACTCTGATATCGTGATACTAAGTGGTACTCTGGTATAGCGATACTATGTGTTACTCTGGTATCGTGATACTATGTGGTACTCTGGGATCTTGATACTAATTGGTACTCTGGTATCGTGATACTATATGGTACTCTGGTTTAGCGATACTAACTGGTACTCTGGTATCGTGATACTAAGTGGTACTCTGGTATAGCGATAATATGTGTTACTCTGGTATCGTGATACTATTTGGTACTTTGGTATAGCGATACTAACTGGTACTCTGGTATCGTGATACTAATTGGTACTCTGGTATAACGATACTATGTGTTACTCCTGTATCATGATACTATGTGGTACTCTTGTATCCCGATACTAACTGGTACTCTGGTATCGTTTTACTATGTTTCACTCTGGTATTTTGAATACACACTGGTAAGTTAATGACTCGGATATAAAAGGATAGATTGGAGTATAGGTTTTTGTAAAATAAGTTAACTATCGATATTTGTAAGAATAACAGACTCGTTAAATAAAAATCAAATTTTATGAACTTTAAGATGCATTAGATATTAACAATACATATAATTATTCTAGTGTAAGATAAATACTTTGTTAAGATTCTATTGGTGCATTGAAGGAAATGGATAGCGGGAAAATATACTCAGAAAGTTTACTAGTTGTAGTTTGGTAAATCAAATTCAAGTCCAAAAGATAAAGTTTCTCTCACAAAGTAATTCTTTAAAAGTAAATTGTAAAGAATTAACAAACCTATAGTATGCAGACGAAGCCTCCTCGGATATTGTAATAGTGTTGACTGTCTGGTATCTAATTGATTTTGTAAATGGCATATGTACGCGTATAAAAATCGCTTAGTATTAGCCAGTGTTACTTGTCTAGGGTAAAATCGTGCTAAAGACTTATCTATATTATCAGCCGTATTTATACTTAGGTAAACCAATTAACCGATTTGGTTTGCCATATACCATTTTGGTTTACCAATAACTATTAAGGAAAATACCTAAATTACCAAAAACCGGAACTGACACTATTGCACGTGCACGACATTTGAAATTAACACTATAGAGGTGTTCTGAATTTAGAAATATAGGCAAGAACAATAAAAAGTTTAAGAGTTGATATTGCTTAACATAGTTATAATGGAAGTATAATTAAGAAAAGTCAATTATCGGTACGATTAAACCAACGTCATCACACCATGTTAGGGGAAACAAGTTCCATGCCAGGGAACCGACATTTCCTTACAGTACAATCCTCAGGTGCATGCACCATGTACAAATGATATAGAGAAAAAAAAACTGTTAAATAGTCTGTACAATGTTCCATGACTCTACACTAGTTGTATATTAGACCTACCAAATTTGGGAATATACCGGGTTTGTAATAACATGACGTGTGCAACATGTGGACCAGGATCTACTTACTCTTCCGGAGCACCTGAGATCACCATCAGTGTCTGGTGGGGTTCGTGTTGCTTCGTCTTTAGATTTCTATTGTGTGTCGTGTGAACTATCATTGTCTGTTTGTATTTTTCTATTATTAGCCATGGCGTTGTAAGTTTATTTGCGACTTAAGTTTGACTGTCCCTATTGTACCTCTCGTCCCCCTTTGTTTAACAAATATATTTTTATACAACTATTATAAATATAAAAATGAAGAGACGTAGTGCGCTTGCTTATAAGACGACTATCTAAAACAATTAAATATTTATCAAGCTAGTTCATGGGTATACCGCCATCTTGAATTGTACAATCACAATAAATAATCGGTCTAGTTTTTGTCCAAATCTGCAAATTTGAAGACAGGTTTTATTGGTTACACTGTTTATTCAAATAAAGAAAACTTATAACTTGTAGCAAGAAAACCAGTTCGGTGTCAACATTTTTTCTTTTTCTTTTCTTGTAATATATTTAACCTATCTTCTCATACTTTATTTCAAAATTCTGAAAAATGTGTTTTTTCTGGGAATTTTTTTTTGGCAATTTGGAACGACTTGCACATTGAAAAATAGCGCGATGGCCCATACTTTTCTTTTTATCATATTTTGAAAAAAGCATAGTAAAATCTTCCTTTTGGCAAAGTGTAAGAAAATATTGTCATTTTTCTTCTATACCCCTGAAGAACCTTAAGAGCTCAATATTTTACTGATGATTTTATTTCATGTTGTTGACATTCAAACTTTAATTCTTATTGTTCCATAATCATGTACAAATGTATTTTAACTTGAATAACTTTCTTTTTATTAACTCTCATTTTCATGTTTGGCACTAGCGTTAATGTCTTCACAGAATTTGTAGGATTTAAGAGTAATGCCTAACAATTTTAAGCAATAGACTTTCTGCCATATCTTTAATATATATAAGTAACCCTGTAATCTTAATACAATTTGGTGTAACAATTTCAAATTTTAAAGTACTTTTTATTGGTATAGTAATCAAAGCCGAAAAATAATCTTCATGAAATCAAATCTCTAGTTTTTTTGGCAGTAAAATTTTTGTGAAGGCAAGAAAGTTTAACTCGGACATTACTACAAGACATTGCAAACCTATTGTTTTGAATTGAATGTGTAGCTCAATTCAATTACTAATTTGAACTTTTGGAGCTTACGCTCAGTACAAAACGATCGTGCTTACAATTAAAAAATTAAAAAATTATATATGACAATTTTTTTGTTTTTTAACTTTTTTAAGTTTCCAACCTAAATTTCCCGTGGGACAGTCATTTATACATATTCTTTTAAAAATATCTATGCTAATTTTATATAGAGACGGCCATGTAAACCAGTACTGAAAGATATCATGTCATAAAACATTCATGCAAAATTTCGAAGAGTTGCGTGAACATTTCGCAAATTGTTCGAGTTTTATGATTCGAGTTTGTTACATGGAACAACGCCAAGAGAACGATTTTTCTGATAACCTGTGTCTTCCAAAGCCTATGAATATTATATTTTTTGTTCTTTCTCTATCATAATCATGATAATGTGAAAATTTAAGAAACAATCTTTATTTTCATATATAATTTGAATCATTTATTTCAGCATTTCTAAGAAAATTTCCTTATCATATACTTACTTAAAGCCCCAGTCCCACTAGACCACGATCGCACCACGCTCACCGCGATCTAAAATAAATTCAGGTCGTGGTGAGGTCGCGGTATACGCGGCATGATACTACGTCCTCATTACGCTTCTACCACGATCCTGCTACGATTATACCGCGTTCTCACTACGCTTTTTCTACGATTATCATAATCCTACCACGCTCATCACGTTCTCACTACGTTTATACCACGAGTTATCCGATTGCAACATGATCCTACCACGGTTATACTACGTTCATACCGCGATCTTACTTCGTTCTCAGCAATAACGTCAACATCGTATTTAATATCAATACTGTTCCATTCCTTCTACTTCTGATTAGTACGTAGATTTCTCTGAAACAACTCAGTCATGCCCCCAAGATCACCATAACACGTGTGCGTGGTGATAGGAGTAGATGTAATGGAAGAGGGAGCTCTGATGGTAACGAATCCTGATCAAGAAGAGATGTCAGACCGACCAATCCAACCTGAATCACAACCTTATGTTGGTCAATCAAACTTAAAACAACGATGTTTTAGTGAACAATAGCAAGGATGACACAGATAGAGAGCCGTTAGAGAAAAAGGACACAAAACATGGAGAGCTTTTATATATTTTATGTGAAAATGAAAATGAGCATGATGGTCGTAGTGTGAACGTAGTGGAGGACGGCCTCGGCGTGCTAGAATAGAACTATAGTCTTGAACAGCGTGGTGTAAATAAAGGGAACAGTTACTGTAGTATACCGCTGTTCAAAACTCATAAATCCTTGGACAAAATCGGGGTAACAAACTAAAACTGAGGGAAACGCATTAAATATAAGAGGAGAACAACGACACAACATTAAAAATGTAACAAACACAGAAACGGACTAAGCATTAGACAAAATCCTATGAGAATAACAAATATAACATCAAAACCAAATGCATGAATTTGGGATAGATAAGTACCGTGACACGTCTTATAGTAATGTAAACGTGGTATAGCCGTAGTGGAAGCGCAGTTGGGTCTTGGTGAGAACGTGATTGTCGTAGTGAGGTTGTAATAACGTCGCTGTGAGATCGTAGCGAAATCTCTCCGAATAGAATCACGCTTTAACTACGCTTTCGCTACGATGGTACAGCGACCTTGGCGACCTTACACCGACCTTACTGCGCTTCTACTACAACATGATTTCGCCACGACCGCACCACGATTGTTTGGAACATGTTCAAAGTAATCACGCTCATCATGATCTTAAAGACCTCACCACGACCGTGATACGACCTTACTGCGATCTATACGATCGCACTAAGATCATCAAAATTTGCATTTGTTTCACAGATCGTAGTGCGACTGTGGCCTAGTGGGACTGCGGTATTATAATGCAAGAATATATAAAAAAATAAAAGTTATAACTGGTGACCATTTTTTGGTAGCGTGTTATACTGGTATAGTGATACTAAGTGTTACTCTGGTATAGTGATACTAAGTGGTACTCTGGTAAAGTGATACTATGTGTTACTCTGGTATCGTGATACTATGTGGTACTCTGGTATAGTGATACTAACTGATACTCTGTTATCGTGATACTAACTAGTACTCTGGTATCGTGATACTATATGGTACTCTGGTATCGTGATACTAACAGGTACTCTGGTATCGTGATACTATATGGTACTCTGGTATCGTGATACTATATGGTACTCTGGTATAGCGATACTAACTGGTACTCTGGTATCGTGATACTAAATGGTACGCTGGTATAACGATACTATGTGTTACTCTGGTATCGTGATACTATGTGGTACTCTGGTATAGTGATACTAACTGATACTCTGGTATCGTGATACTAACTAGTACTCTGGTATCGTGATACTATGTGGTACTCTGGTATCGTTATACTAACAGGTACTCTGGTATCGTGATACTAAGTGGTACTCTGGTATCGTGATACTATGTGGTACTCTTGTATCGTGATATTATATGGTATTCTGGTATCGTGATACTATATGGTACTCTGGTATAGCGATACTAACTGGTACGCTGATATCTTGATACTAAGTGGTACTCTGGTATAGCGATACTATGTGTTACTCTGGTATCGTGAAGTATACTATGTGCTTCTCTGGTATCTTGATACTAACTGGTACTCTGGTATCGTGATACTATATGGTACTCTGGTATAGCGATACTAACTGGTACTCTGGTATCGTGATACTAAGTGGTACTCTGGTATAGTGATACTATGTGTTACTCTGGTATCGCGAAGTATAGTATGTGCTACTCTTGTATCTTGATACTAACTGGTACTCTGGTATCTTGATACTAACCGGTACTCTGGTATCGTGATACTAAGTGGTACTCTGGTATAGCGATACTAT
This sequence comes from Mytilus trossulus, assembly GCF_036588685.1. Lineage (NCBI taxonomy): Eukaryota > Metazoa > Mollusca > Bivalvia > Mytilida > Mytilidae > Mytilus > Mytilus trossulus. The sequence continues at coordinate 51,800,185 of NC_086373.1, forward strand.
GTGTTACTCTGGTATCGTGATACTATGTGGTACTCTGGTATCTTGATACTAACTGGTACTTTGGTAAAGTGATAATATGTGGTACTATGGTATCTTGATACCAATTGGTTCTCTGATATCGTGATACTATATGGTACTCTGGTATCGTGATACTAACTGGTACTCTGGTATCGTGATACTATATGGTACTCTGGTATAGCGATACTAACTGGTAGTCTGGTATCGTGATGCTAAGTGATACTCTGGTATAGCGATACTATGTGTTACTCTGGTATCTTGATATTATGTGGTACTCTTGTATCTTGATACTAACGGATACTCTGGTATCGTGATACTATGTGGTATTCTGGTATAGCGATACTACCTGGTACTCTGGTATCGTGATACTAAGTGGTACTCTGGTATAGCGATACTTTGTGTTACGCTGGTATCGTGATACTATATGGTACTCTGGTAAAGCGATACTAACTGGTACTCTGCTATCGTGATACTAATTGGTACTTTGGTATAGCGATACTTTGTGTTACTCTGGTATCGTGATACTATGTGCTACTCTGGTATTTTGATACTAACTGGTACTCTGATATCGTGATACTATATGGTACTCTTGTAAAGCGATACTATGTTTTACTCTGGTATCGTGATACAAAGTGGTACTCTGGAATAGCGATACTATGTGTAAATCTGGTATCGTGATACTATGTGGTACTCTGGTATAGTGATACTAACTGGTATTCTGATATCGTGATACTATATGGTACTCTTGTATAGCGATACAAACTGGTTCTCTGGTATCGTGATACTAAGTTGTACTCTGGTATAGCGATACTATGTGTTACTCTGGTATCGTGATACTATATGGTACTCTGGTATAGCGATACTAACTGGTACTCTGGTATCGTGATACTAATTGGTACTCTGGTATAGCGATACAATGTGTTACTCTGGTATCGTGATACTATGTGGTACTCTGGTATAGGGATAATATGTGTTACTCTGGTATCTTGATACTAAGTGGTATAGCGATACTATGTGGAACTCTGGTATCTTAATACTAACTGGTACTCTGGTATCGTGATACTAAGTGGTACTCTGATATAGCGATACTATTTGGTACTCTGGTACCTTGATACTAACTGCTACTCTGGTATCGTGATACTATACAGTGGGGGCCCACTGACTGACCTAAAAGATAAAGTTTCTCTCACAAAGTAATTCTTTAAAAGTAACTTGTAAAGAATTAACAAACCTATAGTATGCAGACGAAGCCTCCTCGGATATTGTTATAGTGTTGACTGTCTGGTATCTAATTGATTTTGTAAATGGCATATGTACGCGTATAAAAATCGCTTGGTATTAGCCAGTGTTACTTGTCTAGGGTAAAATCGTGCTAAAGACTTATCTATATTATCAGCCGTATTTATACTTAGGTAAACCAATTAACCGATTTGGTTTGCCATATACCATTTTGGTTTACCAATAACTATTAAGGAAAATACCTAAATTACAAAAAACCGGAACTGACACTATTGCACGTGCACGACATTTGAAATTAACACTATAGAGGTGTTCCGAATTTAAAAATATAGGCAAGAACAATAAAAAGTTTAAGAGTTGATATTGCTTAACATAGTTATAATGGAAGTATAATTAAGAAAAGTCAATTATTGGTACGATTAAACCAACGTCATCACACCATGTTAGGGGAAACAAGTTCCATGCCAGGGAACCGACATTTCCTTACAGTACAATCCTCAGGTGCATGCACCATGTACAAATGATATAGAGAAAAAAAAACTGTTAAATAGTCTGTACAATGTTCCATGACTCTACACTAGTTGTATATTAGACCTACCAAATTTGGGAATATACCGGGTTTGTAATAACATGACGTGTGCAACATGTGGACCAGGATCTACTTACTCTTCCGGAGCACCTGAGATCACCATCAGTGTCTGGTGGGGTTCGTGTTGCTTCGTCTTTAGATTTCTATTGTGTGTCGTGTGAACTATCATTGTCTGTTTGTATTTTTCTATTATTAGCCATGGCGTTGTAAGTTTATTTGCGACTTAAGTTTGACTGTCCCTATTGTACCTCTCGTCCCCCTTTGTTTAACAAATATATTTTTATACAACTATTATAAATATAAAAATGAAGAGACGTAGTGCGCTTGCTTATAAGACGACTATCTAAAACAATTAAATATTTATCAAGCTAGTTCATGGGTATACCGCCATCTTGAATTGTACAATCACAATAAATAATCGGTCTAGTTTTTGTCCAAATCTGCAAATTTGAAGACAGGTTTTATTGGTTACACTGTTTATTCAAATAAAGAAAACTTATAACTTGTAGCAAGAAAACCAGTTCGGTGTCAACATTTTTTCTTTTTCTTTTCTTGTAATATATTTAACCTATCTTCTCATACTTTATTTCAAAATTCTGAAAAATGTGTTTTTTCTGGGAATTTTTTTTTGGCAATTTGGAACGACTTGCACATTGAAAAATAGCGCGATGGCCCATACTTTTCTTTTTATCATATTTTGAAAAAAGCATAGTAAAATCTTCCTTTTGGCAAAGTGTAAGAAAATATTGTCATTTTTCTTCTATACCCCTGAAGAACCTTAAGAGCTCAATATTTTACTGATGATTTTATTTCATGTTGTTGACATTCAAACTTCAATTCTTATTGTTCCATAATCATGTACAAATGTATTTTAACTTGAATAACTTTCTTTTTATTAACTCTCATTTTCATGTTTGGCACTAGCGTTAATGTCTTCACAGAATTTGTAGGATTTAAGAGTAATGCCTAACAATTTTAAGCAATAGACTTTCTGCCAAGGTGTTAGCCTATGGCCTAGGATTTAGGTTTAATGCTTAATTTCACGTATTGCCGCTAAGTTATATAATATATAGCATGTTAATTGTTGTATTCGCGGTTTATTGAATAACAAGAAAGTTGATAACCAGTGAGTTGTGTAATATTTTCATGATATAAGGTGAAATTCAAAAATGTTTAATGAAAAACTATGAAAGGTACGTAAGCGTATTAGGGTCATCTTTTTTTTATTTATTATTTTCCAATTGTCGACTTAAATCTTGGCATCATCAACTTCAATGTTTGAATTTCAAGCTGTAATCTTGGAAAATGTAAAATATCGACCCTACCGAACGCTTAGTTAAATTCTAAACGAAAAGTCCCAAATAAATGGCAAAATTAAAAGCTCAAACACATCAAACGAATGGATAAAAACTTGGAATTATCCACTTCAATCTTGGAATTATCAACTTCAGTCTTAGAACTCTCAACTATAAACTTGAAATTTTCAATTTTAAACTAGGAAATTCAAACAAAATTATTTAAATTATCGACTAGGAAATAGCCTATATTTTACTTCTAGCTCATAGTTTATTGTTTTTCTCTGTATACTTTATCTACTTTTGATTATTTTCGCTGCTAATGTTTAGAAAATTTTAAAGATAACTAGACATAATCTTTAGGTTTTATAAAGCTTCAAGTACACTAATATTCATGAAGGGGGTTGTAACATTCTTTGAATGAGTTGAAGACGGATATGACAAACATATGGGTCATCGCATGTTGACTGCCAATTGTGATATTGGAACCAATCAGATACTTTATATTTACCTAAATATAAGTCCTTGAATATATGCATTTGGAAATTAAACTGTTTTAAGTAAAGGTCATTCTTTGTATATATTTAAAAAAAAAAATATAAATATAGGTGTTAAAAATGTTAGACAATGTTATAGAATGAAATTCAAAACAGTGTGGCTGTGGACATTGATTGACCCATTGACTGGGACAATTTAGGTGAACGTTTGTATGTAACGACCACTGCTCACTATGTACTTTTCAAAGACACTTTAACTATGGGGTCACCAAAGGTTCTCAACACCTTAATAAAGTTATTCGAAAAATTTATCAGAAATAACATGATGTTTTGATTTATATCAATGTCTATCGTAGGTACGTCGTAAACAGTGGTCGTTACAGACAAATGTTCACGTAAATTGTCCCAGTCAATGGATGAATTTCATGTGTCAATCAATGGCCATAGCCACACTGTTTTGAATTTCATTCTATAAAAATGGGAATATTTAAAGGAACAAATGGCATATTTCTACAAAAAAAGTTAACCCCCTTTCCAAGGTGCTAACAAGGGTCGAAAGATACAAGTGGGAATTTCAATGCCTAATATTGACACCTCCAACATTAAAGTTGATAATTCTAAGATTTAAGATGGAATGTCTTAGTTTAATGTTGATAAACCCAAGATTAAAGTTGGTATTTCCAAGATTAAAGTTCAAAATTAGAGAAAAAATAAACAAAATAGGATTACGGTGGTCACAAAATTTGTAGCAAAATAATAACCTGCGTCTTTATTAACCCTATCAATATTGTGCTGAACAATTGTGAAGGATAATCAAACATGGGAATATCCTCTGTTTCAAAGAGAGATAAAATTATAAAAGAAAGGACCCTAGTGTATAGTTTAAATTAATTTACAGTTATTTTCATCATTTAGAAATTCCAATATTTGGAGTGATGACAAAGAAAGATAGGTTCAAAGAAGATACGGAAATCCTTAGAAGAATTGATGATTTTCTGTGTCATTTGGGAATAACCATGGATAGTTTCAAATGGATAGCAAACTATTGCCCTGATATTAAGAGAGTATTTCAAATGAACTATCATTTGACAGTATTTCCATACATTGATGTCCCCGTATTGTGTTTCCTTACGCAGGTATGTACTATAATAACCATTTCACCGATTAACATGGACATGTAGAAATATTCCTGGTGAGGCCAAGGGGTAAAGGAAGAGATATTGTAATCGCAAGTGTTTATCTCCATTTTTATTTAGCTCACCGTTCCGACGCATTTGCCATCACTTGGCGTCCGTCGTCGTCCGTCTGGTGTAAACTATTTCAAACATACTCTCTGAAGCTACTGACCAAACTTGAGCTGAATGATCCTTATGGTATCTAGAATAAAGTTTGTGTTTTATTTTTTGTTTCGTCAAAACGACATGGCCGCCATGGCTTAAAATAGATCATAGGGGTTAAATGAGTTTTTAGGTAATGTTTTAAACGCTAAAAGCATTTAGAGCAAATCTGATGTGAGGTTAAAATGTTCATTAGGTTATACCAGCCCTGGAATTTCAGATGAATCTATAACAACCCACCGTTGGGTTGACGCCTATAACTGTTAAGGAGTTTTTATTGGTTATTATAGTGAATTTTATTAATGATAAAGATAATCTGCAAACGGCGAAAATGTTCAGCAAAGTTAGATCTACAAATAAGTTTCATATGACCAAAATTGTTCATTGACTCTTAAGGAAAATCTTACACAATATATTTACCATGTTTTCCAACTTTATAAAATCTTCTCCTCTTCTCCTCCATATACTTCTGAACCAATTCTAACCAAACTTAATTGAGCTGAATGATCATTACGGTCATCTATAATAAAGTTTTTTTATTTTCTGTTTCCTTAGAAAACATGGTGGCCATGGCTTAAATAGATCAGAGGGTAAAATGCAGTTTTCAAATTATCTCTCAAAAACTAAAGCATTTAGTGGAAATCGGAAAAGAAGTTAAGGGATATATTAAATTCAGGTCAAGGTCTACCTACTCTGAAATTATCAGCCTTATCGTGTATCTGATTTGTAGGTTATTATCCTTGATTTGATGACTTATTTTGCAGTTAACGGTTATTATCTTGAATAATATTTTTTAGATAAAGATAAACTGCAAACGGCAAAAATGTTCAGCAAGTAAGATCTACAAATAAGTGTTATATGACAAAAATTGTCAGTTGACTTCAAGGACAATTTTACACAATTTGTTTACCATGTTTTCCAACTTTATAAAATATTTTCCTCTGAAACTACTGAACCAATTCTAAAAAAAACTTAAGCTGAATGATCCTTTAGTTAATGTCATCTATAATAAAGTTTTTGTTTTTTATTTCCTGTTTTCTTAGAAATCATGGTTGCCATGGCTAAAAATAGAGCATAAGGTAAAATGCAGTTTCGACTTATCTCTCAAAAACTAAAGCTTGTAGTGGAAATCAGAAAAGAAGTTAAAGTATTCATTAAATTCAGGTCAAGGTCTACCTAATCTGAAATTATCAGCCTTATCGTGTATCTGATTTGTAGGTTATTACCCCTAAATTGATGACTTATTTTGTAGTTAACGGTTATTATCTTGAATTTTATATAGATAAACTGTAAATAGCAAAAATGTTCAGCAAAGTAAGATCTACAAATAAGTTTATATGACCAAAATTTTCAATTGACCCTTCAAGGAGTTCTTGCCTTTTGCAGACAAGTTTTTACAATTTGTATATCTAATTTGCTTTCTTCAACAATTCATCGCCTTTGATTGTGCTGAGTCAATTTCAGCCAAATTTCGACTAAATGAGTTTCAGCGTATCTAGAATAAATGTTGTATTTTATTTCCTTGTAAGCGAAGAAAGATAGCCACTATGGCTTAAATGGAACATAAGGGTAAAATGCATTTTTTTGCTTTTGAAGAAAATATTACAGATACAAACCATTTAAGGATGCCGTAATGCGCTTGTCATGTTTTGGAATCATTGTCAGATTTCAGAATCCTCTGGTTTTATCCTTTTAAATGTCTAAAAGAAATTTGCTCATTGACCTCCATTTTTCGTTTTATAAATCTTTAACATGTTTAATGATAAGCCATCTGTAAAAGTCTAATAAAATTTTAATAATATTTAATGGATTTTGAGAACTTAAACTGGTCAATGATAAGACTATGAAAAGTCAAGAGAGGAAATGTTACCCCCAAAATTTCAATCATGGCTTATATCTCGAAAACAAGAACATAAGCCTATATTTTTTTGCTCTTTTGATTCTTTTATTAATTCCCTATCAATATAAACTAGTGTTTTGAAAAACTGATTATTTTTAAGATGAGAAGCGAACTCTCTTCATTGGAATTTTTAACCCACTCATTAATAATTATATTATACTGAAAAGCAAATATAATCATTGATGAAAGATTTAAGCAAAACATTATAGATGAGCGATTCAGGCTCTTGTCTCTTGCGTTAAAATTAATGTTATTGATTGACAAGAAGTGAAAACTTATCTGGTATTGGCGTATGCGTATTGATGTGATTAGGTATTTAGTTGAATCAAACCAAGAAGTAGCTGAAATCACAAGAGAGTGACGTACATGCTCAAATAAACTTAAACAAATACTGTCGAGAATCGACAATATTCTTTTTTTACCATTAACAAGATAAAGTTTAAGTAATCTTGCATTTTCTAATTTAAAACATCGAATACTTCTGAATCATCTATAATACTAAAATGACGAGGTCCAATTTGTCAGCCGTCATCGGGGTAAAAACGACAAATCAAAGAATTCAACTTTATATATAGCCAATATACGACAATGGTGTAGATTAAAAATTACACCACTCCAGACCCTTTTGTTTTCCACATAATTAATATTGCCAATAATTAACAAGTTCCGGGTCGAATCCGATACCGATACCAATAGTATATTCACCTGTTACCTATTACCTTATCTGTACGTTCCGCATTTGACAGGCGCACCACCAAACGGTGTATTTAGGATTTTGCTATATACACGGGTCATTATCAAAGGGCTGACACTACTAAATTCAATCATTGCCAAATTGTTCCCTATTGTAGTTTTATTCAGCAAATCGGCAAGACTTTCTAAGATAACTAATATTGGACAATGCTGTTGATTAAAAATACTCCATTCCTGGATAGCCATGCAGGACCTTTTGTTTTCCAAATAATTAATATTACCAATAATTGATAAGTTCCAGGTCGACGGGTTCAAACAGAAAGATTTGAAAGCAGAGAAAACTGTGTATCTTATAATCGACATGACTTTATCAGATGATAATACCAATTACTAAAATAAGGCTTAGGCATAGTTATATACTTTAATTCAGTCACGGACCCGCGATATCACGGGTGTGTACTTGTAATTATTTATATATTTACAGGTGATCAGTCCGAAAATGAGAACTTACGATCATCCACCATCTCCATTGGAAGACTCAGTCTGGCTTCGTTTACTCAAAACAATCATCATTAACGTACCATATTATGTCGGTTGGTTCTTTTGTCTGATATTCTTGTTGATCATGTACTATATGATATGTGATTGCTTTGGTAGTTTTTTATCACCAAAAAAATGATCTCTGTGCTGAGTATGAGACACAAATCGAAGGTTATAACTTTACATTGTCAACTGTCAACTATGTTTAAAATGAAACCAGTGTCTTCGAAGTCATACTCTGTATAATTTTTCCAATATATTTTTCCCTTTTCTTATTTCATATTGTGAGAAAGTTATGCACAATGAGTTTACATAAATGTTTATTATTTCGAAAGTCTATTTCCTAGACGTATTTATATCTATATTTAAAAACCTAATTATACATTGGCTACTGCTATGGTAAAAACAAAGGGTCTGTTTCTGTGACATTATTTGTATATGATAACAAGCAAGTGCGTTACTACAAGGTATTTAAATTATTTCTCAGAAATAAATGGACAAAACATTTAAGTTAACATTCTTATGTTTATCGATTATGTAATCGGCACCCTGTCGTATGAATCTGATTGTGTTATATGCCCACTTTTGTGATAACTATCTCTTTGAAATCCAAGTGCAATGTTCTATCTCCCGATACAACTATTATACGATATATCTACACTCTTCAGCTTTTGTCCCTGTTGTATTACCATTCTCCTTTGATTATAATCATTATGGCTAATTCATTTAGCTTATATCTAAATTTTTATATATTGCATTTCCAATTTCTCGTGTATTTTAATGTCAAATAATAATTTTGTTATCAGCATTGGTTTGTATGGTTTTAAATCAATCTCTGAGCAATTCATAGCCATATCAAGCTGTACAAAACTGTGGATACTAGACAGTTAAACAAATCCTTGGTCTATCTCTTATTAAAATATAGGAATGAACTTAAAAAAAAACATTGTGTGTAGTGAAATATTGTATATGCTAAAAAGGGGATGCTTTACAGTAAATATCATTTCTAACCTCTCATCAAATCTGTCAGAATTTGTCAGAAGAACTGTTCTATATTATAATCCTGGTACCTTTGATAACTACTATGACAGTACGTAGAACTGTCATCCTGACACCTTTTACAGTCCTAGCTAGAACAGTTCTAACCTAGAACTAATTTGGTCAGTTCTACGACCAGAACATTTCTACGGCTAGAAAATTTCTACGACCAGAACATTTCTACGGCTAGAACAGTTCTACGACAAGAACAGTTCTACGATTAGAACCGATATAGTAAATTCTACGTCTAGAATTGATTTAGTTTTATCCATAGAATAGTTATAAGAACTCTTTGTCTTTAATATAATTAAGTCAAAAGAATATAATATATATTAAAAAATCGATTATAACACTGAATGGTGACCAGTGCGATGCTCTAACTGCAGTGACGTCATGTAGAACTGTTCTACAATCCTGAGAGGTTTGGTTAGTTCTACGGCTAGAACCGTTTTAGACAGTTCTGCTGATATTCCTATAGTTAGAACTGATTTAGTCAGTTTTGCTGACAGTTCTACGGTTTGAACTGTTTTGATAAGAACATAAAAATACAGAGTTTTGCATTATAACAAAAATTTACAATAACCATTACAATTAGAAAATCTTTGTGCTGAGCCATTGTACTTTGAAAAATCATATTTACACTTGTTTCAACTAATTTCCTTTTCTTTAAACTTGTTTAAGGAAAACCATCACTAGCACTGCTAGCATTCACCCCCTATCTATTAAAGACAAAATACTTATATATTTAGATCAATCAATACTATCTTCTTTTTATAATCTTCAATTTAGGCTAGGTTAAAGCTTAAAATTAAAAATAAGTGACTTTAGCGTGACCCTCTTGTAAAAGTCCGGTGATCGCAATAACCATGGATCTATCACTGACTTAAACTATTATCTGATTGTACATATTATACACGTGCTCAATATCCATGTTTCTTTGTTGCTTGTTTACTAGAAGTTAGCAATCAGTAAACTACATTTTTAAATCACAACAATAAATGAGCTGCCATATTCAAAAATCATAACAGACAGACAGAAAAAAACAATTGACGATTATACGATATGTTTGCATAAAAACACAGAAGACTAAGTCTATGATATATACATGCATTGGTACAAAAATTGGATAAACATTATCTTTCACCAGTCACTCGTTGCATATGACTTTAAAGTTTATACAAATTACATACCAAGTTCTAAAATCTAATTGAATGATATGGTAAACTAGTCATTAGATCGTCATTCACAACCATATACAATCTGATTCTTTATCTTTGATTCACATTTATTAATTCGCCGTTTCAGAATCTAATGCATCCTGGGTAATATTTTCAAAAGCATACACCAAAGCGTTTTGATTGGTTTAAAACGTTATAAACAATGGAAATTCAACCAATGACGTAACGTTATTTTCACTTTGGGTACGAACAATGAAATTACCCATGATGCTCTAGATTTTGAAACGGCCAATTGGATGTTACTATATCGTTTACAAGGAACAATTATTGCAAATTCGGTTCTTCAATCATAAATACCTGACGAACGGAAATCGTAATATGGCAAATCATAGTTACTGGGATGATAATATAATGTTTGAACTGAACTAATCAACTTTTTAAAATCACTAATAATATTGTTTGTAAACGACATAATATTAAAAAGATATGATGTTTGCTGCTATTTTATTGTATGTTTTTTTTATATTGACATAATATGAATATTTGACCAAATTAAAAATCATTAATTAAAGAAGAGTACTACTATGAGTTTCTTTTTGTTCCTTTTTAAACTTGTGTATAAAAGTGCAGTGACGATTGTAAGAACAGAAAACATAGCAATCTGTTTCTAAGATGAATATAATGCCCTTCGATTTGAACGTGTCGTACAGTGTTACAAGCAGGCTATAACTTTTATCTCGGACAAAGCAAAAAGGAAGACTTTCTAAAAGCACTTTTATTATTATTGTTTTTGGTAACCATTAAAATACACTGATACAAGGGAAATTCAAAAGACACAGAAATTTTGTTTTCATTAAGCTTGTTACATTCTTGTCCTATTGCAAAAATAGTAATCTTATGTCCATTCGAAATTTTTTTTTTAAACTTTGTCTTTTGTCCATTGACATTTTCAACCAAAATATACACAAGTCGTATGAGGTTCGCTTTTCAATTGTGAACTTTCTATTTCTGTGCAGCAACATTCAAGCAGTGCCTGCATGTGGAGTACACATGCATATAAAATTATATCCAAAATTATACGACATTCCAGAGTTTGCATGCATTGCTCTTCGTGATTTGTTTAGTTGAGAATAGATACTTTCAAGGATGCAGCAAAATCAAGATGTGAAGTTGAAATCACCTCTTCGACACATTTTAGGGACGCAACATTTCAGCTGAACCTGCTTATAAAGAATATATTTCCAAATTGATTCGATATTCTAAAGATTCGGTCGTATCACGATTCTTTACAAAGAAGTTGTTAAGGAACCCAATATGTACCAAGTCATATCAGGAATATGGCAGTTGTTGTCCATTGGTTTGATGTGTTTGAGCTTTTGATTTCGCTATTTGATTAGGGACTTTCCGTTTTTTATTTTTTAATGAGTTAAGTATTTTTATGATTATACTTTTCAAACCAAGAGTTTCAAGTAGTGGAGTTGATGTTATAGCTGCGCAGTTTTTACAAACGCCATCACCGGTTCGTAGAACATTGGTTTCACAGATGACGACGAACGTGTTGTGGTAACCACAAGCTCATCCTCTTTTCTTCGAATGTGACTTGCCGTATTATACTTATGATTCTTTCTGTTACATGAAAGACCTTAATTTTATATAAAAAAATAGCAATAATTGCGTACGTTCATGCAATATTTCAGCTACGAGTGGACGCGATTAGCATTACGACATTTGTATGCGTTGTTAGATAAAGATAAACTACAATTGTTGTTCCAAAACAGGAGGCATCAGTTCACTGTCGTTTCACCATGGATATTCAAAATATAAAAAAAATCAAACCGAAAAAGTTTAAATAGGCCTACGAGAAAAAAATAAGACACAATTTCAATACTACACAAGTGTATATAGTGATTATGGTGGTCACCATCACAATTTTGGTGAATGAGTGTCTGTGTTTCTTAGATATTAAAATTTAAAAGAAAAAATCACCAATTGTCCACTATATAGATGAATTTTAACTCGAATGGCAAGTGTAGAACGGTAAGATAAAGATGTTAACAGCCAGCGTTCGATGTCAATCTAAATCTGTTAGATTTTATTTTAATCTTTGATATGATTTTTAGTGTTTTAACGCAACTTTTAAGCACCGTATTTGGGCTATTTTGTGGCGGCCAGATTTTACTGGTGGAGGAAGCAGGAGTGCCCGGGGAAAACCACCGACCTTCGATAGAACAACTGACAATCCTAGTCAATTAAGATTGGAGTCGAGTGCACCCGCATGAGCAGGGTTCGAACTCAAAACCTCAGTGCTGAGTGACCAGAGATTACAGTAGTAACTAATTAAAGCACTCGGCCCCTTTTTAATCATTGAAGATCTGTCATCGTCTACAAAATGTTAAAAAAAACCTATGTGACTGCTTGGTTGAAATATACTTGTTTACCTTTTGATATTCAACATTATTATACTTAACCTTTTTATTCATCTTTTTTTCGTATCATCTGCATTCATCATGAAAGTCCTAGAAGAAAATTAATAAATACCTCTATGCATTAGACACATTTTTGGGTTGGTTGATATTGTTGAACAAAACATGTGACAGTTTACCAATAGTTATCAAAGGTACCAGGATTATAATATAGTACGCCAGACGCGCGTTTCGTCTACATAAGACTCATCAGTGACGCTCAAATCAAAAATATTTATAAACCCAAACTAGTACAAAGTTGAAGAGCATTGAGGATCCAAAATTCCAAAAAGTTGTGCCAAATACGGCTAAGGTAATCTATGCCTGGGATAAGAAAATCCTTAGTTTTTCAAAAAGTTCAAAGTTTTTTATACGGGAAATTTATAAATTGACCACATTATTGATATTCATGTCAACACCGAAGTGTTGACTACTGGGCTGGTGATACCCTCGGGGACGAAACGTCAAATGTTCATATTTTTCCTATTTTAACTCTTGGTTTTAGCCGACGAAAATCAAGATAAAGATAAGTGTGACATATTTCAAAATGTATGGACTATTCCACTTGCATTTCAAATGGCAACATTTCTCAAGCCTATTCTAGCAACATAATTCCAGGGTTTTATATCTTTAAATACCAATATAATTGTCTCATGTGTAATTTCATTTTCGATTAGCGTGATAATACTACGGGTTTACAACTACTGCATACGGAGTATAAATCTCCAATTTGATACAATATTCCCGTGTGACTGCCTAGACGCAGTCCAGCTAAACCTATGTGCTAAATCGTTAGGGACTAACAAATCAAAGTCAATACTGTGAGATAGTATTTATTCCGTTGCACATCTATATGGTGAAAAGCTACAATAAAACAAAGACAATCGATATAAAAACAGCTAATGTAACATTTCAGATAAATCAACAAAAGTAGTATCAACTTATTCGCAAAAAAAGCAATTTATCTACTGTCAAGTTTACACACAGTGACATTTCTGACCATATTCCAAATGAAAACATATTATCGATTCACACTTTGCTCACAGTGATTTCGAATTCGCATGTGGTTATCAAAAATTGTTTGCATCGTCAAAAACTTATAAAAACAATTGCAGTCTATCAAAATGAATGTGTTTACACTATATATACATAAAAAAGGTAAGTATAAGTGACTTACATAGTGGCATCAGAAGGATTTTCCAAGAGAAAATTAACGTGACTTGACGGAAGTTTATGAAAATTGTAATACAAAAAATAAGTCCGGTTTCTTTCCGGAAAATAAATGAATGTGAAACATGAAACATGACACTCCTCGCCTGATATTATCTATATCACATTATAATGACGGAGTCAGAAATGTATCTAGTTCTATAATAATACACAACAACAAATATCAACAAGTCAAATTGTCCATCGAAACTCCATATTGTTAGTTTGGCAGAAGTACATTGAAACTACATATTGTTAGTTTGGTAGTAGTACAATCAACTCGTTCACGGGCCTTGTGAATGTTTTCCCGTCTTTTCCTAAACGAACATCGACCTTGCGCACACGGTTGTCATCGCTTGTGTGTGTTTTAATAATGATTCCCACTGGCCATTCATTCCTGTGTAGAGATTTATTGCACATGAGAACAACATCACCTTCTGTGTTTTTACGGTCCTGTTGCCATTTCTTACGAGATTGTAAAGATGGTAGAAATTCAGATTTCCATCGGTACCAGAACTGATTTGCGAGATGCTGAATACCTTTCCACTGCTTCTTGAAGAGATCCTTGGAACTGAAGTCTTCTAGATGAAAAGATCGAACAGTGTGATCAGTTTTCAAGGTGAGTATTGTTGCAAGAGTTAACGGAAATGGAACTTCACGATCATATGATGTGGGAGGAATGTGGAGTGTTAAAAATCCAATTTATTCCTTTTTCATTTAAGTACTGTTTGATTGGTCGATCCTCAACACTTATAATGTTAATATTCAAGTCCTTCACAGATCCTATGAAGTTCGTACCACAGTCTGAACGTATAATCTTAACTTCTCCTCTGATTGCACAAAACCGTCTAAGTGCATTAATAAAACATGATGATGTCATCTCTTCCAGTATTTCGATGTGAACGGCTCGCACAACAAGACACGTTAACAAGAGTGCCCATCTTTTAGAGTTAGCTTGTCCCCTTCGTGTACGGCGTGTAGAAACTGTCCACGGACCAAATACATCGATACCAATGTATGTAAACGGAGGCGCAGGGTCAAGCCTATCGAAAGGCAGATCTGCCATTTTTTGGAATTCTTGTCTGCCACGGAGTTGACGACATCTCACACACTTGAATACATACGATGTCACAACACGTCTTCCTCCCAACAACCAGAAACCCGCCTTTCGAATCTCATTTTCAGTGAATTGTCGCCCCTGATTCGTTCATGAAAATGTCCTACCAGCAAAACGGCAATGTGACATTTGGGAACAATAATAGGATTCGCTTCAGATATCGAAAGGTCCGCATTTCCCAATCTCCCTCCAACCCGCAAAAGTCCAAACTCATCCAAGTAAGGCGAGAGATTCAAGATTTTACTGTCTTTATGCAATGGTTCCCCAAATGACAAAGCTGAAATTTCATCAGAAAAGAACTCCTTCTGAACGGCTTGAAGAATGAAATGTTGACTCTCCTCATGAGTAACTTGCCTTCTATTCTTGTCTTGACTGAAACCGATAGTTCTTAACTTAGTTTTCAACGTGGTGACGGCTCGTACAAGACTGATCCATGTGGAGAAATTTTTAAATCTATGAATTCCGAAAGGAACCTCCTTGCCAACAGTTGTTTTCAAAATTCGTACTTCACAGTCTTCATCCGGTGTAACTAGTGGAAATGATGACGGAACCTCATCGATGTGATCTATAAATGAAGCATTTGGGCCTTTCAACCAAAGACTATTTGGGAGATCTACGGCAGAGATAGAATTGCGAGTAGCATCGTCAGCTGGATTTTGATTAGTTGGCACATATTTCCATTGTGTGCAAGATGTTGACTTCCTAATACGGTCTACGCGATTTCTAACGTACACAAAGAATCGCTTGGTTTCATTGTAGATATATCCCAACGTTACCTTACTGTCTGTAAAGAACGTAACGTTATTAAAGTCTAGCTGTGTCAAGTTCTTCCTGAACTGTTTCAAAGATTTCGACACCTAGAACAGCAGCACACAATTCGAGCCGCGGAATTGTGTGTCCATGTTTTGGGGCTACTTGAGCTTTTCCTTAAATGAATCGTATTTCTTGTTGACCACTATTGTCAATCGTACGCACATAAGCCACTGCTGAAACGGCTTTTTCCGAGGCATCGGAAAATACCAGTAAATCTCGATGATGAATATCAGAGAGGTCTCCTCCATAAGTACGTGGAATTTGAACATTTTCCAACAGTTTCAATGAGTTTTTCCAAGTTTCAAACTTTGCACGAAATTCATCTGGCAATGGTTGATCCCAATCCAACTGTTCGGTCATTGCCTCGCGCAAAAGAAGTTTTCCGGCCAATGTCACTGGGGAGGCAAACCCAAGAGGATCGTAAAGTCCATTGATGATCGATAATACGCCTCTCCTTGTATATGGCTTCTCGTCCTGTGTTACATGGTAAGTAAATGCATCGTCACGTAGATTCCAACAGACACCAAGACTCCTCTGAAGAGGAAGCTCGTCACCTTGATTAAAGTCAAGTTTCTTCAAGTCCTTTGCTAAGTCATCCTTCTCAAATGCCGACAAAACTTTACTTGAATTTGAGCAAATTTTGTGTAGTCGTAAATGTCCTTCTTCTAGTAGAGCTGATTTAGCTCTTTTGAGCAAACTTACTGCTTCTTCACTCGAACTGTGTGAGGACAGCGCGTCATCAACATAGAAGTTACGATAAATGTATTCCTTGACATCCATGCCCGACATTTCACCAGCAATATCGGCAGTTTTCTGTAAACCACAGGTAGCCACGGCAGGACTTGGGCTGTTGCCAAAGACGTGCACTTTCATTCTGAAATCCACAAGTTCTTTCGTGAGGTCGTTATTCTCGTGCCAAACGAAACGTAAGTTATCTCTGTGGTCACTACGCACATAAAAACTATAAAACATTTGTTGCAGGTCAGCTATCACAGCAACTTTCTCCTTCCTAAATCTAATGAGCACACCAAGCAAATTGTTAGTTAGATTAGGACCGGTCATTAAAACATCATTAAGGGATAGTCCCTGAAACTTAGCTGATGAGTCGAATACGATTCCTTTTTCTGTGGATGGTAGATCCCGAATAAAGGTAGGTACCAACATTCACTATTTGGTTCTAGTTCTGGAGCACGTTCTGCATGCCCATTTTCAAACAGAGCTGTCATGAATTCATTAACGTGCTGTCTCTTAACGGGATCCTTCCTAAGAGTTGCGTCAAATCTCCTGGCCCTGTGCAAGGCTTGTGTGCGGTTGTTGGGTAACTGTTTACGATTAGGTTTGAAGGGTCAAGGGAAGTGGTGCTATCCAGTTATGACTGTTGTCGTCTCTTTTCATTTCAGTGTCCATCAGTTCTAAAAAGCGTCGATCTTCTATCGATAAACTCGGTTTGTCGTCATATTTCGTAATCTTAAACAGGTGTTTGTCTTGTTCACAATCAGAAACATGAAATTTACTACTACAAGGTTCTAGCACTGAAGACTTTCCATTCACATCTATAAAAGTTTCAAAACGCTTGCATCTTTGGGAATGTGAGCACCGTCTAAGCACGATTCACCGACAATTATCCATCCTAATTTTAATCTTTGTGCGTATGGCTGATATGGCTTGCCAATCTTTTGATCCAATACGTGGTGCGCTTGCATCAAATCTCTACCAATAAGAAGTAATATTTTCGCCTCAGCATCAAGAGGAGGTATAAATTGAGCAATGGATGCAAGGTGTTGGTAGTAAGCAGCTACGTCACAGGTATGTATCTCATTTCGATTATTAGGTATCATGTCACACTCAATGAGAGTAGGAAGCTCAAGATTCTGTCCATCTAGAGATTGCACAACAAAACCACTTGCCCGTCTGCCGTTCATCATAACTTTACCGCTACAACTACTTAATGAATATTGTCTCGGCTCTGCTTCGATGCCAAAGTAATCAAGAATGTCTCCATGCACGGGGCAGCCCCGTTATTCCGACACCCCATTAGTCCGACACCCCATTGGTCCGACACCCCATTATTACGACACCCCATTGGTCCGACACCCCAATAGTCCGACACCCCATTAGTCCGACACGGATATAATTGAACAATATTATAATAAAAAGTAAAATATGAAAATACCAAACTCCGAAGAAAACGGAAAGTCTTTAGTCAATTGGATAAATCAAAAGCCCACTCATCAAATGAATGGATAACAACTGCCATATTCAAATGGAACAATCTTTTGCACATGTACCTATCAAGCAATCAAAACCAGTATTTTTGGACAAATTAAGGAAGATTTGTGTTCATATCAATACAGAATTAAATACTCTAAATTCAAAACTTTACAAACGATTTTTATATTTAAGAGACCAGGCTTTCTTTAAGCTACAATTTTTTGCCGGCGATCGAGCACATGACTTGAGTTTGTGTGTAGCACAAGAAGTGAAAAAACTCCCTGATGGAAAAGGGTTATTATTTTGTCACACTGTTGGAAAAACTTTGAAAAATGGTAAAGTGAATGAATTTGTTGTCAAAAAATTAAATGAGGAGGTCCTTTGTCCAGTTGAGGGTTTATATAGATATGTTAACAATGTTGGGGTTATGGATATAGATGTCACAAAAGGGTTTTTGTTTAGAGCACTAGATGCGTCTCGTACGAAAGTGTTAGAATCGCCAGTTTCATCATCTGGTATGAGCGAACGACTTCAAAATTATTTAATAGAGTTGAACATCTTTGAGGGTGAAACACCACATGGAATTCGTGGGGGATGTGCCATAACTTTAATGTCAACAGGGGTGGCTTCTTGTCAAGGTATAATGGATCATGTTGGATGGCTTCAAAAAGATACTTGTAATAGATATTCAAGAGTTAATCAGTTAGTGGATTCTACATCTGTAAGCTCTCTGTTTGCCAAAGTGGCCGATGCAGATTTTGTAAAAACTCATGAAATTTCCGATAAACTTGGTAATGTGACATCTTTGGATCAAGCTTTCTAATAAAAGAAGTGGAGATAAAATAACGTGAAAAAAAGAAAGATTAACAAATGATTAATAATGCCTTGGTTTATGTAAGCTTGCAGGTATTCAATTGTTTTTCACTTAACATATTACAGTAATTCTGTAATTTATTGTAGACTTGCTTTAATGTATATACTTTGGTAAATTTTTGTAGTTGAATAACATGTTTTTCAAGTGGGTTTTATTTGGTATATTATGTCTATTATGTCTATATTGTATAGTAAATGTATTATTCAATTTTTTTTTCAGAGATACATGATATATGTTTTCATTTGTAAAATTGTGATAATCTTTATTTTGTATTGTATTTATGACGGGTTTATTTTGTTTTGGGAAAATATGTATAATAAAATGTTGAAAAAAAAGGTTGACTGATATCCTGACATTATTCTATATATGTATACATGTAATGAAAGTGAGCAGTAGCATGTCATTAATATATGAGACTTTAGTATTGCTTCCTGTTATGGTGTCCAACGTTCAGAAGACAGACACATGTGCTGTTTTATTCTTTTGCAAGAACATGTAGTTAAGTGATTAGAACTTATATTTTTACTTACCCGTATACATTAGTCTTAATCTTGTACTGATAATGGCTAATGCTTTTGGAGATCGAGATTAAATTTATTTGATTGTCATAATTAATAAAATAAAAGCATATACATATCACTGGATATAAGAGTATGTGGTATGAGTGCCAATGAGACAACTCTCCATTCAAGTATACTAGTATATAATAAAATATTGGCTACGTATACATTTTTAAGTCTTTAAAGCAGATTGGTTTAGTGCTTTATAGTCTGATCAACACAGAAGCAAAAGAAGGAAAGAAAAAAAAAAGAGAAATCAAATGTAGATAAAAAGAGGCTTTTTGAGTACATGATATAAGTAACTGTTGCAAACCGTTATCGGGGAATATAATGTATTATCATTATCTCTCATCTAATGTGTGTACAAGGTAACCAGTGGCGTAGCTTTTTGACATTGCATTTATGCTGTCCTTTTTAATAAGGTTCTTTTGGTGAGATTACTGATAGCGTTGGACATAAAGTGCACTAGCAACAGTTTCATCTCCATCCTATTGGTTTTCCTCTAGCATCTTTATTGTATTGTAAGAAGTTTGATAGGTCTCCTTATTGGTATCGTTAATGTAGCGGGAGTTTATGGCTGAAGATATTGGAAGCAAAAATCATTTCAAACAACAGATCTTAAAAGAATATATTATGATCGTCATTTCTTCATTTCAAGGTCACTAAAACTTTAAGACAGGAAAATTGAATGCTTGCACCTTGCTGCAAGTTTAGAACGTCTCCCGTAAACAATTTATGTATGTATTTTATGTTTTCAAAAGGCTGATGGCATTGGTTAATTTTAAGGTTTGAGTTTTGGGATAAGTTTTGGGAAGTCTTAAGGTTGTTTTGTCTTTGTATGAAAAAGTCCAGTGTTCAGGTGAAGTATGACTGTGTTTTATATCTACTTCACCCCAATACTTAACCGAACCCTAGTCTATTTGAGCAATCTTAATTATGATAGTATCATATCTTAAATGAGATCTCGCGAGAATAGACAAGGTGAGTTATCCTGTCATTCTTTGCTGAACTGTAGTTCTGTGAGTAAGGCATTGCCATATTGTGTATAATTGGACAAAATATGAACTGGATAGACGGGGAGAACGGGAAAGGAGGGAAAAAAAAAAAAAAAAAAAAAACGACAAGAGAATGAATTTTATCAGGTAAAATTTGCTTAAATGACTTCGGGTTTTATACCTACTTCACCCCAATACTTAACCGAACCCTAGTCTATTTGAGCAATCTTAATTATGATAGTATCAAATCACAAGTACGTGTTAAGATCCGACTAAATACCTATTTTCCTATATGGTCAGGTAAAGTTGCTATATACATGTTTATATTTTATTGTTGTCTGTTTGGTATTAAATTAATAATTAACCAATATTAACCAACATCATAATTGTACTACATGCTCATGGCTTCCGAATGGCACATAAAGAAGGTGGCGGCTTTAAACATACCCCCCCCCCCCTTAATCCAGCCTTAGACAGCACACCATAAGTAAAAAATATTAAATATCAGTTGCAATTGGCTTCACTAAAAATGTTGGTATGTTGCACAATCAGTACTTAGCACCGGAATATGAGTACTCACAGTTACTGAAAGCTATTTCAAAACCAATTACGACTAATAACAATTATAACAATCATGTTCTCCAAGACTGGTTGTTGTTTAATAACGAATTGACTACTAACGATTTATTTTGTATGAGACATTGCTACATTTCATATTAAAAAAAAAAGCATGCATAGACAGACACTTACTGCGAAACCATGTATATTTAGTATTTTTTTCAACCCGAGATAGATAAGACTATCTTATTTTTAAGCTTTACTTGTCATACTAGCCTGTTGTCAGAAAAACTAAACCTGCAAAGTAACTTGTTGTTGCAATGCATATTAAAAATGTTTCTTGGCTTATGATAAATCCCAACGAAAACCTTTTGGCATTTCAAAGCATAAGGGTATTAGTAAGGAGTATACACCTATAGTAAGTTTTCGAGTCAAAAGAATGCATGTATATGTCAGGATAATGGAGATTTGGACTCTCAGACAAAATCACACAACAAAATTCAATTACAGACGGTCTGATGAAGATGAAGGCAGACGATTGACACATTGACACAGTATAATATGGTAGACATATGGACCGACTCGTAGACATGTATAGACAGACTGGTGGACACATACACAGACTGGTATAGTAGGCAGATTAGTGGATACGTAAACTGACTGGTAAACATGTAGACTATTGAACACGGAGACAGACTGGTGGAGATGTAGACAGAATAGTAGAAACAAAGACGGACTGGTGAATATGAAGACTATTGAAAATGCATACAGACTGGTGGACACATAGACAGACCGATGAAAATGTAGACGGACTAGTGGACCAAAGACCGACTTGTGAAACATATCCAGACTGTTGAGAAGGTAGACAGACTATTATATAAGACTGGTTGAAATAAAAACAAACTAGTTTACACATAGACAGAATGAGGGACATGTATAGACAGACTTGTGTTAATGTAAATTGACAAAAAATATTTGTCAGCGTAAAAATATATTTCAGACTTACATGTATATAAATATAGTGAAATCTATACTATGGGAGAAAGATTGGCATGGGGGAAAAGTGACTATTTGTATACTTATTGCCAAATTTCCGCGGGGGAAGAATGGCAATGATCCAAAATTTCCCCGGGGGAAAGATTGGCTCATGCCAGTTTTTTCCCCGGGGGAAAACTGACATGGGGGAAGAATGGCTATATAACAGCGGACGTTTCTGCGAATTTATACGTTCCGCACAAACAAACAGACGCCAATCTTTGGCAAGGGAAGCACCAAGTGACTATATTGCTATATTGGATAACTAACTGTTTATGAAATGTAGGAATACATTATGTAATTTTCATTAAAAGACAGCAACAAATTGAAAAAAAATATTTGGAAACAGAAGATTTTTCTTTAATTATGATTAAATTGGATGATATCAAGTATAAATTTCGCCATTATTAATAACACAAATTGTACCAGAGGTCTTTTGTATTGATCCAGAAGGAATAGGTGCATGTGATACATGTATGTAATTTTTCTGATCAAATCAGTGCAAACCAAAGATAATATGTTATAAAATCTTTATACTGGAAATATTATTGAATTCGCGACCAGCGATATCCTCATACATTGAAGATACTTCATACGATATTGAACATACAATTAGACCGAAAATATGTGATAAAATGCACTGTAAATAAATTCAGAAATGTCAATGACTATGCATAAAGTAGTTGCCGATTGACATTAATTTCAATAAATAAACGTGTACTATTAATGGTATGTATAATCCAGTGTTTTAAAATTTGAATACTATATATGCAATCACGTACAATGAACATGAATACTACGATTACATGTACCGAAAGAATACATGAGTTATCTACCTTATACTGTTCAACAACCACAGAGTGGGTCTCATTGGCTGTGTTCAGGTGAAAAACTCTGGTTAACTCTAGTGTAGAGTTGATCTAAAAATAACCTCATTATAATATGCACACGATCGAGTAACTAGAGTTGAGTTTCACCTGAACACGGCCATTGGGGTCTAAGCGTGACGCGGGATTGCCGATTTTTTGTAAGCGTGACACGTGAAAGTCAAATTATTGTGTCTTGAAAACGCGAAATGAGGTCCAACGGGACCCGGGAAATGACAAAAAAAATGAGAACTGCTTACGTACATAGTGTAAGCGGGATACGGGAATCTGACAAAACAGTAAGCGGGATCCGGGATCGGAACCCCCCAATGAGACACCCACAGAATAATGCATGTTTAAATTGGTCCAAAATCTACCATTTTACACATTTTCAATATGTTTTTGTAAGCAATTAATTTGTAAATGTTCAAAGAAAATGATATGATATATTCAACGTATTGATTTGGTATCATACATGTATATATGCAGATTTCTGTGTTTTCTTTTCTATGCATTATTTGTAAAAGTTATCTACCTTGTAATCTACTCTAATTTTCCACTGCAAATATTAAATTCTTCTTCTTCTAGGTAAGGACAATTATTCATTTATATGAATGGTGGAAAAGGGGGGGGGTATATTTCCCCCCTAAAAAAGTGTTCTGATCCCCAATAAAAACATCTTATGATCAAGCACATGTCAAAAGTATATACTGAATCCAAATTTTCTGACTCTTACAAAAGAAATCATGATGATATCACCTTTGAAGTTAAAAGGTTGCTCCCGTAGTATTTCACAAACGGGATATTACGAAAAATTACCACAATTACACACCACAACAAAGGTCAAGAAAATAAAGTCAATCTTCGTGAGAGGTGACCTGGTTATTTTTTCTATTTAATCTAATTTAGAAACAACATTTTGTAGAGTTTATTTTTATTTTACTCGGGGCAATTTAGAGCCTTAAAGTTTATATAACTATGGTTTTATTGAATACCGCATATATGGTGACCAAACGACATAATGTCTTCTGTCGTTTCGTTGCTGTCTCATTAACGTACATTGTATATTACGTTTTACACGTCACCGCATATTTTAAATCCGTCATAATGGCGTCATCACATAACCCGCTTTTTAGCTCACCTGGCCTAAAAGGCCAAGTGAGCTTTTTTCACCACTTGGCGTCGTCGTCCGTCGTCGTTAACTTTTACAAAAATCTGATCTTCTCCTCTTAAACAACGGGGCCGAATTTAACCAATGTTGGTCACAATCATCGTTGTATTATCTAGTTTGAAAATGTGTCTTGCTAATTAACATGTCCGTCATGGCTGAATTCAAAACATAGGGGTAAAATGCAGTTTTTGACTTATATCTCTGAAACTAGATCATTTCGACCAATCTGACATGGGGTAAAAATGTTTGTCGGGGTACTAAGATCTATCTGCCCTGAAATTTTCAGACGAGTCAGACAATGTGTTGTTGGGTTACTGCCTCTGACTTGGTAATATAATTTTTGTTGTTGCAGTTTTTGGTTATTATCTTGAATATTATAATAGATTGGGATAAACTGTAAACAGTAATAATGTTCAGCATAGTAAGATCTACTGTATACAAATTAGTCAGCATGATCAAAATTGTCGTTTAAGGAGTTATTGCCCTTTAAATTATTTTTTTTTTACAATTTTTCGTAAATTTTGGTTTTATTTAAAAACGTTTCTCCTCGCAAACTACTGATACATATTAAACCAAACTTGGCCACAATCGTCATTAGGGTATCTAGTTTATAAAAGTGTGTTCGTCGACCCCGCCTGCCAACCAACATGGCGGACATGGCAAAAATAGAACATACTAGGGTAAAATCAAGTCTTTGGCTTATATCTCTGAAACAAAAGAAAAGTTAAATGGTTTCATTACCAAAATATCAGGTGAGCGTGACATACATGTACTCTTTGGAGCCTCTATAGTTATTATGTTATTCAACCAAAACAACTGTGAAATGTTACCATCCTGTGTTGATTTTCAATAAGATGACGTGATATTGTACACATCATTTCCTCTCATAAAAAAGGGTGAATGAACTTTTAAATTACTCAATAAATAATATGTTTGAGATTTAATGTAGTTTAGATGTTAAACATTACAGTACGTACTTTGGTTGCACCCTTTGTTGTAAAAGAACAAATAAGGGTCAATGTACAAAAAGGTTATTGTATAATTGTTTCAAGGTCATTTAAGTTTTGTACAAAGTACAAATTATTAAATGTACATTATTGTATTTATATGACGAATTCAATTTCATTTTAAAATGTAATGTAATAGTACATGAAAGTGTGTACCCAAAATAATAAATATATTGTTATTAGATTTTTGGGGGGATATTTTATTAAATTCGTGGTACGTTTTTGACAGAGGTGCATTTGTCTACTTAAATAAAGTTTGAAATTTATTCTTTCTTCTGAGGCATGGCTTAATGTTATCAACTCATTTGAATTCTTTGAATTCTTTTTCATAAAGGCTATATTTTTATAACGAAATTAAATGGTAGGAAATCTGGTGGATAAAGCTTTTAAGAAATAATTAATTAACCTTTGTAATGGCTTTACAATTATGGCTTACTATGTTACAACGATAAAATTCCAATCTACATCTTCATCAACGAAAATATACTGGTTTATTTTCTTTTAACTGTTTTTGGGGTGACACATTCTTAATCAAATTCTGTAGTTGTGTTTGATAGGGTGATATTTTACTACATTTACAAATAATAAATCGTTTTTCAAAAGCATGATGCTTTGCTTAGTTTATCTCCTAGACTTTGATATTAATTCAGAATTTAAAACATTCTTTCTTTTACGAAGGTCGACATCATTACAAGGAAATTAAGAAAAAACAAAGACTGATTTCATGTAGAATATGCTTTATACAAATGAAGGCTAATTTCATAATTTGGAACTCCAAAAAACTAATCAATATATTTTTTTATCATGAATATCTGTACTCCTAGATGAGTCATAAACACAAACTATTTATTGGGTCAGAGAAAAGAAAGGATATAGGTTATCAATCCAAAAGTTATCTAAGATTGGCTAAACGACATGCATGTACACATGTACATGACAGTTATGTGAAATTTGATATTGAATGTGAACTGATTTATAATCTACTCTTAAGATGCATGCTTTTTTTATCAGTTAAATGTAATTGACTTTGAGCTAGCTGTAGGTAACTGCGAGTAATCTTCGATCTGTACTCAGTGTGTTTTTGTTGTTGGGATGTTCACGTTTACTCTGTGTTTTTGTTAGATGCCAACATTATGTCAAGAGGATTTTGACTCGAGGATTTTGACAATTTCCTCTAAATATACTGTTCTGGAGGTAGATGTATGGCCTTGATCGCTTTAATAATGAAACCACTAATATTGGTATCGAGAACTTGGAATACCGATTTGTTGACTGTATCGCCTTCACATTATTCTTATATATGAGTTATTGAATACATTATCATATTAACAATAACAAATAGACGCTCTCAAGAACCTGTATCGCTCACCTGACTCTACTTGGGTTTTTGAAATCATATAAAAAAAAAGATAAAATTTGGGTACAAAGTAACAACACTTGGCCAGACCCTCATTAGGAAAGGAACATTTATGCTATGTTTGGTTTCATTCAATTCCGTGGTTAGAAGAAGACTTTTGTATGAATTTCCCATAGGTTCCTATGTGAAACTAAGCCATGCCACTGGTGGCCATCTTGGACGATGGATCTGCTACAAAGTATCAACACTTAGTCAGCACCTCATAAGGAACATTCATGCTATGTTTGGTTTCATTCCATTCAGTGGTTCTCTAAAAGAAGTCATTTGTATGCATTTCCCATAGGGTCCTATGTTAAACTAAGTCCCCTGCTGGCGGCCATCTTGGATGATGGATCGGCTACAAAATAACAACACTTGGTCAGCACCTCATAAGGAACACTCATGCCATGTTTGGTTTTATTTCATTCAGTGGTTCTATAGAAGAAGTCATTTGTATATGCACTTTCCATAGGGTCCTATGTTAAACTAAGTCCTCCGCTGGTGGCCATTTTGGATGATGGATCGGCTACAAAGTAACAACACTTGGTCAGCACCTCATAAGAAACATTCATGCCATGTTTGGTTTCATTCCATTCAGTGGTTCTCTAGAAGAAGTTCAAAATGTAAAAAATGAACGACGACGACGACGACGGACGCCGCTCACTTGGCCCTCTGGGCCTGGGCCAGGTGAGCTAAAAATATAGGAAGTTTAAGCCCATGTTTTACGTCGATTTTCCTGTTTATAGTAAACATGTTAAGAGATTAGTTGTTATAAATCTACAAAACAGGAAATGACGTACCGATGTTCTTATGTTAACATTTATCGATCAGCTTACGTCTTTTAAAGATAAACATGCATAAAGAAAAAAAATGTGTTTGCAACTGAAATCAAAAGAACTACTCTAGTATTGAAATTCAATTTGGTTAAATTGCTTAGGAAGTATATAAGTCCTGTATGTACTAATTAATGTCCTGTTTTTGTAACTGGTAAACATTCCTATAATACAAGATAGAAAAATATGTCCGCTTCTTCAAGTTTTGTATACACAAATGTATTACTTAGATTGCATATCAATCAATTTTTAAGTATCAACATCCTTTCTAAGACCTTGAAATGTTTCGGTTTCTACTTTACAATGCATTTATTTTTAGAGAATCTGTAATAATTATCTTCGTCCTTATCGACATTATATGTTTTGTCAGTCTCAACTGCTACTCTATTTATGTCTTTTAAATCTTACTGTTTATCAATTCCTTAATTTGTTTTCAGTGTGTTTACTTTTTTTCACACGAGAAAGTAACTCTACATGTAGTAACAAACGAAATGATTGCTGCCGGATTGAAAATACTTCTCGAAAGATAAGGTAATTGTCGATGTTCATTATGGTAGCAACAATGAAGATGGTATATCATTTTGATGATGGTTGTTAGGGTATATAGACACACATGGTTCCGTGTGATGTTATATTATAATGAACTATACAAAAGTGATTATGCATAATTTAAAAAGGTGTTTTCAATATTTACTCTGTTGCCTGAAAACATCCTGTATTTGAAATTAAAAATGTGTATCTGAAAAACTATGTGAAAATTCCCACCAAAGTTTTGGAATACTTAAGTCATATGAACATGTATCTATGTAAGTCGTTGCCTATGGAGAAATCATCACTATGTACTTATAAACTAGTCAAGACGATCTTTCTTCTTTATATGTTAATCATACTTGGAAATGTTTATATTTTATCATGTTTTTGTTTTGCAAATCTTAGCAACAATCGGGATTTTAAAGACCATGAAATCTATTTCGAGCACTTTGTTAATAATAAGTTAAATGCAATAAGATGGATGGTTGATTAACTTGTATTATTGATTCATATTATAAAATGAATGTATCAAGAACCATATTTTAAAAAAAAACCAAACAAACAAGCAAGCAAAATGTTTTAAAAGACGATATTACTCCGACAAAAAAAGGATTTTTTTTTAAATCATTAGATTCCAATTTTTGTATTTTAAACTATTTTTTTATTGTTTAATATTCGAATAAGTGTTGAGATCTACGATTGCTTGTAAAAATCAGTCGACAGTAGTATGATATCGCGTGAGGATGTACACTAATATTGTTAGACGTTTTGTCAGATATTACGCGGAATGCTCTAAGACTGGTTTTATTTATGTAGACTAAGTGTCAATTTTTTAGCCTGCTAACCATGATTTCTCTTCTTATGTTATAGCATATAGTTTCAAAAGCCAGTTTTAAAAATCTGGTTGAAATAATTTTTGTCTTGCATAGTATTTGTAAGAAAATTAGTGCTAATATTAAATTTATCAAAATAAAGAAAGAATCTGTTACCGCTAAATTTTCCAAAGGCTTATATCTCAAAAACAAGACGCGGACATTTCGTCATTCTGAGTTTCATGAAATGAGCTGTTATTGAGAAAACGACAAGACGTTTTCTTGAGGTTTTTTGGATAAACGTTCTGAAAATAACCTATAGTCTGAGATCATACGATTTTTGTTTTGGAAACTATCACAAACTTAAATGATCGTTCGATGTATCTTGTTGGAAACAGTCAATAACAATAAGCAAACAATTGTAGTTAATAATAAGCAATATTCAATCTTTTCGTTTCAATATACAATGTACATGATATTACATGTACAAGTATCATTTTTTCATAATATTTATGCATGTATATAGTCAAAAATAATACCAAACAAAGGTATATTTAAATCTATTTCGGTTATTCTTTACTGACTATCTATATAAACGCATTCTACCGAAACACATATAAGGATTTCGACATTTCGTGTTGCAATTCATCAAATAGAACACGAGTTTCTGTTCAAAATTTTGGTTAGAGAAAAGAAAATAGTCGGCCTAAATAACAAGACAACTTAAACTATATCGTATTCAGCTGATAAAAAATACCCTTGTCACCTTCCAGGCATACATGTTTTATTTAATGAAACAGTTTGGTTTATGCCCCGTGTCTTGTTGGCTATGGTTTTGTTTGTGAAATTTATTTTGTGTATGTTTATACAATTTTTCACAAACTTATTGTTAAAAGTTTATATGACAATAAATATTTGACTTGAGTTGAATTAATAGTACTGGTACATTGTACATTGTACGACACTCGTGTTATTACCAGTAAACTAATACAGTATGCATATCTCGGGCGTTGCTTAGTATCGTTTCACACTGTACAGCCAAACGGAAAATGCTTACCACAAGGTCAATTCGTTGTATCTATATAAGTTAGGCATATCGACTCATGTGTCTTCTGTAAGCGTCACGAGGAACTCGCAGATCTAATATTTTGTTTTCGTCCTAATCTTCCTTATATAATAAAAAAACTGTATAATTTACAGTATATAAAACAGAAGATGTGGTATGATTGCCAATGAGACAACTATCCACAAAAGACGAAAATGACACAAACATTAACAACTATAGGTCACCGTATGGCCTTCAACAATGAGCAAAGCCCATACCGCATAGTCAGCTATAAAAGGCCCCGATAAGACAATGTAAAACAATTCAAACAAGAAAACTAACGGCCTTATGTATGTAAAACAAATGAACGAAAAACAAATATGTAACACATAAACAAACGACAACCACTGGATTACAGGCTCCTGACTTGGGACAGGCACATACATAAATAATGGGGCGGGGTAAACATGTTAGTGGGATCCCAACCCTCCCCTAACCTGGGACAGTGGTATAACAGTACAACATAAGAACTATAAGCTATTTTTTTTTAAATTACTTTTCATCGTTTTGAACATTCTAAAAACATCAGCACATTATGGCTTTAACTGTTCCTTTGATAAATGCTCTACATATTGGACATCTTCTAAGCGCAGGCGCACAGCTACCACAGGCAGCCAAATGACCACAAGGAAGAAACACAATTGCAATCGGTTCATCCAAGCATATCTTACAAGTCTGCTGATCTTTCAGGTTTTGATTTTCTTCTTCAAGACTTCTCACTGACACTGAAATAAGATTTCAGGCAAAATAGTATACATTCCGTAAATTGAAGCAACTCATTCCGAATCGCATCGAAAAATATTATTTAAATTTGAAACAACAGTTTCAGTAATTTTGATAAGTGAAATGTGGCTAAGCATTGAGTTATTTTTTCGAGGTTTTTTAGTTTGAGTGTATCTTTGAATTAAAGTTCTAGAAGAAGTTTATATTTAATATTCTAGAATACTCCGAGTAATGACAGTATATTAAAGCAAATCGTGTTTGAATGTTCGAGTTCAATAAAAAAAAGTTTACAATATTTCCATTTAAGTAACTACGATTTGTAGTAAAAATACATACATTCTGGCTCTTGATCGCTCGTTGCTTCGTTTGTAATTTGCTTTGCTATAATTTTTGCAGGTTCTTTAACTGATTGCGAGTTTTCCAGTGGCTGTTGGTTATAATTTGAATTTTCGTGGGCATGTTTTTCTTCTAAACTGAAAATAGTTTCAAGAAGCCCGGTAGTCGTGATATCTACAAAACATGTTATTTGAGACTGCAAATTATATTCATGTTTCTTAAAAAAAAAATTGTAGTCATCTTTTAAACTAAATATAGGGTCACGGATCCACCAAAGGACTCAAATGAGCCAAATTTAAAATTAAATACAACAGTAGTTGTATGCAAGTTATTCATATACTTTTGAAAGGGTACACCGTTTGTGTGATTTGCGGAGTTGTTTTGCCACAACCTACTTTACTACCTATTACAATTTATCAAATGACAGTCACTATAATTTATAAAAATACAATTTCATAGACTTTGAAAATTTTAACATGCATACGAGATACTTCACAGTTTTATCAGTGACGTTTAGACTTTGTTACACTAGAACAATGTACCTTAGAGTTTAGAATTATACATCCGGGAAAAAACTTGTAACAAGATAAATACACTTGTTCGTACTGATTTGATTATGACCACTGAATCTATTCTCTGCGCTAATACTGAAGATCCACACGAAAGTCTAACTGGTCAATTAAAAACTATATAGTTGAGTACTTTTTGTGATGTCGTGAAATTAGCAGTGAGGAAATAAACATATTATTCAATTCTTTATTTCTACATTGTAATCTATTTTCCGATGATAACAAAACTGGGACTATTTCATTGAATATGTCAGTGTAACTGACCTCTCTACATTTCCGCCAATAGTATTACATACCTGATTTTCCAGATTTTTGAAGAGTTTCGTACGCTTCTCTAACTAGCTTTTCATCATATCCAAACTCTGTTACAGATCTTACTGCAGGAATGTCCTTAAATTCAGCCAAATCCTTTTTTGAACTTGGAAGCTTACTCTGTAATTTTACAAATACATGTGGTCCACATTGCATGCATTGGTCAAATATCACAATGCCTACACTTGATTACAGTTATGTCTGTACCCACCTGTGTATAGTTGTATTTAATGTATTGCACATATTATTTGTGTGTGTTCTGCATAACCTGTCACGACTCGAATAAAGTTTAATGTACAAATAAAACGCACCTCAACCCATAATTTTGAATTTCACACCTGATATTGTAGTTTTCTTTACGCCCAGTGGCAAATATTTCACGGATGTTCTGGACGAGAACAGGTCAACAATAAAACAATAGGTATATTCAGTTAAACATGTACGGGTCGTCCAGGATGCAGAACTCGAAATTTTTATTAATACATCCCACACAGCCAAACGGACGCTTCAATCTAGATCTGGCAAGGGTTTACTGCTGGTCGGAACAAGACGACACATGACCATGTTTTATATTCTCCAGCGACATTTAGGGGTACATACATATACATTTATACTTAAAAAGTGTCGCTTTATTAACTTAATATCGTTTGTATAAACATTATTTGTATAAATTACCTGTTCCACAATTTCAGCCGGAACATACCGGTATACGTTTGTTTGAACATTTTCTATAAATTTTTCGCCTTTACAACTTCGCAAGAAAGCACACTGCTGGTACCAGCGAGCATGTTCTACCCAAGGCTCATCACCTGGTTCCCAGTTTTTCAATCCTCCTCCACAGAAAAAGCAGCGACAATGATCTTCACTACCTTAAACATAGAAATGTCAATGATATGAAAAAGACAGGCGATAGGTACCAAATAGACATTCAAACTCACAAGTTGAAAATATACTGACAGTGCCAAACATGTAACTAACTAAAAAATATTTTTTTTACTTAAATATAACATTGCATTTTTAATTTTCAATTGCGCAACTGTTTCACGGTTCATCGCAAGCAATCCATCAATTTTTGCAGTACAACTGTAGCTTTTAACGAAAATATTTTAGCTGTCAATTCAGAATAAAATTTAGCAATGGATAAAATATTAAGTTATGACATATCTATCTTGCGTTTTATTACAGCCAATTACAATTAAGTGTGCATACAAAGGTAATACCTTTGGTTAGCTTTCTTGGTAGATGAACCGTGAAGTCATTATTAGGTAAGGTATACTACCCTTTTTTCGAAGTAGCGTAGATCTACTAACAAATAGATTGGTTATCTGTCGGACTAGTGAACTCTTAAAGTAAGGAAGTTTAATTAACCTAACACTGACTTCACGGTTCCGCCAACAAGCAAGCTAGTATAAAGATATTACCTTTGCCTACTCATTCAATGCAATCGGCTGTAAGTTAAACTATGACGCATTATGTAGTTGTGAATTCAAACTTGAAAAAAATACCAATTTTGAAAGTATTTTACGTTATTTTCTTAAACATGTTAATAATAAAGAGCTCTACCTGTAAAAAAGAATCCAGCTGTTGCCATTTCGTCTGGAGACTGAGTCAAATATGTTGGCCAATACTTAAACGAGTCCAGTCTAGATCCTCTGATCGCGTATTTTGAATACTTCGGGTTATCAACGCAAATCCCCATCATCGGTTGTCCCACTGCATCGTTGCTTGATCTATATGTGGTAGTTATATGACCTGAAGATTGTTGGTTTGGTGTGCTTCCATTTCTATTCAAAGTCTCTATATTAGTTTGTGAGATACGAGTCAAGCTATTAGTATCATTAGTCGAGTAATTGTTGGGTATTTGGTAAGCTTCTGTCCTGGTTATATCAGTGTTAGAAACATTATCTGTAGTATTGTTAAGACTTTGATTTACAACACATGGAATATGTTGAACAGGTCCACTATAAGAATTTGAATCATTCCGTCTGAAGTTATTTGAATTTTGATTAATTGAGTTTGCCTGAATTCTTTGAGTATCTGTTCCACCAGTGAGCATATGAGAGCTCATTTGGGGATTGTAACCATTAACAGGAAGTTTATTTGTGTCGTGCAATGTTTGATCACATTCAGTTCGTACGTGAGAAATATCACATGTACCATTGCTTACTGTTCTATCTGATATATGTTTTGAATGTTCACTGTATTTAGAGCCGATATGTTTGATAAATTCACAAAGCGGAGAAATTTGTAGATGAATCTTTATAGGCGAATCATGCGGTTTCCAATTTTTATATGTTATTTTGCAATTAAAGCAGCGAACCTCGTTGTCTTTTTCTAAATAATAGAATCCAGCTCCTGCAAGTTTAGTTGCATAAAGACCAGGAATATCTGGAAATGTTGCGAAAGTTGATAATCTTTTTCCTTCATACTCCATTGGATCACTCTTTGATTTTGTATCATTTTTGCAAACTGAGCTGTCGTCTGGAGGAAAGAATGAACATTGCTGGAAGCCATGCTGTTGTAACATTCTTATAAATGGAAGAACAACGTCTTTAAAAGTTTAGATTTCCATATTAGTTAAACGCTTTTTTTGACATGTATTGACATTTTAATCTAAAGAATGATTTGAAATATAACTTCAAACTTCTTATAATTGAGAACTCCTGAAGCATGCGCATTGCTATATAGAATTGTACATGCAGTATTCGGCTTGACTTTGCTCCTGTTCACTTCATTTTTATCGATCAGTCAAAATTTATATTTACCACTGAGAAATATACAAAACTTTTATATGACTCTTCTTCTGAATATGGTCTTTTCACACGAATTCTACAAAATGATTGATTTTCATTAAAACAAGATTACATTACATAACGACAGCAACGTATTTTATAATGAAAAAGGGCAATGAGTGACATCTAACACATATAACATATACTTTTACAAAAATGTATGTTGACGTTTTAATTGAAAAACAAGATGTAGGTTTAACCTGTAAACATATATACATCATCGCATATGATACAGTGTCCTTTCAAAATGAAACACAAATTGGATCTATTTAAGTAACTGATGCAATGGGTATATAAAAACCATTTGGGGTCAAGTTTTATTATAATGTAAAGAAAAAAAACTAATGATGTAATACGCGTCTGTAAAATTAAAAGGTGTTTAGGACAACCTTCTGACAAGGTTAAATTGTCAATGACAGTATCATGTGAAAGTCATATGTATCTAAATCTGTATTTTCGAACATTTAACTTTGTAAAAAAGATCTTATTATAAAATGGGGAAAACAAACAATTAACCTCTTTTATTAAACATTCGTAAATCTACTTTTTCTTAATTTTAGATGATTTTAATATGATTGTAAATTTTCTTTAAGTGTTTTAATAATGTTCCTTATATGACAAAAAATATTTTTTTATCATCACAATTATCATTATTGAACGATTTTTCATATATCATCCGGATGGTTAATCAACGTAACGTGAGAAGGCATTATCAGTTATCATTATGTCCAGGAAAAGTTTATAGCGATGTCACAATGTCTGACGGGACGTTATCAATAAAATTGAGAATTAAAATTTGGAAATGTGTCAAAGAGACAACACCCCGACCAAAGAGCAGACAACAACCGAAGGCCACAAATGGGTCTTAAACTTGCTTTCGTCAAGCGTAATACTATAACACATACTAGGGGAGGGGAAAAGACATGACTTGTGATTGAACGATACACAGATTATCGGGTTTTCTATGTATAAGTATCAGACACGATGTGTAGCTTACTCGCTCGATGCTCTCGTTCGCAATTAAGGTTCACATTATCGCTCGCGGTTTTCATTTCATACGATGTCACTTTGAGAAAACACGATTATCTATACTTAGTATACTTTATATACCACTTGAACTGAAATAATATCATAAATAAGGAAGTGTCATAAATAACGTGAACATGACACTGTAATCATATTCCGTATTTATTAGTCCGAGATTACTCTGACGTCCAACGGCTGTTTTGCCAGACAAGCTGGGGCAGTGGAACGTTAGAGCTCGTCCCATATCAAAAAGTGGATATTTGCCCACCCGAAATAGATGCGCTGCTTCGTCGCTTCTGATGCCGACTGACGGCCTTGGAATTATATAAATCGGGCATCAATCTGTTCATTTTTCATTTATCTCTTCATTCATGTAAGTTTCACCTACCTGCCAACCTTTATTTTCTCATAATAAGACAGTTTTCACAGAGACCCATCGATTTCGGCATTTTGACTTTCTCTTTCAAATGGACGTCAAGTTACGAGAAAGTTCGTTGTCTCGTGACTCTCAAAATATGCAAATACTTATATTTTTTCACCTCCTTGACATGAAATCGATGTTTAACATTTAGACGCCAACCACGATTTTTCACCTCCTTTACAGGAGATCGGTATTAAGCATTTAGTTCCGACCACGTTACAATCGGAAGCTCTCGGACATTTAGATAACTTGCATTGTAAATGAACAAGGTGTTACACAATCAGTCACATAAGTAGTTTGTACATGCCAAATCTCCAAACAGATGGCAGTATAAGAACATTGTGTTTGTACTTTATATTTGTTACATGATAGTTGATTGGAAAGATATCTGACAAAAGATTAGCAATCATATCATTTTATAGCCATACAAAGTTGAGTCGCTCTCAATATCTCAGAAACACACTTCACATTTACATTGTAATTTGTAAGTACAAACAAAACTTATGTACAACTCTTTGATTTCAAATATCATGTAAATGTACTTGTATTATCTCAAACTTACTGAAGTTTTTGTATTGTTATGAGTTACAATTTATGACTAAAATTAGCAAAGACCCATCAAAACAACATTTGATACAAAAATTTAACAATACTTTTAGATATTTGGATGATATATTGGCTCTCAATAATGACGACTTCAGTATGTATACTAAAGAAATGTATCATGTAGAACTTACATTAAATAAAGCTAATGATAACAATGACCACTGCCCTTTCCTCGATCTTGATATCTATATCATAAACGGGAAGCTTAATACAAAAATTTATGATAAAAGAGATGATTTTTCATTTCCTATTGTTAATTATCTATCGTTAGATGGTGACGTTCCCTTGTCACCATCTTATGGTGTTTATATATCTCAACTTGTACGATTCGCTTGTGTATGTAACAACGTATTAGATTTTAGCGAGAGAAATTTATGTATTACTGAAAAATTATTACACCAGGGTTTTTGATATCACAAACTGGTCAAAACATTTTACCAAATTTTATCACCGGTATAAGGAAATAATTCGTAAATATAACTCAACATGCAGACATCTTATACGTTCAGGTATTTCACATCCAATTTTTTATGGAAATATTCTTTATAAAGCACAAAAATGTCGGTATTCTCCTCAGAAACTAACAAAACCTTTAAATAGACTTATTAAAAAGGGATATAGTTACGATACTGTTGTCAGGTTATTAAAAATTGCATATTTTGGCTTTAATATTGATTCACTGATAAGGTCTTTGCGTCGGAACTAAACACATTTATTTCTAAAAAACAGTTGTTGGCATGATACGGGTTATGTTCTTCTCATATATTTTATGATAGTATGATACTAAACCCCTAACGGGAGGGATTGTGCCTGATATTCATATGATGAAGACATAATCTTTCAATCAATTTAATTATGGTCTGGAGCTGGCATGTCAGTTAACTGCTAGTAGTCTGTTGTTATTTATGTATTATTGTCATTTTATTTATTTTCTTTTGTTACATCTTTTGACATCGGACTCGGACTTCTCTTGAACTGAATTTTAATGTGCGTATTGTTATGCTTTTACTTTTCTACATTGGCTAGAGGTATAGGGGGAGGGTTGAGATCTCATAAACATGTTTAACCCCGCCGCAATTTTGCGCCTGTCCCAATAGTTATCAAAAGTACCAGGATTTTAATTTAATACGCCAGACGCGCGTTTCGTCTACATAAGACTCAACCAGGAGCCTCTGGCCTTTGTTAGTCTTGTATGATTTTAAATTTTAGTTTCTTGTGTATTATTCGGAGTTTAGTATGACGTTCATTGTCACTGTACTATTATGCATATTTTTAGGGGCCAGCTGAAGGACACCTACGGGTGCGGGAATTCTCGCTACATTGAAGACCCATTGGTTGCCTTCGGCTGTTGTCTGCTCTATGGTCGGGTGGTTGTCGCTTTGACATATTCACCTTTTCCTTTCTCAATTTTATGATACTAAAAAAATAAAAAAAAATATCTTACCTTACTTTATATACTTATTACTGATAGAATAACAAATCACACTGCTATCACCAAATTTCCTTTTAACAACTAAGCGCTTTGTCAACGACTGCATAGATTAACAAGAAAAGGGCGACAATTTATTTTTAACTCATCGAATAAAACAATAAAATGTATGTAGCTACAAGATGAATGTCAACCTCCAAAAGGTCATCACGCCTTATCGAGATATCTATTAATCTTTGGAAATACGTATATCACATGTTCCAAATTAATAATATTGGTGATGATTAAAAAAAGGTTAGTCAAATGCGTTTTGTTTAAATATACTTGTTCACAGTGTTAATTAGGCCAAATATAATTCCTTAAAAGCTATTCCAAGTTAACAAAGCAATAAGCTACATTGAGCATTGTCGATTAAAACTTCAAAAAAGTCCGTAACTTATTTCTACTTCTTTGCGATAAAGACGTTGAATCATGTCCAGATAGGAATTTCATTGCAAGATACATATTGCATATCTATAATACTAAAATTACGAGGTCCAATTTGTCAGCCGTCATCACGTAAAAACGACGAATCAAAGGATTCAACTTTATATTTAACTAATATAGTACAAAGGTGTAGATTAAAAACTACACCACTCCAGGCCCTTTTGTTTTCCACGTAATTAATATTGCCAATAATTAAGAAGTTCCGGGTCGAGTCCGATACCGATACCAATAGTATATTCACCTGTTACCTATTACCTTATCTGTACGTTCCGCATCTGACAGGCGCACCACCAAACGGTGTATTCAGCATTAATATGCTATATACACGGGTCATAATCACAGGGTTGACACTACTGAATTGTCAAATTGTTACCTATTGTAGTATTTTAATCAGTAAGACTTTCTAAGATAACAAATCTGGACTAAAAATAAGGCGTATAGGTACAGTTTTCAATTTGCTTTGGGCATGCTTTCTAAGATAACAAATCTGGACTGAAAATAAGGCGTATAGGTACAGTTTTCAATTTGTTTGTGGGCATGCATGACATAAAACAGCGAATCAAAGAATTCAAATTTATTCATAACTAATATATTACAATGCTCCATTCCAGGACCTCAGTTTTGCTTTCCAAATAATTAATATTACCAATAATTGATAAGTTCCAGTCCGACGGGTTCAAACAGAAAGATTTGAAAGCAGAGAAAACTGTGTATCTTATAATCGGCATGACTTTATCAGATGACAATACTAATACTAAAATAAGGCTTGCGCATAGTTATATAGTTTTAAAAATAATTAATAATACCAATAATTGATAAGTTCCAGTTCGACGGGTTCAAACAGATAGATTTGAAAGCAGAGAAAACTGTGTATCTTATAATCGGCATGACTTTATCAGATGACAATACTAATACTAAAATAAGGCTTGCGCATAGTTATATACTTTTAATTCATTCACAGACCCGCGATATCACGGGTGTGTTCTAGTAGCATTGAAAGAATGATGGGCGTCACACTTAACTCCAAAACCACCTGGCACCATAAAAATGAACTAAAATAAAGACTACCAAAGGCCAAAGACTTCCAGGCCTCAATCAAACTGATCAAAAGATTATGTTTTCATCATTTGAAAATCAAGCACAATCCCTCTCGTTAGGAGTTAAGTATCATATCATCATATTAGTAAATAAATATTAATACAAAATATTGACCTGACAACAGTATCGTAACTATATCCCTTCTGAATAAGTCTATTTAAAAGGTTTTTTTTTTTTAGCTTTTGAGGTGAATGCCGACATTTTTGTGCTTTATAAAGAATATTCACATAAAAAAAATGAATGTGAAATACCTAAATTAACGTACAAAATGTCTGCATGTTGATATATATTTACGAATGATGTACCGATGATAAAATTCAGTAAATGTGTTGACTAGTTTGTTATACCGAAAACCCTGTGCGGTAATAATTTTTCAGTAATACAGAGATTATTTTCCTTAAAAATATGACTGTGATAGTTTTTGACAGAAAAAATAAAGCAGTTTTTGTTCGGGACAAGGAGATATAAGAACATGAATAGTTTAGATATAATTATATGGTCAATCCATGCAATTTGTACTCATAACAGTTCCCTATTTGCGCCCCTGTTAAAATCCTTTATCCGCATCTGTTTTCCAGTCACGTTTCTCGGTTAATGTCATACATATTTTGTAAGAAGGGAAGGAGACAGGAAATGTGAGAACAACTCAAGGAAAAAAATGTGTTCATCTTTGACGTATGTAAACTTTTCATAACGTAATGACATGGGATCATACGTCATTTTTCTCTCTCGAAAAGATGAGTTAAACTTTTCCTTCTTTTATAAGTATACGTTAAAAAGTAAAGTGGTTTAAACGTTTCTACAAAAATAGTTGATAATTTATTTTCCAAAGTCTAGTTATGACCCAGTGAGTGAAACAAATGATACATAATTATACAACCTTTCCTTTTTTTTGTAAATATCTTCTTTCTTTTTGTGTGTTGTACAGAAAAATGCTCGGATCTTATTGAGTGAAATAAATAAAGAAAATTTTAAAATAAAAAATAATGACATGGAATAAAATAAAAAAATCTTACAGCAAAATATCAGTCATGAAAGACTTTGCAAGAAAGAAACGTATATATGAATATTAGATACATAAACCGAAACTCTATCACGAAATTTCAGTTTGATTCTTCCTGTTTTATTCTAATGTATCACAGGGATGGAGTTAACTCCCTTGATTATACCTTTGCAAGTTCAGTTTAAAAAAAAAATATTTTCAATATTATAATATTAAATTTTTACCTTTGATACAGTAAGGATTTTTGTAATCAGAATAATGAATGACACCAAAGGTTGAATATTAAGCTTTTAAAGATTTTTCCTATACTGTATATCTATTTTTAAAATATGATAAATTTAAACATATTGTTTCATTGGTGAATATTTTAAGTTTCTTTTAAAACTATTTTAAGATTGAAATATACTTGACCGTTTTTGGTATTTTAATATTCTATTAATTAATCACAATAAAAGAAGGCAGAATGTTTTAAATTCGCTGCCTTATTAAGGCTGAGAGAAAAAACAAGAGATTTGTAATGGTATAGTTGCTGAAAAACAAAACGGTGTCTATAAATAAGAAACTAATTTACAGTCATAGATCCATGCACAAGAAAGTGAAAATTTCATATCTTCTCTCAATTATAAAATGGGTAAGTAGGGCTATAAATTTGTCATTTCATACTGATAAGGCGACCATTAATATTACATTTGTACTTAACAAACAGATGTTTGAAACAAAATTGTAAAATTTTAAAAGTTTTAAGAAAATGCACAGGCACATATTGGGGTTGAGCCTCCCCCCCCCATTTTTTTAAATTAAAAAAAAAATGTTTGGAAATATTCTTTGAAGTTGTTTATTATGACTTTCAAGGTTTATTTGAAAACAAATTATTTTTGTAGATGGTTTTTAAATTATTATTATCTTGCATTTCATTGGAGAGAAAAAATTGGGTAAAAAAATCAAGATCACACATATATATATAATGAAAAAAAGATACTATTCTTGATTGGTATTGTGTATTTCTTTTTTTTCCCTTCTTGCAACAATTGTCACCTATAAATTGAGAGAGAAACCATGTGTTATCTGTGAACTAACATAATATAATTGATGTGTCAGTTTAATTTTTAAATATGGTGTTTTCTAAGTGGTGCAGGAGATAAGTTCACTTTTATTCAACATAATTTTGATGCAAATTCTTGGGCTTAGATCATGGACTGTTTAAAGATAAATAGTCAAACTTTACATAGAATATATGATACGTTGCTTTTACTATGTGTTGTCACAAAATTGAACAACATACTTATTCAAACTTCTTCCAACGTCTTTGATGGGTTTTAGAGCATTATACTGTAAATTTCGCTTTAGTAAATGAATACTTGAGCGGTAACCATATTTATTTGCAAATAAAATAGAAGAGTATGGAACGCCATAGCTGTCTTATGTGTCTTTTTTATTGCTTTTCTA
Organism: Mytilus trossulus; assembly: GCF_036588685.1. Lineage (NCBI taxonomy): Eukaryota > Metazoa > Mollusca > Bivalvia > Mytilida > Mytilidae > Mytilus > Mytilus trossulus. Next base: position 51,842,311 of record NC_086373.1, read on the forward strand.
TTATAAGATGGTGCTTTTCTATTATAAGATAGTGCTTTTCTATTATAAGATGGTGCTTTTCTATTATAAGAAGGTGGTTTTCTATTATAAGATGATGGTTTTCTATTATAAGATGATGGTTTTCTATTATAAGATGGTGGTTTTCTATTATAAGATGGTGCTTTTCTATTATAAGAAGGTGCTTTTCTATTATAAGAAGGTGGTTTTCTATTATAAGATGATGGTTTTCTATTATAAGATGATGGTTTTCTATTATAAGATGGTGCTTTTCTATTATATGGTGCTTTTTTATTATAAGGTGCTTTTCTATTATAAGGTGCTTTTCTATTATAAGGTGCTTTTTTATTATAAGGTGCTTTTCTATTATAAGGTGCTTTTCTATTATAAGGTGCTATTTTATTATAAGGTGCTTTTCTATTATAAGGTGCTTTTTTATTATAAGGTGCTTTTCTATTATAAGGTGCTTTTTTATTATAAGGTGCTTTTCTATTATAAGGTGCTTTTTTATTATAAGGTGCTTTTCTATTATACGATGGTGGTTCCCGTGATTAACCGGAAGCGTGGCGTGTATTTGAATCTGACCGAACCAACATGGCGATCATGCCTGTGAATACTAAAATGTTAAATGTTTTACAGAAATTAAACTTGCAGCAAGCATTTCCAAACTTTGAGAGAGAGAAAATCACTCCAGACATTGTATGTAGGCTTTCGACACATGAAATGGAAATATTAGGTGTATCTAGTAGGGCAGATATGATGAAGTTAAGAACTGAATGTGTAAAATATGGAACGTCCGCCCCTAATAAAATAAACTCTGAATGCGGCCCTCCGAAATTTGATATTCCAAAGTCTGTTCTAAAAAGTGTTCTGGAAAATGGATTTAAAATATCCGACATTTCTAAATTGTTGTCCGTGTCTGAAAGCACCATTTACCGAAGAATGTCACAGTTCGGATTAAGCAAAATGAATTTTACACAAATTGATGACAGTGATTTAGACTTGACACTTGGAAAAATAATAAAAGAGTTTCCATTGTGTGGCGAAACACTATTGCAACAGATGCTTCTATTAAAAGGCATAAGAGTACAGAGATGGAGACTGAGGGAGTGCATGCATCGATTAGATACCGCCGGTGTACAGGCGAGACGTACGGGTAGGCTTCATAGGCGTGTTTACAATGTAATGGGTCCAAATCACCTCTGGCACATAGATACAAATCATAAACTTGTCCGGTGGAGATTTGTAATTGTAGGGGGCATTGACGGGTTTAGTCGATTGATAACATTTTTAAAATGTACCGACAACAACACATCAAGAACAGTTTTGGATTGTTTCTTCTCCGGTGTTGCAAAGTATGGGATACCCAATAAAGTTAGGTCTGACAAAGGATTGGAAAATGTTTCTGTGGCAAACTACATGTTGATTCAAAAAGGCCCAAACAGTATGGTAACGGGAAAAAGCACTCATAATCAACGGATTGAAAGACTATGGAGAGATGTGTATGAAGGTGTGCTTAGTTACTTTTACAACTTATTTTATTTCATGGAAGATGAAGGTTATCTGGACCCACTAAAACTGACAAACTTAGCTGCTCTCCATTTTGTTTTCATGGACGAAATAAACAGGAAGCTGCAATTTTGGGCAGAGGCATGGGCTGGTCATAGACTACGCACTGTTAATTCATCTCCATTGAGCTTGTGGACTTCAGGTCAACTTCAAAATGCAGTAGGAATTACCGAAGGAGAAGCAAATTTGACAGACTATGGAATTGAAGGCTATGTGGATCAAAATGATGTAGAAGAGGGCGAGAGACCAATATTTGGACCCCTTGCACACATGATAAGTGATCAATGCAGGCTGGATTTAACTCAACAATTGATAAGAAGCAATACTAACTTTGGAATAGATTATTATCTTGAATGTTTGGAAGTCATTGAAAGAAATAACTAAACTGCTTATTAAAACTTATTTGTAATTTACTAAATTGCCTTCATGTCTTGAACGTAAATGGATAACTGCATAACTTCTTTATATACTTAATCTTATAAAAAACCCATGACTTTCAACAACTTTAAGCTTTAAAGTGGTATATTGGTTATATATAACTGTATCATTTTGTGTAGAGGTAGTACACGAACAACGTACAGATCTGTAGATCCTCTAACTATTTTAGTATTTATTATAAAATTGAGAATGGAAATGGGGAATATGTCAGAGACAACAACCCGACACTAGAAAAAAAACAACAGCAGGTCACTAACAGGTCTTCAATGCAGCGAGAAATTCCTGCACCGAAGGCGTCCTTCAGCTGGCCCCTAAACAAATATATACCAGTTCAGTGATAATGAACGCCATACTAATTTCCAAATTGTACACAAGAAACTAAATTAAAATAAAACAAGACTAACAAAGGCCAAAGGCTCCTGACTTGCGACAGGCGCAAAAATGCGGCAGGGTTAAACATGTTTGTGAGATCTCAACCCTCCCCCTATACCTCTAGCCAATGTAGAAAAGAAAAAAACATTATAACCAATTTTTCTAACTTATAAGGAAGCTGAGTTTGCAATTGAATTGTGCAAGTCTTTTTGCTGCGCGTCTTTCGAATCTTGATAGGACGTCGAGTAGATTGAGTGGCAAGGTTAGTGTACCCATTAACATGGTTCAACCCCACCACTCTGCCAAGTTTTGCCATAGTGCCTATATCAAGTCGGGAATTCTCTCTTCCTTCTGTACATTTTCCTTTTTGTGTTGTTGCTGTATGTCTCTATTTTGATGGCTTGATTGGTGGTGTTGGTGGTGTTTGATGTTTTATATCGAATTGTTCCCCGTTTTATCTTTATTTTTTATATATAAAGGTTGGCTACATGGTTCAGCTAAATGAAATTCTTTGATAATTCTTTAAATGAAAACTTATGTAATTGTGACTTTTACATGCATTAAACGAATTTGATAGATAATGAACGCATATTTAAATGTTTTTGTTTGAACTGAAAATCATTGTGTCCTGAATATTAAGTCATTGGTCTTACAATTTGCCAAATTAAAAAGTACTTCAACCAGAGACATATAATACTAGAGATAAGCAACTTAGTGAAATCTTGAGAAATATGGCAGCCACATGTTTTGATAAGACTATAACATGTATAAATCATATATACACATGGAAAAAAGTATTGCAACACCATGGAAATGACATATGCCAATGTTTATACAACTGCATACCAATTGTTATTAACTCACCACTAGTGGTTCCCTATAAACTGACCTAATCACAAACTAATACATTGTTGACGCCACCGTAAACAGCATACCTATGTCTCGCTTTTTGACTCCATTAAGCGATACAAAATCTACTTAAAATGTTGAACTTAACTATTTCATTTTAATATTTGAACAACATATTTTTTAATACAAGTAGCTCCTATTCAACTGTCATTTACTTTAATCAAACTCCGATGCAATGAAAGTAGATACAATACAAACAAAGTGCTTCAACCAGCAGTCTGATACGAGCTCAAAGGTTAATCCCTGGACACAATATTAAAGGCTGACATAACACAGGTTTTTGACACAAATCAATGTTATTTGAGGTAAAATATCTTAATACAAAATTGAAATGGCACATTGAATTTCCATAGTATAGCCTGATATCCAGAATCTAACAACATGGTCACATTTAGCATACTAGTATATAACAAGTTGCTTCGCAAGGCGCAGCATTATACGACCGCATATGTAGAACCCTTAACAGATGGGACAAGTATGGACACAACTTTTAAGTTTGATACAGCTTTAAATGTGGATTGTGATTAAATAGTTGACACAACATAAGTTTATGTCACATTATGATTTTGGACCCTTTGGACCTTAATGTAGACCAATTTGAAAACTGGACCAAAAATTAAGAATCTACATACACAGTTAGATTTGGAATATCAAAGAACCCCATTTATTCAATTTTTGATGAAATCAAACAAAGTTTAATTTTGGACCCCGATTTGGACCAACTTGAAAACTGGGCCAATAATTAAAAATCTAAGTACATTTTTAGATTCAGCATATCAAATAACCCCAAGGATTCAATTTTTGTCAAAATCAAAAAAAGTTTAATTTTGGACCCTTTGGGCCCCAAATTCCTAAACTGTTGGGACCAAAACTCCCAAAATCAATACCAACCTTTCTTTTATGGTCATAAACCTTGTGTTTAAATTTCAGAGATTTCTATTCACTTATACTAAAGTTATAATGTACTGATTTCAATTCAAATTTCTAATGAAGTTTGCAAAAATAACTGCTCATTTAAATACATCATACAATATTAAAATGTTATAAAAAGTGCTTGTTATCACTGAATGGTAAAGATTGTTTTAATTTATCAGTTGGTAGTAAAAATGAAAATACAACATTGTATATTGTATAAAACAATGATTAAAGTTGATTCAACTACTATTCTATACAAAGAAAGATAACTCCAATTGAAAAAATTAATTGCTATTGCACAATACTGTGCAATTAGATATTTCTTGCTATTGTGCAATACTGTGCAATTGAAAATTTCTTGCTATTTAACAATACTTAATGTGATAATTTTGAATCCTGATTTGGACCAACTTGAAAACTGGGCCCATAATCAAAAATCAAAGTACATGTTTAGATAAAGCATATCAAAGAAGCCCAAGAATTTAATTTTTGTTAAAATCAAAGTAAGTTTAGTTTTGGACCCTTTGAACTTTAATGTAGACCAATTTGAAAACAGGACCAAAAATGAAGAATCAACATACACAGTTATATTTGGCATATCAAAGAACCCCATTTATTCAATTTTTGATGAAATCAAACAAAGTTTAATTTTGGACCCCGATTTGGACCAACTTGAAAACTGGGCCAACATTCAAAAATCTAAATACATTTTTAGATTCAGCATATCAAAGAACCCAATTGATTCATTTTTTGTTAAAATCAAACTAAGTTTAATTTTGGACCCTTTGGACCTTAATGTAGACCAATTTGAAAACGGGACCAAAAATTAAGAATCTATATACACAGTTAGATTCAGCATATCAAAGAATTTCAATTATTCAATTTTTGATGAAATCAAACAAAGTTTAATTTTGGACCCTTTGGCCCCTTATTCCTAAACTGTTGGAACCAAAACTCCCAAAATCAATACCAACCTTCCTTTTATGGTCATAAACCTTGTGTTTAAATTTCATAGATTTCTATTTACTAATACTAAAGTTATGGTGCTAAAACCAAGAAAAATGATTATTTGGGTCCCTTTTTGGCCCCTTATTCCTGAACTGTAGGGACCTAAACTCCCAAAATCAATACCAACCTTCCTTTTGTGGTCATAAACATTGTGTTAAAATTTCATTGATTTCTATTCACTTACACTAAAGTAATTGTATGAAAACCAAGAATAATGCTTATTTGGGCCCTTTTTTGGCCCCTAATTCCTAAACTGTTGGAATCAAAAATCCCAAAATCAATACCAACCTTCCTTTTGTGGTCATAAATTAAACCTTGTGTTAAAATTTCATAGATTTCTATTCACTTTTACTAAAGTTAGAGTGCGAAAACTAAAAGTATTCGGACGACGACGACGACGACGCCAACGTGATAGCAATATACGACGAAATTTTTTTCAAAATTTGCGGTCATATAAAAAAACACCAAAAAATTAATAGCAGCTTTTTGCTATTGTGCAATAACATGCTGTTATATATATTAATCTACACATCCTGTTTGGTGTGTTTCTCCTTCCATATTAGTTTTTTGTTGCTTTTATATATAAATTAGAAAAAAATCAATGGACAATTTTTAGAGAAAAAAAAACCTAGGAGTAATAACCTCCAAACTAAACCCAGCTTTCCCCTTGCGGTATGGCACTGCATGTGGATTCATTCATTTTCCTGGATACCAATTTTCGTGGGTAAACGATGAAAATTGGTATCCAACAAATAATAATGAATCCACGGTACCCTGTAGTACAATTTCAGAGAGATCTATACACTTAAACATAAGTTATTGTCTTGAAGCTACAAAAAACCCCAAAATCAATCTAAACCTTTTTTGTGGTATTGAACCTTCTGACAAAATTTCATACAAATCCATTCACATAAACTAAAGTTATTGTCCAGAAACCAAATGTGTCTTCGAAATGTTGACATAACGACATCATAGCATTATACAAACTTTTTGTTGTCATATAACAAAAACATGATATAAACAATACTGTTCATTTCCTTTAAACAAAATTGTTAATAATGGACGGAAAATTAGATAAAAGTGTGAACACATATATGTAAAAAAAAAAGTCATTATTACTGTGACTAGAGTTGACTGATCACAAACTAAACATAAAACATTATACATGTTATAAAAGAGGTAAGAGATAAAAAAAAAAATATCAATAACAAAAAGTTTAATAACATTAATACATCATGACAAGTCTTAAAACATGCGACTGATTATTTCTTATAAAAACATAAACTTAAAATTGGACTGAAAAAAGTATGCATACTCATCTCAATTGCAAATTTAACTCTGATATAAACTGAATGACTAGAAATAACTATTCACAGGCTAGATACCTATAAAAAATTCTCAATATTATCAGATCTTTGTCCAAATAAAACAACAAGAATGTGTCCATAGTACATGGATGCCCAAATCGCACTTTCATATTCTATGTTCAGTGGACCATGAAATTGAGGTAAACTCTAATTTGGCATTAAAATAAGACAGATCACATCATAGGTAACATGTCTTCTTAGTTTCAAGTTGATTGGACTTTAACTTCATCAAAAACTACCTTGACCTAAAACTTTAAACTTTTTTTTCTAAAAAAAACCCAACATAGCCCCCCCCCCCCCGAAAATCAAATGGTTGCTGCCTAATAGTGTAAAAATATGTATGTGTACGGTAAACAGGAAGTTGCTGAGTGATGAATCTAAAAATGCATCACACGGCATAACCAACTTACATACAACCTGAAACCAAATTTCAGAAATCCTTGTATTGTAGTTCCTGAGAAAAGGATGGACAGAGGTAAAACAGTATACCCCCCTTTTTCAAAGCGGGGCTATAACTAAGTCCTAGTGCCACAGCCACCACAGCCACAGGGGATAACCCTGGGGCAAATAAATCCTAGCCTCCTAAGATAATTTTTGCAACACAAAATAGCAAACCCTATTAGTTTTGTAAACATCACTAGGAATTGAGAAAGTTCTTAAAATAAGAAATAAAAAGTTTGATCTATATGTCACATCTTTGGCGACTTCATACATGTCATAAAACAATTATAACAAAAATAAAAATAAAGCACTTAATATTACATCAGTCCATAATATGTATTTGCAAATGCATAATCGTACAATGCAAACAGGTCTTCTTCTGGTGGTAAAGAAATTTCAACAGAAGGTCTTGGCAATTTCATGGTGTTGGTACATGTACTTGCAGTTGGAATAAAACTTGTATCAGATTTAATCTCAACAAAATCAATGGATGGATGCAGGGTAAAACCAAGAACAGGTTCTTCTGGAGTACCTGTTACAAACTGCATAATATCTTTCAGGCATACAGCTCCTCTTCTACCACCTGTAAAACAAACAAAAAACAGATAAAAGTTAATGAATGGCAAAAATATTATGGTCAATACTTGTCTTGTTTATTGTTCATTTTTAGAACATAAATCATTTTAAATTAGGACGTTAGTTTTCTCGTTTGAATTGTTTTACATTGTCATTTTGGGGCCTTTTATAGCTGACTATGCGGTATGCATGGTATGGGCTTTGCTCATTATTGAAAGCCATATGGTGGCCTATAGTTGTAAATTTCTGTGTCATTTTGAACTCTGATGGAGAATCGTCTCATAGGCAATCATAACACATCTTCTTTCTTTATATTCTGTATTTGTGGTCTTCTGTCTGTCATAAAATACATATACTATAGTTAAAAAGATAAGTTGTTATGAATATATTAATACCCTTGCTTCCAATAATGCAATATCAGAAAACAAATTCTTAAAATCATTTTGTTTTTTATACCTTTTTTTAATTCAAATCTGCAACATGCATAGATTTATATAATGACAAATTAAGCATTCTGTGAGTATTGTATAACCATACATAGTCCCCTACCCATTAAAAATTCTAACTTGACTATAACTTGTTATGGTGTAAACTATGTAACAAATCAATATCTTCAAGCATGATGAAACAAGAGGCTCTCAATCACTCTCCTGTTATTTCATGATCATTTATGATTATTTTTGCTTTTTACCCATATGATCCATTTCAGCCATAGTACATTTGTATCTGTGTTTCTTGATGTACAAGGAAATGACATACAAAATTTATACTAGATTCATTTGAAGAGATTTTTAAAGTTAAAAAAAAATAAAACAACTTGTTTAAAATTGTCCTTAAAGGGCAATAACGTCTTTAGAGTTCAATTGACAGAGAGCCGTGGTGTAGTGGTTAGTGCATCTGAATACTAACACAAAGGTTCCTGGTTCGATTCCCGTTCGGGATGAAAATTTCCGGAACTAAATTTTCGGCTCTCCCTTGACACCATTGATATGGTCTTAAGGAAACGATGATAGTCCGTCGGAAGGGGACGATAAATGGCTGACCCGTGTTAAGAGAGAGCCATATCTCTTGCACGTTAAAGACACCCTTGTAGATTTCGAAAAAAGAGTAGGCTAATGCCGCTACAAGGCAGCACTCGCACCTGCAAAGTGGAAAGGGATTAATATAAGTTGCAAAACTTGTTTCCCAATCCACTATAAATAAATATGTCTAAACTAATTGACAATTTTGGTCATATAATTTTTTTGTAGATCTTACTTTGCTGAACATTTTTGCTGTATACAAATTATCTTTATCTTCAATAAAATTTCGAGATAATAACCAAAAATTTCCTTAAAACAACCAATTTAGTGGCAGCAACCCAACAATGGGTTGCTCAGTTTGTCTGAAAATTTCAAGGCTGATAGATCTTAACCTTTTAAACGTTTAAATCCATGTCAGATTTGCTGTAAATGCTTTACTTTCTGAGATATAAGCCAAATCCTGCATTTCACCCCTACATTCTATTTTCAGCCATGGTGGCCATGTTTATTGATGGATCAAAAATTTAATTCAATTTAATTCATTAACTAGATTCCTAAAGCAACAGTCACTCAAAGTTAAGAAGTATAATATTAGGCACAAGTTTCAAAGGAGAAGATTTTTAAAATAGTTTACAAAGACAGACAACAGACACCAAGAGATGGCATGAGCTCACCTGTGAGCTAAAAAAGTGTTTAAAACTGATTATCTAAGTGAATTTTCTAAGTCCAAGGACCATAACTCTACACAAAATCTTCAGACTGGAACATAATTCAACCTTGATCTGTAACTTTGTCATGGTAAAACTATAAACCAATAATCAAATCAATATCTTCAAGCATGAAGAAAAAAAGGGTGGAAAACTGATTTGCAGGACTGACAGATGGGCAGACAGACAGTGCAAACCTAAAGTCCCCTTCAACTTGTTCAGAAGGGGACTAAAAAAATATGAAACAGATTTCTTTAAAATCTATTATTGGTTAACGAGAAATTGCAGCTAGTGGATGTGAACCCTACAGCTCATTTTCTTTATTATTGAATTTAAACTGTCCTGATCCTTTAATCTATTTTGTTTACCCAAGCAATAGGAATAGAATTTGCCTTTCTTCCATTCAAGATTTTGTTTCCAGATAATAATCTGAGTATCCTTTGTCTGATTGAAACAAAACTTGTACAGCTCAAAGGGGTGGGCAAGGGCAAAAACCGGTTTTGGGGTCAGTAGGTCACTGTTAAAAAAAATGCATTTTTTAGTAAAATTTTAATTTCTGGATGCATATATGATAACTTGAGTATCCCTTGGCCTATATATTGAAAAGAATCTTTTACAGATGGAATGGTTAGAAGAGGGAAAACACCCTATAGATTTAAGGGTCGGTAGGTCAAGGTCACTGTTACTAAAAAGACTTGTAAAAAAATAAAATATGTCCATTTGAAACAAAGCTGATACAGAAGGAAGGAAATTTGATTTTTGGGTCAGTAGGTGAAAAGTCAAGGTCACTGTTACTAAAATTAAAATTTATGTAAAATTTTCATTTCAGGATTCTAACTTGAGTATCCCTTTCCCAATTGAAATAAAACTTATACAAAAGGAAGGGATAGGAAAGGGAAAGAACCCTATTTACATGTATTTAAGGGTCAGTCATAGTTCAAAGGTCACTGTAACTAAAGATAAATATTAAAATAATAAAAAAAAAAGTTTGTGGGGGACCATGAGCACTGCTCTATTTTTTTTTTCATTTTGTGTCTGCTGTTTTGATTTACAATCTTAACAAACAAAATAAGACAAAGGAACATACTTGCAGCTGCTCTCAAATATTTCAGATATGCTGAATACACGAAATTCTCATAACGTCTACTATTTGATCCTTCCTCGGAAAATCTTGGCTGTAGTAGTTGTATGAAAGCTCTTATTGTGAGTGTTGAGCTGCTGGTTCGAAAAAGATGTATAAACATAGGCAATACGCTACCAATCTGCAAAGATAACATTATAAAAATAAATACTGATCTTTGATTGCATAATTTTTCCTCTAGACTATTATTAACATGATTAAAGGTAAAGACAAACAAAATATATGTATGTGTGGTTCCAGTTACATCCTGAAAATCAAACAGCTGATTGCTCTGAGGTGAAAAAGTTACATAAGAGGTCTTTTGGATTACCAAAAAAGCAGCCCCCACCAACCCAGCCTGCTCTGTCCCGTTATTGCTTTTCACATATTTTTTCTTCCAAAATTAATAATCTTCAATATATTACTCATCACTCAACCAAAATTCACTATATTAAACAAAAAAATCTGTAAATACTGTTGCTTCACATTAAATTTTCTATAACTAAACTCCATACATTGGTCTCGGCATTGTCAACTTGATGTAATGCAAGCAATTACATGAATAACAGTAATTGATTTAGTTTCACTTGAAAGTTTTGTCAAAGGAAGATATATAGTTTACATGGTTCACTTTAAATGAAAACTGGCCACCAAAAGATTTTCACTAATTTATTCCTGTTTTTACAATTACAATTGGAGAGACAGAGAGACTGGTCAAAAGCAGAAGGTTTACGAATAAATCGGAAGGATGGCAGGTTAAAAGTCATAGTACATCTTAGTAGAATGGTGTAAATTGATCCGCTACTCTGCCATTTATATTCATGAAAAACTGTATATATCTAATAATGGCAATAAATAAATAAAACTACACTTGTGCATGTCTCTTGTTTTAAACTGTGGGTTCATATCATTCCCATTTGAATGATAGAACATCATAAATAAAGATTTTTATAAGCAAACTGAACAGAAACAGGGAGTCCCCATCATATTTGGGATTTCGGTGGTTGTTAACCTTTGAACAGATTATACAATAAACTAAAACTATGACTTTAATGACTGATCTGAAAGTATGCTTTATTAAATCTGACGATGACTTTAGACAGCAAGATGTCCAAAAATGTATGTCACAGTACATGTGCTATCCAGAATGGGAATCTACTTCAAGTGAATTTGAAGTGATTTAATATAATAATACTCATAAAATTGAGAATGGAAATGGGATATGTATCAAAGAGACAACAACCTGACCATAGAAAAAACAACAGAAGGTCACCAACAGGTCTTCAATGTAATGAGAAATTCCCGCACCCTGAGGCGTCCTTCAGCTAGCCCCTAAACAAATATATACTAGTTAAGTGATAATGAACGTCATACCTATATGTGCTTATAGTAAATTTTGTGACTTTCTTACCTTGATTAAGCCAAGACAATCTAAGCCATTTCTAAGATTTTGTATACAAATGGACTCTTCTGCTTTATTGTTTGAAAATAACCTATCCAAGATGTTTTCTTCAAGAAATTTTGGAACTGTGCCATTCTGTAGTGTACTTAACCCTAAAAGAACAGAAAATATATAAAACAAATTTTAAAAAAAGCATATAGAATACATGATATATGTTAATTGTAGTACTACTGACTAGTACTGTGTACATGTATAAAATATACATGTACATGTAGATACAAGATATTGATGCAGTGACTATTACATAAATAAGTATAATGTACACATGTAGATGTTATTTACATTTTATTTACATATGATATTATTATTACTTTTAATATCTATACAAGCAAATGAAAACTGTGAGGTCCTCTAATCCATGTGTCGGCACTACCCCAGTACCCAGTGGCGAACTCAGAACTTTTCATAAGGAAGGGGGGGGGGGGGGGGGGGGTGTTTCCAGTCACAGTCATGCTTCAGTGATTCCCAATTCCCAATAGAATCAACCAAAAATTTTCATTTTTCCAATGAAATTAGTAAATCTTTTGGAAGTTGGCAACAAAAATAATTTGTATGTACATCATGTGCACGCTGCAGTTTTTTTTTTATTCAAGTTAGACTTTGGGAGCGAATCCTTATTTTGTCATTGTTTGTACATGTACCTGATTGACTTGCTTTTTGTATTTACATGTATGGTGAAGAAATACTTTTGTTGCTCTGTTCCAGTATCAGTATATGATTTTGATAAATTTTGTTCTCCTTCCTTTTATGGATGCTAAAAGAATTCATGTCGGTCCTGTTAAAGCACAGCAATCTGAAGTTCAGTTTCAAGACCAATTTATAAAGATTTGAATTCAATTATAGTTTACTCGAGAAATGTTGAAGGAAATTGAAAATATGATTAAAAGCCAAACAAAACTCAGGACCGCATTATCTTTTCTTACAAAATATGCTTTAAATATACATGTACACATGTACAAAATGTACATGAAGTTGACCTATTGCATATCTAAGAAAAAAACTTTACCAGGAAAACTCAACATTGATTAATGAATCATGAAAATGAGGTCACGGTCCTATGAATCCTACCAGACAGACATGATGTACAAATGTATACCTTACAATCTTTACATGCTTCAAATATTATAATTGACCTTTAGAATACAGTATCTCAGAAACACACTTAACCAGGAAAACATAAGATTGACCAATGAACCATGAAAATGTGGTCCTGGTCAGATGATAACCACACAGACATATAATGAAAATTGAGAAATTTAAATGGGAATTTGCCTGCATTTATAATTAGGATTTTTCCTTTTTAGACTAAAATGCGATTAGTATGTTTGCGGTATAAACAAAATTCCTGTTAACATGGTTAAGGCTGTTTGATTCATATACAAAAAATTCAAAACACGATTTTAATGCATTGCAATTAAATAACCCCTTTGCATTTTTTTGCAATAATAAAAACATTGCAATAATTTCTGAATTTATAGTATACATCTTCATGATCTTACAATCATTTCATAATCCAAATATTGTTTATCTCTAAAAGTATTAGAAAATTTGACCCAAAAAAAACAATAACTTAACCGTCGAAATGAGGTCAAGGTCTAATAAAAAATGCCACTTGATCACTATCCCTATGTCACCCTTTCTGCGACAAAAAATGCAGGCTTGGAAAAAACAATAATGTACCTATGATTTTTCCAACAGTTGTGTAGTCAGCTGCCAAAAACTCTCGGAGTCCTTTGTCAAAATATTTCTCTTTTATGGCAAACAGAACTATTGAGAAAAACTCCTTTCTAGGTCCACCTTGATCAACAGCAGTCTGTAAAAGAATACATCATTTGTGCATGTCATGATTTAATGCTAAGGTCACTTTTAAACATGTTATTAAATAGGAGAGGACACTATTTCAATTACAATGTACATGATATACTATATCTGTTTGTCCAGGTGGACATATTTTCATAGGACACTATTATGAATCTGCCACTGTTTATATTGTACATTTTACATGTTGTACCTGGCCATATATGTCATTCTAAATGTGAATTGTGATTTGTAACGTATACAATGTATCTCATACATGTATATATACATGTATATGTTTTTATAATATGGATTTCGTTTTATTCATGTTGAGCTTGCCTATGGCCAATTAGTACAGGTTCATTAAGATTTCTTTTGCTCCCTCCACCACCTTACATAAAACACAAATATAACTACATACATGTACATGTAAAATTGAAGTAATAGTTCTTAAAGTGAATTTATGTTAGACTTCAACAAATGTATTTTATCAAGGTTTGCATTGCATATACCAAATGCACTTTTCGCCTAATGAAGGCTGATCATTAGTGGTACTTACACGACTTATTACATTTTTTAACTTTCATTGCGAGATTTAATGAACTGATACTTTCTTAACAGATTTTTCTCAGCAGTGGGAGTATTTTCCTGTATATATAATTCAAGGTTTCATCTTATAGATTACATGTATGTAACATGTGTAATAAAATTCTACTGTTCGCGATCAAAATTTCACTGTTCTGGGGTGTTGAATTACTTTTAGTGGGGGTTATTAAAATAATGATACTTAAAAAAGTGATTTTTTTTGGAAGGAAATTGCGGTACATGTATGATACTTAAAGAAGTGATTTTTATGTCAATATCCTAGAATGCTAGATTAAGTTACAAGGTCATTACCTGACATGACCCAGTCCTCCTATCAACACAGATGTTGGTTCTGATAATTTTACCAACATAATTTGACCCTGGATCATTAGTATAATGATACAATAACATTAAATCACTTAGTCCAGTGATTAATTTGTACTACATGTACATGTACTTATATAGATGATTATTAAAGAAAGACAACTCTTACTTCCAACCTTTATACAGTTATAGACATAATGCATGTTGCTTGAATTTTAAGTAAGTCCCCTGACTGTGTATACATTTTGTAAATGATATACATGTACATGTACATGACATAATTACCTCATCATAAAACTGCACTTCCAATGTCAACCTTAAATTTTTATCTGTTATGGAATTTATTTCATCAAATGCTGTTTGTAATATATTGCTCCTATCAACCATTATAAAGCTGGTTTCTCCTTCGTCACATTGTGACAGATCAGCTATTTCTAGCTGTCTTCCTTTTACAACCACTGTTTGAAGATATCTCAGTATTTCCACTGGATTTTGCATATCATTTTCTATGCAGTATTCAATGGCTTTTTCAATAATAATGTCAATGTGTTCTGAATTTTCATGATGCTCAAGATTGGCACTCATGGCAGTACTGCCATTGGCACTCTCAGTCTCATTGACCTGATCAGTGATCAGATCAACAAGATTATCAGTACTGACATTGGCACTCTCAGTCTCATTGACCTGATCAGTGATCAGATCAACAAGATTATCAGTACTGACATTGGCACTCTCAGTCTCATTGACCTGATCAGTGAGATCAACAATATTACATGTATGATTGTATCAGCACAGACAATGTCACTTTTCTTATCAGGACCAATTTGTGGATCAGGCAAATCATCACTTTCACTATCACTATTTTGACTAATGCATGTTTGTAAATGTTTTCTCAGTTCACGTACTGTAAACATCTGTCGGCAGCCATGACAGTGGACCTGTGATTGCTCAGGCACACTGTTTTCATTTACTGGTTTGGTGGACAGGCATTTTTGAATAGGCCTTACATATATTTTGGCTTGAGCTCCTAAATAGTATTTTAATGTTCCTGCATTCCACTGACAGTCAATTATACACAATTCACGACTGTTTTGTCGACACTTAAGAAGTTCAAAACCTCCAGAAGTTTTTAATTGAGGAAAACCTAAAGACTTCTTTCCATTGGCATTGTCACTTGTACAAGTTGCAGGAACTATGTCTGATGATATTTTATCCATAACTGCAGATTCGTTGTCATCCAGTGAAAAGCAGATTCTTTTTTCACCCAAACCTGCTTTAAAGTTAACCTCTTTTTGTTGTGTGGTTGGGGGTTTGGTTGCATCTTTGTCAGGCACACAGACAACAGTAACGGTCCAAGATCTCGAACCTTTTTCGCGTTTGTTATCATTTATATTGTTTGGAGTTCTGGAACTTTTTCGACCACGACCACCTCCGTTTCTTCCGAAGAGGATGTTTCTTTGTGATCTGATGTCACTTGCTAGAGTTTCTACAGTTGGTTCGTTCTCCTTACTTCTTTGTACTTGTTTCACCTTTTCTTCCAGCCTTATCCTATCCCCAATAGTAGTTACACCCAACCTAATCAGCTGCTGCTCTGTCAGACTCAAAAAATTGTCAATCTCAATTCTCTCCAATTCAAACTTTTCGTTCAAGTTCTGTAACTTTAACTCTTCTAGTATTTTTCTCATGCTCGTAGATCCCGCCATTTTTCCATATATATATATCGTCTAAAACAATGCCGGTTTTAGCAGGAGGTAGAATTCCGGTATATTGATAAATTCACTAATATATATCATTTTATGTTTAATTATTTTCTTTATTTCAAATATAATAATCCCTAAAAACTTTTAAAGACTTAATTGATTTTCTTGATTTTATTTCTTCATATTTCATTAATAGCAATTGGTCCGTCCCTTTTTTCAAATAAACTCCACACTTCCGGTTAATCACGGTACCCACCATCGTATAATAGAAAAGCACCTTATAATAGAAAAGCACCTTATAATAGAAAAGCACCACCTTATAATAGAAAAGCACCTTATAATAGAAAAGCACCTTATAATAGAAAAGCACCTTATAATAAAAAAGCACCTTATAATAGAAAAGCACCTTATAATAAAATAGCACCTTATAATAGAAAAGCACCTTATAATAGAAAAGCACCTTATAATAAAAAAGCACCTTATAATAGAAAAGCACCTTATAATAGAAAAGCACCTTATAATAAAAAAGCACCATATAATAGAAAAGCACCATCTTATAATAGAAAACCATCATCTTATAATAGAAAACCATCATCTTATAATAGAAAACCACCTTCTTATAATAGAAAAGCACCTTCTTATAATAGAAAAGCACCATCTTATAATAGAAAACCACCATCTTATAATAGAAAACCATCATCTTATAATAGAAAACCATCATCTTATAATAGAAAACCACCTTCTTATAATAGAAAAGCACCATCTTATAATAGAAAAGCACCATCTTATAATAGAAAAGCACCATCTTATAATAGAAAAGCAATAAAAAAGACACATAAGACAGCTATGGCGTTCCATAGAAGAGATATAAAAACACATGATTTGTCATGCTTACATATCCGTCATATCCCGCTGTTCATTCTATAATTCTACAATGATACAAATAGATTTAACGGGTTGATAAGAAGCAACATTTAGAAAAATAACGCCCTAACTAACGTAGTCAAACTCAATGTTTGAAAAAAAATACGTATCTCTATCATTTGGATTTCCGCCTTCATTTTTAAGTATGATAACCATCATGAAATTAAATATTTTAAGCGATTTGAATTAATTTCTGATGAATGATCCATCAGTCTTAAAACAATTAGTTTGTAACTGTTCGATAATGTAAACAAAGTACGTTTATTTCTCCTCTAAATAACTCATCATGTGTATTTCTTAAATTATTTGTTATATGTGGACAGTTTTGTCCTTATTAACAAATTATTAATATATAAATATGGTATTCGCGGGCAATGATATTGTGACAGAAATGACACTTACACTGGCCCAACTAACTGACATTTGTTATACAGTTACACTCACAGATACAAGATATCATATACAAAAAGACCCCAATTCCCCATTTTTGACGAAAATGTAGGATGTCATGCAGTTGTATGTATGCATGTGTTGGGGAGGAGGAATGTCTAAAATCTAGTTATTGCGATAACGATTATATGATTGCAAAATGTTGATACTGTTTCCATATTATGATGAACATTCATTTCATTTACATGTTTAGATGCTATTTGGTCTTATTTGCAAATTTTCGCATCTTTAAGAAGAAGTTAAAACAATTAGGCTTAATCACACTTACCGATTTTTTTTTTTATGTTTAATGCATAATATACACTTCACAAACATATTATTTCCTGCCTGTGTTATTTGAATAAATAAGATAATAATTTGTACTTCCCATTTCGGGTAAGGACCGGCTAGATAACATTATGTTTATCAGATGAGCAGTACTTTTGATAACACTGTATGTCCAATTTTATATATATAAAGAGAGTAATGGAATGTATAAGTACTCTTAAAACAGCATTTACCGACTACTGGATTACACTTGTGTTCAAATCTGAAAATGCGATAATAAACGAGAACAGTATGTTCTGCACTTCATCTATTATTTATAATAAGGAAGCACATGTCATGCAGGGATGAATTTATCGTGTCAATTTTTCTGTATTTTTGGAGCTTAAAAATGCATTGCTCTTTATTGTTTAGAAGTACGAGAAACATCAGCTTACAAAAAATTAATTCACGAATAGGATAGTTGCCAATAGTTTGTTTTTTGGAGGGAACGTTAACATATCGAATCAAATAAGGAAATTTCTCCGTAAGGATCTACAGGGGATAAAAAAATCATTCACACCAAGAAAAGGAAAAGCAACAATAAGAAAGGTCGAGTAGATCCATTTGTCAATAATTTTGGCACGAAGATAACCATAAACAAATGTAATATCTTATCTCTAAAAAGAAATAATGTTATTATCACACATAAAAGCAAATAGCCGTTACAACATATGCTGTGTGAATAAATGTAAAACAGTCAGACTGATATTATCAGATGATTACATATACTGGCTCGAGGGCTGATATTGACCGAGGGCTGATAATACATGCGATATGATAAATGACATGTTATGATCTTTTTATCATATGCTTCAACGATGGAGAAAAATTACAGATTCATATATTGATCCTTTTACGTGTTTCCCAAATAAAAGTTCAAAGAGTGAAAAGTTCACGGACGTCGGACCCCAAATTTAGTACATTCGATATGAAATCTTTCTATCATACAGTTTGCCTCATCACAGAAGAAAAACATTTAAATTTTGACGAAACGACAAAAAAATAATTCAAAAATATACATAATGAACACTGTTTGGAAATGTCAACTTTTTTGTAAAGTAACTTTCTATTAAATTATGTTTGAAACTTTTAAAAAATGCATTTATTTAATAATTTGATTGTTTTTTTGTGTAATTAATTATTTTACAAAATATAAATTCCAGTATCCAAATAATTGTTTTGTTCACTACTTTGTAATGTTTTCATTGAAAACGTAGCATTGAGGTGTATTTTCCGGAATTTGCCGAGTTTCACCGGAATGCCATGTCATAACGTCACGGAAAGGCATGTGATAACACTCGAAGCATGTGATAACTTTTCATATCAGCCCGCTAAGCACCAATTCGAAAAATATGGAATTTACGTTAATTTTATGCTATTATCATGCAGTAAAAATCATATGTTATTTAGTCTAAGTATATGATAAAGACACATTATTCTGATTCCAATTGCATGTATAAGTCTTAGGTCTTTATTATAAAAACTGCGTGTTTCAATGAGAAACAGCAAAAAGTCGTTTGTTTGACCATGCTGAGGGTCAATGCCATAACACATCTGCAACCCGAGCTCTAGGCCAACAACACGTTGCCTGAATCCACCAAAATTTCCCGGTGAAGTTAAAAATGAAGACAAATTTATCATTTTGTAATTCCGAACAGTTACTGTAATTAACGCCAGCCAGCCACAATACTTAGAAAATACCTACCTTCTGTATACTTTATACTGGTTATATAAGCATCTCACATCTCATTTGACATACTCTCAATATAACGACAACAAGTCTTCAATATTGTGAAAAAAACCGGGTGTAACCTAAAATTATGATTCACATTCTTGGGCGTAGATATTACAATAAGGTTATATTGATCTTATGGTTTCTAAAGTTGGTGTGTGGGTTGCAATTTATTACAAAAAGATATAACAATGTTATAGTAAGAATTCAATAATTTCCTTCTAAATAATCTCATATGTTATTAATATACTAGTAGTTAAACAATTTGCACCACTATTGCAATTTGCGATCCCAGGACACATGTGTCAATATCTATTTTTTTTCTTTTTCATTGATCTTTATTAACCAACTAAGTTCATTATTGCCAAAAATGACTGTTTATTATAAACCCCAACTGGGCTTAATACAGACAACTGGGCACTCGGCGCTGCCTCGGGCCATTACAGACTTCCTCGACCATTATTACAGACCCTGGACATATAACAGGACCATTATAAAAACACCCATTCATTAATTATACTATAATATTGAATTTGACTCGGTGAACGTCGAACGTCCATAATAAACAACCAAATCATAATGGCGTCAAGAACACTTTCGACAGGATGACTTCAATTTTAACATTGAACCCTTTATGCAATAGCTGCCTTATTTCTTCTATACAAAAGAATTCATGATAGGTCCTATTTTGCATCAACTGGATGATAAATATACTTGAGAAACTTAGAGGCACTGCGGGAAAGTTACTATACAGAAATGGAACAATGGGAAATTTTAAATCATCACTTTGTTGTACATTGTTGTTTTCAAACGACCTTCATTATAAATTTCAGACATTAACAATACGACGGGTGCCACATCCATCCAGAACATCTGAGATCAAGCCCAGTTTTAGAAGGGTCTGCGTTGCTCAGTCTTCGGTTTTCTTTGTAGCGGTTTTTTAACTTGTTTGTCTTTTTGTCATCTTTTAGTTTTTATCATTGTTTTGTCAGTTTCAGAAAATCATCGAGTCACGAGTTTTATATTCACTCAGTCTTTCTAGGATATGAGGCATGATATAAAAGAGTATATGTGGTATCCTTGAGATTTTTGAAAGATAGTTCATTCGGAAAGATCATTTGAATTTTTTAGTATCTACTAAAGAATAAAGTTTTGATTCATAATTATAACATCCTAAAGTATAGGAAGTACCATAACTGTATATACATGTATATATGTTCCGGACCATATGAGTATTTGGACCATACGCGTATGGTCATGACCATATGGGTATATACTCGTATGGTCCGACCGTACGCGTATGGTCGGGGTAATTAACACTCTGTTACAGTTTACTATTAATATACTCCTAAACTTTTCATATTGTATATGACCGTTCATCAAAAAGACGCTATCATATAGGTAATTTTATTATTATATTATTATGAAAAGATAAGCTAAATAAAAATTATAAGTTTCACCTAGTTAATTTTACTTACTTGTCAAAACTATAATAAACACATTTTATACTTATGGTCATTACCGACGGTCAATATGCATTTGCAATTTTGTAAAAATATTTTTGGTGTTCGGAACAGTACACCAAATTTTATGGTTTACGGGGAATTAGGGCGGGTTCAGTTAGATATCACTATAAAACTTAGGATGGCATCATTCTGGTGTAGAACTATAATGATGGAAAATTGTATGTTGGAAAAGGAAAATAAAATAAAGTAAACTTAGACAAATAAACTAATAAATAAATAAAATTGAATTAAATCGTATTGCTAAAGCTCCAAGGCAAAGTATGTGACGTAAGATTAAGTTATAAATAGTTTCGTCTTTTTTTTAATAATATAGTTAATCTCATCTCTAGAGTTCTTTTGATCAAAGCTATTAATCTGACGTTGAGAAATAAATTAAATAAACTGTCATCTTTTAAAAGAATAAAAATGTTTGTAATTTGCCATAGGAAAATAACCCTTAAAGTGTTTCTATTGTCCACTTAATAATTCTGTAAAGTAAGTTAAGATTTTGATAATCCTTTAATTGCTTTTATGTAACTAAATAAAATATACATTAATCATATAAATCTATAACATAAAAAGAGAATAACTGACCAATAAAAAGTAACTTTATAAAATTCAAAATTCACGCTTAAATTTCATACTAGGTGAATAAAATAATTCCAATCAGCACTTGATGTTGGGGTTAAAAAGGGAAGACCGCAACTTCCCAACATCACATATCACACTTAAATGTAGATAGCTGTTTGGAATAAATAATTGAAACATCATTGTATTTTATTCACCAGGTATGTAAATTATTAAAGTATAAACTATTTCAAATTGTATTTTAAAAGTAAGAATTTAGCTTCTGATTTAATAACTTAGTTTCGTATTTAAAACTTAACTTAAATTTATAAAAGATTTTCATTAACAGAAATAAGTTAAAACAAAGTTTACTATTTAGATCACAGATCACAGATCACAGATCACATATCACACTTAAATGTAGATAGCTGTTTGGAATAAATAATTGAAACATCATTGTATTTTATTCACCAGCGCCAGGCCTCGAAAGCACAAGTGTCCGAGATGAGGGACACGACAGAAGAAGGTATAACCTAGACCTGAAATGAGTGAGCTAGTCTATTCCCCTGATTTTCACTAGAGAAGCTAGAATCCCCGTAAATATATAAAAGCGAGTCAAAGAAGTCCCAGTAAATGATGCCAGTCCCCCGACATTTAAGTTACTAACGTTTTGGAGGGAAAGGGGAGACAACCCGACAGTGCAGCGATTCTTCCCCCATTTCCTGCATTACAGAACTATGAAAACAGAGAGCAAACTGTCAAATATCCTTTTAAGACTTATGATTAAGCTACATGAAAATAATCCTACCAAATTTAAATGGATTCAATATGTAAAATCTATATTTGATGATACAGGTCTAAGTTTTATATGGAACGATCAATTAGTTGTAAATATTGATTGGTTAAAAAGTATGGTTAAACAGCGATTAACAGATCAGTACTATCAGCATTGGTTCTCGCAGATACATAATGCATCTAGGGGTGAATTCTATTCTTTATTCAAACTCGAGTTTGGTTTGGAACCGTTTCTATTGCGATTATTACCCAAGGACAGATATTACATATCTAAACTTCGATGCTCGAATTTGAAGTTACCTATTGAGACGGGTAGATGGGCGGGGATCGCGAGGGAAAATAGAATATGTACATTATGTAATGAGGGAATAGGGGATGAGTTTCATATATTGTTTACCTGTAAAAATGCTGATGTTTCTGCTCTTAGATCAAAGTTTATACCAAATTACTATGTAATGAATCCAAGCAAGAACAAGATCACTGGCTTGTTGTCTATTTGTAACGTACAAGTTCAAAGGAATTTATCAATTTTTGTGAAGAAAATCATAAAATACTTTATTTAATTATACCAATTGTCTTTTAAAATATACTATGTATTTGTTTTCCGTTTGTCCTGTCTCGCTATGTATTATCTTAATATGTATGTATATATTGTCCTCTTGTACACAAGTATGTGTCTGAGGTTATGAATACAATCTTGAAAATCTTGAAATATCGATTTGTTATTACGAGTGAATGGCAATATTTAACTTAATGAACTGAACAACATTACACAATGAAGGAGTAACTGGAAAGTAACATAGTGTATTTAGGTAGACATATTGGAATGGTCTAAGACCTCGGTGTCACTGTACGCAGAGCTACAAAAATGCTAGCTTTTCACTCTCAAACAAAAGGTGTAAACGAAAAGGATCGTGCACAACCAAGACTTGCAAATGCAAAAAATATAAATATGATATATACTTCCGTATGGAAGAAAATGTCACCCAAGCCTACATGTAAGAATGTAACTAACGATGAAAATTTACTATGGCATCAATATTTATTTTTTACGTAGTATTTGGATATTAAACAAATAATACATTGTCATGTTACCATCATTTTGTTTTAGATAGAGTTTTTGTGTTATTGAAACTTTTATAATGTTATTTAAATAAAAATATATACCTATATGGTCCAAATACTCATATGGTCCGGCCCGTTAATAACCAAACGAGTATTACATGTATACTCATATGGTACGACCATACGCGTACGGTCGGACCATACGCGTATGTTCGGACCATTTGAGTATACGCATATGGTCATGACCATACGCGTATGGTCCAAATACTCATATGGTCCGGAACATATATAATTGTATAATTTTCTATATTTATTTTTCTCTATTTATAAAGATCGAACAACTTGGTGTGGAAATCGTATATATACACATTAGTTTCAGGGGAAAAATAAACATATAATTTTATACGTTTATCGAAATTGTGGCTGATACAAGGTTCAATGATTCTTGTTCTCAAATTTTAAACATAAATGTTAGAATAAAAAAAACACACATTGCTTTGATGTTGATTCTCTCTATCAAGTACTTATATGTCAATATCAAACCTACTATTCATCAGTAAATACATATTTGATGTTCTGAATATTTGCCAACAGCGACACTTAGATTCGTTGACAAATGATACAGTGGTCTTAGAAAGCAGAAAGGTTTTATAAAGAAAAGAACGAGAAACATGTATAATAATTCTTTAAAAATAAAGGAGGATATACTTACTGTTAGAGACCTAGCACCTATAGAACACACCTTTCTTCAAAATAAAAAAAACCAAAAACACACCCTTTGCTATACAATGTTTGAATACTTCCTTGGGACTTACATGTATAACCTCTTTAGGAATTGTAGATTATATGGAAGATATTTTATTCAAATGAATACATGTATATACGATCAATTATTACGTAATGTCTTTGGAGAAACGGGTGTGTGTGAATTATGTCCCATTCGTAACATTGATGACTACAGTACCATATTTTTTAGATAAAATTTTACTGACGTTCAAATGAGAATATTGTTATTACTTAAATGACAAACTATTGTTAAAAGTGTTAAAAAAAAGGTTATATCAGAAAAAAAATCTGTACTATTAGATGTAAACAAATTACACGGGGAGATGACGTTAATTTTCCAATTGTGCTTTTTTTATGTACGTGTACAAACATTCCAAGAACAACTGCATATCGGGATAAAAACTCCAGTTAAGTCGATAATGTACGGCTTGTGATTCTTTATATATTGATTGTTTTACTTGATGAAAGTGTTTCTGCTTACAAGGTACGAAGGGTTCTTAATGGGAAATAATATGGACGCCATCATGATAGAAAGGAACTTTACATTAGGTAAAATCAGTGTTACTCGCGATATCGATGGTCACAGATATGTTCCATTTACATTACAATATTTCTAGCATGCTTTCGACGTTTCCGACACAACTTGGCATGTAGCAAGTAACGTGTTGCTTACTCTTTAATTTCTGTTATGTGTTTTGTGGGAGTTTGTTTAATTTGTCTCTTCTTTTTTTCGACTTTTGTTACATTTTGAGCACGGTGTTGACAGTCTTTGAATTCTTCAACTGTTTTTTAAGCAAAACAATTGTATAAAATGCAGTGGTTATAATCATTGCTAGCATGCATATGCAATATGCAATACAATGGCTCATATAA
This sequence comes from Mytilus trossulus, assembly GCF_036588685.1. Classification (NCBI taxonomy): domain Eukaryota; kingdom Metazoa; phylum Mollusca; class Bivalvia; order Mytilida; family Mytilidae; genus Mytilus; species Mytilus trossulus. The sequence goes on from NC_086373.1 coordinate 51,867,623, forward strand.
CGACTTATCATAAAGGAGATAGTTTATGAAATGTATTAAAGTAAATGCCAAAATTTTTATTTATAATATATATGTAAACAAGTAACTAAGTCGAAGAGGTAATTAAAAGCACTTATATGTTAATAAGACAAAATGTCTAGCTATTTCATTCCCACGCGTTTGTCGTCTTATCTTACATGCACTTGGCATTTTGTTGTGACAATAAACAGATATCACATATCATGAATACGATATAAGGTTAATTAAATGACTTTAACATATAAGAATTCCTACAAGTAAACATTTAAAGCATACTGGCCTATATAACACAAGTATATAACTTTGTATATGGAGTGCATATACATGTATGTCATTACATGTACATGTATAGTACGTAGTAATAGTTTTATCTATCAAATTTGAAATTTGATCTTATATTATCATTAAGGGGGCTCCTGGGTATAAATGATTTTTTTTTTCTAATATAGGATTTCGCAATATTTTTTCATAAATGAACTTTATCCTATACTTAAAAGAAAAATGAAATAAAAAAATGGGGTCACCGTTCATTTAAGCTAAAATCTGCCTCTGGAAGAAGCATACATTTTTGTTAATGTCTTTTTTTTCTGTTGAACTAATAGGAGAAAAAGAGGAAATATCGAAATAAAAAAATAACCTAATATAAGAAATCGATTAAATTTTGCAATAATTTAGTTTATGTACAGCTTATTTGAAAACAATAATAAAAAATATAGGTCACCGATGAGTTAAAAAAGATATTCCAAATTTAAGGCAAAAAAATTGCATTTTTGCACCAAAGGGAGATAATTTGGAGCTTTTTCAATTTTTAAAGTCATCTGGGGCCAAACCAAATCATTTTTTGGGGTTGTTTTTTGTACCATATCATAAAGTAACAACTAATAGTGTAAAAAAAAAATTTGTAATGAAAAAATAAAGGTTTTATTTTTTGCTAAATTTTTTGTACCCACGAGCCACCTTAAGCGATACATGCATAATACATGGTAACACAGTGTGTATTCAATGGCATATAAACAGTTTTTTTTTGGTTTTTTTTTAATAAACATAACAACGTAATAAGGAACCGTTCTTAAGAAATCAGGTATTGTGTAATTATGAAATATAAACAAAGTTGGTTTAATAAAGGCCAATGTATTTAATGAAAGATTTGACAATGGTCTTTCAATTGTGTCGAATGTTTTTTAATGGCAAATTCTAGTTCGACATCATACGATATTTGTTTGGAATCGATCGACGTTCCCAGTTGGAAACGGTCATTAAATATAAGCAAACAACTCATGGATTAGTTACATGTATGCAAACATAAATATATCTGATCAAATACTCGTATGTTATTTTCAATTCATGTTATCGAAATATATGTACGCCACCCTTATTTAACCATAAACAATAATCGCAGAAGCACTGTTGAAAAAAAAACCACAAAAAAGATTTTATATTGACGAGCTTTTACGGAATTATTAGGAAAAAAGCTCCGCCCAACGTCTAATTTATGCTGTAAAGAGCGCAAAAATAAATCTTTCCGAAAAAGCAAATAATTATATAGAATACTTGTGTAGTGTTATCCTACAATTTGATAGTACGCTTCAGTATTTTTAGTTTCTTTTGTTAGAAATCGACATCACTTGGACGCAAACCACACGGAGTATACCAATATGGAACATGCATTTGTAAATTTAAACTTTAACCCATGAGTATTTTGAGGAAAAATTTTGCAGACGAGAAATATATTCTCCAGAATCGTAGGTCGTGGATGTAACCAACATTATTTCACCATTTGTCTTCAACTATTAGAAAATGTCATACGTATATAACCTGTTACAAGCCTCGACATGTCAAAGTTTGAAACAATCCAACGGACTAATTTTTATGAATGATTCCTGAAAGATATGGGTTTTGCACATTATTGAAGGACGTCCGTTCAGTTGAAAAATGACTAACATCAACGAAAATATTGTTCCTGGTTATCTCATTGACATTATTCTGTTCCACATTGTATTTCAGAGATATTTGTATTTAGATTTTTATAATAAGTTTTTTTTACGTTCGGTGTCCAAAAGACAATATTGTTTTCGATCAAAATAGGGGACGAACGCTTTCTACACATACCTGAATCACCCACTTAGATGTATTACTGTATGCACGTACTTTATTATATAGTTTATAGAGTAGCAAAATGTACTTATATTAGTTTAAATTTTTTTTGATTGTTCCAACACTGACAGAGGAAATCCATTTTAACATAATGAGAAAAGGATAAATGATTATAATAAGCAATTATGAGAATCCTATAGTGAGACGAAATATTCCGCATTGGAAATACAATACTTATTTAAGGGTGACTGCTATTGAGAAAACGTGTGTTTTGCCTTTGTCTTGTAAAGTTAGTATACATTTATAATTGTAGTATACCAAACATTTGAAAATTCTTTTATTATCACTTATATATTTTCCAACTTGCCATGTTATTAAGAGAACATAAAAGACCTACATGTACATTTATCTAAAGTTCGTCACGAAAGAAAATAAAACACAGGTTGACCGAGTATGGTCGCCATAGGTCTTTCCCCCTCTACCATACAAGCCTGATGATGGTAACTGGTTTCACATCTCATTCGTATTTCGGTTGTTTTATTTCCAACTAACTATGTGCAATGTATTTTGAATACAACGTACGTTGTACTTATAAAGAGGATGCCCAATCATTGTATTGATATGTATCCCACACTTTTGATATACATGGACCTTGCTGTATATCTATATATTTCGTCTCAAATGAAGACCAAAGATACTAAACCTACAATTTTGCGTCAGATGTTTTTGTCCTCCCTCAAAGGGACTTGAACGCTTGTTTTTATCACGCCGTGGCTACACTACCGACACTGTATCCTGTATTATATTTTCTTTGAATATGATAAAGAATTTGCAGTTTTTTGATTTTGCCCGTCCAGATAATGATTCCAAGATTTTGTAAAAGCTAAAGACATCAGCACATAATAGCCTTTACTGTTCCTTTTATGAAAGTTCTGCATATTGGACATCGTCTTAGCGCAGGCGCACAAGTAACACAGGCAGCTAAATGGCCACAGGGTAGAAACACAATTGCAATTGGTTCATCTAAGCATATTTTACAAGTCTGTTGATCTTTCAGGTTTTGATTTTCTTCTTCAAGACTCCTTACTGACACTGAAAGTAATAACAATACAAAAAGATTCTACTTTATGTATATATATATGCATTACGTACGGTGACCTTTAGTTGTTAATGTCTGTGTCATTTTGGTCTTTTGTGGATAGTTATCTCATTGGCAATCATACCACATCTTCTTTTTTATATTACATTTAGAAAAGCATTCAATAAACTTTATCGCCATACAAAACAAGGATCTGGTGACACAGAACAGTTTTTAGGTAGTTCATATTTGTGGAGTGTAACTAACCATCGAGTTAAAGAATGAAAACAACTTAATATAAACAACCTACAGCAAAAGCGATTATCAGGATTTAGCTTAATCCGGAACGCTGAAAGCAGAATATTTGAAAACCGAGGAAGTCTAAGCACAGAAAAAAACGAAGAGATACGTGTATATTATAGTATATGATTAAAAAGGACATTGCATAATAACTAAATCCATCTTTGCCCGAGGGAGTTGAAATCTTCCGAAGTTTGTCTTTATTTTATAATCCTAAACTTATAAACTGACAAATTAAACAATGCGTGTTGTAAATCATGTCAGCGACAAAATAGTGTCTACGGTGTTGATGATGCCATCGGTCCACCAACAGTTGCTCATGTAAAAAAACAAACAAAAAAAACCCCAGCAATTGATAGATGTTATGTATCCGAAAGATCTGTATTTACCTTCAACGAGAACGCTCATAGTTGAACATGTAAAAGCGGATGCCCCATCCGCACTTTCATTTTCTATGTTCAGTGGACCGTAAAAATGGGATACAATCTCTAATTTGGCATTAAAATTAGAAAGATATGGAACATGTTTGCTAAGTTTAAAGTTGATCGGACTTCAACTTCATCAAAAACTACCTCGACCAAAAACTTTAACCAAAACTTTAACCTGAAACGGGTCAGATGGACGGACGAACAGACGAACAAACAGATGACGCACAGACGGACACACAGACTAGAAAACATAATGCCCATAAATTGGGTATAAAAACCAAAAACAGATTGAGCTAGAATTGATAAGAATTAGTGATAGTCGAGTTTCAGATATTTTTTTAAAAGAGCTAGTTTGACAAGTGTTGAACATAAAGTCAAACGTTTGTGAAATTCCTAGTTGTCCAATTAAGAATAAAGAACTCAAACACGTCTAGCTCACGATTTATCTCGAACTTGACAGTTACTTCGAAATAGATACAAAATGAATGTACACGCGAAGTTGAACTCGAATACTGACTGTATACAAACTCTTACTCGAACTCCAAAGTCTTAACTCGAAGGCTAGCCATATTCTTTTTTTTTCGGTTCAATGTTATCTTTTATGGGTGTGTTAATATCGGTAAAGTGTACAAGCGTTTATATTTACTCTGTATAGGCTATAAGGTCGCCCTGGGGTAAACGTCAATGAGGCATTTGGTATACATACAGCACAATAACAATCTATGAGGTAAACATACGGTCTTCAATTTGGATCAATTCTATATATATTTTTTTTTATCAAATTTATATACAATATCAACAATAAAACAATCTGTATTTAAAATACATACGTTCAAGCTCAGGATCAATTGCAGGTTCGTTATTTACTTTTGTTGTAATTGCAGTCCCGGCTGCTGATTGCGATTCTGCCATTTGAGGTTTGGTTTTATTTGAATTTTCTTGGGTTTCTTTCCTTTTTTCCTCTAAATTGAAGATGGCTTCAAGAAGAACTGTACTTGTTATATCTAAAAAAAAAAAAAACAACAATGTATAAGTAGGTCGTTAAAGCTTTTTATGAGAACGCAATCATTTTCATAATTGGTAACAAGTTATAACCTTAACACTTATGAACGTGACACAGGTCTACCAGGCCCCGTGTGCATAAAACCTGGGACTATTATACTGATGTTTAACATATATAGTATTATAGTCCCAGATAAAACAACGGCAACTTATGCAGAAGTAATGATATTCAATTGTTAAACTAATTTGTCGTAGAAGAAAATATATCAGTTCAGAACAAATCTTATTATAATAAGTAGATTTAAGAAGAAGCCGCAAATTGTGTTGTGCTTTTCAGATTTTGGTCAAGAAGTCACGAACTTCTGCAACATTAAAAAAATATATATATATAAAAAAAAAAAATGTGTATTCGACAAAGACGTTTGATCTTATATCTGATATTAACATTAACAGATATTTAGATCTAACAGTGTTGAATAAACTAGTAACTATGTAAACGCTATAATGACGTGCAATCGTAGAACAACAGTTGAGAAGTGAATGGGAAGACTCTCCTGACTAAAGAATTATATTTTATTTCATGTGTAAAAAAATCGTCAAAAATTTCTGCATGGACTTTGTTTCCCAGACTTAGTATTAATGATTAAATTGCTAAAAATATCTAGTTCAACATACTTAAACTTCTGTCTTCCACGAAATAAGTATTTTTTCTGCTTTTCCTGTAACTTTAGACTTTGTACAAATACATTAGAGTTAGGAACTTTCATTACAATGAAGAATAATACAAACAAGGTCCTTTTTGATTAAACTATCAGGTGATATGAAACTAAAACGGTTTTTTTCTCGTGATTATAAAAATATATGATAAAACTTCTTTAGTGCTATGCTACAAGCAATAATGCCAAAACGATTTTTTTTATAGGAAACAAGGGGTTTAACGCTGTTTGAAAACAATACATATCAATTTACCCCATTTCTGTTTTTCAATAACTTATGATCAAATTGCTGTAAAGCCCCCTCCCTCCGCTAAATTATTGAAAACTTTCATTCTACATTGACAATAATAATTATCTTGGCGCAAATAATCTAAATCCATTTGAGCTAACGCTGTAAGATTTATCTCATACATACATGTATGTTATAGTTATTGACCAAGCTAGTCGGTATATTGGATTTAATCTGCACGGCTTGGATGACCTTGATTAACCCGAACGACGTAAGAGTTCGGGTTAAAGGGTTACACAAGCCCGTGCAGGTTAAATCCAATGTACCGATTTGATTGGCCAATAACTATTTTAACACATGACGCCATCAATTTACGTGAACGTTATAGAAATAGGCAAACGATATTCCGCATGCAATCTACGGCTCCTAGGAAAATTTCTTGTAGAGTAAAGAAAGGGGGAAATGAGCCTTTATGTAGTGAGAGGTTGGTAAGTTTTAAATTTATGTTTTTGTTTTTATTTAGGCTTCTACCTAAGTTGTTACATTATTTGCGATTTAATTGTCCGGCTCCCTCTACTAATACAAATTGTGCGCCCCGAAATAGCCGAAATGTGGCGTTTAGAAGTGACGATAATAATAAAAGTTAAACACCAACAATCAATCCATCATCTTTTTTTCTTTATTTTGAAACTACGATGTTTGTACTAAGTATTTAATTAATCCACTTTTTTGTAACTTTAAGTCAGATGGCGGATTCGGGGTTGCTTTTTTTTTGGGGGGGGGGGGGGGGGTAGGTTGTTCATCCTTGAATTGGACAACGTAACGTTTTTAGTCTCGCTACACTCGTTGATATTTCAAAATTTTATAGAAAACATGTAACCCCCTTTCAGAATACAGGTAATGCCCCTAAAGGTAAAAATAGATTTGAACTGTGCAGTATATCTGAGGTAGTTAATGCACACCTTAGCTGTGCATTATTCAGATTATAGCACAGTAAGAACAAAGAGACCCATGTCATGTGTTAAGTCTTATTTAATGTAGTTTACTTTTCATCTTAAGTAGGACATATACCTGCTGTTCCAGCTTTCTTGAGAGTGTCGTAAGCTTCTTTGACTAACTTTTTGTCATATCCGAACTGAGATACAGTTTTCACTGCAGGGATGTTTCTAATGTCATCCACTGGCGTTATAGTGTTTGGTAGCTCATTCTGTAAATTACAAATTTAAGCCATAGTCATTAATGATTTATTGGGATTGTAATTAATTTACAATAAAAGACAATGAAACATATTCAACTGGACAAATATATATTCGTGTCTCCGCCCATAGCCTCAACATAGAAACAGGCACATATTACAATGCACTAACACTATTGTAGAAGATGAATACCATGTTATTCTAGAATATAATAGATACATGTATAATGATGTAAGAAAACTATGTGAGAAAACTATATATTAAGACTGATTATTGGCACTATCCATCCACTTTTAAACTTATACAGTTGTTATCAGTTAATAATGTGAAAGAACTTTTTTTTTAATAATTTAGGTAAATTTTTGTTTAATATTGAATAAATTCGTAATATGTAGTTGTATTGTTTATTTATCATATGAATTTATTTTCATTCTCCGCCATACATGTATTGTGTATAATTGTTGTATTTATATTTTATTGATGCATTCAAAAAATATATTGTAAAATTGGATATTCTATAAGCTGTATTGCTTCTGAATAAAGTATTGTTATAGATAAAGCTTAACATGTGACATCAAGAGAGCCCGATATACGGTGTATTATGTCTCTGTACGAAATATCACCGGAAAGCTTGAATATTTGTTTATATGTTACGTAAAAATAATAGTATTTTTTCTGCGACATGCGTTTCTGAAATAACATTCGTCACGTATGCACGCGAATACAAGCTTGAAAAGACAACGTATTACACGTAAGATTTCATAAAACCAAATGTAATGTATTTAGCACAGACACTTGTCTCTTAAACAAAACAGTACCTTAATATGTTAAGGTGTATAGGTATTTTTTTTCAAGTACAAGTAAGTGCTTCTGATATTTAGACAGCGACCATTCATTTTTTGTAAAGAGGCTACGGAATGTTTGCATGAAGACACAAATAATTGTTTTCAGTAAGATATTTGTTTCAAAATTTTTTAAAATCAAACAATCATAAAACATGTCCCCACACACACAAATAATGTAAGGTGGCCTTAATATTATAAACAGAAGTGTTAAGTCTGTCATCATATTAGTTAACTTTGAGACTTATAAACTTAAAAATTACGAAATGTATGTTTCTGTTAGTATCTGTCGAATAATAGCCTACTTCAACAAAATGACAATTATTCTATATATATATATATATATGTATCATAAAAACCATGCCTATACTATACTGGTACACATGCTACTGGCTGACACCATGATACATGTAGATACAATATAATTTAATTCTCCTTCTTTGTAGTATGATCCGCTCTATAATTTGAAAATCTAGTATGTATTTATATTCTGTTATTTTGATTTTATTAAGAAGATGCATACATTTATGCAAGACTCTGTGAAATATCATATTTTGAGAGGTTGTAATTGTTATGTGCATACATACAGTAGCTTGTAAAGTATTGCACATTTTTATGAATGCATTTGTATATCAACCCATTCTGTCTAACATACCTTTTCGACTATTTGAGCCTGTATGTTGTTTGTTTGAACATCTAGTATAAATCTTTCGCCTTTACAATTTCGCACAAAAGCACAGTTTTGGTACCAGCGTGCATGTTCTGTCCAAGGCTGATCACCTGGTTCCCAGTTTCTCAAGCCACCGCCACAGAAAAAGCAGCGACAATGATCTTCATTACCTTTATTATAAAATTATCTATGCTGTAAAACTTTGAAATAAATATAATTGCTGTTTATTTTTTAAATCACAATTTTTACAACACTACTGTTATAAACTTGAATTGCGTCTATATCACTGTTAAGCACAAACTTTTTAGACCAAAATTATAATACACGTGTTTCATGATTTTGTTTTTACTTGAACCTTTAAAGTGAAGACATTGTTACTTTCATAAGTAGTAGACTAGTGTTTGATAGAAAAAAATCAAGTCAGCTTGACAGTTAATACTTTTCTTCTGCCTTATTATGAGGTATGTGTAAAAATCCTGTACATGCATTTTAGTTTGGTCACTTACAATCAGTCAGTAAGAAGTGAGCACAGTGTATTTATTTTAATTTTATTTGCATTGTGTAAGGCAGCAACCATTTGATTTTCGGGGGGGGGGGGGGGGGAAGGGGGGGGCTATGTTTTTTTTTCCTGTGCAAACTCAGGGTCCAAAACAAATTATTTTTTTCACCAAAACCTGGAAACAAACTTTTTTTCCAAACAAAACCATAGCCCCCTCCCCCCCCCCCCCGAAAATCAAATGGTTGCTCCCTGATAGGAAGGAAACATTTTGACCACATCTTACTTTCTATTTTAAAGTAAGTGACTTCAATAGATAATTTGATTTATATACCTGTAAAAAAGAATCCTGCTGAAACCATATCCTCTGGAGATTGTGTCATATATGAGGGCCAATGTTTAAACGAGTCCAGTCTAGATAGTCTTGTTGCATACTTTGGATACTTAGGGTTATCAAGGCAAATCCCCATCGCACCCGCTTCCAGTGAAGCTTGACTAGCTAATGTACTATCGTTAGAAATCGTTTGGCTCAGTGTATGGTTGTTTGATGCGCTAGAACTAGTCCTAGTAGATAAATGTGTCGTTGAAATTCTGACCAAGCTGTCAGTGCTATTAGTCGAGTAACTATTGTCATTTTGGTAAGTTTCTGTTCTTGTTATATCAGTATTCGTGTTGTTCCTGAAAGTTTGATTTATACCACTTGGACTGCTTTGTATCCCTACGTCATGAGTATGTGAATTATTGTAATTAAAGCCGTTTGAATTTTGATTCATTATCATGTTAGTATGCTCAATTCTTTGAGTCTCAGTTCCGTTGGTATGCTCATTTGAGCTCTGTTGAGGAACAGTAATTTTAAAAGTCTGTTTAGTTTTGTCGCATAATGTATTTGTGCATGCAGTTCTTTTGCTCGGACTATAATGCACACCATTACTAACAGCCGCTTCTGTAACATTTTGGGAATATTCCATGAATTTATTTTGTTTGATAAAATCACAAAGTGGCGAAATTCGCTTGTGAATTTCTGTTGGAGAATCATGCCGTTTCCAGTTTTTATATGTAATTTTGCATTTAAAGCAAACAACCTCATCACCTTTCCCTAGATAATAGAATCCAGCTCTTGCAAGTTTAGTTGCATAGATGCCAGGAATATCTGGATATGTTGCGAACGTTGACAATCTAGCACCTTCATACTCCAAAGCATCCTTTAAGGGAGGTTTTGGACTATTTTGGCATATAAGGCTTTCGTCTGGCGGGAGAAATGGAGAACTCTTGTAGACAGGCTGTTGTAACATACTTCTAACGGGTTAATTGATTGATTGATTGTTTGATTGCATGGCACTTGCGATTTGAAATATTCAGTTTTTCTTTACATGTATGTAATGATTTTTTTATTCTCCTCAATGATAGAAAATCTAGCAATCAATAAATACTGCTATGAAATTTTGTAACTGATCTTTTTTTTTATTTCTGGATAATGCTTCATAGAACTATCATAAAAGAGAATAAAGAATTGTATGTTCAATCCACTTTCATCTTAAATTCATTGTTCGCTTTGAAGCATCCTTATGTATACTCTCGATTTTTGAAAAAAAACCATTCATTGTTGAGAGTATAACGCATGCTTATATCTTCACCCGTATATAGTCTATCCATTCTACAAAATAAATTTTCATAAAATTACGTCAGTAGCAATTGATATCTAACCTTGAAAAAGAAACAAACATTACATAATATGATAATCTCTGTAAGAAGGAAATAAATAATTGTCTATTTTTAGTTTTAGTCAAGGCTCCGAGATGAAGGCCGTACTTTGACATATAATGATATAATTGTTATCTTTTTATACATGGTGACTTTGATGGAGAGTTGCCTCATCGGCACTCATACCACATCTTCTTAATATTTATATCGGCTTAAAGTCGAAAGTGCACAATATTTAATAGCATCTTATATTTATTTTACTTTTTATATCTTTATTGCAAAATTACACCCATAAGGGTCTGGCCCCTTCATTTCTAAATGCATCTTAATGCATTTGTCACACATAACGTAACTGTGAATGATCTATGATATATCCTTCACAGTTATGCCCCCACCCCCACTCCACCCATGTTTAGTTATCGCCAATGTATTTTCTGTTGTGATATGGGACATTAAATGATACATAAAATTGAGAATGGAATTGGGGAATATGTCAAGGAGACAACAAACCGACCAACATGACCAAAAAGCAAATAGCAACAGAAAGCTCCTAATGGTTCTTCAACGCAGCGAGAAAATCCCGCACCGAAGTTGGACCTCAGCAGGCCCATAAATAAAATATGTACTAGTTCAGTGAAAAAAAATATGAATAAAGCTTATGAATATGCATGCATGTATGAACTGAAGTTAAAAGACAAATTGTATTTAATCTACTAGTAAACACCAATAATAATAATAAAAAAGGAATTTATAACGGGTCAGCGATTGTTTAAAGTTTGGCGTACTTCTGTAAAGCATTTTACATACCCCCCAAGTAGAGAGATACGAACACATTTCGGATGATTATATGTAAAAATTACATTTTCGAATAAAAAAGGGGTACGACCTCTACGATCGCGCCTCAATAAATTCGACACTAAAACCTTTAATCCTCCTTTAAATTTTAGTTTATCAAAAATTATATTTTAAGAAAAGTTAAGCATCACACAATAAGGACATGCACATATTTGGATCTGTTTGGTATATGAAAATGATAAAACTGACCTTGTTGTGACAAACATCTGTTTAAAATGATTCAAAAGAAGCGCGCTTTGACGGTTGTTATTGGTTGTTTAAGGTCAAATAACAATGTTTTTACAACTGAACTAACCTATTAAAATTTTACTTCCTTATCGTGATCTATCGTCACAGCTATTCAATACAAGGGGTGACAATTCGATATACAAATAAGTAACTGTTATTAGGTTTTCATTGAGAAATAGATTGAACTCTAAGACTAATGTTCTATTATTCTATATATTGTATTGTATTATTTTGTAATTCATTGCATTACATTGCATTTCATTGTTTGATTGTATTGCTTGACCATTATGAGTGTAATTCTGCAATAAAGATTTAAATAATAAAGGGGAATTTATTGGTAAATAAGTTTAATGATTTCCCATAGAGTGTCTAATTACCACATGTAATTAATATTTCCAAAATAGATTTTTTTTTATCCATTGGCATGTGCCGGAAATGAATTCATCTTGCATCGTTATTTGAATTTAATCATGATTGGAATTTGATTTTAATAAAAAAAAAAAAATAATGACATATACGATCCCGGAGGTTCTGGGTGGGCTTCACTGTTGTATCCTTTTATTGTTATTAACCCTTTTCTCTATTCTTCGTAAATTTTAACAATTATTCTCTATTCTGTATATTTATTAAAGCACCCCATTATTTTATTTGTCATTTTTCTGCTTTCCTTATTTTTCGTCCATTTTGTGTAATCACTGTACATGTACTAGTCTGATGCTTGTCTGGCAAAACAGCCGTTGGACGTCAGAGTCATCTCGAACTATACATGTACCAGACTCTCCTGCAGATGTACATTCACAGCAGTCGATAGAAGTATTGAGAATCAAATATTTAAAGGACTTTGAAGATCAAAAACAAAACGACCATAAAATTTAGAATTATCAATAATTTATTTGCCCTTCACGTTTTATCTATGAAATTCATTTTGAATAGTATTATATTTTTCAATCTTCATTTTCTATGAATGTTTATTTTGATGAGACTCAAGATGATTTGCTTCAACAAATAAAAATAATATGAAATGCCAACCAAAACCAATAACAACAATATGAAATCCCTTAGGATAATATTACACTAATGAATTCTGTCAGTGATTGATGGTTAATTATTGATATTTTCGAATTAATTTTATATATTTAGTAAGTTGTCGAGCAGCACAAAATAATCAATTATAAGTTTTTGGATCAATTTTTTTATGTCCTCATCCTAAAAATCATGTTCTGCTGCCTAGTATTTTTACATCGTTTCATATGAATTCTCAAAATAAAAGAGAATTTCAATTCACAAGTCTGAAATTTCTTAAGCAAATCTGAACTGTAAATGCAGTCGTGTTACCGTTACTTTTGCTGGGCTGTTGAAAGCTCGTACATGATTCTTCTAGGGGCGTATGCAAAGACTATATATATATAGTCACGAAACATTTTCCTTTTAATCTTTATTTTTTTGTAGTTAAATGTTATCCACCGGATTTTTTGTGCAGTGGTGAACATGTAAAGCGACAGGATACGAAATGAAAAGGAAAGTTAACGATCATGTGAAGAAAAGGAGAAAGATGGATTTTATCAATCACGATGAAATAATGTAGCATTATCACTCTAATGCTTTTTCGTATGTTACTGTCGGTACCCCAAGTAAATTATACATGTACATTTACATGCCGAGGTTTCATTCCTACCCATGATTTGAGGTGTTCTGATGCATGAAAATCTCTCATAAAGATAATTTGCTTCACATACTATCGATATATAGTTATAAGAAGATGTGGTATGAGTGCCAATGCATGATATATGACTACAATGATTTTCTAACTACATGTACCGTAATACTAAGCGTTTACCTACAAATGTATGTGTTGTCCATTATTATGTTTTCGTCTAGCATCTTGATCAGAAAAAGGAAATGAAGTATACATTATATATATATATATGTGAAAGGCTAAAGTTTCAACTATTTAAAGATTGTGTTTTTCCCCCAAATCTTAAAATCTATATGAATTGTTTCAGATATATGTGTATATAGGTATATTTTAATCAACTTTCTAAAAGTATTTTCAAATTCTGGAAAATCAAAAGCGAAAATACAACCCTAAGATATACCGAAAATGAAATAAAAGATTAATACAGGGTCTGTTTTATCTGTATTTGTTTGACTCTGCCAGACAAAGTTGGAAAACTTAACGAAACATTAGGATGTTTTCTTTATATTAAACAGAAAAAAACAATATTTATGTTATCAAGATATTCCACTATTGTTTTTTTAACAATTGAAAGTGGAAAGGGATTAATATAAGTTGCAATAACTTGTTTCCCAATCCACTATAATAAAATAAATATGTTTAAAGTTAACTAACAATGATAACATTTTAATGTTATTCTGTAATATATATTGTCATTAATTAAAATTTCCTACAATTTTTAAATATTGAATTTGTTTGTTTCTGAAAGAAATAATTGCTTTAATACTTCTAATATATTTCTATTTATGTTTGGAATCAATATTTGATTGGTGTATAAGTACTCAAACTCATTTTGTTGTATTTAAACAATATCTGTTTCAATTGGTTCATGTTAAAACAAATACAACATTGAGATAACATACGGAAAGTTTTCATTTTTTTATCGAAATGATTTTAAAAATGAGCATCATGTAAAATAAATTGATATTATACAAATGGCGAAAATTAGCGTGAAAGATTACTTGACATTATATAGCTTTTGATAAAAAAAAAACAACACCCAACAACCCCATAATATATACTGAAGCTTTAATATGTGAAATAAGGTCAAGAAAAGTTTACTGCACTATGAGTCCTTAGTGTCCGTTTCTCTTATCCTTGTATTTGTTTTTAAACAACTGTATTCGTCGAAAAGTTCTTCATTTAAGTTCATCAATAACAAAATGTGTATTTTTTTGTTATCAAATACACATATATGTAAATCAAACAATGAAGTGAAATGGAAACGTTCTCCTAATCTGAACCAAGGGAGGAAGGAATCTATAGGTCCCTCGTTTTGCGAAACACAATATAATCTCTGGTTTCGTTATACTACTTATGCTACTTATATATATTAAACGAAATCAGAGATCTATTTTCCTATTAGATTGTTTACACCGAATTACACAGAAAACGCGATTTTTTTTTTGCAATTTTTGTTATTTCAAAAATCATGTTTTTTTTTATACCAAAAAAATAAAAAACTCAATATAAGAACTTTTTAAATAGTGTTATACTTAAACATATAGTCTTTTGCAAATTTTAAATAAATTTGCACATTTTTGAATACTTAATTCTCATCCTCGAAATTAAGTGTCGACTTTTGTCATCATTTTCCGCAAAATAAATTTGCCCCCCTGTGTTAAATAACTGAATGTTTTTCATTGGATAATATAACAGTTTTTCGTTTTTGTCGAGCCTTCGAGTCGAAAAAGCGAGACATAGCGATCCTACATTCCGTCGGCGTCGGTGTCGTCGACGACGTCCACAAATATTCACTCTGTGTTTTTTTTTTTAAATTTTAATAACTTTCTTAAACTATATTGGATTTCTTCCAAACTTGGACAGAAGCTTGTTATGATCATCAGATAGTATCCAGAAATAAATTTTGTAAAATAAAATTCCATTTTTTCCGTATTTTACCTATAAATGGACTTAGTTTTTCTGCTGGGATACATTACATTCACTCTGTTGTTAAAGTTTTTGAAATTTTAATAACTTTCTTAAACTATACTGGATTTCCACCAAACTTGGACAGAAGCTTGCTACGATCATAAGATAGTATCCAGAAGTAAATTTTGTAAATACAAAATTCCATTTGTTACGCATTATACTTTTAAATGGACTTAGATTTTCTGCCATGAAACAACAAATTTACTCTGTGGTTAAAGTTTTTATAATTAAACTTTTCAATACCATTTTGGATTTGTACCAAACTTGGACAGAAGCTTGTTAATGATCAAAAGCTAGTATCAGGAAGGATATTTTGTTAAAATTTTCACCTGTGTATCTGTATTTTACTTATAAATGGACATAATTTTTCTTCCAGTCAACATTATATACAGTCTGCAGTTAAAGAACTTAACACATTTATTAGATTCATAAACTATCTTGGATTTCTACCAAACTTGGAAAGAAGCTTTTTACAATCAAAAGATAGTATCAACAGGAATAATTTTATTGATTTTTTCCTCATTTTTGTTGAGCCTGTGGTTAACAGCAAAACAAGGCGAGACACTGGGTTCCGTGGAACCCTTACGAATTTTTCCTATTTATTATAATTTATAATAAATTGGAGTTCAAACTTGTGTATCGTTTCTTTTGTTCACTAATATATTAGTCTGTGGCTTAAGATTATTGCAGTATGACAAATCATGGTTTCCATATATTTTTTTTAAAAGTCCTATGGATATTTATATTCTGATGTTACAGCCATATGCTGGTATTACCCACACTATGAAATAAATATGCTTTAAAAGACTTACTTGGAATGGGATGAAGATTTAACTAACACTGGGTTATGTGAACGGTGAACGTTATATGATCTATATATAGAGCAAACACTAATTTTAAAAGGTACACGTATTTTTTATTCCATATTTAGCCATGATAATTTACCCCTAAGATGATAAATGTATACACTCATCATGACGTGACAGCAACACATTCAAGAGTGTTATATTTTTCATTCTAGTATGATCGAGTAGATTTAAGGGTTCACAAAAATGTTGTTGAATGAGAACTTATAACCTATCATTTAAACTGTACATTAATTTGAATGAGAAACTATAATAGTATATATACAACCACTTTTTGAACTGCTCATATAATAAGCGTTTAACTTATATCGGGTTCGTAGATTTTTGTCTATAATTTAGGGTATTTTTCTACATTTTTACATTCTTATGATTTTAACCACAGTCGCTTGAAGATTTCATAATTATAGCGAAAAAATGGGGGAAATAAAATATTTTGAGTAGTATTAATTTTATTTCCCCCATATTTTCGCTTTAATTATGAAATCTTCAGGCGATTGTGGTTTAACGTCTATTATAATTAAAAGATAATATTTTCTGATTGAAAATATATTGTTTAGATCGAAGTCGTCTTTTATTTAAATTTAAATTTTTTTTTTTAATTTATTGACCGTATCAAGGACTTAAAATATGAATTTCCCTCAAATTTCATACTACATTTTATAATATATACCACGCATGTTTTTGACAATTAAGGTCGGTCTTTAATATTTTGAGTATATTGGTTTGCCCCCTATATTCTAAGTAAAAAGAATTGTGTAATTCAAACTTTTTTGTTGTGTACAGTAACCATTCAAGTAGTTTCTGCACTTAATAACTTATTTTTCTATTGAATAGTCTAACGCTAGAACTACCACATTATAAACAGAATATATCTATTCACTGGCATCTATTTTTGGTTTGTTTATGAATAAACTTTGAAGTTATGTGCATGCATTATCCCCCTTTGCCCATTGAGTCATTGACAAAAGGTGGGGGGATTTTCTTAGTCAAATGTACACGTCATAAGTTCTAATTTTGGACAGTGGTATGACAGTTGTAAATAACTAGGATAACCTTAAAAGTTTAATGGTTAAGGATAGGCTTGTTAATCTGATGATCCGTACTATAAAGAACACTCCATGTCTAATTCAATACAAAAAAGGTATAATCTTTATAGTAGTCGTAAATGTACTATATATCACATCATTTGGATAACAATACAACCAATTTCAAATCTTAATTGTCATTAAAGGTTTTTTGGTTTGTTTTTTTTTTTTGGGGGGGGGGGGGGGGGAGTCGGAGGGGTGCTGATACCGAAATCACAGGCTTAAATACAGGAAATCCCGAAGTCCCGAATTTAAATAAATTGGAATCCCGACATCCCGAGCTTAAAAACAACCGATCCCGGAGTCCCGATAAAGGTCCTAACTCTCCTCATTAAACACAATAAGAATATGACAAATAAGACAAAATGAAAGGATTTTCTTATTTCATACAATGAAATAAATATTCATTTAACAGACGAATTTAAAAATATACCAAGAGTTGATTACTGCCTAAAAAGTATATAAAAAAATAATTGAATTCAACTGCCTATTTTAGAGGAAAACAAATACTCTACCCGAAATGAAATCTAACAGACAGTTTATTTCTTATTCATTTTCTGATGGATCCATGAAATTCAGATTAAAATTCAGGCAAACGAATACCTGTTTTTATATTCTTATTAGCTCACCTGGCCCGTAGAGCCAAGTGAGCTTTTCTCATCACTTTGCGTCCGTTGTCCTTAGTCGTTGTCGTCTTCGTCCTCGTCCGTCGTCGTCGTCGTTCGTCATCGTCCGTCGTCGTCGTCGTCCGTGGTCGTGGTCGTCAACGTTCGTCATCGTCCATCGTCGTCGTCCGTCGTCGTTAACTTTTACAAAAATCTTCTCCTCTGAAACTACTTGGCCAAATTAAACCAAACTTGGCCACAACAATCATCATTAGGTATCTAGTTAAAAACTAATGTGTCCGGTGACCCGGCCAACCAACCAAGATGGCCGTCATGGGTAAAATAGAACATAGGGGTAAAAAGTAGATTTTATCTTATATCTCTGAAACCAAAGCATTTATTACAAATCTGTCATGGAGGTTAAATTGTTTATCAGTTCTAAATCTATCTGCCCTGAAATTTTCAGATGAATCGGAGAACCCGTTATTGGCTTGCTGTCCTAGATTGGTAATTTTAATGAAATTTTGCCATTTTTAGGTTTTGATCTTGAATATTATTATAAATAGAGATAAACTGTAAACAGCAATAATGGTCAGCAAAATAATATCAACAATAAGTCAACATGACTAAAATGGTCAGTACCCCTTAAGTAATTGCCCTTTATACCAATTTTTGGTAAATTTTTGTTATCTTTTACAAACATCTTTTCCTCTGAAGCTATTAAGACAAATTTAACAAAACTTGTCCACAACATCATTAGGGTATCTAGTTTTAAAATTGTGTCCGATGACCCCGCCCGTGAACCAAGATTGCCGACATGGCTTAAATAGTCCTTAGGGTAAAATGCAGTTTTTGGCTCAAATCTCTGAACCATAGCATTTACAGAAAATCTATTGGGAAAATTGTTCATTAGGTCAAGATCTATTTGCCCTAAAATTTCAGACCAATCTGGCAACTTGTTTGTGGGCTGCTGCCCCTGCATTGGTAATTTAACATTTTGCAGCTTTTGGTTATTATCGTAAATATTATTATAGATAGAGATAAACTGTAATAGCAATAATGTAAAGCAAAGTAAGATCTGTCCTCTATAGTCATTTTTTTATACGCCCGTTAAAATTTTGACGGGACGTATTATGGTATACAAATGTCCGGTGTCCGTCCGTCCGTCTGTCTGTCCGGCGTAAACATGTCGCACCGTAACTTGAGAACGACTTATTCAAATTTCATGAAACTTAACATAGATGTTTCTTATGATGGTCAAATGATCTGTATACTTTTTGGTGAAAATAAGATTAAAACTTTTTGAGTTACGGCACTTTGTAACTAAAACAGGGGTGTGTTTTTTTTTCACATGTCACACCGTATCTCAAAAACGATTCTTGATTATGGCTTAAAACTTTCAATACTTCTTAGTTATATTAATCTTAATATCTGTATACTTTTGGTGATGAATCACAATTTCATTTTTGAGTTATTGAGTATTTTGTAAAAAAGGGGGAGGGTTTTTTTACATGTCGCACCATATCTCAAAAACGATTTATGATTATTGCTTAAAACTTTACAACTGTCTTTGTTATATTAATCTGAAGATCTGTATACTTTTTGGTGATGATTCAAAACTTTATTTTGGAGTTATTGAGTATTTTGTCAAACAGGGGAGGGTTTTTTTACATGTCGCGCCGTATCTCAAAAATAATTTATGATTATTGCTTAAAACTTTACACACTGCTTTGTTATATTAATCTGTATACTTTTTGGTTTTGATTCAAAATTTTATTTTAGTGATATTTATTTTTTTTGTAAAAAAAAAACAGGGTTGGGGGTTTCACATGTCCCGCTGTGTCTCAAAAACAATATATGGTTGTTGCTTAAAACTTTCTCAAAAACTATTTATGATTATTGCACAAAACTTCCACACAAGACGTCGGGCGTATCATGCGCTCATGGCGCAGCTGTTTATGAACAATTTTCATCAATTTTGTAAATCTTTGTAAATCTTTACAAAATGTTTTCCACTGTCATTTCGGGGCCAATTTCATTATAGATAGAAATAATTGTAAGCAGCAAGATTGTTCAATAATGTAAGATCTCTAAACACATCACCAACACAAAAACACAATTTTGTCATGAATCCATCTGTTTCCTTTGTTTAATATGCACATATACCAAGGTGAGCGACACAGGCCTCTAGTTTTAACAGTTATAGATGTATGTTTGGAATGAAAATTTAAACTCTTACCATGTGATGCTTATGACTCATACTTTTCCAATTATCACCAAACCATGTGTTTAAAAGTGTTTTTTTTTTAAAATTTTACTACCTGACTACTTATCCCATTTAGATAATTTCAAGGTGTGAAAATAACAAAAAAGCATCAACATTTCCATGAGTTTTGTTGGTCCATTCCAAATAATTCTATTTAAGAATTTTGGGATTATCAACACTATTGTGTTTAAGCTGAAAACTCATTGTCGGAAGCCACACGAAGACCTACAATTGTTGAAAACTTCTACAATGTATGTCATTTGGTCTCTGGTGGAATGATGTCTTAATGACAATCCATCCACTTTTTCTTGATAGACTTGAACACATGGTAAATTCTGCTTAAAATAGCCAATACCACATTCTTATCGGATACACATACAGGGTGGTCAAAGCTATGTCCCTTCCAACCTGGGCGAGTGCTAGGCAAGTACCATAATAAATGATAATATTACCGCGAAATGACATTAATTTGTCGCTTTGATTATTTTGCCGATATATTTTTCAACCGGCACTTAACCTCAACCATATTTTGTGGAAAATCATAAGAGGTCTTACCTACTGTTAAATCCACATGAGCTGCTATTTTTCTCTCCATGTATATATTACAGAAAAAAATATTGTATAGAAAAACCTGGGTGTATGATTCACATAGAAAGTTAATGCTTAGCCTAGTAAATGATTCTATATACTGATTAGGAGTACAAAGCATGCATAATGTATCAAGTTGTCCCTTATGTAATTTGCTAAATACACTTGTTCGATATAATGGTTTATACATAATACTTCAATTTCCCCCAAAAAATATATACACATTGCTTTTGTGTTGATTGTCTCCAATCAGAAAGACAATGTGAAATTAAATCTATTAATCATTAGAAACTCAAATTTAACGTTCGGTAAAATCATGAAATATATGCCACTGGACGTTAGTTAACAACGACACCTACATAGGCGATAAGTTATGACACCGTTTCATACGTAATTAATTAACATAATTATCATTAAGACTAAAACATAGATAGTGTATACAATTAAAGTACATGTGTAGATGTAGTTAGTAATACTTATTAATTATTGTATACCATAGACAGCAACCAAAGTACATTTCCTGACTGTTTTGCTGAAAAAAACACGAACGCTTTGCCATAAAGTTTGAATCCTTACCTGTGTATCGATTCATTACAAAGAACATTTGTAGAGTTAATGGAAGATATTTTCTTCAAATACTTTATTGCAATAAATATATAGATTATCAGTTATTGGTGACGTAATAATGTAGGAGCTGCAAAAATGAGTGGTAAATAACTGAATGACGTACTTGTGATAATATTAAATTATCTGTAATAACAAATTACTACAAAGAAATTAAATATCTGATGTGTCCTTTTTCTAAAACAAATGTACACTGTCGTCCCGGATATTTGTTTAGAAATGGATTTAGTTATGATTGCAACATAATAACAATCAAAACCAAGGAGTAAAAACAGTCCCCAAAAACCAAGGGACATTTACGTCAACAGTTATAAATAATGAATAAGAAACAACACGAACTCCACTAAAACCCGGGAGTGAAATCAGGTGCTCCGGGAGGGTAAGCATGTCCTGCACTGTATACGACACTCGTGTTATTTCTTTGTACCGTTAGGTAATGATGGAAGGTAATTATGACTGAGGAAGAATATCAGATATGAATTCTGACACACTTTTGTCATAATGGCCAAGCAGCTCATGATCGCGACTGTAAATTTTCTTAAGTGACGACCTCAATTTGATTGATTCATAACCCTGTCTTAGCAACTTTTGAGAAAGCAGCATTCCTCGTTAAACAAAATCAACGTACTTTGAACTAGCTCTAGCGGAACGTACCAATTGAGATACATATACTTCATGCTGCTGGTGACGCGGGGATGTTGCTACACAGAAATGGAAAGTTCACTATAGAATAATTAAAACCATCGCGTTTGTCATGAATGTTGGTAGTCAACCTACCATGAGTAGTCATGTAGAGAAAAAGGTCTGCATATGAAGCAGATTTATCAGTTTCGGTAGTATCTTTAATTTCAAATTCACTTGGATGCATTGAATATAAGTGATCATTGAATTTATTATAATTATGAGACAGTTCATCGTCAATACACCTCAAGGTGAAAAAAAGAAGAAAATAATCTGCTAGTAGAGGAGCGAAATTGGTACCCATTGGGATTCCAATAGTCTGTTGGAAGACCAAACCTCCAAATTCAACAATTATGTTGTCAATTAAAAGTCCAGCATGGCAGTGATACATGTATTTTCTTCAGGGTATTTTTTGCTTGACCTTGTTTGATTTCTCTGAAAGTAAGCTGAATTCCTGCCAATAACTTAGAGTTGAAAAATTAAAGGTTTTAATGTTGGTACAATGTTTTAATGATTGAGATTGTAAATTCACCAATAACTCTTGAATTTTTCAGTATCCGCATCTGATTAACATCACCTCTTGAATATGCCGTTTCTGAATATTTCTGAAGTGACTGTCCTTCTTTAACTGCAATGAGTATGGCAGTAAGAACTTTAGAGAGGGATTTAGTGGAACACTTGGAAGTACCTGCAATATATCTTTTCTTATAAGGATTCTTGCGAAGCTTAGGAAACCAATTTAAGGATGGAAGATCCTGGTCTTCAACACCAAAGGAGGATAGAACCGATTTGTAGTTTGTAAATGTAGTAAAGGATAGCAAGACTTGCTTTTAAAATAAGTAATTGATATATACAAATTAAAATAAGATTTAAAAACAAATTCTTGTCGAACTAGGTAAGTCAAAGTACCCTATATATATTGCTTTTGTTGCTCAACAAAAAAAATAGATTGATACTGTAATCATGGTTGTTAACATTATAT
The DNA here is from genome assembly GCF_036588685.1 of Mytilus trossulus. NCBI lineage: Eukaryota > Metazoa > Mollusca > Bivalvia > Mytilida > Mytilidae > Mytilus > Mytilus trossulus. The sequence continues at coordinate 51,890,840 of NC_086373.1, forward strand.
TAAATCCCACCGTTAGGAAACTATATGCCTTTGAATGAAGCACAATGGTTAGATTGAAACATGACCTGCGAATACTCCCAAAGCTGAGCTTAATGTTTGTTTTGATGTTGTGGGGATGTATACATTTCCTGCTTTATCCGTTCTGTGTTTTTTTTTTTATTTGTTTTTTTTTGCTTTGTGCTGATCTGATAAGTTAAGCCTTAGTTCTAATTTGTATGAGTTATTCTTAATATGTTTTACTGCTATTCAACTGTTTCAAGTCAGAGGGAGGGCTTTGCACTAGGAAACATGTTTACCCCCGTCAAATTCGACATGTGCCTGTCCCAATCCAGGAACATGTAATCCAGTGCTTGCCAATCGTTTGTTGATGTTTATCATATTTTTTTTCCATTCATTAATTTGAACATAAATTAGCCCGTTAGTTTTCTTGTTTGTATTGTTTTACATTTGCTATTTCGGGGCCTTTTATAGCTGACTTTGCGGTATGGGCTTTGCCCATTCTTAATGCCGTATACGGTTACCTATAATAGTTAACATCAATGCCATTCGTTTGCGTTGTCGAATTTAAACAGTAATAAAAAGGGGACTTCTAGAAATGTTAGTGTGAACACATCTCAAGTGAACGAGCGTTATATTAAAACCGTTATAGAAATAGGGTATGCTAGAAATTATAGCATATTCAAGGAATCATTAAGTTATGAAATGTACACAATGGTTGTAATTAAAATTAATATCTCTCATGGATCAAATAGCCGCCAAATCATTAACTGCATTTTTATTGTGTCTTTAAAGGGCATCTGCTGTAATTTATGTTCATCAATTTTACACAAATTATCATTTGTGATGTATATTACTTAAAGGTTTATTCAAATTACAAAAAAAAACATAAAATAAGCATTTAATAATGCACAAGCTTGATAACATGTATGTACATGTCGTGTGTATTTTTGTATTGTTTCAATTCAATGTTAGCATTTTTGTCTTTTAAGTAGCTAGATACATACGTAACCTATTCAAGCTGACGTGTTTCATTAAAGGTCACCGTAATACAAATTCAATGAGGTCAGATTGTTGACATGCAAGTGAATAACTCATCAGCAATGTTTCGTAGCTTATTCTGACACAAAAGAAACAAATTGGCTGCTAAAAGCGAAATATTATTTCACTATTACAATTTTATTATTGATTGAAAAATAAAAAATATTTTAATTATTTTTCATATCTCTTAGCTAATGTTCCGTTAAACATATGTTTCATTTCATTTTGAAAAAGAAGTTCAACTCAATTCAACTACAAGCACTTCGAAACCAATAAGCTTTGAGTAGAGGTTGGATAGATGTAAATGTAAACAATGATCATTATAGCAAGTTAATAAAAGTCATGATGCATATGCCATAATTACAATAACAACGTGATTACTGCAGCAAAACCAAGATAATGTAGCTAATTATAAACTATATGAAATATTTCCAGTTTATATAGCAGAGTTTCAAGTCAATTCAACTGCAAGCACTTTGAGACCAATACACTTTGAGAGGAGGGTGAATAGATGTTAATGTAAACAATGATCATTATAACAAGTTAATAATAACCATGATACATATGCCATAATTCCAATAACAACGTGATTACTGCAGCATAACCATGATAATGTAGATGATAAGAAACCCTTATAGTATGCGATGTTGTTTCAATTACATAGTTTATAAACAGTTATAAAACAAATAAATGTTTTAAAATAAAAATCGCCTGTTTTTCTATTTATCTTCCAACGATTGAATAACAAATTCTTTCCAATGATCAAACATCTGCCTCTAAATATATTAATGACGTGGAATATTTCATTGGAATTAAAAAAGAATAAAAATAAATAAAAAACTAACCGTAATCTGAAAAAGGCTTTTCATATTAAAAGTATAAATCTATCCATTTTTAATTGCCATGTACTGCCTTTAATAGCCTATAACTACTTGTTAATGTTTTGGCAGCCAAATCGAGACTAAAAATCGTTTGTTTGTCTTTGATCAACATACAAACTCTTTCTGTCATATCTTAGGTTGTACAAAGAGTGTAACAACACACACTCATCTATAACAGAGCAAATATAACTTTCAATTGTGTTTAAAAAAAGACTGTACCGTTTGTTCTTGGTTTTTCCTGCATTTTACCTCACAATGCTATCTTTTATATCTACTAGTATATAATGACTATTACACATACAATAAAGGGTTTACGAACAATAAATAATGTGACAAACTAAACGTTATCAATATATCGATCTATTTATGTGCTGCAAATATACTTTCTTATTTCATCCTTTGTAGTATCATATTTTATACATGCTATACATTTCATTAGTCACACAATGCGATACAGTAATTATTCAGTTATGCTATTTCTTTGTTGTTTATCCTAAAACAGTATTTTTTTATATTTTCATTGTAGTCCAAAAACACGGGTGTCATTCGGTTTGTCGATAGAAATGATCGTAAAGGAATATCTAACGGTGGTCAAGTATTGAGAGACGATCGTGAAAGCGCTGGTACGGATCGTGAATGTAATTAAAGGTAAAAACTACTACTTCAGAATCTGTGAAAAAATCGCTGAATTGTCAAAACGTGGAACAAATCCGAACAAAAAATATGTCTGTCAAAATGATTCAACTTCCTCAACATCACTGTGCAATACGATAAAGAAAATATGCAGTACTTTGTGAAGGACACAAAAGGCGTAAAGCATGTCTATGAAATTAATTAAAACATACCTGTTTGTACTTATAATAATGGTCATATTTCACTATATCATAATATATTTGAAATTAATCTTTGGTATGTTCGATAGTACAGTAAAATAAAAGTATGCTCTTCCCTTAAAACTGTTCATTTGTTTATGAAAACCTTGATTTTCTATTATCAAACTTGAGCCTGAAAGATAAAGCAACGTATTATTTCGATCGAAAAAGATAATGCGTTACCAGAAAAAATAAATAGAAATTCATATTTACCTTTTTTAAATTGTTATTTGGATGGAAAGTTGTCTAATTGGCACTCACCTCACATCTTCCTATATCTTATTAGTTTACCACTTGATATACATGTACCTGCAACTGGTTGGAGCCTGTAACTATTCTGAATAGAACGAACATTAAAGCTACCATATTTTTTTTTATTTAACACGTGAAAGTTTTTTTTTTATATTGAAAACGTGTTAAATCAGTGTAAAAAAATCAGCTATGAGAATCGGTCTAGTACTTACAATTCTGTCAGACCGCCACTATTTAGCCAATAATATGGGTATGCAACGTAAACCAAACACTTATAGCAAAAAAAGCATCTTTCACGAACAATTTGAGTTTGAACTATTACCAACTTTTTGTGCAACAGTACTTTTTTAAAGTTCTATGTATCATTATATACAACGTAGCAAATGATGACTGATTTCCAATGATATAACTATATATTACAGATTAAGGAATACCAGAAGCAAAATGCTGAAATGTCTGCTTTACTTATGAAAAAAGTAAAAACACAAAAATACCGAACTCCGAGGAAAATTCAAAAAGGAAAATCAAAAAACAAAAGGCAAAATCAAAAGTCCAAACACATCAAACGAATGGGTAACAACTGTCATATTCCTGACTTGGTACAGGCAAAAGTATAGGAACCCTGACCTATAGCAGGACAAAGACATATTACTACCATTCAATATATATATTAAATATAATTGTCGTCATTTCTGAAACATGCTGACAGACATGTGCACCATACACCGTATATCGTTGCCCTATAGCATATATGTTTTTTTTCTTATTGCCGTAGTTGTTATTTCTTTTTCTTTTCAATTGATGAAAAAAGTGATACTTTGAAATGCTTAAATTTATTTAGGACCTTTCCTTTATGAATGTTATAAGAGTAAAAGGAGAATACGAAAAAAAACAATTTCAAAGAAGTAGGTTCAGTAAGACCCCTTATTAACCCCAAAATATAGCAGTTTTACAAAATTGTAAAAATATAATCTTTAAGCTATTTACTGGAAAGAAGAATGTTTCTTTAACATACATATGGGCTGTTTTTGACAATACAATGCACATATATTGGATACTAGCATCGTTAAGTCATGCTAAATTACTGAAATCATCACAATTTTAGTATTTTAGTTAAATTTAGATGAATTCCGTCTTAAATGAAAGTGACCGCATTCGTGTTCATTCATAATATTGAAATTAAGTTGTATATGATGATAATACATAACATATATAAAGGTTGACGATGAACACGGATGCGGCCACATTCAATTTGGACAAAAAAACATCTGAAAAGTGATGTCATCTCGATCCTTACTCGAATGTTTTTGACATGCCAAAAACTCTCGGGTAGAAGGTCAGATCGATAACGACCAAGGTAGACCATCCCGAACATTGTTGTCAATTGAGTCAGACCAGTCTCCCGATCGCTTATTTTGT